>NC_081396.1:12033682-12633682 GCF_030684315.1 Stegostoma tigrinum | reverse complement strand
TAACATGCTGGCATTCATTGTTCAGTCCTTTGAATACAGGAGTTGGGAAGTTATACTGAGGTTGTACAGAGCATTGGTGAGGCTACGTCTGGAGTGCTGTGTCTAATTCTGTTCACCCAGTTATTGGAAGGAAATTATTAAGCTAGACAGGGTTCAAACGAGATTTACCAGGATTTAGATAACAAGCTGTAGAGTGGGATGAACACCACATCAGAGGAAACCTGACGTTTCGGGTCTAGACCCTTCTTTACCAGGATGTTGTTGGGTTCGGAATGTCTGAAATATAAAGAAACACTGGATAAGCTGGGACATTTTTCACTGAAACAAAGAAGGTTGAAACGTGACCTTATAGTGGGTTATAAAATCATGACAGGTATAGATAGTGTTTATTGTTGGTTTCATTTCTCTCGGGGGGATGGGGTATTTTAAGATAGGGGGCATTTTTTAAGATAACAGGAGAGAGATTAGAAAAAAACTTAAGGGGCAAATTTTTTTTTACACAGAGGCTGGTTTGCCTGAGAAATGAACTTTCTGAGGAAGTGGTGGATGTGGGCACAATTACAATGTTTAAAAGACACACTGCCTATAAATGTTACGGAGCCAGACCTGATCGTGACTTCCAAAATAGAACTGGATCGTGATCTCCAAATAAATTGTTCAAAGGCTGATAATGTCCATGTTCTGCTCAATCAAGTGATTCTCTGATTCTGATGTCATGTTTGGTTTGAATTTCCCAACGGGCTGAAAACTGGCAGCTGGAGTTCAATCTGGATAAATGTGAGGTACAACAGGCAAAGGTAGGACTTACACAATTAATGGTAGAGCCTTGGATAATGTTGTAGAGCAGAGAGACCTAGGGGTTCACGTACATAATTCTTTGAATTTTGTGTCAGATATAGACAGTGTAGTTAAAAAGCTGTTTAGCACATTTCCCTTCATTGGTCAGTCCTTTGAATATAGGATTGGGAAATCATGTTGAATTTATACAAGACGTTGGTGAGGCCTCTTCTTTAGAACTGCGTACAGTTCTAATCGCCCAGTTACAGGAAGGATATGATTTAAGCTGGAGAGGGTCCAGACATTTACCAGGATATTGTCATGATTGAAAGGTTTGAATTACAAAGAAAGACTGGATAGCCTGAAACTTTTTTTCTGGAGCCTAGGAGGTTGATAGCTGACCTTATGGAAGTTTATAAAATCATGAAAGGTACACACAGGGCTAATGTTAGGTGTCTTTCCCTTGAATGGGGGACTTTCAAGACTGGGGGATACATTTTTAAGGTGAAAGGAGTGAGATTTAGAAAAAGATACGAGGGGCAATTTGTTTTACACAGAGGTTAGCAAGTGTGTGGAATCAGCTTTCTGAGGAAGTGGTGAATGTGGGCACAATGATAACATTTAACACAGACATTTGGATAAATGTATGAATAGGAAAGGTTTGGAGGGATATGGGTCAGGAACAGGCAAGTGGGACTAGTTTAGTTTTAAGATTACATACAGCATAGGCTTTTTTGGACCAAAGTGTTGTAACATTCTGTAAAAGTAGTTTATGAAGTTCATCACTGTCAAAACAGGACAGAAACTTACAACACCCCTCCTTCTGATAAAGGGATGACTGTACATATGTCCTGCTGGATATCGTCCCTTGTTGTGGTCTGCAGTCTCTTGATTTGAGGATATTGTGTACTCATGGTAATGAGTCAGAGCTTAATTTGTTCATATGACTGAACACAACCATAGATCTATTAGCAAAAGGCGTAGGCCATCCAATAAAGTAGCAGGATCTGTAGGGCAGGATTTATTCCATTAATAAGGTGTGTACCTAACTTTCTGTCATTCTTTTCTTCCCCAAAATTATTCCATACAGTCCCATTGAACAGGCTTGTGAGGAGTATTATTGGGCGTGGAATAAAGCAAACAGTAAGAATCTGGATGTGAACTTGACTGAGTCAGAGGAAACATATGGTAATTGTCATTGGACATGTCTCAGGTTAGAGAAAGATTTGTAACGGATTTCCCCAAGCTCCCATATTGAGCCCCTCACTTTTCTTGACTTTTATTAATGGTCTAGATTTTAATATGCAAAGGAAATTGGCATTGGATATTTAACGTAAGAATTTGTAGAGTTACTGCTAAGGAAAGCAAAAGCAAGAGAATGGCATTCTTCTGTGCCAGAACACTCCTGTGATTCTGTTATTCTAAAAGGCTCTGTTAAAGCGCAATAAATGCCTGTCCTGTAATTTGACCATTTTCAGTTAAAATTCAACTAAATCCACCAACTCCATGGACTGAGAACAAAAAGTATGTATGTCAGGAACAGCAGCAATTCCAGTAGATACAAGCCAGGAAACTGGTAAATCACTGAAGTTTTTATTTATACATAAAGCCGAAAGATTGCCGAGAACTACTGGTTCTGATGTAGTTATGAGAGAGAACTGGCTCAAAGGAGGGCATGAACGGGTGTTAAATATACCCCTGTATAAGGTGTTCAGAAAAGATAGAAAAGGACGTGAGTGGAACTACTGGTTAAGGAGACCAATGCAGTGCTGGAGAAAGAGGATAGCTCGGCGGGTTCAAGGATAGAATCAATTTGGCTAGACGTAAGGAACAAAAAGGTTACAATTACATTGCTAGGAGGGGATTTGTTGGGCCATGTGGTTACAGATTCTGGTTGAGAACAAGTCTGTTACTGTTAAAGGCCCACAGTGCATCATGGTTGCCCAATCTGGAATTGTTAGATTTGTTGACGGGCTCTCACATTTAGCACAATGCAGAGAGCATGGTAGGAGGCTCCGTGCAAACACAGAACTTTCTTTTCTCAAGGACTGTGCAGTAGTTACCTCACGTTTCAACCAAGTCAGTAGTGATGTTGTCACCTCAAATCCACAAAATATTCTATGTCTTTGCCACCCACAGTACTTCTGCCAAATTGTGTTTAGGATATGGAGTGGGGGGCACGGTAATTAGCAGGACGTTTCCTTGTCCATGTTTGACCTCAAACTACCACAAGACATCATGAGATCTGGAGTCAACCAGTTACCAGGAGGATATCCTCCAATTTATATACTACTCTCCCACTGCTTGTGCCGGGTCTGACAGGACATACAGAAGGATAGGCAGGGTGTTGTCTGGGATGTTGTGTGTAAAGCATGATTCTGTGAGTATGAATACCTTAGGCTGTTGTTTGGCTAATCGGTGAGATAATATTGGCATTAAACCCCAGACGTTGGGAAGGAAGAATTCGGAGAGTCGACCAGACTGCGTTTGCCTCAATAGTTTCCAGCGCCCTACACAACGACAGGTGATTCATCCATTTTAATACCTTACAGATGTTTAGGTGCTTACTGGACCATTTCTGAGGGCAATTAAGAATCAAGAACGTTCACATTAATCTGGAATTATGTTTAGGCCGGATAGGGTAAGGATGGTAGTTTTCATTTCCGAAAGGACAACAGTGAACCAGATAGGTTTTTACAATGGTTCGTAAGAACATCACGGTCATCATTTAACTCTCATCAAAAGTACATTCTGTGCCATTGGCATCCACAGTGCTTCCTCCAAATGTTCAACATCGAGGAATACCGATTCATCAGCCAAGGGTGTGTGGCAAGCAGCCTTATGGTATGTGATGATCGGCAGGAAATTTATCTGCCTGTGACCTGATGCAATGTGAGCTCAGGAGAGGTTAATAAAATTCCCAGAACAACTATTAGAACAAAGAGTATGGAAAAGGTTAGGAATCTAACTTCAGGCACAGCAGATGAAAGGACAACTACGAAAAAGGGGTTGCTGTCATGCAGGACTGAAGGTGCATGTAATATATTAAAAAAAGGTAAACATACAAAAGATGCAGATTGAAATTGGCAATTTCAAAGGTGTGTGCATGACAAAGATGTGGCTGCAAGGCGAACGGGGCAGGGAACTAAATATGAAGGTTACGTGTCTTATTGAAAGACTGGTAGATGGGCAGGTTGTTTTGTTAGTAAGAAATTACATTGTTATCAAGTGATATAGGGTCAGAAGGCATAGAATCTGTGTGGGTAAAGGTAAAGAATCGCCAAGTAAAGGGACCCTGAGGGAAGTTCTGTACGTGCTTCCTAGAGGCAGACAGGTTGTGGGAGAGAGAGTCAATCAGGGCACAGAAAACGTAGTAGGAAAGGCACTATTACAATTACCATGGGAAACTTCATTATGTACGTGGATTTGGAAAATCAGGTTGGCAGTGGATACAGAGAAAAGGAATTTGTGGAATGATGACAAGATTTCTTTCTTGCAACAGCTTATAGAGCCTACAACATATCAGGCAATTCAAGACTTGGTGTAGTGTTGCGAGGCAGACTTGATTCAGGAGATGAAGGTGAAGGAAATTCCAGGGCGCAGTGCTCACAAATTTTTTTAGATTAGATTAGATTCCCTACAGTGTGGAAACAGGCCCTTCAGCTCAGCAAGTCCACACTGTCCCTTGAAACATCCCACCCAGACCCAGACTCATTCCCCTATAACCCACACACCCCTGAACACTATGGGCAATTTAGCATGGCCAATCCACCTAGCCTGCACATCTTTGGACTATGGGAGGAAACCAGAGCACCCAGAGGAAGCCCACGCAGACACAGGGAGGATGTGCAAACTCCACACAGACAGTCACCCCAGGCTGGAATTGAACCTGGGTCCCTGGTGCTGTGAGGCAGCAGTGCTAAGCACTGAGCCACCGTGCCCACCCCCACCCCCACCCCCCCCAACCTGTGCAACGGAAGAAGTGACCCTGCAGTTTGAAGCACAGAAGCTGGTAATCAGATGTAAGCACATTACAATTGAGCAAAGGTGACTACTCACATGAGGGAGGAACTGGCCAGAGTCAATTAGGACAGCATCCTAGCAGGGAAGACTGTGACAGGAGTTTCTGGGGTAATTCAGAAGACATAACAGAAATCCATTCCAAAGAAGAAGCGATGTATCAAGGGGAGGGAGGCACGGTGGCTCAGTGGTTAGCAGTGCAGTCTCACAGTGCCAGGAACCCGGGTTCGATTCCTGCCTCGGGCGACTGCCTGTGTGGAGTTTGCACATTCTCCCCGTGTCTGCTTGGGTTTCCTCCAACAGTCCAAAGATGTGCAGGTTAGGTGGATCGGCCATGCTAAATTGCCCGTAGTGTTCAGGGGTGTGTGGGTTATAGGGGGATCAGTCTGGGTGGGATGCTTCAAGGAGCGGTGTGGACTTGTTGGGCCAAAGGACCTGTTTCCACACTGTAAGGAATCTAATCTAATCTAACAACGGCTATCAAGGGAACTCAGGGGCAGCATAAAAGCAAAAGCATACAATGTGGTGAAGATTAATGGGAAGTCAGAGGATTGGGAAGCCTTTAAAAGCTAGCGGAGGACAAGGAAAAAAGTTATAAGATGGAGGGCAGAAAATGAAATGGCAGTATGCTAGCTAGAAAAAAAAAATTGCAAGGGATTTTTTTTTTACACGTATGCAAGAGATAGGTAAGGTTGGATAGGAGACAGCAAGACCTGCAGATGCTGTAAATCAGCATCAAAACAATGTGGAGCTGGAGGAATGCAGCATCAGGGAAACAGGAAAGTCAATGTTTTGGGTTAGGTCCTTTCATCAGGACAGGAAGAGGGAAGGGAGCTCAAAAATGGTAGGGAGGTGGGGCTGGGCGCAAGTTGATGGGTTGGAGATAGGTGGATGCAGGTCGGGGGTTCTGGAGATTGTTCAACAGGAAGGGTGGGCAGATAAGTGAGAAAGATGGACAGGTTGTGTCAGGTCAAGGAGGAGGGGATGAGAGGGTGGGCTGGACATGGATGAGGTCAGTGGTGGGGAGATTTAGAAACCCGTGAATTCTATATTGATGCCATTAGGCTGTAAGCTTCTGAGGTGAAATGCAAGGTGTTTCTCCAATTATTGTGTGGCTTCATTGTGACATTGGACCCAGCCCAGGATGCACATGTTGCAAAGGGATTGGGAGGGGAGTTGAAATGGCTGGCAGTTGGAAGGTTGATTTGAGCATACAGAGTGCAGATGTTCCGCGAATCGGTCTGTGCTTGGTCTCTCTAAAATAGGAGGTCACATCGGGAGCAACAGATGCAGTAAACTAGGTTAGAAAACGTACAGTTGAATTCCTGTCAGATGCGGAATGATTGTTTGGGGCCTTGGGCGGAGGAAAGCAGATAGGATGGGGAAGGGAATATCTCTTTGCTGATGGTGTCTGATTGCAGGTGGTGAAAGTGACGGAGGATGATGAGTTGCACTTGGATGTTGGTGGGGTGGTACGAGGGGACCGGGGGACTCTATTCTTGTTGTTATTCGGGGCAGGGCGTTTGAGGATGGAGGTGTGAGAAATGCAGGATACAGCAGTTGACGGCATTATGAATCACAAGAGAAGCAAAGTTGCAGTCCTTGAAGTAGAAGGACATCTGTGATGTCCAAGAGTGGAATGCTTCATCCAGACAGCAGATGCGGTCGAGACAAAGGAGGAGGGTGGGTGAAAGAGGGTGTAGTCAAGGTAGCTATGGGAGTTGGTGGGTTTGAAATAGATGTCAGTGCTGAATCGGTTGCTGGAGATGGAAACTGAGAGGTCCAGAAAGGGGAGGGAGGTGCCAGAGATGGTCCAGGTGAATTTGAGGTCAGGGTGAATGGCATTGGTGAAGTGGATGAGCACAAGGCAGCACCAATAGTCATATAGACCCCTTCTCCCTCCTCCGACAAACTTCATCTCCCTGAAGACCACCCGCCAGCATGGTGATCAGGGGGGTGGGGTCATGATTGAGGGGAAAGTAGGTTGAGGTGTCAAAGAGTTGAAGCCTGGCCTCAGCGATGTCGAGGTCAGTACACCATACTACCACCCCTATCAGTAGATTTAGTAGCAAGTTGGGTTGGAGTGGAGGGAACGGGGGGCTGCATGTTCAGCTGGATACAGATGGGAGTAGCTGAGAAGGGTGGACAGAATTACGGGATTGATGTCGCAATGGCAGTTGGAGATGAAGAGCTCGAGGGAGGGTAGGAGGCCAGCAGGTAGTTTCCAGGGAAAGGAAATTTGTCAGAGGTTGGAGAAGGGGTCTGTCTCATGCTCCTTTGAGGATCTTGAACAGTTCAACCACTTCACCCACACCTTTCACTCTGATCTCAACTTCACCAGCACTACCTTCGACACTTCCCTCCCCTTCCTGGGCCTCTCTATTGTCATCTCCTGTAATCGACTCAACACTGATATCAATTTCAAACTCACAAACTCCGACAGTTACCTTGACGATGCCTACACTGATCCACCCTCTTGCAAAAATGCGATCCCATACTCCCCATTCCTTCACATCTGTCGCATCTGTGTCCGGGATGACGCATTCCATTCCCGGACATCACAGGTATCCTCCTACGTCAAGGACCATAATTTCCCCTCTCCTGTGATTCATAATGCCCTCAACCGCAACTCCTGCACTCGTGTCCTCAAACCCCCTCCACCCAACAACAAGGATACAATCCCCCTAGTCCTCACATACCACTCCACCAACCTCGGAATCCAATGCTTCATCCTCTGCTACATTGGCCACCAACAATCAAACCCCTGCACCCCCTCCCCCTCAACTTCTGCTTTACATAGGAACTGCTCTCTCTGCCTGGTCCACACTCCCTACCAAACCCACCAGGCCATGTGCCTTTTCCTGCTCATCTGCCCCTACCTCCTCTCAACCTCTGTCCAAGGCCCCAAGCAATCAGTCATATCTTACATGGATTCACCTGTACATTTTCTAACCTGGGTCTATTGCATCCATTGCTCCCGATGTAGTCTCCTCTATATCAGAGAGGCACCTTTCCTGATCCTCTGATGCTGCCTGACCTGTGTTCCTCCAGCTCCACACTGTATCGGCACTGAGGTCAGAGGGATAGTGAACCAATGGCAAACGAGGCTGGCAAAATAGAAATGAGAAACAAAGAAATTATACAGGAATTGATTAGGTACTTGGAATGAGCCTTCATGCTGGAAGACACCAGCAGCATTCCAGAATTTTGACAGTCGGGGGCAGAGGTGAGTGCAGCAGCCATCACTAAGGAGAAGGTGCTGGGGAAGCTAAAAGATCAGAATGTGGAGAAACCACACCCCAGGGTACTGAAAAAGATAGCTAAGGAGAATATGGAGGTTTATACTGATCCTTCAGGAGTCACTGGAATCAGGTTGGGTCCCAGGGGATTGGAAAATTGTGAATGTAACACCCCTGTTTAAGGCGGGATGGAGACAAAATGCAGCAATACAACTCTGCTCTTGTATTCTTGTCCTCTTGCAATGAATCCTAACATTATATTGCCTTCCTAATAGGCAAGTGAACGTCCACATTAAGCTTAAAAGGATCTGGCAATAGAATCCAAAGTCCCTTATATATCACAGGCCAGTTAAGTTGACCTCAGTTGTTCACAAAATTTTAGAGTCTATTATTAAATATGAGATTGTGGCGTATTTGGAAATGCATAGCAAGATAGGGTTGAGTCAGCACTGCTTTGTAAAGGGGAGGTCATACCAGAGAAATCTGCAGAATTCTTTGAGGAGATAAGAAGCAAGTTTGACAAAGGAGAGCCAGTGGACATGACCTTTTATGAATTTCCAGAATGCATTTGACAAGGGGCGAAGGTTGCTAAATAAGTTAAATGTCCATGATGTCAGGAACAAGCATAGATACAGGATTGGATGACAGGTAGAAGGTACGCAGTAGGAATAAAGGGGTATTTTTCAAGCTGGCAGGCACTGACTAGAGGAGTTTCATATGGGTCAATGTTGGGACCACAACTATTCATGTTATACATTCACGATTTGGACAAAGGAACTGAAGGCACTGTTGCTAAGTTTACCAATGACACAAAGATAGGAGGAGGGATAGGTAGTGATGAGGAAATGGGGAGGCTGCAGAAAGAGTTGGACAGGCTGAAGAGAGGTCAAAGAAGTGGCAGTTGGAATACAATGTGAGAAAGCATGAGGTTATGCACTTTGATAGGAATAAAGGGCATACACTATTGTTTAAATGGGGAAAGCCTTCACAAATCTGAAACACAAAGGGACTTTGGATTCTAGTTCAGGGTTCTTTTCAACTTAACATGGCGGTTCGCTTGGCAATTAGAAGGCAAATATAATGTTATGATTCATTCCAAAAGGGCAAGAATACAAGAGCAGAGTTGTACTACTGAGACTGTCAGGCTCAGATTAGACTGCATTTGATGCATTGTGAGCAGTTTTGCACCTGTATCTAAGGAAGCATGCGCTGGCCTTGGAAGAGGACCTGGGAAGGCGTATAAGAATGATCCCGGCGATGAAGGGCTCGTCACATGATGTGCAGTTGAGGATTCTGCACCTGGACTCAGCGTTGAAGAATTAGGGATGGGATCTCCTTGAAACTTATAGGACAGTGAGAGGCCTGGACAGAGTGGATATGGAGATGTTTCCGCTCATTAGGAGAGTCTAGCATATGAGAGCATGTAGACAGGGTTGTGAAGAAAGTGTTTGACAGACTTGCCCTTATTTGTCAGTGCTTTTTGTATTGGACTGGGAGGTCATGTTGCAGCTGTACAGTACATTGGCTAGGCCCTTTTTAGAGTAGAATGTTTAATTCTGGTCTCTTTGTGAGAGATAAGATTCTGTTAAACTTGAAAAGGATTTACAAGAATGTAGCCAGGGCTGGAGGCTTTGAGCTCTCGGAACAGGCTGGGGCTATTTTCCCTGAAGAATTGGAGGCTGGGGGTTAGAGGTTATAAAATCATGAGGGACATTGATAGGGTGAGTAGTCAAGGTCTTTTCCCCAGGGTAGGGGAGCCCAAAACAAGAGGGCATAGGTTTGAGATGACAGGGGAACAATTTTCATGCAGAGAGTGGTATGTGTACAGAATGAACTGCCAGAGGAAGTGGTGGAGGCTGGTACAATTACAACATTTGGGAAGGGTTTAGCGGAATATGGACCAAATGCTGGCAAATGAGATTAGATTAATTTAGGCTATCTGGTAGGCAGGGATGAGTTGCACTGATGGGTCTGTTTCCATGCTGTATATCTGTATGAATCTATGACTATTAGAAGCCGACATCAAATGTCATTATCATCTTACCTTTGCAGTATCGTAGATAAGTAGGAAATAGAATGCAAAATAGGAAAGATGCCAAGGTGGAATTCTTAAGGTTTTACATTGAGTTAGAGAGCATAAGAATCAAGGGCAGGAGTAGGCAATTCAGCACCTGAGTTGCTCCACCTTTGATACAATCATGGCTGATCTCACCTTGGCCTCAATTCTACTTTCCTGCCAACTCCCGAGAATTCCTCAACCCATTGCTAATAAGCTCTGCCTATCTCTTCCTTAAATTTACTCAATGTCACAGCATTCACCAGACCCTGGGGTGATGAATTCCACAGATCCTCAACCTTTTGATAAAAGTAATTATTCCTCATCTCCGTTTTAAATCTGATAGCCCTGATCCTAAAACTAGTCTTGTTCTAGTTACCTCCACGGAGGAGCATCCTTGGGGTACCTACTTTGCCGAACCCCTGATGTAGTTTGTTAATCCCATTCTTCTTCAGACTCAACTAGAAAACAGCAAACATTTGAAAATACTCACTTTGGAACAAGTTCAATTTCCAGTTTTAATATCTCATGCTGTGTCTGGAAAGATGTCAGAAACATGGAGTCAGCAAAAAGTCTCACAGTTGAGGAAATAGCTAGGCGATAGGAGATGTGACAGCATCTTCAGTGAAAATCCTGTAAAGAATGTTTACAAAATCTATCAATGACAGTCAGGGAAAAACATTCAGAAGAGGCAAACATTTCTCTTGGTTTGATTTCACTGTATATAAATCCTCCCTTTCTAATCCCAAAACACCATCCTTGTCAGTTCAGGATACAAATTCACAACATTGCTCTGCTTGTGTCCCAGGATGACTTCATAAATTTCCTGCTGTCATTGCCTCTCCTAATGGTTGATAGTCCCTTGATTTGGGGATGAAGTCTACTCAGGGTCAGGATTTTCTGTCCTGAGTCTTCGTGTGACTGAGCAGAGTTTGAACAATGAAGTAAATCTTCCCATGGGTAGCAGGATTTGCTTCCTTTCTCTCCCTCTGTGCTACTGATCTGCCTCATCAATAACACATCGGGTATGAAAAGCTAATTAATCTTGACAGATAGGCTGTTTCCAAAACGAAGAAAGGACAGCAAGCTCCTTCCACTCATTCCAAAGATGACCCCCTACAAAGATGGCTGTCGCACATTGCTCTGCTGTCCTGAATCCCTAACAAAGATGGCGGCCATTACCCGAGGCCCTGCCTGAGCGCGAAAGTATAAACCGCCCTCGCTTCGGACAAACGGTCCGACCAAACGTCACTTTCTGGGCTACGTACCTCACAGAAAACGTTCATGAAGTCCTTCAATGTATTCGCTCAATTCATCGTTCCCTTCTTCTCGCATTATTTGGAACGTTTCTGGGCAGAGAAAGGAAACACCAACCACAATCTTCACCCACTCCGCGCATGCTCTATTCACCATGGCGTCCGCTCTTGCGTACTGATGTGGTTCCTGTGAACGAAGAGCTGTCGAGACCGCGGAGACTGCTGGGTAACTGAACTACCATAGTAAATACAAAATTTTCTCTTAGGATTTGGTTATTAAAATGGCGAAATAATGCTTGTAGGAAATAAATTCTACTGAGTCAGAGACCAATGCCATAACTTGACACAAATTTTCTGATTGACAGCATCCACATGACTTTGCGATTTTATGACACAAATCTTCACTTTTTAGAGATAAGAAGGTGTGGAGCTGGATGAACACAGCAGGCCAAGCAGCATCTTAGGAGCAGGAAAGCTGACGTTTCTGGCCAAGACCCTTCATCAGAAAGCTTCACTCTTTCAGTTGTCCCCGAAGAGAAGGAATTCATTCACCAATGATGGCTAGGTATGGTGTCAGTAGTGAATAGGGGGACATTCGATAAAACTAGTGAATAGTAGCACTCAGATCAGTAGTTATGCAACGCAGAAAGAATGATGTTTTCTCTGAGTTTCAATCAGGAAAGATCAACCTGTACAATTGAGGGAATCTTCCTCTTCATGAACATTTCTTTTCTTACGAAAGGGCCTTTTTCATTTGGTAATGGTTGCGACTGATTCTCCTGTCATAGAACATAGAACATAGAACATAACAGCACAGTACAGGCCCTTCGGCCCTCGAGGTTGTGCCGACCTGTCATACCGATCTCAAGCCCATCTAACCTACACTATTCCACGTACGTCCATATGCTTATCCAATGACGATTTAAATGTACCTAAAGTTGGCGAATCTACTACCGTTGCAGGCAAAGCGTTCCATTCCCTTACTACTCTCTGAGTAAAGAAACCACCTCCGACATCTGTCCTATATCTTTCACCCCTCAGTTTAAAGCTATGCCACCTCGTGCTCGCCATCACCATCCTAGGAAAAAGGCTCTCCCTATCCACCCTATCTAATCCTCTGATTATTTTATATGTTTCAATTAAGTCACCTCTCAAGCTTCTTCTCTCTAACGAAAACAGCCTCAAGTCCCTCAGCCTTTCCTCGTAAGACCATCCCTCCATACCAGGCAACATCCTAGCAAATTTCCTCTGCCCCCTTTCCAAAGTTTCCACATCCTTCTTATAATGCGGTGACCAGAACTGTGCGCAATACTCCAAGTGCGGCCACACCAGAGTTTTGTTACAGCTGCAGCATAACCTCTTGGTTCCGGAACTCGATCCCTCTATTAATAAAAGCTAAAACACTGTATGCCTTGTTAACAGCCCTGTCAACCTGGGTGGCAACTTTCAAGGATCTGTGTACATGGACACCGATATCTCTCTGCTCATCTACACTGCCAAGAATCTTACCATTAGCCCAGTACTTTGCCTTCCGGTTACTCCTACCAAAGTGCATCACCTCACACTTGTCTGCATCAAACTCCATTTGCCTCCTCTCAGCTCAGCTCTGCAGCTTATCTATGTCTCTCTGCAAACTACAGCATCCTTTGTCACTATCCACAACTCCACTGACCTTAGTGTCGTCTGCAAATTTACTAACCCATCCTTCTATGCCCTCTTCCAGGTCATTTATAAAAATGACAAACAGCAGTGGACCCAACACCGACCCTTGCGGTACACCACTAGTAACTGGTCTCCAGGATGAACATTTCCCCTCAACTACCACCCTCTGTCTTCTTTCAGCAAGCCAATTTCTGATCCAATCTGCTTTATCTCCCACAATTCCATTCCTCCGCATTTTGTACAATAGCCTACTGTGGGGAACCTTATCGAGCGCCTTGCTGAAATCCATATACACCACATCAACCGGTTTACTCATCTACCTGTTTGGTCACATTCTCAAAGAGCTCAATAAGGTTTGTGAGGCACGACCTTCCCTTCACACAACCATGCTGACTATCCCTAATCAATTTATTCTTTTCTAGATGATTATAAATCCTATCCCTTATAACCTTTTCCAACACTTTACCAACAACTGTCCTTAGAAACCTTTTAGCCAAATAATGAAAAACCAGCCCACAAATTAATGAGCCGCAAAAGTTGTTAACACACAGAAAAAAGAAATTGATGAAAGTATCAAGATAGTAGGAACTGCAGATGCTGGAGAATCTGAGATAACAAGGTGTAGAGCTGGATGAACACAATAAGTTAAGTAGCATCAGAGGAGATGGAGAGCTGATGTTTCGGGCCTAGGCCCTTGTTCAGAAATGGGGGAGGGGAAGGGGGTTCTGAAATAAATATGGAGAGAGGGGGAGGCGGATAGAAGATGGATAGAGGAGAAGATAGGTGGGGAAGAGACAGACAAGTAAAAGAGGCAGGGATGGAGCCAGTAAAGGTGAGTGTGAGTGGGGAGGATGGAAGGAGATAGGTCAGTCCAGGGAGGACAGATAGGTCCAGGAGGCGGGATAACCAAGTGTGAAGCTGGATGAACACAGCAGGCCAAGCAGCATCCTCATCCACGGAGCCGAACTCGTTCTCACCCTCAACAACTTCTCTTTCAATTCCTCCCACTTCCTACAAAGGAGGTGGCCACGGCTACCCGCTTTAGCCCAAGCTATGCTTGTCTCTCTGTAGGTCACGTGGAACAGTCCCTCTTCCGGACCTGCACTGGTGCCAAACCCCACCTCTTCCTCTGTTACATTGATGACTGTATCAGCGTCGCCTCTTGCTCCCAAGAGGAGCTTGAACAGTTCATCCACTTCACCAACACCTTCCACCCCAACGTCAAGTTCACCTGGGCCATCTCCAACACATCCCTCACCTTTCTGGGCCTCTCTATCTACATCTCAGGCAACCAGCTCCAAACTGATGTCCATTTCAAGCCCACGGACTCCCACAGCTACCTAGAATACACCTCCTCCCACCCACCCTCCTGAAAAAATTCCATTCCCTATTCCCAATTCCTTCGCCTCCACCGCATCTGCTCCCAGGATGACGCAATCCACTCCCGCACATCCTAGATGTCGCGTTCTGCAAGGTCCGTAACTTACACCCCACAGTGGTCAAGAACGCCCTCGACAGTGTCTCCCGCATGTCCCACAACACATCCATCACACACTGCCCCCGCAATAACCGCTCAAAGAGAATCCCCCCTAGTCCTGACATACCACCCCACCAACCTCCGGATACAATGCATCATCCTCCGACACTTCCGCCATCTACAATCCGACCCCACCACTCAAGATATTTTCCATCCCCACCCTTGTCTGCCTTCCGGAGAGACCACTCTCTCCGGGACTCCCTTGTCTGCTCCACACTCCCCTCCAATCCCGTCACACCCAGCACCTTCCTCTGCAACCGCAGGAAGTGCTACCCTCGCCCCCATACCTCCTCCCTCACCCCCATCCCAGGCCCCAAGATGACTTTCCATATCAAGCAGATGTTCACCTGCACATCTGCCAATGTGGTATACTGCATCCACTGTACCCATTGTGGCTTCCTCTACATTGGGGAAACCAAGTGGAAGCTTGGGGACTGCTTTGCAGAACACCTCCACTCAGCTCACAATAAACAACTGCACCTCCCAGCTGCGAACCATTTTAACTCCCCCTCCCATTCCTTCGATGACATGTCCATCCTGTGCCTCCAGCAGTGCCATAGAGATGCCACCCAATGGTTTCAGGAACAGCAGCTCATATTCCGCTTGGGAACCCTACAGCCCAATGGTATCAATGTAGACTTCACAAGCTTCAAAATCTCCCCTTCCCCCACTTGCATCCGAAAACCAGCCCAGCTTGTCCCCGCCCCCCCCACTGCATCCCAAAACCAGCCCAGCTCATCCCCGCCTCCCTAACCTGTTCTTCCCCTCACCTATCCCCTCCTCCCACCTCAAGCCACACCTCCATTTCCTACCTACTAACCTCATCCCACCTCCTTGACCTGTCTGACCACCCCAGGCTGACCTCTCCTGTCCCCACCTATACTCTCCTCTCCACCTATCTTCTCCTCTATCCATCTTTGGTCTGCCTCCCCCTCTCTCCCTATTTATTTCAGAACCCTCTTCCCATCCCCCTCTTTGATGAAGGGTCTAGGCCCAAAACGTCAGCAGTTTTTCTCCCAAGATACTGCTTGGCCTGCTGTGTTCATCCAGCTTCACACTTTGTTATCTCGATTCTCCAGAATCTGCAGTTCCCATTATCTCAGGTCAAGGAGGCAGGATGCGGTTAGTAGGTAGGAGATGGGGGTGGGTTTGAGGTGGGAGGAAGGACAGGTTGGAGAGGCAGGAACGAGCTGGGCTAGTTTTGGAATGCGGTAGGGGGGAGGGGAAATTTTTGAAGCTTGTTAAGTCCACATTAATACAATTGGGCTGCAGGGTTCCCAAGCGGAATATGAGTTTCTGTTCCTGCAACCTTCGGGTAGCATGGTTGTGGCACTGCATGAGGCCCAGGATGGACATGTCATCTTTGGAATGGGAGGGGGAATTGAAACGGTTCGCAACGGGGAAGTGCGGTTGTTTAGTGCAAACTGAGCATAGGTGTTCTGCAAAGCAGTCCCCAAGTCTCCGCTTTTCCTGACGTAGAGGAGGCCACAATGGGAAGAGTGATACAGTATACCACATTAGCAGATGTGCAGGTGAACATCTGCTTTATGTGGAAAGTCTTTCTGGGGCCTGGGATGGGGGTGAGGGGGCAGGTGTAGCACTTCCTGCGGTTGCAGGGAAAAGTGCCGGGTGTGGTGGGGCTGGAGGGGAGCGTGGAGCGGACAAGGGAGTCATAGAGACAGGGGTTCCTCCGGAAGGCAGATAAGGGTGATGAAAGTGACAAGTGAGATTTAGCAGACAAAGGGGCAGATTCACAAATTTATTCTCTCTCTCTCATAGAGTGACTGGGTGTAATATATGTTCTTTAAAGAAGCAGATACCAACATTGAAATTGGAATACTACATTTTAAATCCTGGCGCTTTCAGTGCTTAATTTGACTTTAAGTGCTGAAATTGACTTGCAATGTTTTGAAGGAGCTACAGCTGAGAAGTTCAAGAGTTGTTTCTGAGGTCAAGAGGAATAAAGTGGAACCTTGAGATTTTGTGAGATTACCTTCATAAAGTTTGGAATTCAAAACCCATAGAAGTAGCAGGATGAAACCACATTTGTATTTAAAATCATTGAATCCACACAATATGGAAACCAGCTACTCAGCTCAAAATGCTCACACAGACCCCTGAAGAGAGTCTCATCCAGGCTCATTCCCCTACCCTATCCTTGCATTTCTCATGGCTAATGCACTTAACTGACACATCCTTGAACACGATGGACAATTTAGCATGGCCAGTCTACTTATTTGCACATCTTTGGATTGTGGGAGTGTTATGAAGATGAGAAAGTTAAATGAAAGAAAATCCCTGATATTCACATTCTAAGTAACAATTTATTTATCTAATCTTAACAGTGAGCAAAATAACAGAGTTACCAACAAACCAAATTCCCCCCAACTCCTAACTGTTCCTGAACTGAATTAAAAATTTTACTGGTATGCTGTTGCAGCAAACACAAGTCCCACTTATATAAACCAAACTAACAAGAAAATAAATTAAAATTTGATCTCTCAAAGTCCAGACAGGATGTATGCTCTGCCAAGTCCACTGCCTCTCCAGTCATGAACACCTTTCTCCCGTTGATCCAGCTGTCAGGGATGTCTTCTCTGTGAGGGTTCTTAGCTAGAAGTGCTTTTAGTGGATAGATGGTGTTTTGTTAGAAAGCTTAGTGATTTCTTGTGAGCGCTATATGCTTATTTCTCAGACTGTGGTTCCCTCTCACATTGATTTTCAACAACCCTCTCCATATATCTCTTGGACGACATTCAATTTTCTTACAATAGCATGGGTCTGATGTTGTCAAAACCATCAGATTTAAATTCAATTGGCTTTCAATTGCAAAATGCTTGGTTTACATTAAATAGTTGATTTAAGCTAGTTGCCAAAACATCAAAACAAGCCTAAGGTTTCCAATCACACGGCCATTTGATGCATATGATGTTTACAAACTGCAGTACACAGATGATGCTTGAGATGTGCAATCTCTCAGGATGTATTGCAAACCATCATCAGCATGTTTACATAAGCATATGAGCACATGGGTCTCACTTTGAATATCCCCAAGATGAAGGTTCTCCACTATCCTAACCTGACCCGGCCTGGCGAAGCAAACCCTTGATCATCAAGGACCATGGGGAGGCCTTCAAGAACGCTGACCACTTTTTAAAAAAAAAATCACTTGCGGGGCATTGCTGGCTGGCCAGCAATTACTGCCTATCCCAATTCAAATACCTCAGGAGTGCCCTATTGGCCAAAACAGCTGATGACGACATCCAGGACTGTTAGTGGAGCCTGTTGCTGTCCAGGGAAAAGAGTGTTCAAGGGCAACAACATTAGATTGACACCAAGAGAGCTGTGGTGGTTCCTGTCCACCCAAATGGTTCTGAGACATGGATTAGCTACATCAGACTCCTCAAGGTGCTGGAGCAATAGCACCAATGCTGCATGCACAAGTTCCACTGAATCCACTGGGAAGAAACACCAGCATCCTTAATCAGGCCAACATTCCCTGCATCAACGCACTAACTACCTTTGATTGGTTACGATGGGCTAGGAATGTTGTCCGCATGACTGCCGAGGGATACCCCGAGCAGGTGCTCGACTCCCAGCTTTGAAATGGCAGGTGAACCTCAGGTGGGCAGAGGAAGCACAACAGTGATACCTTCAAGGCCTCTGTGGCGAAATGTGGCATTTCAATTGACACCTGGGAATCTCTGGACCCAGACCTCCAAAGTGGATGAACAGCATTTTGGAAGGTGTCAAGTCAAGTCAAGCCTGACTCACCTTCTGCCCCAAGTGTAACAGAGCCTGTGGTAGCAGAATAGATATGTACAACCACCTAGGGATCCATCCTGAAGAGAGTCAGCCTCATCTGCAAAGGACCACCAATGATGACAATTTGTACAAACTTCATCAGAAACAGACCACAGATAACAGTGTGGACATCGATAACAGTAGCATTAAAATCCAACACCTGAAGTTATTTGGCAACTCACTAGTAGATACCCAGTCCTGATGACCAAAAAAATCCCTGTTCACGCACAGTGCAGTCAGAGAATCTTTACTCAGCATGAACTGGAAGTACAACAATGTTATGATCAATTCCAAAATGTGCCCTGCAGATACACAGTTATATTTACTTTTTAATCTACATTAATTTAATACATTTAATCTAAGCACTTAATACAGCAGAATTTAATAACATTAGTACAAATGACTACATTTCATTACATGGTGTGAGTAAGAGTGAAATTCTTCAAGAGTGCTTCTTTGTGAATTCGCTGGTGTTAGCAAACAGCAGGGCCTTTTTCACAAAATGCAGGTGAACAGTATCAATCCAGAATAAATTAACTGGTGTTAACAGTTTGACAGAGTGAATCTCTTTCAACATACATCGCAGGTGAATAATCTTTCTCTAGTGTGAATTTGCTGGTGTTTCAGCAAATGGTTTGACTTCATAAATCCCTTCCCACAGTCAGCTCAGTTTCTCCCCAGCGTGAACTCGTTGGTGTCTCAGTATGCTGGATGACTGACTGAATCGTTTCCCACAATCAGAGCATGTAAATGATTTCACTCCAGTGTAAACCTGTTGGTGTTTCACCGGTTTAGGTGACAAAGTGAATCTCTTCCCATGCTGGGAGCAGGTGAACGGTTTCTCCCCAGTGTGAACATGGTGCTGTATCAACAGGTGGGATAAGTGAATGAAGGCTTTCTCACAATTGGAGCAGGCAAATGCTCTCTCTCCAGTGTGAACTTGTTGGTGTGTCAGCAGTTTAGATGAGCGAGTGAATCCTTTCCCATATTCAGAACTAGTGAATAATTTCTTCCCAGTGTGAATTTGCTGGTGTTTCAGTGGGTTGGATGATGCAGTGAATCCCTTCCCACAATCAGAGCAGGTGAATGGTCTCTCTCCAGTGTGATGGCGCTGATGAATTTGGGAAGGTTAAAGTAATGCCTTCCCATAATCCCTGCATTTCATCAGTCTCTCTGTTCAGACTGCACCAGTGTTTTGACATTTCAGATAAATCTTCACAAAAACTTCCCTCCACATACAGATAAGCTCTTTCTCCTCTGTGTGACTGGTGCTTTTTCCTTTATGGTCCAAAATCCTGAGATATTTATAGTTTGAGAAACAGAGTGACTGTCAGATCTGGATGTGGCATTGTTTGAATTCTCTAACCGTGAATCAACCTTTCAAACAGAAAACAAATATGGAGAGGAGATACCAGAAGTGAACACAAAGGTTGTGAAACTAAGAGAAATTAGTGTGGTCTTTTATGGAGCTGTCACTTGGGGAACTGCTGGATCAACACGACAACTATAAACATACTTAAAGAAAGGGTCTGAATCAGTGTTCACACAGATTATGGTATGGGAGACTAATAAAGTTTAATCCCAGGGGATTCAAGATTAGCTTGTCGATTAGATATAAAAATTGGCTTAATGGCAGTAGACACAGCAACGTTGGAGGGTGTTTTTTTTGGACTGGATGACCGTGACCAGCAGTGTTCTACAGGGACGGGTGAGGGGTCCACTTTTGTTTGTCATTTGTACAAGTGTTTTAGATGTGAATACAGACGGTATGGTTAGTAAGCCTGCAGATGACACCAAAATTGGTGGTACAGTGGACAGCAAAAAAGTTTACCTAAGATTACAGACGGATCTTGATTAATTGGGCCAATGGACTGAAGAGTGGCAGATGGTGTTTAATTGGGATAAATGTGGGGTATTGCATTTTGGTAAAACACAAGGGCAAGATTTACACTATTAAAAGTAGGGCCTTGGGAGGTGTTATAGAACAGAGATACTTAGGGGTTCAAGTTCGCAGTTCTTTGAAGTTTGCATCACATGTAGATGTTTAGCATGCTTGCCTTCACTGCTCAAACCTTTAAATATAGGAGTTGGGTCGTTATATTGAAGTTGTACGGCACATTGGTGAAGTCTTTCTGAAGTACTGTGTACAAATCCAGTCATCCTATAATGGGAAGGATATTTTTAAACTAGAGAGGGTTCAGAAGAGAATTACCAGGATGCTGCCAAGAAAGGTGGGTTTGAGACCCAAGGAGAGGCTGGGTAGGCTGGGACTTTATTCACTGGAGCATAGATTGATGGATGACTTTAGAGGTTTATAAAATCATGAGGAATACAGTTAAGTGAATGGCATATGTCTTTTCCCTAGGCTGGGGAACTTCAAGAGCCTCTCAATTCCAATACTCAATGCACTGGCCAATAAAGGCAACCATACTAAACGCTGTCTTCACTACCCTATCCACATGCAACTCCACTTTCAAGGAACTGTTAACTTGTACTCCGAGGTCTTTTTGATCAGCAACACTTCCTGGAATGTTACCATCAAATGTCCAAGTCCTGCCCCGATTTGCCTGACCAAAATGTAACACTTCACAGTTATCAAGATTAAGTTCCATCTGCCGCTCCTTGGCCCATCAGATCAAGGTCCCATTGTACTCTGAGGCTACCGGCTTCACTGTCCACTACATCACCAATTATGGTGTAAACTGAAAATTTACATCCAATTTCTATACCTGACAAAAAGTAGTGAGCCCAGAACCGATCCCTGCAACACATCGCAAGTCACAGGCCTTCAGTCTGAGAAGCAACCCTCCAACCCCATCCTCTGTCTTCTACCATCCAGCCAATGTTGTATCGAAATGGTTAGATCTCCCAGTATTCCGTGAGATCTAACCTTGTTCGCCAGTCTACCATATGGAACCTTATCAAACACCTTATTGAATTCAATATAGACAATGTCCATCACCCTGCTTTTATCAGTCCTCTTTCACTTCTTCAAAAAATAATAAGTACATGAATAAGAAAATTTTGGAGGGATATGGGCCAAGTGCAGTCAGGTGAGACTAGGTTAGCTTGGGGTTATGGTCGGCACCGACTGGTTAGACCATTTCCATGTGGTATGACTCTGACAATGGAGAGCAGTGGAGGCGAGGGAGAGTTGCCACAGATGGCTGGGAGGGAGCAGCAGAGACAGGAAGGTGAATAGAGGCATTTCATAGATTTACAACTCAACCCTGTTGTTCTGTGCACTTTTGATCTCCTTTTCTGAGGAAGAATCACAAAGAAGGTTCACCAGACTGACGTACTAAGAGAGGCTTGTGCAGACAGAACTTTTCACCAGCGTTTAGAAGAACATAGAGAATCTCAGAGAAAGGAATCTTAGACAAGGTCAATCTACACATAGAAATTGATAGTTTAATTTGGCAGGAGAAATTGAGAATTATGCGGAAAAATGTGAACTTGTTCTGTCCTTGGCATGTTAGAGGAACAATATCTCACTTTCAGTTTACAGCCCTCTGGACTTAATATTAGAATTCACACTTTCAAATTGTGAACCAACTGCCATTTCTTCATTTTACACTTTACTTGTTACATTCTCGGTCACCATGTCCTCTCCCCCCTGCCCCCAGCCTAACAGAACTGTCTGTACTTTCAAGTCTGGCAGTTAGACACACAATTATTCTGTCATTCTTACATTCTGATAACTTAATCCGAACTATTAACATGTTTTCTGCCCCTGTACTCGACACCCGACCATTCCCGCATCCTTCCCCAAGTATAGTATAAATGTTGCCATCTCCACATTTCACTTCACCTCTGATGAAGAGTTATCTAGATGCAAAACATTAGCTTACTCTCTCTCCATGACTTGTCTTGATCACCAGCATTTGTCGTTTTCCAGAGAGATTCCAGCAACTGCAGCAATTTGCTCCAACAAAAAAACAGACTTTTTAAAACTACAATGCAAAGGGATTTGGGGTACTTATGTATGAACTATGAAAACTAAGACACAGGTGCAGCAGGTAATCAGAAAGTGGAATAAAATGTTGACTTTTACTTCAAGGGAGTTGGAGTGTCAGAGTAGGGAAGTCTTTCTGCAACTGTACTAAGTGCTGTTGAGACCACATCTGGAATATTGTGAGCAGTTTTAATCTCATTAAAGAGAGATATCAATTCATTGGAGGAAGTTCAAATAAGATCCACTTGAATGATGCCTGCTCATGGAAGGATTGCTTTATGAACAAAAGCTAAGCAGGTTGGGACTCTACTTACTGCATTTTAGTAGAATATAGAACATAGAACAGTACAGCACAGAATAGGCCCTTCAGCCCACGATGTGCCGACCATTGATCCTCATGTATGCACCCTCAAATTTCTGTGACCATATGCATGTCCAGCAGTCTCTTAAATGTCCCCAATGACCTTGCTTCCACAACTGCTGCTGGCAACACATTCCATGCTCTCACAACTCTCTGTGTAAAGAACCTGCCTCTGACATCCCCTCTATACTTTCCTCCAACCAGCTTAAAACTATGACCCCTCGTGTTAGCCTTTTCTGCCCTGGGAAATAGTCTCTGGCTATCAACTCTATCTACGCCTCTCATTATCTTGTATACCTCAATTAGATCCCCTCTCCTCCTCCTTTTCTCCAATGAAAAGAGTCCGAGCTCAGTCAACCTCTCTTCATAAGATAAGCCCTCCAGTCCAGGCAGCATCCTGGTAAACCTCCTCTGAACCCTCTCCAAAGCATCCACATCTTTCCTATAATAGGGCGACCAGAACTGGACGCAGTATTCCAAGTGCGGTCTAACCAAAGTTTTATAGAGCTGCAACAAGATCTCATGACTCTTAAACTCAATCCCCCTGTTAATGAAAGCCAAAACACCATATGCTTTCTTAACAACCCTGTCCGCTTGGGTGGCCATTTTAAGGGATCTATGTATCTGCACACCAAGATCCCTCTGTTCCTCCACACTGCCAAGAATCCTATCCTTAATCCTGTACTCAGCTTTCAAATTCGACCTTCCAAAATGCATCACCTCACATTTATCCAGGTTGAACTCCATCTGCCACCTCTCAGCCCATTTCTGCATCCTGTCAATAAATATGAGTTGATCCCATTGAAATACGTGAGATTCATAAGAGCCTTTAACACTCTTCCCCCAGGGGCAAAATAAATCAGCAAACACATCCACCCCTCAACATTCAGAGCCCCATAAAACAGTGATCATATCCCCCAGACCCACAGGATAACAAGTCAAAATTTAAAAGAAAAACTGCGGATGTTGTAAATCAGGAATAAAAATAAAGTTGCTGGAGAAGGTCTGGCAGTATTTGTGAAGGGAAAAAAAAACAGAGTTAATGTTTTGGGTCCGGTGACCCTTCCTCAGCCTCTGCAGAAGTCTTCTGAGGAAGGGTCACTGGACCCAAAACATTAACTCTGTTTTTTCCTGGATAACAAGTCAAGATGATGGCAGAGTAGGACACTCTGGTTGGAGTTCTTCTGCTCACCAGTCTCTTTCCCTTCATTTTTTAACCTCTTTGCAGCTTTTCTTTTCTTCCCCTACCCTACCTGGACAGTGGAGTCAAGGGGCAGGGCAAGCATGGACTGAGTCCCGCAGTTGGGTGAATGGGCATCTCCCAGACTGGCGGCAGAGTGGCGTAGTGCTTTGGGACCCTGCAGGAAAGGACTGGAACTTAAGTGCTGAAGGTCACTTATTATCATTCTGGATACTTTCACTGTTTCATGCTAATTTTTTTTTTACTCTGCAGGATTTGTACCTAGGTACTTGTACCTAAATGGCACCACTGAAGGCAACCACTGTAAAAACTGTTCACTGTATTCCTGTACTGGAGTATCTGTGACAATAAGGGATATTCTAGAACATAGGACGGTACAGCACAGTACAGGTCCTTCGGTCCACAATGTTGTACCGAACTATTATCCTACTAAAATCAATCTACCCTGCATAATCTACATTATACTATCATCCATGTGCCTATCCAAGAGTCAATTAAAAGTCTCTAAAGTATCTGACTCCACTACCGCTGCCGTCTTGCGCATTCCACACGCCCACCACTCTCTGTGTAAAGAACCTACCTCTGACATCTCACGACTTCCTCCAATCGCCTTAAAATTATGCCCCCTCGAAATAGTAATTTCCGCCCTGGGAAAAAGTCTTTGGCTTTCACTCCATCTATGCCTCTCATCATCTTGTAACCTCTATCAAATCAACTCTCATCCATCGTCCCCAAGAAAGAGAGCGACGGTGACTCACGGTCCGCAGCCCTTTTCCGATTTGCTACCAGGACCTGAAGCTTGAAATTCAGATCTACAATTGTACGCCAGTCGTTTATGAAACCTCCCAGTCCACATTAACTACATTGCTTTCCCCTACTTTACCGATTCCACGCTTCCGGCAAGCAGCAACAGCAACATCGCGCCTGCGCTTGAACAGCAACGGGATTTGTTCACGTGTTGCCTTTAGCCCCACCCTCACAGACTCCGATTAGTTGGAGGACCAACCTTTCCAGCCCGGTCCTCCGGACCCGCCTCTGTCTCCCTATTAGATCCCACCTGCATTCAATCACTTTGGCTCTTTGTGACGCGCACTGTTTTCTGTTTCTCCCGTCGTGATGTGCAAATGTGTCTCAGCTGCTCTTCCCTTGTTCACAGCTCCTAGACACGGAACACAAGTTTCTTTACAGCTGGGTTTAGGGTCAGCGAGAAGAACAGTGAATACTGCAAAAGTGCTGTTAAGTCAGGGATTTCTGATGAAGGGTCCAGGCCCGAAACGTAAGCCTTCCTGCCCCTATGATGCTGCTGGGCCTGCTGTGTTCATCCAGCTGTCCACCTTGTTATCTCACCCTGTGAAGGCAGGGATTCGGGTCAGACTAGGACCTGTTCCTGACTGAAAGTGAAACGGCAACTTTTTAAGTTTCCAGTCCGAAAGAGACTCTGGACGTTTTGGTTCGAGAACTTAAAAGGTTGGTGTGATATTCCTGTTCCTCTCAGTGTAAGGTATTAACAGCAACAGGTTGCATTTTTGCAGATGATTGAAACAGTTAACAAATTCGGGGGAAGGGCCACTGGACCCGAAACGTTTCTTTCCTTCAAAGATACTGCCAGACCTGCTGAGCTTTTCCAGCAACTTTGGTTTTGTTCCTGGTTTACAGCATCCGCAGTTCTTTTTGTTTTTTTAAATTACGTAAATAAGTCTATTTTATATCTTAAAGAAGGTTGTAGAGGTTGAAAAAGTGAATTCCAAAGCTCGACACCACAGTCATCAAAGGTGAGTGTTGTGCTTGAGAGAGGATTTGGAAATGTGTTTAGGAAGGGGAAATTGGAGGTGTACAACAAGCTCTGAAAGACTGAAACTTGGAGGAGATTCCAGATACTGTTTGTCACAGAGCGTACCACTGCTCTACAGGAGGTATCTGCTACCTTTAGCAGGATTCTGTATCGATGGTGATATTTTGTAAGGCTGATCTTGACCAAATTTGCTTGCAGCAGATTAGGTGTAGTGATGCGACTCAGCTCCAGAGAGGAATGATAAAAGATACAGGGAAGTGGAAACTCTTCTTGAAGTTCTTCCTTTTCTCATCACTTTATGACCAAACCAACTGAGTACCAATGCAATCTCTATCTCTCACCTTATCCTGTGATAGTGGTGCCTAGTCCTCGGCAAGTAGAAGTAGATCAGTCTTTACCAGGGCCTCAAGGGGCTCTGAAACTATGTAGACCAAAGACGTTAGCACGGTGAGAGCAGGGGTTTGAACAACCTCTGCAGAAGTTCTCAGGATGGACCAGGTAGAAGCAATAGAAAACATCTGGATTAGAAACTGTAATTGATTAAGTGATTAATGTGTGCGGGTGGGAATTGACCAAACATTCAGTTTCCTGTTTGATTGGGATGCAGAATGTATGGAGAGCCAGTTTACCCTTTAAGTGGTATAATGCTGTTATTTTATTATGTCACCAACAAGATTTTCAGTCATTCATTCCAGGAATGTGGATATCCCTGGCAGGCCAGCACTTATTGCAAGTGCGCTTGACAACTGCCTTCTTAGCCTGCTGCAGTTGACATAGTATACTTTGATCCACAATGGTCTTAGAAAGGGAATTCTAGGATTTTTGACCCAGGAACAGTAATATAGTTCTAAGTCAGGATAGTGACTGTGAAAGTAGTCATGGGTTTGGGAGGTAGTGTCTAAGGATCTTCAGTGACTCTCTTTTTGCAGTATATCTTTGATTAATTGAAGCTAGCATTTGGTGTGATTAGAAAACCAAAAGAACCATGGATGCTGGATACCAGAAACAATGGAAATTGTTGGTAAAACTCAGTGGTATGGCAGCATAGTTGAAGAGAAAACAGAATTAGTGTTTTGGGTCCAGTGCCCCTTTCTTAGAACTGGTAGCTAAGAAAAAGATTGCTGAGGTTAGTTGGCATGCCGAGCTGGTTTGTTCTGCGGACGTTTTGTTACCGTACTTGGTAACATCCTCTGACGGGTCAGTCTGTTTTCCCGCCTGGTTTTTAAACTCTGGAGTCTGTTGCAATGGATTGCCTCACTTCTGGATTTCCTCCATAATGGAATGTAATTAGGATCGAGTTCAATGTGTTTATTAATAGCCTGCCCCCTGGAATTCTCATGCTTGCGATAGGCCACAACCCGAGCTACAAATCTACTCCAAAACCTAAGAAAAAGATTATTTTGCATAAGATAGGGTGGGAGAAAATGGGGTAAGGAGTAAAGGATAGGTGGAAATAAAGCCCAAAGACAGAAGAATAGTTGGTCAGATAAAAGAATGGATAAATATCCGCCAAGGAGAATGGATAGTTAGTAATATGGACAATTAGTGGCTAACAATGACTTGTGTATAATAACAAATCATATGATAACAAGGTCTGGTATGTTGGGATTGGGGTGAAGACATGAAAGAAAGTGCCTGAAGCTCTAAAATTGTTGAACTTTATTGAGCCCATAGAGCTGTAGAGTTACCAAGGAGAAAATAAGCTGCTGTTCTTCCAAACTGTGCTGAGCCAACTGGAGCACTGCAGCAAACCTGAGGCAGATGAATATTGAGCAAGGTGATGCGTTGAAGTGGCAAGCAACTGGATGCTTCTCAAAGCTTTTCCTTTTCTCCTCATTTTACGACTAAACTGGTTGCGTACCAACGTAATCTCCATCTTCTGCTACATCCTCTTACCCCGTGATAGTGGTGCCTAAGGATCGATCTTGCAGACAGAATGGATGCATTCTGTGAAGTCGTCACCCAGCCTACGCTTTGTTTCCCCAATTTAGAAGAGACCACACTGTGAGCAGCAAGCGTCATAGGCTAGATTGAGTGAAATGCAGGAAAAGCGCTGCTTCATCTGGGAGGTGTTTGGGCTACAGATACTGAGAAGGGAGGAAATAATTGGATAGGTGTTACATCTGTTGCAGGAGAAGGTGCTGTGGGCATCTTGGGAGTGAAGGAGGCATGGACCAGGCTGTTCTAGAGCGAACGTCCCTGATGGAAGGCTGACGAAGGAGAGGAGGGGCTACACGTTGGTGGCATCCAACTGGAGGTGATGGATGTGGCAGCTAATGATCCTCCAGACGTGGATGCTGATGGGATGGTAAGGACAAGGGGGAGGCTATTGTTTCTTTGGGAGGGAACAAGGGTTGACAGCTGAAGTACCAGAGAGAGGTCAGACCTGACTGAGGGACCTATCGACTCCAGTGGGGAATTGTCAATGCAGGAAAGTGGACATTTTGGAGGCCCCTTTGTCAATCTTTGTATCATCAGAATAGCTGCGATGGAGATGGAGGAACTGGGAGAATGGAAGAGAGTCTTTACAGGAAGCAAAGTATGAGGATTAATGGTCAAGGTAACTGGGAGCCACTTGGTTTGTAGTGGATATTGGTGGCCAGCCTATCCATAGAAATGGAAACAGATGCATAGAGGAAGGGGGGAGCCAGCAGTGGGTGGCACGATGGCTCAGTGGTTAGCAGTGTTGCCTGTCAGTACCAGGGACTCTGGATTCAGTTCCACTTTTGGGTGACAATGTGTGGAGTCTGCACATTCTCCCTGTCTACTCTGGTTTCCTTCCACAGTCGAAAGATGTGCCCATTAGGTGGATTGACCATGCTAAATTCCCCACAGTGTCCAGGGATGAGCAAAGTAGATGAATTTAGCCATGGGACGTATAGAGGTACGGGTTTGGAGTGGGGCTGCTCGGGATGTTCTTTGGGAGTTGGTGTGGACTCAATGGGCTGAATGGCCTCCTTCCACACAGTCGGGCTTCTATGTGACAGACACAGATACAAAGAGACATCAGATTGGTTAGGATGATATTCACTGGAGTTTAAAAGGTTGAAGGAAGATTTTAGAGCCTACAAAATCCTGACTGGATGAGATAGAATAAACACAGGATGTTTCCGATCACTGGCCAGTCTGGAAGCCAGGATCATAGTCTTTACATTTACAAGGTGATTTACAACTGAGATGTGGAGAAATCTCTTCACCCCAGAGAGTGGTGAGCTTGTGGAATTCACTGCCACAATTGAATGTTTTCAGAAGGGAGACAGATACAGTTCTTGGGATTAAAAGGATCGAAGAGTATGTGAAGAAATAAAAAACAAAGTACTGAGTTGGATGATCGGCCATGATCATATCAAATGGCTGGGTATGCTTGAGGACCTAAATAGCTTCCTCCTGCACCCGTTTTGTTTAATTCCTCGTGGACTGCTACAGGTGAATAATTAGTCACCATGAATTTGTTACATTTCTCCTCAGCTGGAAATAGTTCTGGAAAAATTGTGGAGTAAATAATGGACATACTCAAAAAGGTCTGGCTGCATCTATGCAGAGAAAACCAGAGGGAATGTTTGTCGATGATAGCTCTTCAAGACTCAAGCCTGGGTTTGGTGTGACTTTTTAATCAATATTCATTGTGTAATTTGAGAATTGGTGTATTTGAATCCAATCTGTTCTCCATCTTGTGAGCCCCAGGTTATGGAGGATGATGCACATAGAAAGACAGTTATGGTTGTTGGAGGCCAATCATCTCAGCTCCTCCAAGGTAAGTATTTTTAATCAACATGGTGAGAGAAGTTATAATGCACCCTGCATTGTATCTCAAGTAGAGACAGCACAATAATACCACAGAAGCCCTAGTTCACCAGAGTAGTCTCCCAGGTCCAGCCATTTTTAGCTATTTTGTCAGTGACCTCCCTTACGTGATAAGGTTGTAAGCAGGGATGTCCACCAATGGTTACATGCAATTCAGTATCATTCACAGCTTCTACTGAAGCAGTCCATGTCAAATGCAACAAAACCTAGGCAATATCCAGGCTTATACTGAAGTGTTAAATAACATTTTGTCCCAAACAGATGTCAGGCAATGACCATCTCCAAGAAGGAAACAATCTAACTACTGCCCTTTGATATTTGTTACCATCACTAGCCCTATTGTCAACACTTTAGGGCTACTATTGACTAGAAACTGAACTACAAGAGACATATAAAACAGTGGCTAGAAAGGTTGGTCAAATAGTAGGTATCCTGAATCTCTCAACTCACCTCTTGACTCTCCAATGCCTGTTCACAAGGCACAAGTTGAGACAGTGATGAAAAACTCCCCACTTGGCTGGATAAGTGCAACTCCAACAACACTAAGTTTAACGCAGTGCAGGACAAACAGCCCACAGTATTGGCACCACATCCTCGAACATGCAGGCAGTCCACCACCGAGGCTCAGTATTAACTTTTTTTAGGTGCCCTTCTAAACCTTTCATTAATTGGATATGTTCTTTTGTCCTGAATGAGGCACAAGCAGGGAATTCTTGCTGAAGTTTTGTATGCTTCAATGGAATGTCCCTTTGAATGTTGTACATTGTTCCTTCAAATGTCTTCTATTGTTCATTTTCAACTGTACATTTCAGTCTGTTTACCCTGGTCAGTTCCGCACCTAAACTCATGTAATTGACTTTGTTTCTGTTTTCGATTGTTGTTTGTTCTTTGTGTTGTCACTTTAAAACTTCATAATGCCTTTGAATTATGGCAGGATCTCTTAGTGTGACATCACTCACTCATTCTCAGCTTCATCAGTTTTTTATCTTAGTTACGTCCCTAGTTAGTTGTGCAATGTGTTGTGCAAAGAAACACTGATGTAACATTCCCCAAACTCATCTGTGCATATTATTCTTGCCAGTGTGATTGTTCCAGATGATATGAAGATTGACGTCTCCCAAAATTATCACACTTCCGTTTCTTACAAATTCCATTGAATTCCTGTTTAATGCACTAATGAGCAGTGAAATGTTGTTAGGGGACCTAAAATCTGTTCTCCTTATGTTTTTGTGACTTCTTACCCAGAATTTGCATTCAAACTGATTCTTCACATTTTAAGAACAAATGCTTTCTTTGTAATGCCTTTGTTATCCATTACTGTCAAGGTACCCATCCTGCTTCCTGTTCTGCCTGAATATCAGCAAGGTTGTGTACCATTGAATACTAATTTGTCAACTTTTGTCATTTAAGCAATTCTCTTTGGCGACTAAATCCGTACAATTTATGTTTGTGTCACAAGTCCATCTATCTTATTGTAAATATGCTTTCCATTCAAAAAAATTCTAATTTACTTTTTACCACACTTTCCTGTTATAAACCTATTCACTGATGTACAGATTTAATTAAAACATGCCCTTTCCTGTTCCTTTCTGTTTTGTCTTCAGCCGTATCACCATGCTGTTCTGATGCTACACCTTTTTTCTTTTGGATTTGGAAAGCTCCTTTCACCTGAACCCTGCTCCTGCCTCCCCTGTGTCAGTTTAAAGTCCCATCTATAAACCTTATTACGTGATTGACCAGGACACTGGTCGCAGCATGGTCCCAGTGGAGGCCCTCCCAATGGATTTTATTTTTAACTCACTCTTGGATTATTGTGTCTCTGGCTAGCCAGCACTTATTGCCCACCCCTAGCTGCCCTGGGACTGAGTGGCTTGCTATGACATTTTAAGAGGGCAATCACATTGCCGTGTGTCTGGAGTCCATTAGGCCAGTCTGGGTGAGGACAGCAAATTTCCATTCCTAAAGGATATTAGTCAGTCAGATGGGTTTTCATAACATCAGCAGTGGTAGCGAGTTTTGAGAAGATTTGTAGCTCAGGTTGAGGTTCTGGATGTGTTTGCTCACTGAGCTGGAAGGTTAGTTTTCAGACGTTTCGTCACCATTCTAGGTAACGTCAGTGAGCCTCCAACAAAGCGCTGGTGTTATGTCCCGCTTTCTATTTATCTGGTTAGGTTTCTTTGGGTTGGAGATGTCATTTCCTGTTCTTTTTCTCAGGGGATGGTAGATGGATTTGGAGCCAATGTGTTTGTTGATGGAGTTCCAGTTGGAAAGCCATGCTTCTAGGAATTCTCGTGGGTGTCTCTGTTTGGCTTGTCCTAGGATGGATGTGTTGTCCCAATCAAAGTGGTGTCCTTCCTCATCTGTATGTAAGGATATGAGTGATAGTGGGTCATGTTGTTTTGTGGCTAGTTGATGTTCATGTATCCTGGTGGCTAGCTTTCTGCCTGTTTGTCCAATGTAGTGTTTGTCACAGTTCTTGCAAGGTATTTTGTAGATGACGCTCGTTTTGCTTGTTGTCTGTATAGGGTCTTTTAAGTTCATTAGCTGCTGTTTTAGTGTGTTGGTGGGCTTGTGGGATACCCTGATGCCAAGAGGTCCGAGTAGTCGGGCAGTCATTTCGGAAATGTCTTTGTAGGGGAGAGTGGTTATGGTTTCTGAGCCAGTTTTGTCTGTTTGCTTGGGTTTATTGCTGAGGAATCGGCGGACTGTGTTCATAAGGTACCCATTCTTTTTGAATACGCTGTATAGGTGCAAGAACTGTGACAAACACTACATTGGACAAAGAACAGGAAATGACATCTCCAACCCAAGGAAACCTAACCAAATAAATAGAAAGCGGGACATAACACCAGCACTTTGGAGGCTCACTGATGTTACCTAGAATGGCGACGAAACGTCTGAAAACTAACCTTCCAGCTCAGCGAGCAAACTCACATCCAGATCAGCAGTGGTTTCATGTCATTCTGTCGATTCTTAAATCCACATTTTGCAAAATGATTGAGTTCAAATTCCACTATCTGCCATATTGAAATTTGAACCAGGGTCCACGTTTGCTGAGTTTCAAGATTAAGTCTAGCAATGATGCCGCCAGGACATTGCCTGTCCCGCTAATAGTGTTCTCATCTCTGAGCACTGATACCAGTGCAGCATGAGTCAAAATCCATTTTTCCTACACAGTTGTTTGATCCTGAAATCTTCCTGCACTCTGGTGGTATCCCTCACTATGTGGGTCTAATTGCTGCTTCTGCAACTTCACCAGATCATCAGCCAACTGATTTCCGCACTCCAGAGAGGTAAAGCAGCACACCAGGGTTGGAGACTGGGATTTTTTCCTGATCTCTGTGCGATTCAGTACCATTCTCCATGTGTAATGCTCACTGCACCAGTCTAACTTGAGTTTGTCTCTTTCACTGTCATCTATCGCTATTTATGGAGCTCCTGGTGCAATAGAATTCTCAACTCATGTCTCGTCCATCACCTCATTGAAGATGGTTGGTCAGCCAGAGAGTAAATGGAGACACATTTGGGAGCCTTTAAATCCTGAGTGAAGTAAGAGAACAGCAAACACTGTAGGGAGGAGTCTGAGGCCTTGAATTTGTAGACCTGTAAGTCATGACATAGATATGGTGTTGAAGAGGGAGTGGAGAACAGAAAGATCCCAGGCTCTGACAATTCTAGTGTGAAAGGTCTGTGTTCACCTCTTCTGTACTGAACCAAATGACGACAGCAAAGGAAGACCTAGATTATAAATCTGGGCCCGTGCTATCTTAGGGTCAGTAGTACCTCTCTCCAGGTGATAAGGACACGTGGGATATTTCTGTTCTGTGTTCCCTCTTCAATGCTGTGTCTCGAATATGCCTTGTGGGCCAGTGTTTTCAATCCCTCTAACTTCTACAACAGTTCTTGTATCTGTAATGACCTACCATCCCTATAAACCCTTTGCATATTTAAAACCTACAACTCTCCTATCTTTGTAACATCTTTCAGACTCAAAGCCACCTCTCTGTAAGTCCCTTAGCCATTCAAAGCCTCACTATCTGTATAGCCACCTCCAGTGCATACCCTTCCCATCGCCAGTACCATGTGCTATCTCACTTTTCTTCTCCAGTCATGACACTCCTTTCCCATGTGAACCACTCCTGTCCCAACAAATATCTTCAGCTGTCCAAGCCTCCCTATCACAATGAACTGCTGCAAGCCTCACTACTCTTTGTGTTCCTGTAATCTCTGTTGCTACAATCCTCCCGATCTGTGAACCCTGCTGCAGTCAATACAAACCTCCTTTCCTGAAGGTAGGAGGAATTGTAGTACCTGCAGGGTGTTAGAGGTAGAAAGTGCTGTGGAATCTAGGGGATGTCACAATTTCATACACTGGGTCACAAAGTTGAATCACGGATTTTCCTGATCAGACCACAGATTTCCAAAGCAAAATAGTTTGCAGTTGCAAATGCACAAGCCTGGGATCTTGCCGAGTTGATTTTGAAGCTCATTACTAGAATGGCTGAGCACAGCTTCAGGATCACAGGCTGTGAGATGCGTTCAGATGTGAATCTATTTGCCCATTCTGTTTGTGTGCCTGATATTGGCCTGATATTTCTTTGGTAGAAAACTCTCCATGCATCTCGTGACTTCCAGATCAAAATGACTGACCAGAGCTCACCTCAACAAAGCTGTCATTTAGAATAAGTTCAGAGATAATGGGAACTGCAGATGCTGGAGATTCCAAGATAATAAAATGTGAGGCTGGATGAACACAGCAGGCCAAGCAGCATCTCAGGAGCACAAAAGCTGACGTTTCGGGCCTAGACCCTTCATCAGAGAGGGGGATTGGGGGAGGGAACTGGAATAAATAGGGAGAGAGGGGGAGGCGGACCAAAGATGGAGAGTAAAGAAGATAGGTGGAGAGAGTGTAGGTGGGGAGGGGATAGGTCAGTCCAGGGAACACGGACAGGTCAAGGAGGTGGGATGAGGTTAGTAGGTAGCTGGGGGTGCGGCTTGGGGTGGGAGGAAGGGATGGGTGAGAGGAAGAACCGGTTAGGGAGGCAGAGACAGGTTGGACTGGTTTTGGGATGCAGTGGGTGGGGGAGGAAGAGCTGGGCTGGTTGTGTGGTGCAGTGGGGGGAGGGGATGAACTGGGCTGGTTTAGGGATGTAGTAGGGGAAGGGGAGATTTTGAAACTGGTGAAGTCCACATTGATACCATATGGCTGCAGGGTTCCCAGGCGGAATATGAGTTGCTGTTCCTGCAACCTTCGGGTGGCATCATTGTGGCAGTGCAGGAGGCCCATGATGGACATGTCATCAAGAGAATGGGAGGGGGAGTGGAAATGGTTTGCGACTGGGAGGTGCAGTTGTTTGTTGCGAACTGAGCGGAGGTGTTCTGCAAAGCGGTCCCCAAGCCTCCGCTTGGTTTCCCCAATGTAGAGGAAGCCGCACCGGGTACAGTGGATGCAGTATACCACATTGGCAGATGTGCAGGTGAACCTCTGCTTAATGTGGAATGTCATCTTGGGGCCTGGGATGGGGGTGAGGGAGGTGGTGTGGGGGCAAGTGTAGCATTTCCTGCGGTTGCAGGGGAAGGTGTCGGGTGTGGTGGGGTTGGAGGGCAGTGTGGAGCGAACAAGGGAGTCACGGAGAGAGTGGTCTCTCCGGAAAGCAGACAGGGGAGGGGATGGAATGGAAAAATGTCTTGGGTGGTGGGGTCGGATTGTAAATGGCGGAAGTGTCGGAGGATAATGCGTTGTATCCGGAGGTTGGTAGGGTGGTGTGTGAGAACGAGGGGGATCCTCTTGGGGCGGTTGTGGTGGGGGCGGGGTGTGAGGGATGTGTCGCGGGAAATTTAGAATAAGTTCTTTTCTTTCAGATAGTTTGAGGGACCTCAGAATTGTTTACCAAGCGGGGAGCGTGAAACTTCTGCATTGACTTTGACCCATGCAGTGAAATTTCATGGATTCTTCTGTTTTCTACATGCTGTCATTAATGTGATTGTTAAACCAGGGCATCTGGGTGCTGATTTTTATTTGATAATACCTCTGCTATGTATGATATAGTATTTCTAGATCGTCTGTAGGAATATAAATATCTGTCTGATGTTACCTCATCAACTTGTTCAGAGGTTAGTGAAGCAGGACCTGAGCAGTCACAGCAGGGAAACTTCAAGGCCTTTGTATATGGGGCTTGATACCAGACTGGATGAGAGCAGCTCAGAGTGAGTGACGAATAGGGGGCTTGGGATCATCCATTTCCGTATTGCTCTGTGCCAAAGACTCTCCTATCTCTCCCTAAGTGAAACTCTCTAATTCTCCAGTCCCTACAATATACCCTTGCTGTAAGCCCCTCTAGCTACTGAACATCATTCCTCTCTCTAACCACTCCAGCCCGTACAATGCAAGGGAAGAGGGTGGTGCTGATGAGGGACTTACTGTTTGAGAAATGCTGACAAAATACTTTCTACAAACTCCCAACTCAAGGGCAATCTTTCCTGCATGATTGTACCAGACTATGCCAAGATTGAAGTCCCCTTAATTAGCTCAGTTCTTTTGTTACAACTTCCAATAATTTCCTAATTAATGCAGCATTTAACAGTGCAATGGCATTGGGCCTGTAAACAGCTCTTCTGTTTGTTTTCCAATACTTAACAGCTACGTTGTGTTCACGTTGAATCCACTTCATAATCTGTGACCAACTCATTGGGAATGATTTTGTTATCTCTAGTTATCAGGCTTATTCCTTTTGCTTTCCCATACTATTTGTCTATCTGCAATGTTGTGTTCCTCAAATATTGATTTCACATCTTTTTTCCCCCCTTGTAACCATGTCTCCCTACTAGTGATTCACTCTTAATCGTTGACCTGTGTCACAGGTCAGTCTATCTTGTTGTAGATACTTTGTATGTTGAGGTAAATAGTGTTTTTATTTACTTTGACCACTGTTTCCTATCTTGTTTATTTTCAGATGTAGAATTTTCATTAAAATCTGCTCCTTTTCTGCTTGTCATCAGCCATGTCATAATGCTGTTATGATGATTCATCATTGTGCTTTGGATTTGAAAATTCTGCTTCATTTGAACACTGCCTTCTCTCAGTTTAAAGCCCTGTCTATAATCCTAGTTATGAGATTGGCCAGGACACTGGTGTCAATGCCACACCAGTGGAGCCCATCCCAGTGTAGTCTCACTTTGCCTGAGTGGCCATTGCTCTATGAATCAATACCACTTTTTTCCCTCTTGCACCATTGATTGTTCCTGAAATCTTCCTGCCCTCAGGCAGTATCACTCAGTATCTCTGCACATTGTATCCCTCACTATGCTGCCTCTGACATGTAACCACTCAGATTCTGAGACAGCTGAATTTTCCACTCCATGGACAATGAAGCAGCACAGGCCAATGATGGAGAATGGGGTTTGCCAGATCCCTGTGGGACTCAATAACATTCTACATCTGTATTCCTCACTGAATCAGTCCAGTTCCTGAGCCTGTATATTACTCTGTCTCCAGCAGATTCATGGGGAATTCCTGACTCTGCAAAATTCTCAACTCGTTCAGTAAAGTGATGAAAGAGACACATGTTGGTCAACCAGAAAAATAAAGGGAATCAAGATCTGGAGTCTTCATTAAGTCCTGCAACCAGGTAAGATCACTTTGGACAGAGCAGAGAGCAACTAGGAGGCTTGAAACAAAAACCTACAGGACATGTAGATACGGTGCTGAAGGGGGAGTACAAAAGATTCAGACTCAACCACCATCCCCTCTCAGAAGATCTACTTTATGCTTTGTTCTGAGCCTTCCTATGACAGTATAGGAAGTTGGCAGTTATCAATCCAGGTGTGTGCTGTCTTGGTGAGGACCAATACAACTGAGATGCAAGCATGTCCCCATGATAGTGGTAACAAAGTTGGGGAACGTCCTATTTTGTGACTTCTCTAGCACTGCATTTATGTCATGTCTCGTGGACCAGTGTGTTCAATCATTCTGACTCCTATAAACTACTATTACTGTCTCTGTAACCTCCTCCCCTCCCAACAATCCCTCCATATATTTGAAAGATGCTCCAATCCTGATTACCATCTCTATCTCTAACTTGCTTCAGTCTCTACAATGTACCTATACTACAGTCTCCTCCTCCAGAAACTGCAGTCAGTCAGTCATTCAACACAGAAATAGACCCTTCAGTCCAACTTGTGTATCCCAATCAGATTTCCTAAACTAAGCTAGTCACATTTGCATTTAGCCTACATCCCTTGAAATCTTGCCTGCCCAAATGTCTTTCAAATATTATGGTTCTTGCCTCTGCTTCTTCGTCCAGCAGTTCATTCCATATATGCACTATCCTCTGCATGGAAACTGTTGTCTGTCAGGTCACTTTTTACATCTTTCCCCTTCCTCCTCAAACCTATGCCCTCTAGCTTTGAACTCCCCAACCCTGGGTGGAAGACCTTGCTTATTAACTTTATCTATGCCCTTCACAATTTTATAAACCTCTGTAATGTAACCCTTGAGCCTCCTATGCTCGAGGGAAATACAGAGAACAATGATGAAAATATCCCTGCCAGGGTTCTTTGGGTGACTTCTTCGCTGTTTCCCACAATGTCCTGGAATGGACTTCATTTGGTCCTGGGGATTTGTCTGCCCAACTGCATTTTAAGATCACCACCACCACCTCTGTTATGTAGAATCTCTGAGATGTCACTATTTATTTCCCTGAGTTTCCTAGTCTTTCTCCACAGTAAGTTCTGACGTGAAATATTCGTTTAGGGTCTCGTCCATCTCCTGTGGCCCCCCACACGGATAGCTTCATTGATCTTTAAGAAGTCCCTACTAAAACTTCAGTGAGTTGCCATACCTTGTTTCCCAAGTGGAGGTCAAGTTTTGTCTGTTTTCCAGTAGGGTCATCTACATATTGATAGAAAATATTTTCTTGAACACATGTAACAAATTCATCCCATCCAAGACGTAGCACTGAGGCAGTCCCTGAGATTTGGAAAGTCAATGTCTGCTATCATTACACCCCTATTATTCTTCCAAATATCTGAGCTCTCCATACATATTTGCTCCTCAATTACCTTTTGATTACTGGGAGTCTTTGGTACAATTGTATCAGTGATCTCCGATTCTGACTACTTATTTCTTGTCATAGTTTTACTGGATGATCCCCCAGTAATGTCCTGTCTAAGTACTGATATGATATTTTCCCCTATCCAGAAATGTCATTCCTGCTACTCTGTACCAGCTTCAACCTTCTTCCTTACCTCATTACTGTTTAGGATACCACACACCTGCCAGATTAATTTAAATAGTGTCATGCAGCTCGAGTAATTATCCTGGTGAAGGAAATTTGCTCCCCCTCTCCCAATTTCTGTCTTCACCACCTTGTGTACCTGTACTGACACCTTCAGGGATCTTGGACTTGTACGCCAAGATCCCTTTGTTCTTCAGACCTCCGCAAAGACTCACTGTTCGATATGTACATCCATCATTCATTAGACCTCCCAAAAGGCATTACCTTGCACTTGTATCAGAAGTAAATTTCATCTGCCATTAATCTGCTCAGTTGATTAGCTGATATCAGCTCGAGACCGTCCACCTCGCTGTGAGCAACATGCCCAACTTTTGTGTCACTTGCAAACCTACTAAGTATACCTTCTGCTTTTGCATCCAAGTCATTAACATACATAGTAAACAGCAATGGTCCAACCCCAGATCCCTGTGGTACACCAGCAAGCAAACCCTCTGAAAAACAAAACCAGCCTGTCACCGATTTTTGGATCCAGTTTGACAACATGCCTTGGATCCCATGGCCTCCTGCCTTCTGGACCTGTCTTCCATGTAGAACCTGTCAAATGCTTTACTGGAGTCCATGTAAACCACATCTGCACTGCCTTTATCAGTATTTTTAACACCATTTTTAAAACTCAACTGAATTCATCAGACAGGATTTCCCACTACCAAATCGATGCCTACTATTTGTAATTGATGCCTGCCTTAATAGTGTTGATTCATCCTGTGCCTCAAAACTGGATTTGTTTTTTCCCCCAAGAACTTTTCTACCACTGATGTCAAACTATCTACTACATAATTATCTCGTCTAACCCTGCTGTCCTCCTTTTAAATGAAGCAACCTTATTAGCTATCCTCCAGTTATTCGGTATTTCACGTGTGGCCTGCAAAGTATTAAATGAGGCTGTAGACTTGCTTGTTGAGCCAGTGTGTTTGAATGCAGACATTTCATCACCCTGCTAGGTAATGTAGTCAGTACACCTCTGGTGAAGCGTTGGTGTTGTGAACACCAGCGTTTCACTGGAGGCTCGGTGACGAAAAGTCTGCAATCATACACGCCAGCTCAGTGAGAGAGTCTACGACCTCACCCACAACCTGAGCTATAAATCCCCTCAAACTTTAAAGTATTACATATATCTGCTCAGACCTCAGCAATCCCCTCGTGTGCCTCTCACGGCAGCCTGGGATACATTTCTTTGGGCACGGGTAACTTATCCACCTTTATTCCTGCAAAAGCATTTAATGAAGGGTCTAGGCCTGAAATGTCAGCTTTTGTGCTCCTGAGATGCTGCTTGGCCTGCTGTGTTCATCCAGCTCCATACTTTGTCTTGGATTCTCTGGCATCTGCAGTTCCCATTATCTCTAATACCTCCTCCTTTATTGATTAAAATGTTCTGGAACCTCCCCATCCCCACTGAAATCTCTGGCTACATCTCTATAATGTTTTTCCAACCCTTATCAACCTCCCCACCTGTTTGCCTTCCTCCATTCTCTGCAGCACGTGATACCACTACAACCTTCTCCAGATCCTACAGAACTCGTCCACCCTGTTCTACAGTACATCATTACCTCTGACCAGTTCTTTGTGTGTTTTATTTTAATCTTCCCTATGTTTTGTAACATTGCCAGGCTCCCAAATCTCCTCTATCTCTGACTTTCCCCTGTCACTACAATGCTCCCTATCTCTAACATCTTGCAGACACTAGAAACATTCGTGTATCTGTAACAACATCTTAATTGCTGTCACCACTTCCCATCCTTGCAGCTGCCTCCGTCTGTAACCTCTGCCAGTCTGAAGTACCCTGCCTAATCTGTAACCTTATTCATTGTCTACAACTCTTCAGTCTCACTAACTTCATCTAGTCGCAAGAACTGTCTCTAACTCTGTGATTGTCCAGAGCCACCACAGCTCTCCCTATTGCTGTTTTCTCATCCAGTCCTTCAAATGCACACCATGTAATCTTCTCTTGTTCCTATGCTACATGCTGACTGTATCCTCCTCCAGTTCCTGTAACCCTAGTGAATTTTGTGACCTCATCCAATGTCTGCAATGCTCTGTTATCAGATCAGTCCCGTCACCCATCCTTCTCTCTTGAACCTTGCCTAGTTCACACTATTCTCCTTATTTTTGTAAATACCCATGGTCTCTAAAACACTCACTGCACATATAAGCTTTTCCAGTTCTGACTGTCACCTCTTCCTGCCCTTGGAATTCTCCTTATGAGTTTAACCTTTACAATTCCTTATAGCACACCCTATCACTCTTGCCTGCTGCAACTGCTAGACCCACTCCTGTCTCTGTGAGCTCATCGAGATTGTATGAACTTCTCCTTGACTGTAACCTCCTCAGTCCCCCTCTACATCAGTGTAGTAATTAAGTCTTTACAACGCTGATGATCACTGTGACCTCCTTCCAGCCCTACAACACGGACTGTCTCTCTAACCTGTTCCCAACCCTACAGCCTTCCCTCTCTGTAATCTCCTCCACTCCCTATAATTGTTCCTCAGCCTGTAACTACCTCTAATCCATCAAACACTCCGTTCCTCCGTTAGCATCTCGAATCCCAAACGCTGTTTGTATTTTTTTACTCCTCAGTAAATACAGCCTTCCCTATTTATGTAAACCCCTACAGCACTGCCTACCTCTGATAGCTCCTTCAACCAATACAACTCTCCGTGCCTGTGCATTTGCCGTCAGTCCTTACATCCCTATCTATCTGTGTAACCTTCTCCAGAGTACTCTGGTCTCTTGAGCTGTCTCTATCTGTGTAATCTCTTCCAGACCCAAAAAATCTCCCTATCTTTAACTTTCTGAAGACCCACGACCCCCACTATCTGTAACCTGCTCCTGTTTCCCCCATCTCTAAATTGCTCCAAACTATCACCCACCCTGTCACTGTAACCTCCTCCAGTTTCTGCATCATCCAATTATCTCTCTAATCTTTCCCAGCTCTTAGAACCCTATCTATGGAACCTTCACCCTCCCCTACAGCACTCCCTATCTCAGGAGCCTACTCTAGTTTGTTTAATGCTCCCTTCTCTGCGAAACTGTCTCGAACCCCAATTGCTGTTTCTATCTCCAGAAAATCTGCCTGACTCCATAGCCTCCATTTCTAAATGCCTTCCAGAAGCTAACCCTTCCTATATCTATAAAAGTCTTCAGGTCGCTACGGTCCTCCATATCTCGATCTTCCTGTTGATGCAACTGTCTTTGCCTCTAATCTGTTCCATTTCCTAAAACACTTCATGTCTGTGTAAACCAACCCCACCCTACAATAATCATCATCCTTGTAAGCTGTTCTAACCCTCCCAGCGTCCGCTTCTTCATGAACTCCTACAGCTCTCCCTAACCTCCCTGTGGCCCAGTGATGCTCCCTACCTGTGAAACCACCTCCAATCCTTGCAACTCTCCCAATCTGGGTCATCTGCTCCAGATGAGACGATTGCTGTCTCTGTAATCTCCTCCACGCCTGACAACCCTTCCTATTTGTGTCAATCCCTTAAGACAACATTACTGTCCTGGTCCTGAAACAACTACCTACCATTCGTTTTTCCCTATTTTTGCAACATTCTCCAGTGTTTAAAATCTCCCTATCCAGGTAACGTCTTCCAGTCCCTCCAACATTCCCAACCTATGAAACCTCTTCAAGTCCCTACCTCCTGTAATAACCTCCTTCACCAGGAACCCTCACAATAACTGAAGCCTCTTTTAAAAAAACCATTGCAACCGTCCTAATATCAGCAAAATCCACCAGTCGTGATATTCCTTCCTATTTCTGTAACTTCTACCATCCTTAAGTGCACTTCTGGAAACTTTGCAGAGGAAGGAAGAATTGTAGAATCCAGGACAAGTTACAGAAGTGGAAAGGGTTGCAGAACCTAGAGGCTTGTATAAATATAGAATAGGATCCTTCTGGACATTAAATGTAGCAGGAATCCCAGAACTTTCAGGATGTGACCAAGGCAGAGTGGATTGTGGAACCTGAAGAACGTTACAATTTGAATCACAGATTTTTCCTAATTGGACCATGGAATTCAACAGCGAAATAGTTTGTGGCTTCAAATGCACAAGACTAAAATGTTATGAACTGATTTTGGAGATCTTTGCTAGAATGGCTGAACATAGCTTCAGATTCCAAGGCTGAGAGATGAGAGTTCAGATGTGAATCTTTGTTCATTCTGTGTACCTGACACTAACCTGAGCTGCTTTGCTAGAAAGCACTCTTCATTCATCTGGTGACTTTTGGGTCTACATGATTGACTAGAACTCACTTCATCAAAGCCTTCATTTGGAATATTCTTTTTATTATTATTTTTAAGTGGCAGTTTTGTGCGATGCAGGAATTGTTTGAGTGACCCTGACACAGTGCGCTGTTTTATGGATTCTGTTATTTTCTACAGATTGTCATTCAGAGGATTGTAGAAGCAGGGAATCGGAGTGAAATTTTTTTCTTTGCTTAGTGATTATAAGAATTTCAGTGATGGTGTGTCTGTGGGCAGTCAGTAATATTATCAATACCTATCTGATGGTATCTCACTGGTCTAGATGTTAGTACACTGAGTCTTGAGCAGCAAGAGCTGGGAACCTTCTTTATACATAGAATTTGGCACCAGACTGGGAGAGAATCATTTGCTGAGTAAATGACAGGTAAGGAGCTTGGGATATTCCTATTGTCTATTCTTGAACAATATAATTATCTCATTTTCATTAAGTGAGTCTCATGTTCCCTAATCTCTACAGTTCACCCTCATGGTAATCCTCTACAGCTGCTGAACATCTCCACTATCCTCCAGCCCTTTACAAAATGGCCTTTGTCTGCCACCTCCTGCAGTCCCAAGTGACCTTGTTCTTTATCTTGCAAATTCCTGTGAGCTGTGACGAAACAAACTTGAAGTGAGTTTGGGCCATTGAGGAAAATAACTTCTTTGCATCTTCATCTTATGGGAGGCTTGTCACTTAAACTGAGCAACCTAGTTTATCTCTCCATAAGAACACAGGCACCCTTTCAGTATCCACCCTATCAATTTCCTTGATCTCTGTTTTAATAGTCACCTGTTATCTTGACCCTCGGTGGCACAGGACCAAAGTGTCCAAGTTCCCCTCCTTCTATGTTGCTACAATTGCCTGTTATTCTACCCCTCCCTAATTCTGAAATCTACCGACCTCTGAACTCATTACACTCCTACAATCATCCTCAACAATGTGAACTCCTCCCAACCTTAGTGCTCCCAATTTCTAGTATTTCCCACAGCCGTGACCATCTCTGTATCTGTATCCTCCAGGTGCTACACTTTGCACTGTTCCTGTAAACTGCTCCAGCCCCTTCAAACCTCCTTGACTCTGGAAGGACTTGCAGATCCATCAACCATCCCTACCGGTTTAACTTCCTCCAGACTCTACAATTCTCCCTATGTCTGTAAACTCCTACAGCCACCTTATTCTCTGTTACCACTTCCAGTTGCAACTGGCCTACTTACATGTACATAATGTCAAGTCCCTACAACCATCCCAGTCTGTGGAACCTCCTCCAGATCTTAGAACTCTCTTGTGATCTCTGACTTGCTTCAGTGATTTCAAATCTCCCCAGTTCTGTAAACATCTTATAGTCCTCATGCCCCAGCTGATCATGAGGTGCTCCAGTTCCTAAAACCTTTCCTACTTGTGCATGCCATCCAGTGATACAAGTCTCCACACTTCTGTAATCTCCTGCAGTCCCTGCAATCCCCATTTCTGGAAAATTCTGCCTGCTGCTAGTACTCTCCCTAAATGTGTAGTCCAATCACTACAACCTCCTTTTCTGACTTGGTCCCTCCAGAACCTTTGTAACCTCCTTCAGCTCTGAAATCTCCAACATGGTGAACTCTCCTCTTGCCATTGCAATCCTCCCTGTTTCTTAACATTCTACAGTTCCTGTAACCATCCCTATCTGTGTATAACCTCTTTATTGGTGTCATTGCTTTGAGGCCATTATAGCTTCCGTGTATCTGTAAACAGCTCCCATCCTACAGTCGTAAGTGACTATAGTCCCCGCAACCCTCCCTATGCCTGTAACCACCTCCAGCCTCAACAAGACTCCCTATCACTGTCATATCTTGCAGTGTGCAAAACCCTCATTCTCTCTCAAATATTGCATAAGATCATGTCTATCTCTACAACATTCTTCAGTCCTACACCCAACCCTATCTCTGCAATCTAATTCAGCCCCCTCTATCTCTCTATTCCTGCAACTCATAAAGTCCTTCTCCTGGTAGCATTTTCTATTGCTTGCAACTATCTTTAACTTAGTAACATCATTCAGTCCGTGAAAGCCTACCTATGTCTGTAACCTTTTACCTATTCCTTAACCTGCACTCTCACTCAAATATTCCCTGCATTTTTAATTACAGTGAACAGTTATGATGTAACTGTCACTTCAGAAATGTGGCTGCAGAATGACCGTGGCTGGGAAGTGAATGTTCAAGGGTTGTGAAGATTTAGGTAGGATAAGCAGAAAGCCAAACTTGGTCAAGTTGTGTGGTGAAGCAAAGAAGCGATCAGTGCAATAATGAGACAACCAATTGAATCTGGAGATCAAAATGTAGATAATAAGGTGTAGAGCTGGATGAACACAGCAGGCCGAGCAGGAAGACTGACTTTTCGGGCCTAGACCCTTCTTCAGAGGTCTAGGCCCGAAAAGTCAGCCTTCCTGCTCCTCTGCTCTTGGCCTGCTGTGTTCATCCAGCTCTACGCCTTATTATCTCAGATTCTCCATCTGCAGTTTCTGCTATTGCTGAATCAAAATGTAGAGTCGTTTTGGGTGGAGTTGAGAAACACCCAGGGCAGCAGCAATTTGCAGGAATTCTTTTATAGGTGCCAGCAGAGATAATGTAAATACGGTTAAAATCAGGAAATTGAGTTGACTTATAGCTAGGGCAAGTACAGTAACTGAAAATAGCTTGTCTGTACTGGATAAGTAATGAGTATCAGTGCTGTAATTTGTGTATGAAATGGTTTTCTGTATGGCATGTCAAGGAGACATCAGGAGATGGTCTGTTCTAGATTAAATGTTGTCAGTAGAACTGTCTAATAATCTAATTAAAAAGGAGCTTTTTGGGCCGAGAACCACAATATTATGCAATCTTTTATTGAGTTTGAAACATATATTTAATGAAAACCATGCATTTAGGAGTGGAATTAGGCTCTTTGGCCCATTCTGTATGCTCTGCTCTTCAATGAAATCATAGATAGTAAGACCATAAGACATAGGAGTGGAAGTAAGGCCATTCGGCCCATCGAATCCACTCTGCCGTTTAAATCATGGCTGATGTACATTTCAACGCCACTTCCCTGCACTCTCCATAGCCCTTGATTCCTTGAGATCAAGAATTTATCAATCTCTGCCTTGAAGGCATTTAATGTCCCAGCCTCCGCTGCACTCCGTGGCAATGAATTCCATAGTCCCACCACACTCTAGCTGAAGAAATGTCTCCTCATTTCCATTTTAAATTTACCCCCTCTAATTCTAAGGCTGTGCCCACGGGTCCTAGTCTCCCTGCCTAACAGAAGCAACTTGCCAGCATCCACCCTTTCTAAGCCATACGTTATCTTGTAAGTTTCTATTAGATCTCTCCTTAACCTTCTAAACTCCAATGAATACAATCCCAGGACTCTTAGCCATTCATCGTGTGTTAAACCTGCCTTTCCAAGGATCATCCATGTGAATCTCTGCTGGACATGCTCCAGGGCCAGTATGTCCTTCCTGAGGTGTGGGGCCCAAAATTGGGCACAGTATTCTAAATGGGGCCTAACTAGAGATTTGTAAAGTCTCAGAAGCACATCACTGCTTTTATACTCCAACCCTTTTGAGATAAACAACATCACATTCGCCGCCTTAATCACGGACTCTACCTGCAAGTTAACTTTTAGAGAATCCTGGGCCAACACTCCCAGATCCCTTTGTAATCTGATAGCCCTCAACTCTACTTTCTTACCTCTTCCATCTTAGCCTTCTTTTCCTGACGAATAAGAATTGGACCATTTCTGCTGTAAGTGTACTCAATGAATCAGCCTTGACCCAGCCCTCTGCAGAAAAGAATTCCACAGTTTCACCACCTTCTGACTGAAGAAATTCCTCTTCCTCCCTGCCCAGAACAAGTAAGCCCTTACTGGGATTTTATGCCCTTTGGTTACACATACTTGCACAAGGGAAACCAAAGGAAGTAGCAAAGCTGATTATTGTCGGTACAGCAATGCATGTTGTCTACATGGACTTTACCAAGGCATTTTAGTAGGTTCCTTTATGGTAAGTTGGTCAAGAAGTTTAGAATCCATAGCAGTTGGAAAGTTGAATACAAAATTATCTCTATCATAGAAGGTGGAGATGTGTAATTTTGACTGGAGGTCAGTGATGGAAAGTATTACTTTTTGGAGTAGTGTCATGTTCAGTGCAGCCGTGGTGGGCTGAAGAGCCTATTGCTCTACTGTGCTGTTCTATTTTCTAGCTTCAAAGCATCTACCTTGCTAGGAACTGTGCTGCAACCTCTTTGTAGTTTATATAAGTGATTTGAAAGAAACTGTCAGCAGTTTGATTAGGAATTTTGTAGATGACATGAAAATTGATGGAGTTGTTAGTGAGGCAGGATATCGAAGGATGCACCAAATTGAATTTAATTGGACAAGTGGGAGTTGATACAAGTTTGGAGGTCAAATACAAGAGAACAGCATACTGTAAATGGTCTGACCCTTAAGAGCATTGATATAGAGAGGGATCTTGGGTACAAATCCACAGCTCCCTGAAAGTAGCAATGCAAGTGGATAAGTTGATCAGGAAGGCATATGGCATGCTTCCCTTCATTGGTTGCAGCATTGTTTGTAGAAGTTTGTGTGCCATTTTGCATCTGTATAAATCTTCATTTCAGCCATATTTGGAGTGCTGTGTGCAGTTCTTGCCACCACACTACAGGAAGGATGTGGAGGCTTTGGAGAGGGTGCAAAAGGGATTGACCAGAATGTTGCCAGGATGGGCATGTATAAATTTAAGGAGAGATTGGGCAAACTTGGATTGTTTTTGCTGGAGGGTTGGAGAATGAGGAATGATCTGGTAAAGGTATATAAGATTAAGAGAAACATAAATAATGTAGATAGCCAGTCAGAGTCTCTCTTGCAAAATGAAAACATCACATTAGGACACATCAGTTCAAGGCGTTTGAGAGATGTTTTAAATGAGATGTGTGAGGCAAGTTTTTATTCATAGAAGTCGGAAGGTGGCAGAAGCAGAAATATTAGCCAAGTTTCTATGTTGCATTTAGACAGACATGATCAAGCAGAGAATAGAGGGATATAGACCACCTACAGGCAAATAGTATTACTTTGGAATAGTGTCATGTTCGGTGCAGACATGGTGGGCTAAAGAGCCTATTGCTGTGCTATGATAATTGGACTCACTTGTTCACTCCACACTCCCCTCCAACCCCACCACACCCGGCACCTTCCCCTGAAACTGCAGGAAGTGCTACACTAGCACCCACACCTCCACCCTCACTCCCATCCCAGGCCCTAAGATGACCTTCGATATTAAGCAGATGTTCACCTGCACATCTGCCAATGTGGTATATTGTATTTATTGCACCTGGTGTGGCTTCCTCTACATTCCGCTTGGGAACCCTGCAGCCCAATGGTATCAATGTGGACCTCACAAGCCTCAACATTTCCCCCCCCTCCTCTCTCTACCCCCCCCCCCCCCACTGCATCCCGAAACCAGCCCAACTCCCCTCCTCCCCCCACTGCGTCCCAAAACCAGCCCAGTCTGTCTCCGCTTCCCTAACCTATTCTTCCTCTCACCCATCCCTTCCTCCCACCTCAAGCCGCACCTCCATTTCCTACCTAACACCTCATCCCGCCTCCTTGACCTGTCTGTCTCCCCTGGACTGACCTATCCCCTCCTTACCTCCCCACCTGTACTCTCCTCTCCACCTATCTTCTTCTTTTCTCTCCATCTTCTGTCCGCCGCTGCCGCCTCCTCCCCTCTCCCTATTTATTCCAGTTCCCCCTCCCCATCCCCCTCTGATGAAGGGTCTAGGCCTGAAATGTCAGCTTTTGTGCTCCTGAGATGCTGCTTGGCCTGCTGTGTTCATCCAACTTCACGCTGTTATATTGCCGTGCCGTGTTCTATTTTCTAACTTCAAAGCATCTACCTTGTCACAGCCCCTAAGAATCTCAGATGGTTCATTGAAATTCTCTCAATTTTCTAAACTCTAGTGAGTTCAACCTCCATCTCAACTTTTTCTCAGTAGAGAATCTCTCCACCCCTAAGATCAGTCTAGTAAATTTTCTCTGGCCTGCCTCCAGTGCAAGAATATCTTTTGATTCAGGCACTCGTACTGTTCATAACGTTCTGTGTGGTCTGATGCATACTTTGCATAGTTTTCGCCAAAAAGGTCCCCATTTATTTTGTAGGCCCAAAAGTGATAATACAGATATGAGTGTTGAAGAAGGAACACTGAAAAGAAAGATCCCAGGCTGTATGATCACTCTTTTGTGAGAGGCCTGTGTTCACTCTTTTTTTTTTGCATTGAACCATATGAAGACAGTAAAGGAATATGCCAGTTATCAATCTGGGCCCTTAGTATCTTACTGAGGCTCTGTAACTACAAAGGGGAAAGCAGGCCCCTCCAGCAGGTGGTAATGACACCTGGAATCTTTCTGTTCTGTGTTCCCTCTTCAACCATATATCTCTGTCTTGTGAGCCAGTGTTTTCAATCCATCCAACTCCTGTATGAGTTCTTACCTCTGTAATCTCCTGCTGTCCACACAAACCCTCTGTATATTTGAAACCACTTTCTGTCCCTATAATACACCCTATCTTTGTAACATCCTTCAGACTCAAGATTTCCCCCCACTTCTGTCTGTAAACTCCTCCAGTGGTTAAAAGCATAGCTATCAGTATAACTACCTCTAGCCTATTCTAAATAAAAAAACAAAGAACTGTGGATGCTGTAAATTAGGAACAAAACCAGCAGTTGTTGGAAATGGTCAGCAGGTCTGGCAGCATGTGTGAAGAGTTCTGAGGAAGGGTCACCAGACCCCGAAAGGTTAACTGATTTTTTTTTTCTCTCTTTACTGATGCTGCCAGACCTGCTGATTGTTTCCAGCAACTGCTGTTTTTGTTCCAGTCCATTCTACACCGCGCATCTCAGCAACATCTATCTTGCTAATATCCTCTTCCAGTCATGACATTTCCTGTCTATGTAAACTAATCCTGAACCAGCATACATCCTTATCACTGTAAACTGCTCTCCCAATCCCTCTATCTCCATGAAGTGCTGTAGCCCTCCATATCTGTTTGTTTCTTATGGCTCTACAGTTCCCCCCTACCTGTGAAATCTCCTCCAGTCTCCAAACCCTCACTATCTGGAGGTAGTAGGAATTGTGGAACCAACAGGATGTTACCCAAGTTAAAAAGTGCTGTAGAACCTAAACAATGTTACAATTTGGTACATTAGGGATTTTCCTGATCAGATCTCAGCTTTCCAAAGTGAAATGGTTTGTAGCTACAAATGCGTAAGACTGGGATCATGCTACATTGATTCTGAAGCTCAACTTACTAGAATGGCTGAGTACAGCTTCAGATTCCCAGGCTGGAAGATGAGTTCAGATGCCTGTTCTGTTTGTGTGACTGACACTGACCTGTGGTGGTCAAGCAGAAAATTGTCCATGCATGTTGTGACCTCCATATCTACATGACTGACCAGAGCTCACTGCAACAAAGCCTTCATTTTGAATAAGTTCTTTTCTGGTAGTGAGAGAGACCTCAGAATTGTTTACAAAGTGCATAAGATGAAATCTTTTGCATTGGCTCTGACCTATGCAGTACAGTTTCATGGATTCTGCAGTTTTCTACAGACTGTCTTTAATAATACTGTATAACCAGGGCATCAGAGTGCAGATTGTTATTTAATAGATGTGAATTTTATAGCTTTTACCTTGACTTCTGTTAGGATGCAGTATTTCTGGACAATCTAATTGTGCCAATATCTATGCAATGCTACTTCAACTGTTCAGGGGTTAGTACACTGGGACCTGAGCAGCAAGAGCTGAGAAACCTCATGCCGTTTGTCTTTTGGGGCTAGGCACCAGACTTGGTGAGAGCAGCTGTCACAGTAAATCATGGTCTGGGGGTTAGGATCTTCCTCTTTTTGGTGCTGTGCCATAGAGTTTTTTTTAAACCTATTACTTTGGAACACTCGGAAGTGCCTTTTCCGAGTCTTTACATCGCTCGTCGATGTTTTTGTCCTCTCTAGCACCACCACAGACCAAGGGCCCAGGTGATACTGGTGTTATGAGGCAGGTTGTTATTGTCATTAACGGAGACTGATGTTACGTGCCGCTTTGATGGTCTTATGTCTCGGTGGAGGATCTTTTCTCACCGTTTGTGGTTTTTGCTCACTTGTCACTGAAGAGTTGCAAGAGTTCGAGTGTCAGTGACAAAGTGAGTCTTGAGGTCTTTTGGGCGAATGTGCCATATCTCTCTGCCGAGGAATGTCATGAGGCGGTTATTCATTTCCGACCACTTGCCTCGTGTGCCCATCACGAAGCCAAAGTAGCTGGGCACCACGCCTCCCGTCGATTCCGTGATCTCGGCATTCAGGTGTTTATATTTTTCCACTTTTTCACGCCATGCTGTTTCCAGTGCTTTACTGTCATTTTCGTACCGCACTGTGACATCTACGACCGCGATCTTCTGGTCTGTCTTAAATATGAGATCGGGTTTCCATAGGGAGCCGTGTTTGTCGAATAGTCTGGGCTCCACGTATGATGTCCAGCCGTACTTACTCACGTGTTTCTGCAACTGGTCAGCGATCTTGTTATGGCGTTTGATCCGAGCGTTCTTAACGAATGGGCAGTATCCTGAGATGTGTGGTAGGGTCTCGTTTGCCATCCCACACCTACGGCATAATTTGTTTCTGTTCGGCCTACCTGTAGATAATGTAGTTCTTGTCGGGTATAGATTACACCGCAAGAGCACGCTGTTAATGAATCTAGAGGATTTTTGTTGTACTCTGGCCTTAGTCCAAGAATTAGAGATCTTGTCATCTCTAAAGTACTGGATGCCCGTTCCCTGACATTCCAGCTTTTGCCACTTTTCGAATTCCCACTCCCTCCAGCCTGCATACCTATTGGGTGGTTTCGGTCGCCCCGCGTTTGCCTTCTGCAGTACCGGCATCATGTCCTGGACGTCAGTCATCAGGTCTATTTCCCCCTCACCGTTGCTGCGGCTGTTGGGTTGGAAATTTTCAATTTCCTTTAGGACTTTGAGTTCACGCAGTCCCGCAACTGTCTCTGTGTTGCTGTCTCCTTTTATATTGAAAGGAGGCCCGAATGACTACATCACTGGACATGTCTAGTGCTTCGCGTTTGCGGATAATCGCGGATGGTATTTGCACTTTGAGTTTTGGGACGCCTCGACCACCGTTCCTGTTGCTCGAATATAGCATTCCGTCTGCGGTATGAGGTGGTAGGTGTAGGAATTCTTTGGTGTTACGGATGATTTGGTCCAGCTTTACAAGAGTAGTTTGTGATGCTTCTGTTAGGATTAGATGGAAGTACAATCTGGGGATGACATGTACCTTTAGGATTCCCAACCGTTGCCGTGGTCGGAGAGGTGCTGCCTGTATTCCTTTAACCCAGGACTTAAGCTTCTCCTCCCACTCCCCTTCTGCCACACCTGCCCATGGATCGATGCGGGCACCCAGGTATTTCTGTGTCGCCTGGGGGCATGTAGGCTATGGATTTGTCCCGTAGCTTCCAGTTTGCGAAATGGTTGTACATGAAGGTTTTCCTTTTAAAGGTGAAGTGGAATCCCTTCGTTTTCACTATGTTAATACTGAGGCCTGTATGGTCACAGTATGCCTGGAGCAGCTTCAGGTTCCTAGCCATACCAGTGTGTGAGTCACTTAGAAGGGCGATGTCATCCGCGGAGGCCAAGGTCGAGCAGTTGACTCTTCTGCCGCCCAGGGGCATGGAGACCCCTGAGTTGGCCTTCTCCAGAGAGCGCACCAATGGATCCAGAGCAATGTTAAATAGAATTGGTGAGAATGGGTCGCCCTGCTTCATGCCCCTCTCTATGGTTATTGGGGTGGTCAAGTTACCGTTCCCTTCCACCACTGTTGTGTTGCCAGTGTATAAGTCTTTAATGAGACTTACAAAGGCTTTCGGTAGTTGCATTCTTTGCAGAGATTTGATTAATAATTTGTGCCCAACCGAGTCGAACACTTTCGCTAGATCAACAAAGACAACTGTGAGGTCCTTACGATTGTGTTTTGCTCCCTTGATGATATTTTCGAGGATAACAATGTTCTCATTGCATCCGGGAGTGGCTGCTAGAAACCCTTTTTGCCTGGGGTTTATTTCGACTGTTTCACTTAGGCGTTTTGCCATTATTTTCGTGAACAGCCGGGGCAGCATCGGACCGATGGTTATTGGTTGCCAGTTATCGATGTTTTTCAGACGTTCCTTATCCTCGCACTTAGGAATCAGGACTGTTCGACTCTTTTTTTTTTAGTGAATCTGGGATCGTGCTTGACTTTAACCATAGGGAGAAGAGGCGGGGTAGACGAGTTTCCTCCTCCTCATGGAGTGCTCTTATGTCCTGCAGTTTCAGGCCGTCTGGCCCAGCGGCACTATTCTCGTCTATCCCCTTGATGGCTGCTTCGACCTCCTCTACCTCTATGGGTTTCATCAAGGACCCGTCATTGACTCTGCCTGAGTATGGGGCATACTTATTGATGTTGGATTTCTTGTTTGGTGCAGACAGTTTCTCACGGAAACATGTCTCCAAACCCTCTTTTGCAAGAGGACAAGCGGATGAGGTCGGCGCCCCCATGATCTCGCGAGCTAGTTGGCGCCAATTGGTTTTGTAAAGCAGCTGTGTTGTTCTGAACAGCACTTTACCTGCTGCCCACCGTTTTTTTGCTCCGGTATTGCTACCGGGCTTATTGTCTTTCCTGGCCCAATCTTTTCGAGGCCTTTTTGTTTTTGTCCTGTCTTTTCCTACTGTTTATTAGTAGGTCGGTAATGCTTTCCACTAGTCCGATTCCGAGGGCAAGCGTGTCTGGGTCTTTCCTTGCGTCCAAGAGCTCTTCAGCTTGTGTAAGCTGATCGTCTACGTCCCGATGTTTAGGGATCAAAGCCGGTGTTTTCCAGCTGGCTCTTCGACGTTGGGCTTGGTCATTGGAATTCTCCTGGACACTCTCTGCCTCAATCATGCGAGTCTGCCGCTGACTCGCAGATCGTCTGGACCTCGTCGGGGTGTCTGCCAGGAGCCTGCGCTTGTCAGAGATTTGCTTAGGTGTTTTCGTTTTAAGGATGCCTGCGATTGATTCGTTTATAAATTTGCATCCTGCAAATCTCACCTCCAGTTTCCTCCAGGAGTGCAACCTCCTCCTGTGACCATACACGGTCGCTTCTCCCAGGTTTGCCTTTGACTTTGGGTGCCGGTTTGAGGCGCTTCTCGTTCCGTAGAACCGGGTGCCTGTGCCCCTCATGTTGACCAAGGCCTGACTGTGTTGAAAACCGTTGGTCACACGCGCTGCATGCAAAGTCTCCAGTTGAGGGTTGTATCTTTCCTTTGCATTTAGGATAGTGGCAGGCTATTGAATGGTATTCCCCTGCCTTCTCGCAGCGAGAACATCTTGTCTGGATGTTCTTTACACCGTGCACTTTAGTCATATGGATCTTGAATAGGCTCACCGTGGGGAAGAGGGTGTCGCAGTCCTTGCAAAACAACCCATCGACGGGATAGTGGATGGTTACCTCCGACACGGACGTTCTGTCGCATACTGGCTCGATTACAACTCCTTCCATGAAGGCAGTTGCATCGGTTGTTTCGTCGCCAGTCTCATTTGTGGTATTTCCGTCTGTGCCCTGCTTCGTTTCTCGATAACTTTTGTTGTAGAAGGTTTGAGTAGTTATGCTTATCTCAACCGTAGAGTGGGCAGCCCTTCCAGTGCCTTCTGCAACGTTATCTATGTCATCCATTACAGGGTGAGCCGGCCCTCTGGGAGGGGTAACTGGTCTCAACTCCATGTAAGGCAGGAGGTAACGTCTCAAGGTCGCTGTCTCGGTCTGGACCGAGATGGACCTTGTTGCGGGTTTTGAGCATGTACGACCTAGTGACTTATCACAGTTCGCGGTTGTGGACGAGGCTGCGGGGGGTTGTTTATCCGGGACGCTCCCCAGCCGGACTGCTCCAGAGATTCTGGAAAACTCATACTGGTTTTTTGGTTTGGTCTACGCAGACCAGGGCCGTCTTGTACTTTTTCTGGTCGTTTAGTCACCCAGCAATCAGGATTGCTGGGCTTACCGGCGAGGCCAACGAGGAGGCACGACTCACACTATGCGCCAAAAATACGTCAAAACGTCATAGTGGGCAACTATGCCCCTCTCAAGAGAGGTCCCTTAAGAGAGTCATAGTGAGACTCTTACTTACTTCAGTCCCTACAGTGCACCCTTTACTGTAAGTTTGTCCAGCTACTGAAAATCTCCCCTCTCTCTAACCACCTGCAACCTGTAGAGTGAGAAGGAGGAGGATGTTGAGAGTCCATTGTTTGAGAAATGCTAACAAAAACATTCATCAGACTCGAACTCGATCAGTCTCCCAACCTATGTGAAGATTGCCATCCCCACAATTAGCCCAGTTCTTCACTACAAATTCCAATAATTTCCTATTTAATGCAGCATTTAGAATGTAATGCTGTTAGGGGAGCTTATAACTGATCTCCCACTATTGTTTTCTAACATGTACTACTGTGAAACTGCATTCACACTGATTTCCCTTCATAACCCGAGGCAAAATCCTTCCTTGATAATGTCTTTGGTATCCCTAAATGTTTAGTTTATTCCTTTTGTTTTTCCATACAGAACATCCATCTGCAACATTGTGTTCCTTGAATATTGATGTTCCACTTTTTGTTCTCTGTGGTGATTACTCATTTACTCTTAATCATTTATCTTGTGTCACAAGTCTGTATACCTTATTACAGATACTTGGAAGTAACTAACATTGTTTACTTTGACCAGTATTTCCTGTCACAAACATTTGCAGATGTGGAATTTTCATGAAAATCTGCTTTTGTGTTTGGCTTCAGCCACATTACCATGCTGTTCTGATGACTCAACCTTGCCTTTTTGATTTGGAAATCATGTTTCACCTGAACCCTTACCCTGCCACCTCTGACAGTTTAAAGCCCTGTCCATAATCCTGGTTTTATCATTGGCCAGGATACTGGTCCCAGCACCATACCAGTGGAGCCCATCCTATTATACTACTCACTTTTCCTGAATACCGTGATCAGTCCTCCATGAATCAATGCCACTTTATTTTTTTCTACACTGCTATTTGATCCTGAAATCTTCCAGCCCTCTGGAATTACTCAGTATCTCCATGTGGTATCCTTCACCGCATGTCTAAATGCTGCCTCTGTTTGCCTTTTCTCTTTTAGCTACTCAAATCCCGACACATCAGAATTCTCCACTTTAGAGAGAATAGCAGAGAAATGAGGCAGCACAGGCCAGGGGTGGAGAGTGGTTTTACAGACCTTGGCAGGACTCAGCAATTTACATTCTATCGTCTCTACATCGGTCCAATTTGAGTCTGTCCGTTTCTCTGTCTCCTATAGGTATTCGGGGAGTTCCTGACTTGGCAAAATTCCCAACTGATGTCTCGTCAATCATCTCAGTGAAGATAGTTGGTCAGCCAGAGAGACACAGGACTGCGAGATCTGGAGCCTTCGATAAAGCCTGCAGCAAGGTAAGATCACTCTGAGCAGAGCAGATAGCAATTAGTCGGCTCAAAACTTCGGTCCACAAGACCTGACGTAGAACCAGTGCTGAAGTGCAGTGTGTGGTACGGAGAAATTCCTAGGGTCGATCACCACACCCTCACAGGTGACCTACTATAAGCTTTGTTATAGTGAGCTTTCCAATTGTAGAAGTTCACAGTTAGCAATTCAGGCCTGTGCTGTCTTAGTGTCAGTAGAGCAGAGGTAAATGTGTGTCTCCCATAAGAGGATGATAATGATGCAGGGGATCTTTGTTCTGTGTATCCTCTCCAACTCGGTATCTGTATTATCTCATGTGGACCAGTGTCTCCAATCGTTCTAATTCCTGTAATAGGTCCTGTCTCCACAACCATCATCCCCTCTTCCTACAGTCCCACCATATGTTTGAAACGTACTCCAATCTTGAGTACCATCCCAATTCCTAAGTTGCTTCAGCCTCTACAACATGTTTTGTCTCAGTTGTCACCTCATCTAGTACCTGCAGTCTTAGAGCCATGCAGCATGGAAACAGACCCTTTGGCCAAACTCATCCATACTGACTGGGTTTCCTAAAATGAACAAATCATGTTTGCTAATCATTTTCTGAACAAGGGTCCAGGCCTGAAACATCAGCTTTCCTGCTCCTCTGCTGTCTGGCCTGTTGTGTTCATCCAGCTCTGCTCCTTGTTATCTTAGACTTTACCATTGGCAGTTCCTTACCTCATGAATAGGCGGAGGTACGCTGAGCAGGAGCCAACACTGGACTGGTGAGTGAGGTAATATATTTATATGGTTGCGTTACCCGAAACACTACCCGGGTAGTGTCTCCCACCCATCCTCCTCCTCTAACCAATAAAGTTCTGTGTGCCTGATTGGTAAGGCAACAAGTTTTTTTATTCTTTTTTTTTTAAGTCTTGGGAATTTAGAATAATGGGAACGGAGGTCAGGGCAGTTGAATGTTCTTCCTGCAGAATGTGGGAGGTAAGGGTCACTTCTAGTGTCCATGCTGACTACGTTTGCGGGACGTGCACCCAACTCCAGCTCCTTGAAAACTGCATTAGGGAACTGGAGCTGGATGAACTTCGGATCATTCGGGAGGCAGAGGGGGTTATTGAAAGGAGTTACAGGGAGGTAGTCACTCGGGTACAAGAAAAAGGCAGATGGTTTACGGTCAGGGGATGGAAAGGGAACCGGCAGGCAGTGCAGAGATTCCCTGTGGCCATTCCCCTCAACAATAAGTATACTGTTTTGGACACTGTTGGGGGGGATGACTTACCAGGGGAAAGCAGTGGGGCACAGGTTTCTGGCACAGTCTGTCCCTGCTGCTCAGAAGGGAAGGGGAAGAGGAGGAGAGCATTGGTCATTGGGGACTCCATATTTAGGGGGACAGATAGGAGGTTCTGTGGGGACGAGAGACTCTCACGGTTGGTGTGTTGCCTCCCAGATGCCAGAGTGCGTGATGTCTCTGGTGTTTTTAGGATCCTTAAGGGGGAGGGGGAGCAGCCCCAAGTCGTGGTCTACATTGGCACCAACGACATAGGTAGGAAGAGAGATGGGGTTTTAAGGCAGAAATTCAAGGAGCTAGGATGGAAGCTGAGAGCTAGGGCGAACAGAGTTGTCTCTGGTTTGTTGCCCGTGCCTCATGCTAGTGAGGCGAGGAATAGGGAGAGAGAGGAGTTGAACACGTGGCTGCAGGGATGGTGCAGGAGGGAGGGTTTTGGATTCTTGGATAATTGGGGCTCTTTCTGGAGTAGGTGGGACCTCTACAAGCAAGATGGTCTTCACCTGAACCAGAGGGGTACCGATATCCTGGGGGGGAAATTTGCTAAGTCTATTCGGGTGGGCTGAAATGAATTCAGCAGCGGTATGGGCACCAAAATTGTAGTTCGACTATAGAAAATGTTGAGTCGGGTGGTCCGAAATAAAGTTTCAGGGAGGCAAGGTGGCACCGGCAAGCAAGAAGTTGGTTTGAAGTGTGTCTCCTTCAATGCCAGGAGCGTCCGGAATATGGTGGGTGAACTTGCAGCATGGGTTAGTACCTGGGACTTCGATGTTGTGGCCATTTCGGAGACATGGGTAGAGCAGGGACAGGAATGGGTGTTGCAGGTTCCGGGATTTAGATGTTTCAGTAAGAACAGAGAAGATGGTAAAAGTGGGGGAGGTGTGGCATTGTTGGTCAAGGACAGTATTACAGTTGCAGAAAGGATGTTTATGGACTTGTCAACTGAGGTAGTATGGGCTGAGGTTAGAAACAGGAAAAGAGAGGTCACCTGTTGGGAGTTTTCTATAGGCCTCCGAATAGTTCCAGAGATGTAGAGGAAAGGATAGCAAAGATGATTCTCGATAGGAGTGAGAGAGACAGGGTAGTTGTCATGGGGGACTTCAACTTTCCAAATATTGACTGGCAACACTAGTTCGAGTACTATAGATGGGTCAATTTCTGTCCAGTGTGTGCAGAAGGGCTTCCTGACACAGTATGTAGACAGGCCAACAAGGGGACAAGCCACATTAGATTTGGTACTGGGTAATGAGCCTGGCTAGGTGTTAGATTTGGAAGTAGGTGAGCACTTTGATAGTGATCACAATTCTGCTATGTTTTCTTTAGTGATGGAAAGCGATAGGTGTATACCACTGGGCAAGAGTTATAGCTGGGGGAAAGGCAATTACGATGAGATTAGGCAAGATTTAGGGAGCATAGGATGGGGAAAGAAACTGCAGGGGATGGGCGCATTTGAAATGTGGAGCTTTTTCAAGGAAAAGCTCATGTGTCCTAGATAAGTATGTGCTTGTCAGGCAGGGAGGAAGCTGTAGAGTGCAGGAGCTGTGGTTTACGAAGGAGGTGGAATCTCTGTTCAAGAGGAAGAAGGCGGCTTATGTTAGGATGAGATGTGAAGGCTCAGTTGGGGTGCTTGAGGGCTACGAGGTAGCCAGGAAAGACCTAAAGAGAGAGCTCAGAAGAGCCAGGAGGAGACTTGAGAAGTTGTTGGCGGATAGGATCAGGGTAAACCCTAAGGCTTTCTACAGGTATTTAAGGAATAAAAGAATAACGAAAGTAAGATTAGGGCCAATCAAGGATAGTAGTGATAAGTTGTGTGTGGAGTCAGAGGAGATAGGGGAAGCGCTACATGAATATTTTTCGACAGTATTCACTCTAGAAAACGACAATGTTGTCAAGGAGAATACTGAGATACAGGCTACTAGACTAGTGGGATTGAGGTTCACAAAGAAAAGGTATTAGAAACCCTATGGAGGGTGAAGACAGATAAGTTCCCTGGGTCAGATGGGATTAATCCTAGGATCCTCTGGGAAGCCAGGGAGGAGATTGCCGAGCCTTTGGCATTGATCTTGAACTCGTCATTGTCTACAGGAATAGTGCCAGACGACTGGAGGATAGCAAATATGGTTCCCCTGTTCCAGAAGGGGAGTAGAGACAACCCTGGTAATTGTAGACCAGTGAGCCTTACCTCAGTTGTTGGTAAAGTGTTGGAAAAGGTTATAAGGGATAGGATTTATAATCATCTAGAAAAGAATAAATTGATTAGGGATAGTCAGCACGGTTTTGTGAAGGGAAGGTCGTGCCTCACAAACCTTAGAGTTCTTTGAGAAGGTGACCAAACAGGTAGATGAGTAAACCAGTTGTTGTGGTGTATTTGGATTTCAGCAAGGCGATTGATAAGGTTCCCCACAATAGGCTATTGTACAAAATGCGGCGGAATGGAATTGTGGGAGATATAGCAGTTTGGATCGGAAATTGGCTTGCTGAAAGAAGACAGAGGGTGGTAGGTGATGGGAAATGTTCATCCTGGAGACCAGTTACTAGTGGTGTACCGCAAGGGTTGGTGTTGGGTCCACTGCTGTTTGTCAGTTTTATAAATGACCTGGATGAGGGCGTAGAAGGATGGGTTAGTAAATTTGCAGACGACACTAAGGTCAGTGGAGTTGTGGATAGTGACGAAGGATGCTGTAGGTTGCAGAGAGACACAGATAAGCTGCAGAGCTGGGCTGAGAGGTGGCAAATGGAGTTTAATGCAGACAAGTGTGAGGTGATGCACTTTGGTAGGAGTAACCGGAAGGCAAAGTACAGGGCTAATGGTAAGATTCTTAGCAGTATAGATGAGCAGAGAGATCTGTGTCCATGTACACAGATTCTTGAAAGTTGCCACCCAGGTTGACAGGGCTGTTAATAAGGCATAGTGTTTGTTTTTAGCTTTTATTAATAGAGGGATAGAGTTCCGGAACCAAGCGGTTATGGTGAAGCTGTACAAAACTCTGGTGCGGCTGCACTTGGAGTATTGTGTACAGTTCTGGTCACCGCGTTATAAGAAGGATGTGGAAGCTTTGGAAAGGGTGCAGAGGAAATTTGCTGGGATGTTGCCTGGTAGGGAGGGAAGGTCTTATGATGAAAGGCTGAGGGACTTGAGGCTGTTTTCATTAGATAGAAGAAGCTTGAGAGGTGACTTAATTGAAACATATAAAATAATCAGAGGGTTAGATAGGGTGGATAGGGAGAGCCTTTTTCCTAGCATGGTGACGGCGAGCATGAGGGGGCATAGCTTTAAATTGAGGGGTGAAAGGTATAGGACAGATGTCAGAGGTAATTTCTTTACTCAGAGTAGTAAGGGAATGGAACGCTTTGCCTGCAACGGTAGTAGATTTGCCAACTTTAGGTACATTTAAGTCGTCATTGGACAAGCATATGGATGTACATGGAATAGTGTAGGTTAGATGGGCTTGAGATCAGTATGACAGGTCGGCACAACATTGAGGGCCGAAGGGCCTGTACTGTGCTGTAATGTTCAATGTTCCCACTATCTCTAATCACGTTTGCTGGTGTTTGGCCCCTATCACTTCTAATCTTTCCTATCCATGTACCTGCCCAAATGCCTTTCTAAATGTTACAAATTACTTGCCTTGACCACTTCCTTTGGCAGTTTGTTCCATTTGTGCACTATCCTCTGTCGAAAACTTTGCCTGTCAGGCCCATTTCAAATCTTGCCCCTCTCATCTCAAACCTATGCCGTCTAGTTTTGAACTCCACCTTTCCTTGTAACCATACTTATTTGTGTAAACGCCTCAATTTCCAACAACACAAGGGCGGCACGGTGGTTCAGTGGTTAACACTGCAGCCTCACAGCACCAGGGACTTGGGTTCGATTCCAGCCTTGGGCAACTGTCTATGTGGACTTTGCACATCCTCCCCGTGTCTGCATGGGTTTCCTCCCGATGCTCAGGTTTCCTCCCACAGTCCAAAGATGTGCGGACTAGGTGGATCGGCCATGCTAAATTGCCTGTAGTGTTCAGGGGTGTGAGGGTTATAGGGGGATGGGCCTAGGTTGGATGCAGCAAGGGATGCTGTGGACTTGTTGGGCTGAAGGGTCTGTTTCTGCACTGTAGGGAATCTAATCTCTTTTTAAAAAACACTCACGATCTGTGTAAATTCTTTCAGTTGCTAAATACCTCAGTGTGACTGTTTTAAGGCTGTTATGTATCCCAATGTATATAGACAGCTCCTCTCTATAGCTCATCCTATGCACCAAGTCACTCTCTAGCTCCCACAGCTGTCCCTCTGACTGTAACCACCTCCAGTCTCAAAAGGCCCGGAACATCCTCAAACATGCACAATACTCACTCACTCTGAGGCAGATGTGCTTTTATGCACTATTTCCAACATTCTGCAGTCCATACAATCTTTCTTATCCCTGTTCATAAACTACCTCGTATACAATTCAGGATTTCATCAATTACAGCATTGACACTCATTAGTTACCCAGTAGAGATGTAAATTACTTTCATACACCAATTATTGAGTTGTCCTCATCAAAGTAGATTCAATTTCTTGATTTTTTTTAGCCATTTTTACATTATCATTGAATGGTGCCTATAACAGAATTCCTGATAACGGTTGCTGCCCCTTGCTGTTTCTTAGCGCCATCCAAAACAACTCCATGTTTTGATCTCCAGATTTAATTGGTTGTCTCATTAATTCACTGACGACTTCCTTGCTTCACAACACAACTTGACCTTGTTTGGTTTTTTGCCCATCTTGCCTAAATCCCAACAACCATCAAATGTTCACTTCCCAACCATAGTCATTTTGCAGCCACATATGAAGTGACCTTTAGACCATATTTGTTCACTTCAGTTATTGTTGCCATTTCATATCCTTTATTGCAGTGCAGGGAGTGTTTCAGTGAATGTGGGGATTTAAGCGATGGATGGAGGTTACAGAGAGACTTTCAGGGGTTGGAGGATGTTACAGTTAGGGGTAGTTGCCTGTGTGAGAGAATGTTAGCAAGTGGAAGAGTTTTAGGGATTGGAGGAAGTTAGAGATGGAGGGGGCTAGGCTAGATTCCAGTGATCAGGCTGGATGTAGGCCTGGAGATCATTACAGGGACTGTGTGAATTCCTGTCATGATCTCCAGTCCTACATCCAGCCTGATCACTGGAATCTAGCCTAGCCCCCTCCATCTCTAACTTCCTCCAATCCCTAAAACTCTTCCACTTGCTAACATTCTCTCACACAGGCAACTACCCCTAACTGTAACATCCTCCAACCCCTGAAAGTCTCTCTGTAACCTCCATCCATCGCTTAAATCCCCACATTCACTGAAACACTCCCTGCACTGCAATAAAGGATATGAAATGGCAACAATAACTGAAGTGAACAAATATGGTCTAAAGGTCACTTCATATGTGGCTGCAAAATGACTATGGTTGGGAAGTGAACATTTGATGGTTGTTGGGATTTAGGCAAGATGGGCAAAAAACCAAACAAGGTCAAGTTGTGTTGTGAAGCAAGGAAGTCGTCAGTGAATTAATGAGACAACCAATTAAATCTGGAGATCAAAACATGGAGTTGTTTTGGATGGCGCTAAGAAACAGCAAGGGGCAGCAACCGTTATCAGGAATTCTGTTATAGGCACCATTCAATGATAATGTAAAAATGGCTAAAAAAAAAATCAAGAAATTGAATCTACTTGGGTGAGGGCAACTCAATAATTGTGCATGAAAGTAATTTACATCTCTACTGGATAACGAATGCGTATCCATGCTGTTATGTGTTTAATTGATGAAATCCTGAATTGTATACCAGGTAGTTTTCTGTAATGGCATTATCAAGGAGCAATCAAGAGAATGGCTAATTTTAGATCCAAAGGTTTGCAATGAGAAATGTCTAATAATCTCATGATAAAGATTTGTGAGCAGAGAACTAGAACTATGCAGTATTTTGTTGCAAGGACACCTGTGCAGTGTGTCTGAGGCACTGTTCTGGTCCATTAATGGCTCATGTGCAATCATCTGAGATGCTGATCTGACAAAGGCCCCTGCGGAGTATTCATGATGTACTACATTGATTTGTCAGCGGCCTCATTGTAATCTATCTCAAACGTTCATCTAGTTTGTAAAAGACTCTTCTTTTTTAGTCTGACTGAAGCAGGTCCATCAAAGATCCCTGTACAGTGTGTCTGAGACATTGATAGGTTCTGACAAAGGCCATTCTGCAGTTTACTTGAGGCACCGAACTGGTCTAACAAATACCCCTGTACAGTTTTTCTGAGGCACTGATCAGATCTGATAAAGGTGCCCATGAATTGTGTCTGAGGCATGTATCAGGTGTGGCAAAGGCACTGTAGGTTTCTCAATCTGGTATGACAAAGGCCACTTTGAGACACCAATATGGTCTGTTTGAAGCACTGAAGGTGGCTCTCAAGGCTGTGCTGTGTTTTCTACACTGATGTGATCTGGCCAAAAGCTCCTGTGTGGTGCATCAGAGGCACTGCTGTCTGCAGCACTGTACTGGTCTGACAAAGGCTATGTTACAGTGTGTCTCATGCACCAGTCTCATCTGTCTGAGGCTCTGATCTGGCCGGTCACTGTCCCGTTCTCAATGTCTCTTGGGCATTGATCTTGTCTGACAGGCTCCTGTGCATTGTTTCTGAAGCACTAATTTGGTTTGACAAGGGACGCTGTGAACTGAGGCACAGATCTTATCTGGCAAAGGCAAGTGTGCAGCATGTCTTGAGCATTGATCTGATCAGAAAAAAAGCTCTGTCAACAGTGTAGTGAGGCACTGATCTGGCCTGACAAAAACACTTGTGCAGTCTGTCTGAGGCACCGCTTTGGTCTCTAAAAAGCCCCTGTGCATTCAGTCTGAGGCTCCAATTTGGTCTGACCAGGCCTTGTGGAGTATGCACAAAGAAACAATCTGGTCTGTCAATAGCTCCTCTGCATTGTGTCTGAGACACTGGTCTCCTCCACTACAGGGCCATATGTAGAATATCTGAGTCACCAATCTTCTGTGACAAAGACTCCATTCAGTGTGTCTGAGGCACCTATCTGGTCTGTCTCTTGCCACACTGCAGCGTGTCTGAGGGAGTGATCTGCTCTGACAAAAACCCCTCCACACGGTGTCTGAGGCACAGATCTGGCCTAATAAAATCTACTCTGCATTGTGTTTCTGAAACTGATGGTCTGACAAAGGCCTCTGTGCAACGTCTGAGGCACTGATCTGGTTTGAGAAGGGCCCTGTGAAGTATACATGAAGCACCAAACTGGCCTGACCAAAGCCCATGTGCAAGGTGTCTGAGGCACAGATCTGGTCTGTCAAAGGTCCTGTGTCCGGCATCAATTTGGTCTGAAAAATGCCAGTGCAGTGTTTGAGGCATTGATCTAGTCAGAGAAAAGGCCCTTGTGTGTTCTTTGAGGTTTCAATCTTCTTTGACAAAGCCCACTCTGCAGTATGTCTTGAGGCACCGATCTGATCTAAAAGCAGCCACTCTTCTGTATATCAAACACAATGCTCCCGAAGGCCCCTGTACAGTCTGAGGGACTTTTCTGCTGAATATTCTGCAGTGTGTCTGAGCCATCAATCTTTTCTCAAGTGCACCCTCTGTAGTGTGCCTCAATGCACTGATTGCACAGGGGTTTTGGTCAGACTACACTGTGTCCTATGCTGTATCCCATGCACCAATCTCCTCTGTCAAAGGTTCCTGCACAGCATGTCTGGGGCACCATCTGGTCTGTCAAAGGCTCCTGTGCAATCTATCTTTGTCTCCGATCTGGTCTGACTAAGACCCATGTGCTGTGTTTTATACACCGATGTGATCTGGCAAAAAGTTCCTGTGTGGTGCATCAGAGGCACTGAGCTGAGAAAGGCCCTTTTGCAGTCTGGCTGCGACATTGATCTAGTCTGACCAAGGCCCCTCTGTAGTCTGAGGCAACCGATCAGATCTGACAAAGGACTTCTACACGGTGTCTCGTACACTGATCTCATCTGTCCAAGGCCAGTGTGCACTTTGTCTGAGGCATCAATCTGATCTGAAAATGACTACTGTGCAGTGTATCTGATGCACTGATTTAGTCTGTCAAAGGCCACTGTGCTGTCTGCCTGTTGTGTCAAAACACCCTCTGCAGTGTCTGTCCCTTTATAACAGATCTGACATGCTTAATGGCCTTCTGTAGGAATGAAGCAGGTTCTTGTAGTGAATGGCCTTCTCACTTTTTTCCTGTTTTGAGCTTCACTGTAACAATCATAAAGAGCTGAATTGCATCTCCATTTCAATAAAAGTGGATCAATGGCCTTCTGGTGTTACCGAACAGTTTCATGGTGCTGAATTGTGCTGTCAGTCCTAAATTAGGAACACAAGTCGGCTATTTTGCTCATCAAGCCTGTTCCACCAATCAAAAATATCATAGTTTATCTGCCTCTGTTCTCGACTCCACTCTCACATCTTCCCCACGAACCTCGGTCCTCATTGAATAAAAATTTCAGCAACTCAAATTCCAAATCACTCTTGGAGGGAAGGCATTCCTTCTCATCACTTCCTAAATGGTAGTTGACTAAGTTTTGCACTGTACTCGGGAGTATAAACTGGCTCTCAGCATGATCCCTGTCAAGACCTCTCATGATCTTGTATGTTCCTTGCAAATGCCAATATATTTTAGCTGAAACCTGTCTGATCTTTCCCGACAATATTAACCCATCATCTTTGTGATCTGTTGAATGAAACTTCATTGAACTGTGTCTTTCTCAGGTATAGAAACCAAAACTACACATTGTACTCCCAGATGTGCGCTCACTAAGACTGTGCATCTGCAGGAACACTTCCCTATGTTAATACATGTTTCCCCTTGCCATATGTGCTAATGTTCTGGCTTTCCGTCTTTCAACTGGTAATGGTGTAATAGGGACTGAATTACCTCCTATCACTCTGTAATAGGCACATTGTCGGGTTCGTTTTTAGGTGATTCCCACACACTTGGTACAAATGCAATACTCTGACTTCTGTGAACAGCCACAGTTTATTTAGGCAAGTACAAGCTTTTGGAGGATTACTTAACAAACTTCGCAGGGCTTGCGGAGCCGTGTCAAGCGATGCTGTCTATAAGGGAACTGTCCTCCCTTTTTATATAGATTTTTTTTTTTAAGCACAGTCACAGGGAAGACCTTTAACCAGTTGAGACATGCATGCAAGATGCAATTTTTTTCCCCTGATATTTACATGCCTAGCAACAGTGATAGTATGTAACTTAATCTAACAGTAAAAGAGGTCAGCTGCCCAAAAACTGAGACTAGACAGTTCTTATCTTTTTAGCCTTCGTTCAACCTTTACAGAGAGCAGAGCATAATTAGATTTCCGTATTTTGTCTGCGAGACAGGGGTGCCCATGAAGCATAGGTGCTGCCAGCTTATGCTTAAGAATCTTACAGCTAGTATTTAAGCAAGTTATCACACAACATACAATGATTATAACAACAAGAACTACTAGCCCATGCAGGAAATAAGATCCCTAGGATCCTCCCAGTAGCCACCCTAGCCAGTCGTCTCCTTTACCTTGTCTGAAATCATCCAATTGTTTCTTAATGGACTGGATGGTGTAGGTTATGTTGTATGATTTTGTCTGTAACATGGGTGTTGCATTTGTCTCCTACTATTGTACAAACTCCTCCTTTGTTGAGCCAGCTGATAGTCCACTGCATACCGGGTTTGCTGACCATAGAGCCGAAGTTCAGCTGATTCTTGATTTATTGCTTCTAATGCCAACATTGTGCTATTTCCTAGGGTGGTGAGTCCGCACAAGGTAGTTTCTGTTTTTAGTGGGCACCACAGCTGAGGAGCCTCCTAACGTGACAGTTCCCAGGAAGTCCTATCGCAAGGGAGAGCCCAGGGTTACTGGATCCTGCCACTCAGCGCAAAACTTCCAGCTCGGGAAGCGTCATGGGGATAGTTGGTGAAATTTACTAAGGCATGTACATAACAACTTCCAGCACCATTAAAACAAAGCAGATAGCTATTAGGATCCATTCAGTTGGCCCTTTCATTCCCAGACTTGGGTTTAGTACCTATATAATCGGAGGGGTTGTTAATGACCAATTCTACACATCTACCCTGCACACCCCTCCCCCAACCCATGCACAGTCAGAACAATACTTAGTCCAATGACTATTTTCAAGATGGTGAGGGAACCTATCGTTTTAGGTGGATCCAGTGATTCTGTCCTCTGACTTTGACTGCTGTTGGCGTCTGAAGGAGTATTTGGAATGGTCCTTTCCACCTGGGTCTGAGCTTGGGGGGATCCCACTCTTTGATCAGCACAAGGTCTCCCGTTTGCAGTGTGGGGCGCGGGAGGAGTTCATTCTGGTTGTCTGAGCTCTGACCTGTCGTTTGTGATGGTGGTCCGAAGGAGTGCTTTACCTGTGACTGGAGAAACTTTAGAGACAATGTTAGCTGCTGAAAGTATCTTTGCGTTTCCTCTCCCATAATATTTAAGTCTATGTGGGCAGGTGGGCCTGTGTCGGCATCCCAAGGGGTCCTACTGCGTCGGCCATAAATCATTTCTCCTGCCGACAGTCCAGTAGTCGAGTATGGGGTAGTTCTCATATGATAGGGCTAAAGACAAGAACTTTAACCAGTCGAGGCCTGTTTCAGGCATAAACTCAGTTATTCTTGTTTCAAGAATCCCGTTCGCCCTTTCCACTATTCCTGCTGCCTGAGGGTGGTAGGTAAGATGGAATTGCTGCTGGATATGCAGCACCTCTCTTAGTCCTTTGTTGATTTTTTTCCTACAAAGTGGGGGCCATTGTCTGAACTAATCTGTCGAGGCTCTCCAAACCTCGGAATGATCTCCTGTCAGTAGTAATTTTACCACCACTATGGCTTTATTATTAGTGGTTGGAAAGGCTTCAACCCATCTGCTAAATACATCAACAATAACAAGACAATACTTTATAACAATGTACACATGACGATTCAATGAAATCAAGCTGCATACTCAAATGGGCCACCTAGCAAGGGTGTTTTCCCTGTTACACACCACATTCCTTGGCTGGCATTATTTTGCTGACGTGTTAGGCATGACCTGACATGCTTCTGGACTGCCTCAGCCAATCGGGGGTGCCACAAGGTACGTAACGTGATATTACTCATTCCTTCCTTGCCAAGGTGGATGTCAGTATGAAGACAGTCAATAAGCATTGGTAACAAAGCAGCAGGTATACACACTTGGCCGACCGGGGTGACCCAAAGGCCTGATGATGCAGAATGTGAACAAACGTCCGTGTGCCTTTCAAATGTTTTCAGAGGCAGGAGCGTCCCCCTGCCAATGCTGAACAGTGACAATATCTGGCATGTCTGTCGTGTTTGAAGAAGGCGAGCGGTTTATTGCCTGCTTGCTCATAGAGGGCACAATAAAAGTTTTTGATCTGCGGAAGCCTGTTTTGTAGCCTGATCAGCCTGATCGTTGCCCTAACTAACTGCAGAGCCATCGGCGGCATGGGCATCACGTTTGGTAATAGCCAATTGTTTAGGGAGAAGGATTGCCTGGAGAAGATTTTGAGTCTGGTCAGAGACTGGTAGAATTGTGGAGGGGATAGTGTTCCTGGTGGGACACCTCCCAAGGTTTAAGTTTTCCCTCACTATCCCAGGCACTGATTCCCCCCCTCCTCCGTGCATTATCCACCCAACTGGCCAGCTTTGATTTCCCCGTCAGCTCCTCTGCTCTCTTTCTCCAGGATGACATTAACCCTTTCCCTTTGGTTCCTGCATTACGTGTCCATAGTGCCTCCTAGGCTTTAATACATAGATCTATAACCCATGTTCCCCCAATGACCAATTCTCATTTCCCAAGTTTTTTGTTTAGGCATGCCGACGCGTGTCTATACTGTACTTCATTTTCGGGGTCATCCTGGCATAACCCATATAAAGGGGGTCTGACACCCGACTTACCTAACGTCTATCCCATCTTTAGCACTTTTACTTATTTCTTTATACTTCACCAGCGTCCTTAGTCTCAACACCCACTTCAGGGTCCCGACCTTCACGTAGGGGATCTCCCCTCTTAGCAACCGGCATAAGACAGGGTGGTTGAGACAGACAGACAGACACTGTAACTATTCTATTCCTACATCTGAACACTTATTCTACTTTACCAATCTTAGACTAACCCCCCCCCGCACATAAGTAGTCAATTTTACCTGACCTGGTGACTCTTCCCCCGGCCACCGGGGGACTCCAACCTCCCGGATTTTTCGGTTACCTGACCTGGGCACTCTAACCCCCGAATTCCTGATACTTGCAGTTGGGAGGACTCTAACCTTCGCATTCCCGGGGGAGTCTAACTTCCCTGAGGTGAACTGTCAGCATACAACTGCGTAGGTTATCTCAGATTCGTCTCTACAGAGTTCTAGGGGCCGAGGGGTCAACTGAGTGATAGGATAATGAGAGAGATCAAGGTACATCTTACCTTGTGGGCCCATCCATCTCGCGTTCCCATCTCACAGGCACTCACTTATTCAGAACCAAAAGAACTGCGGAAGCCGTAACTTAGGAACAAAAACAAAGTTGCTGGAAAAGCTCAGCAGGTCTGGCAGCATCTGTGGAGGAGAAAAAAAGTTAACGTTTCTGGTCCGGTGACCCTTCCAGTTCTCCTGAAACGTTAACTTTTTTTCTTCTCCACAGTTGCTGCCAGGCCTGCGATCACTTGTTCAGTCCACCTGAAGCTCCGTATATGTTGGAATCCCACTGCTGCCGCCAAATGTCGGGTTCCCTTTTTAGGAGATTCCTATACGCTTGATACAAATGCAATACGCTGACTTCTGTGAACAGCACAGTTTATTTAGGCAAGTACAAGCTTTTGGAGGATCACAACCAACTACGGAGGTCTTGCGGAACCGTGTCAAGTGATGCTGTCTATAAGGGAACTGTCCTCCCTTTTTATATTGGTTTATTTTTAGCCCAGTCAGACATGCATGCAAGATACAATTTTTTTCTCCCTGATATTTAAATGCCTAGCAACAGTGACAGTACGTAACTTAATAATCTAACAGTTAAGCAGAGGTCAGCTGCCCAAAAACTGTGTGTGACTAGACGATTCCTAATCTTTTTAGCCTTAGTTCAACCTTTTACAGAGAGCAGAGCATAATTAGATTGCAGTATTTTGTCTGAGACAGGGGTGCCCATGAAGCATCTAATTTCTTACAGATGTTACATTTACAGAGAACAGACAAGATATTAACACTTTAACATTTCAACATGGGGTCAGATGTTTTGCCCTTTTTCTGCAGAATGATCCTGACCTGAAACGCCAGCTTTCCTGCTTCTCCACTGCCTGGCCTGCTGTGTTCCTCCAGCTCCACATTGTGTTATTTCTGACTGTAGCATCAACAGTTTTTGCTATCTCTGTCTTGTCATTGTGTTGCTTTGCAAGGTCTCAATGTTCTGAATGATGTTTCAAGGTTCTGAAAGGATTTGATAACAAGTCACATAAAACTTCCAGCAGTATTGCGCAAAGTCAATGAGCGATAATGAAATGTGAGGCTGGATGAACACAGCAGGCCCAGCAGCATCGCAGGAGCACAAAAGCTGACGTTTCGGGTCTCGGCCCGAAACGTCAGCTTTTGTGCTCCTGAGATGCTGCTGGGCCTGCTGTGTTCATCCAGCCTCACATTTCATTATCTTGGATTCTCCAGCATCTGCAGTTCCCATTATCAATGAGCAATAAAATTGGTTAACCTTGATTCTGATCTATATAAATTTCCCCACCAACAAACTTAAGTTGATCTGTGTTTCCAGATTTTACCCTTGTCTCCTTCTGTCAAGAAGGTGGAAATTCTACAACCCTGCAGTCATCTGGCACCACAGTTGACAACGATTGAAAAATTATAGCCACTTTTCAGTCTTTTCCACTCTTCTTCTCTCATCAACCCTCATCCCATCCATACAGAGTAAATGTTCTGAGATAATAAGGTGTGGAGCTGGATGAACACAGCAGGCTACGCAGCATCTTAGCACAAAAGCTGACATTTCAGGCTTAGACCCTTCATCAGGAAAAAAAAGTAAATGTTTTCATTTGTTTCAGAGATAGTCAGAACTGCAGATGCTGGAGAATCTGAGATAACGAGCTGGAGAGCTGGACGAACATAGCAGACCAAGCAGCATTAGAGGGGCAGGAAAGCTGATGTTTCAGGCCTAGACCCAAAACGTCAGCTTTCCTGCTCCTATGATGATGGTTGGCCTGCTGTGTTTGTCCAGCTCTACACCTTGCTATCTCAAATGTTCTCATCTGTTGTGATTTGAAAAGTTCTGTTTTGAAAGGGGTTACCTGAACCTGTTTATTGACTGAGATTAAGATCATGGTTGACTTAGGAGAGGGTTTGCCTCCTAATAGGCTCCTTTCAATGTGTTATCCCATAGCATCAGTGCGACGCTAACAGAGATCAGCAGCTCCAGGAAAAAAAGGGGAGAGGAGAGATCAGAATCTCAGAATGACAGACTGGGATGTTCCAACATTGGGCTAGAATCTGAGAGCCATGTTCTGACAATGAATCAATCTGAGAGCAACAGACTTGAATGTTCCAGCAGTGGACAGGAGTTTATCCTTGTATCTGTGGCTTTTTTCTACATATGATTGGAAGCCGTTATATCAAATAGAATATGCTTGTTACGTTACGCAATGTTCTTACTATCCCATCCTGGCTATTATTGGTATCTCTGGTAAGCCTCACCACCCAATTATTTCTATAAATCATGTTCATTACTGTCCTTATCTAACGTGTTCTTGCTGCTGCAGTTCAGCTCAGACTCAAGTCAATTATTCACTCTCTAAACCATTACTGACTGTAATAGTGAATTAGTTCATTCACTCTGCCTTTGCTTCAGGCAGTATCCTTGGTGGGTTTCTTTTTCCTGCTCCTAAGATGCTGCTTGGCCTGCTGTGTTCATCCAGCTCCACATCTTATTAGCTCTTAAGTTCAGCTGCTTTGTTTCTGTCACAAAACATGATTAATTATATTTTTGCTCTTGTTATTTAAATATTGGCAACACAGTTCAAACATCTGTTCTGATCATAAACTGACTTCTGACTCCATCCCAATCCTTGTCAACATCTGAGGTAAGTCAGTGTGGCCATAACTCTGAAGATCCCTTTGACACTGAGTTGATTTCTGACCTCATCCTGACTGTGTTCCTAACTCCATTTTGAAAGAGAGTGTAAATATAATTCAGTGGATCAACCCAATCTTCTATTTAAACCCTGAACTGTGAAATCCAGTCTTAACAATCTCAAGAATTTGCTGGCTACGCTTCTTCCAGCTTCAAAGCTGCAAATTTCAGTCAAACTTCTTCGGCATGTATCCTAACTCTCACCAAAATCAATTTCACCCATCCTTCCTGTAAGCAGTAACCTACATTGCTATGGCTGTGGCAATCCCTTCGCTCTAATATTCTGAAATGTGTGATCACACTTGTCCACGCCATGTTCCCCTGTTTCTGTCTGTTACCCAGACCCCTGGCTGTTGTTAGTATCTAAACTGATTCCCTAACCAATTCTATGCCTAACGGTGATTTTCACATCTACAACCCTCCACCAACACTCATGTACTCCTTAACCCCACCCAGAAAAAAATCCTTTGTCTTGTATTGTTGCAATGGAGATGTACTCTGGTACGGAACGCCACTTACAGCCACTGTCAGCATTTGTTATGAATTTCCCCATGCGAGGCAACTATCTAGTGCAGCTAAACAGAGCAATGCTCTGAATGCTGGGTAGATACTCCAGTTTACTGAGCAGTACACTAAATGCAGCCTGAATAGCTAATAGTAACCTTAGAGACACCCTGCTGAACTGGTGTATTGCCCATTTTATGGTGTATGGGCTGATTCTGAGACATGAACTGAGAATGTGATATACCCAACAATTTCAACCTATCAGGCTATTCTCATTCTTGTGATTAAACCCTCCAATGTTTCACTCATCTAGTTAGTTCCATTCCCCTCTGTTGCTTATATTTCTCCAACTTGTTCCTGTTCAAGTATCTAATTTTTGCGGTGAATTTATGTTCCTCAGTATCTTACATTCCTCTAGTTTTGTTTGGCTTCCTCGTGTATCAAGCGCTGGCATTGTCAAGCGCTGACGTGAAATTGTGTCCTTCAGGCTGTCATTCATTTTCTCCTTGGATCCAATGTGGTGTACCATTTTTGGATGGGGATTTCAGCAGCTTTAAGTCATGTCCTTGAAACATGGTCTGTGCCTGTCCACTGAACAGCTGTGTTTCTCATTTTCAGCTGATCATGTGTTCAGCAACGGGAGAAAGTCCCTCAAGCCTTCAATTCGTTCATAAGATGATGGTGTTGCTGGCCAGTCAGCGTTTATAGCCCATCTCTAATTGCCCAGAGGGCAGTTAAGAGTCAGCTACATTGCTGTGGGTCTGGAGTCACATGTAGGCTAGACCAGGTAAAGATGGAAGTTTCCTTCCCTAAAGGACATTAGTGAATCAGATTGGTTTTTTGATAATTGACATTGGATTTACAGTCGTCATTAGATTCTTAATTCCAGATATTTATTGAATTTCAGATTCCACTATCTTCAATGGCTGGATTCGAACCCGGGTCCCCAGAGCGTTATCTGGGTCTCTGGATTAACAGTCTCATGATAATACCACAAGGCCATTGCCTCCCTCATCAGTGAACCCAGAGAAGTATTGCTGAAAAAGATGAGGCATATAACTTGTCAATGGGTTTCTGACCAACTCCTGTTATGAAAAGCTAGTTGGAGGTGCTGGATTTGCTGGAGGTTGTGCAGTGATCTGCTGCACACATTTAGGGAGAACTGAGGATTTGGTAACCCAATTCTGAATGATGCATGGCCTATAGTTACAGAGCATCTGAGTCTGCAGTCTGAACAACAAATGGAGCAGAGGCTGTAGAGAGAAGAAGAACATAAAGTGTGTGTGCGCGTGCATGTGGAAAGGGTTCTGTTATATCCACCCGCCTTTTCCAACAGCAGCTTACTACACTACACTAAACCCAGGAGCAGAGGTGAAGTGACGTTGAATCAAAAGGAGATGTTCACAGTAAGATGTTACCTCCTTTAACACAACGTGGTGATAGTAATTTCCACAGGTTAGCAACCCATTAAGAGAAGTAATTTCTCCCCACTCCTGTTTTAAATCTGCTCCGCCTTAACATAAAGCTATGATTATTTGTCTAGGTTGCCTCACATGAGGAAATATCCACTCCACATCTACATTGTCAATCACCTTTAGCATCTCATGCACCCCAGGGCGATTTCATCTCATTCATCTGAGCTACATAAGAGTATAGACCTGAACTGCTCAATCTCTCTTCATAAGGCAAACTTCTCCAGTGGAATCAATGTAGTGAAGCAGCTCTGAACTGCTTCCAATGCAACTATGTCCCTACTCGCACCAGGGCACCGAAGCTATACACAGTATTCCAGTTGTGGTCTCAGTAATGTCTTGCACAGTTGCATCATACTTCCTTACTTTTATACTCAGAAATAAACACAAAATTCCGTTTGCCTTTCTCATGCAGGATTGTCAGGTTTAATGAGTTTCCTGTGATATACCTGAGGACACCCAGATCCCTCTGTAGTTAAGTACTTTGAAGTTTCTCTCCATCTAGAAAATAAATCCTTTCTATTCCTCTGACTAAAATGGATTTCATACTCATCCTTTTTTAAATTGCATCTGCCGAATGTTGACCCATTTACCTAAGTTATGCATATCCATTTGTAAATTTCTTGTGTCTTCTTCGCAATATATTTTCATATATATTTAGTGTCATCTAAAAGTTTAGCTATAGTATTTTCTAGCCCCTCATCCAAGTAATGAGGCAGTGTGCAGGAAGACCTGAACAACATTCTGCTGTTAAAGTGACGATAATATTTATGCAACAGCATATCCACAGTTAAAAAAAAGTTAATTTAGCATCTCAAACTAGTTTCACAGGAATATGAGAAACCCATTCCACCCATCCAAACTACTTGGCAAGAAGAGGGATTGTACATTCAGTCCTGCCAGCCTGTTACACGGCAAGAGAATGTGTTTTGTCAGCATGACAAACTATTAAAGTAGTGCAGTGGGAATCCTATCAGGTCCTTAAGCCTGTTTCATGGGACCTAGGGGAAGGCATTTAGCAACTCCAGCTGCTACGTAGGAATAGGAGATGGCCATTAAACCTCCTGAAGTCAGTTATGAAGGAACAAATAATTCTCCAAATTGAGCAGAGACTGCACAGATAGATTGCTTCACTTAATTCTCATAACTTTGTTGTTTGTGGTATACCCGTGTCACTTTGTATATGTTCTAATCATCGTGTTCTGAGATGTTATGACACAGCATTCAAACGGGAGAAAGAGGTTGGGAAGGCAAGCCCAAGCCTCCTTGGCCCAGATGTAGGGTCATTACCTCAGTGCCACGTTAGCCTTAACACACGTTACCGTGAAATAATTTGCTGGTGGTGAGATGGGAAAGTGAGTGGCAGGTGCCAAGTCCCAAAGGGGCATTTTTCATTCATGAGAATACAGACTAATGTTCTTTATGAAGGGCAGAAAGTGGTGCAAATGGTTAACTGTTTCAGAGTGAAGGTATTCCACCTGCTGTGGAGAATGTCAAGAAATGTTTCTGAAGAAATGATTGTCAAGAAATACAGTGTCAGACAGTAACTGCACATTATTGTGGAGAGAGTTCATTCAGAGCTTGCACCCATCTCTCAATTGACATGTAGGCTCTGCAGAGGGACAGAGATTATTGGGGATCACCTATCCTGGGAAATAATAGCATTGAACTTATCAGCAGTGTTTGTTTTGCGCATATTGACTGATCTTTTGTAACCCTTAATTTTCATTGCAATTATATGTTATTCTTTCACAGTGCCACAGATTAAACACACTCACTACACTCTCCTCATGTTAGGGATTCATCTGGTGAAACTCATTCAAGTAGATATTTGGTACGAAAGAGCCCCCTCATTTATTTTTATGGAGCTTTCACTCTGCAACTTGTGTTTCAATTGGTCATCACAATTTTATTAATGTATTTTCTCACAAAGGAGAAATTTTTATTCAATAACACAAATGCTGTTTCTGTAAGAGCCTACCATTTTTATCCCTGTACTTGAAATACTTTACAATGAAGGACAACGCAGCATTTACTGTCCAAATTATTTGCTGCCTCTTATGAATTGTTCATAACAAGGGACATACATGTCCTTTAGGACAACAGTACTTGCCAACCTTCCACGATTCAATAACGGTAAATGAGAAGGATTGTACTTTTAATCCACATCGAAATCGTCTGTGTGCCATGCGAAACCTGTGGAACAAATAACTGATGCAAATGGCACTCCATGCATATTAGCCTTGAGTTCAGAGAATTATGCTGCTGTCTATTCCCTCAATATTTCAATTCTCAAAACATGCAGTAAACTCTGCCTTGTCAACCACCACACTGTACCCGCCACCTGCTTACCCATGGGCTCCAACATTTTTCACTGACCTGGGCGCAGTCATATCAAAGGTCTTCTGAAAATTCAGATATACTGCTCACTGTCATTTGTCGATATCACAATTAACATCCTCCACAATCTCCATCAGGTTTATGAAAGATGATTTCCATTTTCTGAATCAAGTTTGACTCACAAATTATATCATTCCTCACCAGCGTGTAGTTATCACATTCCTCATAAAGATTCTGATATTTTCCTCATGAGTCAAACTATTCACTTTTTCAATTCATCATTTGTCCATCTCTCTTTATATTCGTATTTACACCATTCTTAAGTAACTCACTTTCTGCTTCCTTATCTGCACTTTTTCGGGTTCACTTTCAACCCAAGCTCCTTTATCATTTACAACAGCTCATTCACAAGCTGGTAATATTTCGTTCTCTAGTAAATGGTTCCACTTGGCTTTTTAACTGGCAAAATTAGGGAGATACAAGTGGTAGCGACTCATTGAAGCTCTCCCTTAGTTACCAGACTCTGGATTATTTTCTCTGCTTCCTTCTTTTTGGTAAACATATATTATTTCTTTGGCTTCACTTCTGGTCCTTGAATGCAACCATCCCCCTGCATCCTCCCACAATCAGGTTTAGTTTTGTCTGCATGTGATGCAAACTTCAAAGAATTATGTACCCAATCTCTTTGGTGCTTCCCATCCAGGCTACACATTAATTAAGTCCTGCCTTTCTTAGTTTTACAAAAAGGCAATATTTCATATTCATCAGTTTAAAGTCCATCTGCCATTTTTAAAACCATTTAACAATTTGAAGGAACCTGCTTGGTGATCTCAGAAAGCCATCTTTACTGTCCACTAAAAGATAACAAAGTGTGAAGCTGGATGAACACAGCAGGCCAAGCAGCATCTTAGGTGCACGAAAGCTGATGTTTCGGGCCTAGATCCTTCATCAGAGGCTCTGATGAAGGGTCTAGGCCCGAAACGTCAGCTTTTGTGCTCCTGAGATGCTGCTTGGCCTGCTGTGTTCATCCAGCTTCACACTTTATTATCTTGGATTCTGCAGCATCTGCAGTTCCCATTATCTCTATTTACTGTCCATTATGCCTGAATTTTTGGTATCATCTGAAAACTTATTAACAGTGCATTCTATATTCTCATCCTAATCATTTGTGCAAATGATATTAAAATGTGTATCCAACAGTGATCACTGGAGAACACATTTGATAACAGGTCTCCAATCTGAAATAACAATCCTACACCCTCACCTCTGTTTCCTGTTATTAAGCCAATTTTATATCCAATTGGCAAGGCACCCCTAAATCCCATGTGATCTAAATTTACGAATTAGTCTACCATGTGAACCTTTTGTCAACCTCTTTATTAAAGTCCAAGTGAACAACAACTGCCTGCCCTTATCAATCTTTTTAGCTACTTCCTCATTAACACCAATCAAGCTTTTCAGGCATGATTTCCCTCGCAGAAAACCACATTCACTGCCCCTAATCAATCCCTACCTCTCCAAGTACATTTATATCCCATTTTTAAAAAATCACCGTGAATAACGCACCCATCACCAAAGAAACCGACACTCATATCTGTAATTTCTTGGTTTCTCGTTCTTGAATAAAGCTGCCCCCTTCATCTGTTAGAAATGATTCATTTATTTCTGCAAGGGGTCTTGTAATTTCTTCCCTAACAGTTCTAGAATTCACTAGATCATGTCACTGAGGTTTACCCATCTTTATATTTTCTAATACCTCCAAAGCTTCCTCATCTGTAATGTGAACCGTTCACAAATCATCAGTATTTATTTCCCTGCATTCTCTAAATTCCATTTATTTCATCACAGGAAGAAAAGAACTGGAGGAATAATTCCCTTTTATGTCTCTGCCATGTTCTGAGGCTCAAGGCAAAGGCGACCTCTTTGATATTTAGGGGCCCATACTCTTTCTCTATTTGTCCAGTTGCTCGTAATGTATTTATATAATCTCTTTGGATTGTCCCTTTTTTTTGTTTTCCCAATTTCCTTCTTAAGATTGCCTCTACACTTTTTATATTGTTCAGGAGATTAACTTGAAACCAATTCTCTATGTCTAATATATCATTATTTTCTTATCCTTGAATAGAAACTCAATACCTTTATTCATTGATTGTTGCCAAATCTCACCACGCTCATCTTTCAGTCTAACATAAAAATAATTATTCAAAACTCTCATCATCACACTTTTGAAAGACACCCACTTCTCAGACATACTTTACCTGCAAACATTCTACACCAGTCAATTCTTGAAAGTTATTCTCGAATCCCATTGAAATGTGCCTTTGTCCAATTATCCAAGATGTTAGAACATACTTGTTCCTCAGCTTCCCTATGATTACTGGGAGGCTTATTATATAATCCCCTCAAGGTGATTATTCCTTTCTTATTACCGATTTCAAATGATATATTTTGACACTAACATTTTTCAGAAATATCCTTTGTAATTACAGCAGGAATGTTTTCCTTCATGAAAAACACCTTTTCACCTTCTATTGCCTCCCATTCTATCCTTTCTATAGTATTTAAAGAATGGAACATTGAGCTGCCTCTCCTGAATATCTCTCACCCAAGTTTCTGTAATATCTACAAGGTCCCATTCACATCTTCCCTAACATTCCCGGAGATCATCAGCCTAACCTCTAAAACCCTCTTTTGTTTAAAAAAAAATGCAGTTTAATTCTTCAGAGATCCGTCATTCTCTGACAGTCCCTTGTCTCACTTTTCGAATTAACTTGTTCTTTTCAGACACAAAACCGTCGCTATTTGTCTTTCAGTTCACACTTCTACTTAGTCTTGCACCACCTCCCATTGCTCTCCAAAAACACTTTACAGATTCCCTTCATAGAAGGAGCAAACAGAGCGAGAGGTGAACAAATTAGAAAAGTCTGTGACTTTTTGGTGAAATGTAAGACCCTACAGCAAATGATGTCTGGATTACAATTGCTTTATTGAGGCCTCGTGTACTTTGTAACTCTTTCTTGATGCCATAACACTTCGGAAATGTTGTTCACATGCAGAAAATGTACACTGGTGACAACCACTGAGTTGTTTGCTTTTGTCACCCACAACTAGTCACACTGACACAAATCAACACTAAAATTTCAGCAATTCTAATTGTGAATGCACTTGCTAATTACAGCCTATCAACATCAAATCTGCCCTATTTCTTGAAGAAAGCTGCAGTCTAAGTACCAGCGACAATGATCGTTTTTGCGATGAATTTAATTTCTGAACATTACAGCAACCTCTTTTGCAATCCTTCATTTTAAGACAGTCACTTTCCCATTCATGTTCACAATCAAAAATGCAATCACATTGGCATTTACAAGGGCAAGGAATGCAAGTGAGTGAGAGAAAGAAGATAACAAACGTGGGAGAGCAAGAAAGAGGGAGTCAGTGAAAACTGAGGGAACATTGCAAAGTTGGAACTGAGCAAAATATAAGTCAAGATCAAGAGAATTATTAGGAGAAAATGAAAGTGTGTCGAGCAAGAGAGTGCAAGAAACATATATGCAACACCTATGGATATGATGAAATTACAAAACTCAGCGCAGTGGATTAAACTGAACCTATTAGTGTTTGAATAGCAGGTTAATATATAATTTTTTTAAAAAATAAGAAAACTGGCAAAATGGTACCAATTATTACATGCTGAACTCAAAGCAAAAATCGGCAGGTAATGGTTCAGTTGTGTAGTACATTGTAAAATCAGACGTGGAGTATTGTAAAAGCCATTAACTTTCTTACTTAAGGGAACTTATAAATGTGATGAAAACAAATCAGAGATGATTTACTCAATTAACACCTGGAACGTGTGTTTGGAAATTTTTTAAATACAAGGCTCAATTATGTCAAAGATGTGAACTAATGTAAATGCAAGCATTCTTGAGACTAGACACAGCGAATGTGGAAAACATATTTTATGGAGAACTGTATGGAATCAGAGACTGTCCAAAAATATACCTGTTTTCCCAATTGTGATAGTGACAGGAGAAGTGTTTTGCACGGCGTTTTTATTGGAATTTTCCTTCTCTAAAACCGGTGGAAACCGAGACTTGGAATGTTTCTAATGTATGGTAAGCATTTTTTAATCATGATACGTAGACATGTCGAATCGTCTGATCAATCATGATCTTATTCAAAGCAGGGGAGGAAACGTAGGGCACATGGTATATGCTCCTCAGCTATATGACTGGATGTACACGTGTATGTGTATAAAAATGTAAAACAACATAACGGGAAATGTGTGGATAACCTGGGAATTGAAAAAAAGACATGTTAACAATGTTAAGACAACTAAAATATTTCCAGCAGTTTACACTTATATGTAATGATTTTGGACAGAGAATTTTGAAGCGTTGTGGAATGTCGTAGAGAAAATGTATGTTACAGAATGAGGGAATATTTTAGATCTGGAGAAGATTACAAAGGTTGAAATGGTCCAGGACGAGCAGGAGATGTGGCATAAGTTGGGGTTACACTTGTAGGGTTTGGAGAAACATGCAGAGTAAAGGAAAATTAAAAGTGATAGCGCTTAAAGAGGGACGGATAACTGTAATTGGTGGCAAAGATGAAGCCGCACGGTAGCACAGTGGTTAGCACTGCTAACTCACAATGCTACAGATGTGGGTTTGCTTCCAGCCTCTGGCGAATGTCTGTGTGGGGTTTGCACGTTCTCCCCATGTTTGCGTGGCTTTCTTCCCACAGTCCAAGGATATGCCGGTTAGGTTGTTTTGGCTATGCTAAATTGCCTGTAGTGTTCAGGAAGGTATGCATTAGTTGGGTTATCGGGGAATGTGCCTGCGTGGGACCCTCTGAAGTTTGATGTGGACTTATTGGGCCGAAGGGCCTGTTTCCACATGGTAGGGATACTGTGAAAGCTGTAGGGCGTGATGGATGAGGGAATTCACAGCAATCATTTGTCGAACAGGAGCAGAGTGGAGACACAACTTATTGCTGTTGGGGAGAGATATATCTGTTAGAGGATGTGACAGTATCGAAAAAAAAATGATGAATTGGGAAAATCGCCTGTCTGGTTCAACTTTTGAACATTATTTTCATTTACTTTGGAATGATGTCAATTTATTTGTCTTTTAATCAATGCAATAACTAATGTCAGTGGATATCTCAGTGTATCCTTTAGTTGTTTTCTGAACATAGACTGAGTTATCACGTAAATAAATGTGTTTGTGCAGCAACTTAAGTTACGTAGCATGTATGCAAAGTTTTCAAATACATAAGCTGATTGGCGATTTAATAAATCATCAACATTGAAAAAATATAAAATGTAGGTGAACCACAGAAGTATAAAGCTGCCGGATATTGTGAAGAGCAAAATGATAGACTTCCTTCTGCTCTCAGTTTCAGAGTCTCTCTTGCTGTTACACTTGAGCCGTTTGCGAATTCGACTGACCAATAAAATGTTCCTGACTGTCACACCATTGAGAAATAGAATTAAACCAAATGGTATCAAAGGTGTTAAAATCTTTTCAAACTTCCGAAATCCGATCCATCTCGAGTCAGTAAAATAGCTTGGCTTATTAGAACAGCGCCAAGGTACGTTGTTGATTATCCTTCGAGGTTTAAACCTAAAGTATATTGGAATGTTTTTCAAACAGAGAAGTATCCCGGTTATTAGGAGAATCGCTGTGGCAGCTTTCTTGGTGCAATATTTAGATTTCAGCTTTGGGCTACAAATGGCAATGCATCGATCAAAAGTGAAAGCGACAGTGAACCAGACAGAACAGTCTGTGGCAGCACGGAGCAGTACATAGCGAACACTGCACACAGGAGTGATTTTCAGGAAATTTAATGGGAAATAATAATCATTGATTCGATTCAGTACGACCTCAGTGATGATGACGAGGAGATCTGCAGTTGCCATGGCCACGAGGTAGCAAGTGGTGCAGGTGGATAGTCCACATTTTCCCCGTGACAGGATGAGGACTGCAACTAAATTAACTGTAATCGAGATAAGCAAAATGCATTTCGTAAGTGTTGAAAGACATTTTCTGTTCCTAAGCCATGATTAAGAATTTTACCTCCAGCAATATATGTGCTTGGTTTCATCACCAAATTTAAAGAAAAGGAGGTGGAGTCAACTGTGAGAGATTGGAAATTTGATTCATAATTGCTGACTATAATTCTCCATTTCTAAACAGTAAAGACTTTATTTCTGGTATATATATGCATAAATACAATAGGAGAGGATGAATAGACTCAGCAATGAACTCGGTCTGACTGAAATCGACACACTTCCAAGATTTTATGTTTAAGATGGCAGCCGATAAAAGATTACTCCTAACAGTATGACGACATGTTGAAGATGCATGAAAGAGCCATTGATTTTATTAAACCTTCCTGGGAAATTAATCACATCCAGTAGTATTGGCATGACCCTATAACATACTATATTTAGTTTCGTTTTGCATACTTTCAATTAAAGCAAAATGATTGAATAATATGTTCCTTCTATGCCTGCTCTTACGGTTGAGCGTTCATTATCAGATTTCAGGTCATAAGAAACAAATTTTTCGTTCTATTCTAGGATACACAAATGCAGAAAATCCACAATATGGACCCTTGAAAATGTAAGATTTCTACAACTGGAGTTATTGAGAAGATACGCGCGACTATCATCAACATCGAAAAAATACAAAACGTAGATGAACCACAGAAGTATGAAGCTACCGGATATTGTAAAGAGCAAAATGATAGACTTCCTTCTGCTCTCAGTTTCAGAGTCTATCTTGCTGTTACACTTGAGTCGTTTGCGAATTCGACTGACCAATAAAATGTTCCTGACTGTCACACCATTGAGAAATAGAATTAAACCAAATGGTATCAAAGGTGTTAAAATCTTTTCAAATGTCCGAAATCCAATCCATCTCGAGTCAGTAAAATAGCTTGGCTTATTAGAACAGCTTTCCCAATCCCAAGTTCTCTCCTTAAAAAAAAACTGCCAATGTGTGAAATAATGCTTGTGACAATCCGGAGTGGTTAGTTTATGGAGTTGCTAACACAGAGTATAGTTGTGATCAGGTATGTTTTCGAATTAGAGTGATAGGGAGTAAATTTGGCAACAATGGCAGGATATGTTAATTGCCTTAGATGAGCTGAAATAGATGAAAGTTAACGTGGATCAGGTAGTCACATATGACCGACTTGCACCGAGTATATCATTCCTGTGCTCTCAATTCTGGGATTTGAGCAGAACAGCACTACCTTAGATGCATTTTTAATCGTAATAAATGTGCATTATATGCAATGACATGTTTAAAATCCATTGATTCTCAGGATAAACAATGTCCCCTATTACTACATTTTACCAGCGACGGACCCGTCATCACATCAAGCACATACCGGTGAAAACGGATGCTTACTGGAATTAGAAAAAAATACGCATTGCTGGAAATGTTCAGCAAGCTTATGAGCATCTGTGGAGTGAAAATGGAGTTAACTGGACAGCCACAGTCACTGTCAGTCTTACTGATGTTATCCGGCAATGTCCATTCTTATTTTAGTAATCACTTCCCTCCGAGCAAATGTTGCTCCTCTTCAACAGTGACCAACATTTCACAAAATGCGACGACTTTACAACTGAAGGTGCATGCAAAATTGGAATAGTTGGTACAACAGACTTTCAACGTACACTCAAAGTATTGCTATTCATTGAGTGGTACGCACAGTTTGTGCAGAACGGCCATCTATCGAATCGCAACAGCGTAGAGATTTTATGAAGCGAAAGGAGACTCTTCAGTTCATAATGTGTGCACATGGTCTTCAAATATAAAAGTATTTACCGGTACTATTGCCTCCCTTTCTGATTTTTTGTTTTAAACAAACAAGCCCTAATTTGTAAGATTAGTACCCAGAAAGCAATACGTAGTTTGTGAATAACTGCTTCAGTAACTCACCAAGAACTCCAATAACGGCAAGAATTAGATAGTATATTTTCCGAACAATTTGAATTGGAAGATGCATTGTTTTTGCGTGAAGTTTCTTGTCCTTGTCTGCTCTGGACCAATTATGAATTAAGCTCTGAGCTAATGTATTCATAATACATTGTCTTTAAATATTCACACACGTCTACTGGGAATTTGTGGATGCAAAATGATTCGTGTTTTAAAATTATTCCTTGAATAAGCAATTTACTGATGACGTGTTAATTCCAAGATGTAAATGTAATTTTGGTGCTGACTTAATTGTACTCAACCACCCTGCCCTCTTGAAAGCCAACGCAAATCCCTTCGAAAAACAAAATGACGTTAAAGCTTGCTTTAAATTGCACTGGAAATGTTGGGTCATGCATTCTGTTTGATGAACTTTAGCTCTTCCAACTCACTGGGTCCCCATACTGGAACAAATGATATTTGTGCAGTGTTTTCATTGATTTTCACAAGCCTATGCTCGGCAGTCATTTTTATGAAGGGGTAGTGAAGTCGAAACATTGTCTGTGCTTTCCCTTCACAGGTGGTGCCAAGCCTGGTGTGTTTCACGAGCAATTTCTCTTCTGATAAATTATCAAGTGTTTTCTTTGTCAGTTGAGTTCCCTTTTTTCTGGTTGTTTCTTTCTGTTAATCAGGTGTTTCATATTCTGCCACTGACAGTATTTCAGGTGATATTGCTCCTTTTTTGGCTGTTATATTTACTCAAAGGGCCTAAATAATAATGAGGAGACTTATTCTAATCTTTCAGGCAGCAAGTCAGCCAGATGTTCTGACGATTCCTAAAACACACAGCTGTTTCTGACGTAGTGTCTCGGCCCGAAATGTCAGCTTTCCTGCTCCTCTGATGCTGCTTGGCCTGCTGTGTTTATCCAGCTCTACACCTTGTTGTCTCAGATTCTCCAGCATCTGCCGTTCCTACTATCTCTGTTGGTATGAACTTCTGTTTTGTTCTTCCTTTTCCCTTTTAAAAACAGAGAATAATTTATACATTGGAATGTTCGGGACAGGGAATTCAGTTGCACATCTCTGGTGACAACATGTTATGTTCGGCGATAATTGGAACTGCAGATGCTGGAGAATCCGACATAAGAAGGTGCAGAGCTGGATGAACACCGCAGGCCAAACAGCATCCTAGGAGCAGGAAAGCTGATGTTTCGGTGAAGGGTCTAGACCCGAAACGTCAGTCTTCCTGCCTCTTGGATGCTACTTGGCCTGCTCTTTTCATGCAGCTTTACACCCTTTTATCACGTTAATGTTTGGCCACTGCTCTCTTCCACACTTTCCTGCAAATCCAGACACATTCCAACAATACCTGTCTCCCGCTTGATTTACACTAGTGACTGAGCCAGTCTATACGTCCCTATGGGTCTGTTCCAGAGATATATTGATGTATTCCTTGCAGTTTCACCAGCATTTGCATAGTTTGATCAATTTCCCTGAGGATTCATCAATAAACCATGAACCGTCCCCATAAGACATGTTTCTTGAAGGTTTTCCTTTTTGGTGAAAATCTGTGATTCACAGTGAATGTCACTTGCATATAAAGGCTACTTCTCTTGGTACAAACTAAGCCGTCCCCCGCCACTCCCTCATCTGAGTTCCCTCTGTCATTAGTCATCCTTGAACTGGTCAGACTTCTGCATTGTTAAATATCCAATAATTGGCAAAACATCAACTGCTTGTCTGTGCCATTTGAGTAGTTTTCTAACGTGTAATGCACACTGCATAGTTTTCTGATTCCATGTACTCGTCTCATGGACTCACATGTTTCAGGCACGCTCTTCAGGCAAGTGCCTTATGAATGAGTCATGTAGCAGCACGACACACCTCAACTCCGACTAACGCAAATCTGCATGCTTTTGTGAACATGCCGGTTTGGTGATTTTCCTTGGGGAATGAACGTATTAAACAAATGACTCAATTCCCTCCATCTGCAAAATGCCTAATAACTGCAAACTCATGTCGATTCTATGTGCCCTAATTGGTACCACGAAGTTAGTCGTGTCAAATAACAAATCCTCAATGTCACATCAAAATCCACTTCTTAGGTATGCGGTTATAGCAGCTAATAAACCCACAACGCTCCGGGCAACTCTACGAGACATTCATGAGAAATTGCCTGGATTATTGCATGCAGTTTGGTTCCTCTTAGTTGAAGGATATATTCTTCATGGGCGCGGTTCAGTGAGGGGACACCTGAAATGATCCAGAGATCAAGAGTTATGTTCTAAGGAGGGGTTGAACAGTTCAGGCCCATATTGCCTGCAGGTTAAAAACATGAAAGCTGTAAGAAGTTGGGGATATAAGATGCTGAAGGATATTGGCAAGTAGATGCAGAATCGATGTTTCCTCATATGATGCAATGTGAAAGGGACTTGATAAGTTCAGAGTATGGTTCTTCAGATTTCAAAAAGTGTTGAGGATAACGAATATTTGTTAGTAGTTTTAAAACAGAGAAAGAATTGTGAATATGTGGATCTCACTGCTGTAGACCGGGGCAGATGCAGACACATTGAATCATACTACGGAGGGAATACAGAGATTTTTAATCAGCACTGGATTGAAGGTTTGGAAAAACTGGCAAAATAGCTGAATAATCATTGAGGTCGTATATCATTTTCGTATCAAACGGTGGTGCAAAATCCCTGTGATTTCAAGATTTTTCATTGGCGTGGTGCAGAGGCTCTTAGCCGTGTCTGACTCATGTCACATGTTTCTGCTCTCACTCTTTTCCCTCCCACACACAGCAACAGAAGGAAATGTCCCCCAAGCCCATCCTCACAGCCCACCAACATCCACGTTTAATAGATTGTGAGCCGCTGTTTCCATCACCTCCACCAGCATGCCGTGACCACGTATATATTCGCTACCTTTTGGGAGGCAATGTATCCCAGCACAACCTTGACCCTCCTCCTCAGCTCCCAATGCCACCCTGTGACATATTTGTTGTTTTTGGAACCATTAGTGTCAGTAATTCCTGATACTGAAATTATAGAGGTGTAGAGTGAGTGAAGCAGGCAGAATCTCCCAGTTGTTCTGTTCCTGAGTCTGAATCTCTCCCTCCGTTACTGAGGACCCAGTGTCCGGGAGATGGGCTGTGCCTGATTCCCCATGATTCCTGCTCTTTCTTCCTGGATAAAGTAACAACTGACAATTCAAAATCCGATGTCTGGTTCATGATTAGAACACAGAGAAATTCTGCCCCAAGTGAGAAGTATTTGAGAATCATTCCACACGGATTTCAGTAATTGTTTCACATTTCAACCTGATTAACTGATTTGATACACCCTTTGTGGTTATTTTAAGGTTTCTGAAAATGAATAACTCAAACAGTGGCAGAATTATGCAACATAGAAGTTCACAATGCTCGTATGTCCGAGGATCTCTGAATATATAGAGAACGCACTGCTTTCATTCTTCATCGATATGGAATGTGTTTTTTTTTGTCATGATGAATTTTGTACAATTAATTTCAATTTGAGTACCCGCTTCCAAATGCACATGTTATTCCTTGAAGAGTATCAATACATTTTCCAGCCGGAAATGGATCTTAAAAATTTACATTTCAAATTAGGACACTATTCAACACGCTACACTTAGACAGTAAAATTTAAGCATTCTTCTGTTTACATCAGGCATTGCCTCATTCATGTTGAAATTATGGCCTGGCACAGAACATTCTGAATAAGCCAGGCAATCTGAGACTGGAAAAAGTGCAGACTGTATGTGGTTCTTCTGAAGGGACATTGGGAAAATAACGAGGAACCTTCTCTGAGTGAACACATTGTGTTTCAATTGCAGTCTGGAGAAAAATAAGTTTACTTGCCCACATTGTAAGAGGTTTTTCGAATTGCAGGAATTCCCATCCGAGTTACTGAGCCCCTCGTTCGGCAGCAATACTCAGACTGCTGGCTTCAGAGATTGGGGCCCACGTCGAGTTCGAAGCAGCATTGCAAAACAGAAGCCAGAAAGATCTGATAATTTACTCCAAATAACTGATTCGAACCCAATGAATAATTACAGTCTATTCTGGGCACCACACTTAGACAAAGAAACCAATTATTAAAGACAGCACAGAAGACAATGACCAGAATGGTCTCAGATCTTTGGCGATGGAATTGCATGGGAAGATCTGGAAACTGGAATGCTGTCCCTATGGCGGGGGCAGTGGAGTTAAGATAAAGTTTTATGGAACTCTTCAAAGTGCTGAAGAAATTCTGGAATGAATTTGAATAGAATACTTTTAGAGAAGGTTGGAAACCAAAGGATGGAGAAGTGATAAATCAGTTAATAGGAAAACGAGAATATTGTTTTTGTTTTCAGAGAATTATGTTGATCTCAAATTTGTTGCCTTAAAGAGCGTTTAATGAAAGTTACGTTCTAATTTTGGGGGTGAATTTGAGTAAATACTTGATGTTGGGAGATGACAGGTCCACAGTGAATGTGCCAGTCTTTAAGTAGTATGTTGTGGCGTGACAGGTTGAATGGCCATATCGTGTTTGTGCATCTTTCTCTTGTTTTTTGAAGGACTGAATGTTCAAAACCTTATGATAACCACAAAACATTTAGTGAAAATGTGATTAATGGGGTACTTCAGAGATTGGTATTGGCACCCCAGCTATTCCCAATAAATGCTCCTGCGTAAAATAAATGAATGAAACAGAATAGCTGAATGGTTTCAATGATACAAACATGGGTGGAAGGATGAGCTGTGAAGAGGAGAGTTTTGTTCCAGTGTGATTTGGGCAATCTTAGAGGGCAATTCCACGCTAAAGCTTGTTAAATTGTGTCAAATACGAGATTATTCAGTTTGGCAGGGAAAAAAATGAAAGGCCGATTATTTCAAACAAATCATATTAACAGAAGCAAATATTTACCTGGATCTGTATTACTGCACATCAGTCACTGCAAGTAGGTATGCAGTTGCATTAGGCAGTATAATAACCAACGTGTGTTTTTGACATTCATAGAGATGATTCAAATACAGTAACAAGGACATCTTGCGCCAGTAATACAGGACACTGTTGAGCAGTTCTTCTCTCCAAAGGAGGTCGGATATTTTTGAAACAGAGGGAATGCAGCAAAGTTTTTATTTTCCAAATTGATTCCTTGGATTGAAGGACTGGTCTATGAGAAATGATTGAGATAATAGGGATTGCATTAATTAGAGTTTAGAAAAATGAACGTGGATCACAATAAAATATCCACCATGAGAATGAACATGTTCAGAGTGAAATGAGGAGAATTTTCTTCACCCAATGATTGGCCAAAACGTTACATGTTTGAAAGAAGTGGCTAAATATAGGCCTTTTGGCTGAACAGATCAATGGATATGAGTTCATGGCTGCAACTGGGAATTGGACTGGGTGATTGGCCATTATCATGATGAATGCTGGATTAGCTTCTATGTGGTGAATGTCGTGGTCCTGCTCCTATTTTTAGTTCTTCTATATATTAGAGCATTTCAACTCCTTTTTTGGGTCTGAAACGGTAGCATAACTGAGCATAAACGTAAAAAAAATGAATGCTTCCCCAAATGTGGCATCATCCAGCTGTGATCTCATCAGAAACCCAATATTAGACGAGCATCATCAGCCACTTGTTCATCCAAGAATAAATGCTGAGAATCATCCAGAATTGGAGACATTCTTTCTTGTTTCCGGTATTGAAGTGCTCATTAAAAAAAAGCAGCTGGGAGGTCAGGAAAGCAATAAGTGTGACACTCCGTTCTGTTCACTGACTGTTCATTTCTCCGTACAAATTTATGTCAGGAATGATTCTTCTCAACAGGCTGACAAGCAGTAAATATCCCACAGGAGTGATTCAAATGGCGTTTCACTCAGTGACAAACCTCCTCTGGAACAGATCTCAATCCTTTATGCCAATCTGTAACATTTGTTCAGCTTCTGGGTCAGTGAAATACAAGAAGTGTGTCTCCTGATGTACTTTTCCAAATATACAGATAGAGTAACATGCTAATTTTAAATGATTATCATGGTAACTGCATTTATTTGATTCCGTTGTCTCCGATTAAACTGACTGATGTTAAAGGCGGCATATTTACAGATGAAAACACTATTTGCCACATGCTGAATTTCGCTGACCACCAACAGTGCCTCAGCTCATCTTCTGCTGAAACCTTCATCCGTGCCTTTGTTCAGTCTGGAATTGAAATGGTCAAGTTGTCAGGCCTAAGTTGTTCATTGGAAGTTGCAAACACAATCTTCTTTGTTGATGGTTGGATTTTGTTTTTTTTGTAAAAAATACATGTAGGTGCATTTAAAATATTTACGAACTTCACTTTATCTATTGTGTTGAAACCTCAATTCTTCTTTTTTGTATCCACAGCCCAGTCAGGCAGTGGTTTGGCGTGGTAAGCTGCTAAGTGAATTGGTGTGGACTTTCAAAATCCCCTTCATGCCATCACGGCCGATAAGATATACATTGCCTATCCTGTTATATATCTTAATGTTGTGCAAAACTTGGCATTTTCTACAGCTGTATTAGTCACACATAACACATCCATACATGGAAATCAATTTCAACAAAAGGACACAAAATCTTTCAGCACTCAGTCTAATAGTAAGTTAGAAACCATGAAGAGCTGTCGCCAGAGCTTTGAAATTGTTAAAGCATTGGTTAATGTTTTCAGCTGATTAATTCAGAAATTTTCTCGCTGTTGAGACAGAGGTGTACTAAAACAAGACCACATTTCTGTACTTAAACTGATTACTATTTAATGCAAAGCAATAAATTCTAGCTGCAAGAAAATTACTACGAAATCATAGCCTGTAATTATATTATGTTCTTCTGGAGCCCACTTCAAAACAATGTTCCAAATAAGCATAGACATAGATGCAGGGAGACAAAATGCATTGTGAGTATTTTGGAACAGAGAGAAATTAAACAGGAAGGCGATACAATTGTTTCAGAGATAGTAGGAACTGAAGATGCTAGAGAATCTGAGAAAACAAGGAGCAGAGCTGGATGAACACAGCAAGCCAAGCAGCATCAGAGGAGCAGGAAGGCTGATGTTTCAGGCCTAAGCACTTCCTCAGAAAATGAATAAGTGTCTCGGCCCAAATCATCAGCCTTCCTGCTCCTTTGAAGATACTTGGCTTGCTGTGTTCATCCAGCTCGACACCTTGTGATCTCAGGAGATACACATAACGTGCTGAGACAATGACTTTTTGTACCAGTACTTTGCTGGTCTTGAGCATGTCTTCTGCAGATACTTTTTGTTTGCTTGTTTCTTTTGGGGGTGGCTCACTGGCTCAGTGGTTAGCACTGCAGCCTCACAGCGCCAGGGACCGAGGTTCGATTCCAGCCTCAGGTAACTGTCTGCGTGGAGTTTGCACATTCTCTGTGTGCCTATGTGGGTTTCCTCCGGGTGCTCTGGTTTCCTCCCACAGTCCAAAGATGTGCAGGCTATGTGGATTGGCGGTGCTAAATTGCCCGTTCTGATCAGGGGTGTGTGGGTTATAGTGAGATGGTTGTGGGTGGGATGCTTCAGGGTGTGGTGTGGCCTTGTTGGGCCAAAGGGCCTGTTTCCACACTGTCGGGAATCTAATCTTGTAGGAGACAGAGAAAGGAAAAGGACAATTCAGTTGAATTCTGCCAATGTCTACTCTCAATCTATAATTGCAAACTGAACTAGCCTTGCCATCTCACGCCTGGGCCATATGGTTCCAAACCTTTCATACCAGTACACTTATCCAAGTGTCTTTTGAATGTTGCAATGGACCCAGCATCTATGACTCCCTCTGGCAGTTCATTCGACACACGGACCAGACTCTATGTAAAAGATGTTATGCCTCATCCCTTTTTAAATCTGTCCTCTCATCTTATATCTGCAGTCTTTTAATCCTCCAATCAAGAGAAAGAATATCTACCATTAACCTTATTTTTAACTCTCATGATTTTGTAAAACTTTATAAGGTTTCAACCTCCTCTGCTCTAGTGGCAAAAGAAAACTGATTCAGACTTTACAGCCTCTCCATATAATTTAAGCTTTCCAGAACTTACAGAATCCTGATTAAAAGAAAAATCTCATGAATGCTCTCTAAATCAATAACACCCATCTTATGACAGATTGAACAGGAATGGACATCAATAATCCAAAAGAGGCCCCGACAATGTTCCGTAAAAATTCAAGATAACGTCCAAACTCCTATTTCCAAACTTCAGAGGAATGAAGGCAAGCGTGAAAAACTCTTTGTTAATCATCATGTCTACATGTGATGCCAATTTCATTGAATTATAAACCCAAATGCCTTGGTCCATGTTATCTACAAGACCATCCAGGCGCCATTTTGACCAAATAAGTCCTGCCCTTGTTTGTTTTACAAAAATGCAATACTTTTTTCACATTCATCCAGGTTGATGGCCACCTGCTATTTTTTGCTAGACCATCGACCCATTTGAAAAAGACTGCTTAGTGATCAGAGAAAGCCACCTCTCGTGTTCACTGTGCCAGATATTTTGGTGTCATTTGATAGCTAATTCACAGAGGCGTCTATATTCAAATCCAAATTATTTGTATAAATGATGTTAAAAAGTGTGTCCAGGAGCGATCCTTGTATGACACGTCTGCTTACAGGCCTACAGTCTGAAAAGCCAACCCAAAGCCATGACTCTCTGTCTCCTGTTGTTAAGCCAAATTTTCATCCATTTGGCAAGTCACATCCAATGCGATCTAAATTTACTAATTTGTCTACCATGTGAAACATTGATAAACCATTTACTAAAGTCCAAGTGAACAACATCTGCTGCCTGCCCTTATCAATCATTTGGCTACTTCCTCAAAAAATGTGAATCAACGATTTACCTCACAAAGTTCACTGACCATAATCAATTCCTATCTCTCCAATTGTGCAGATATCTTATCTTTAAGCATCACCTCCAGCCACTCAGCCGTCACTAAAGACAGGCCACATACCTGTAATTCCTTGGTTTCTCTTCTTGAATAAAGCCACCCTCCTTTCATCTGTTATAAATGATGGATATATTTCTGCAAGGGTCCTTGCAAATTCTCCTGAAATACCCGAAAGTTTCTGGAATTCACTAGATCAGGTCAGTGAGGTTTATTCACCTTTATGTTTTTTGAGACCTCCAGCACTTCCTTGCCTGTAATGTGAACTGTTTATAAAACATCAGTATTCATTTCTCTGCATTCTCTAACATACATTTATTTCTCCACCGGAAGAAAAGGACTGGAGGAAAATATTAAGTTACAATCTCTACGATGACCTGTGGTTCAAGGCAATGATGACTTCTTCGATCTTTAAAGTGTCATACTAATTCTTTATTTGCTCTATTGTTCATAAAGCATTTTAGAATCTCTTTGGATTATCCTTAGTCTTAGTTGCCAGTGCTATCTCATGTACCATCTGTGTTTGTCCAATTTTGCACCTAACATTGTCCCTGCACATTTTATATCATTCAAGAAATTAACTTAAAACCAGTTCTCTATGTCTAATATATCATTATTTGTTTATCCTTGAATAGAAGCTCAATATCTTTATTTATTCATTGTTGCCTAATCTTACCAGATTTCCCCTTGACCCTAACGTCAATATAATTATACAAAACTCTCGTCATCACACTTTTGAAAGTTCCCTGCTTCTCAGATGTCTTTCACCAGAAAATAGTCTCTGCTAATCATTTCTTGACAATTATTCTTGCATGCCAATAAAATGTGCCTTTCTGCAATTATCCAAGTTGTCTGGGCACAGTTGTTCCTAAAATTCCCTATGATTACTATACTTACAGAAGTGCAATCCCATCAAGGTGATCATTCCTCTCTCATCAGTAATTTCAAACACATATATTCATTTGAATCTTTTTCAGAAATATTATCTCGAATTACAGCGGCAATGTTTACATGAATGAAAATCACGACTGACCCTCTTCTCTTGCCTCCCAGTGCATCCTTCCAATCGTATATAAATGATGGAAAATGAAGCTTCCACTCCTGAATATCTCTCTGCCAAGTTTCTCCAATACCTATAAGGTCTCAATCCCGTGTTGCCCAACATTCACTGAGATCATCAGCCGAACATCTAAAACCTCTTTCGTTTAAAAAAATTTGCAGTTTAATTTATCTGAGATACTTCATTCTCTGAGATTCCCTCGCCTGCCTTGACTAATTAATTTAGAGAAGCCAATCTCAAAATCATCCTTATTTATCATTCAAATTAGTAGTCTTGCTCCACAGCACTCTCTTGCCCAAATTCTCTTTATTGACTCTTCCAATAGAATGACCAAACAGAGCGAGAGGTTAAAACATTAGAAAGGGAGTGACTTACTGGTCAAATGTAGCACCCTGCAGCAAATGGTGTCTGGAATGAACTGGCTTTATTGAGGATTCACATATTTTGTATCTCTTTTTTGATGTGGAAATGCTTCGGAAATATCATTCACATCCAGAAGATGTGCACTGGTGACAACCACAAAGTTGTTTGTCTCAGTAACGCACAACTGCTCATAATGACACAAATCAATCAACTCTATAGTTTCAGCAGTTCTCATTGTGAATGTGCTTGCCGCTTTCAGCCTAGCAACAGTAAACCTGTCTTATTCCTGGAAGAAAGCAGCAATGAATGTCACATAAGGAATGATTATTTTTGCTATGTTTTTACTTCTAAAAAAAATAGAGTAACCCCTTAGACAATCCTGCATTTTAACACAGATATTTTCTCATGTCCGATCACAGTCAAAAATACGGTAACAGACATTTACAGGTGCAAGGAATGCAAATTAAATGATCTAAATCTGAGTGAGAGAAAGAAGTTGAGGGAGAACGAGAAAGAGGGAGTCAGTGAAAACTGAGGGAAAAATGCAACACTTGAACTGAGCAAAATAGAAGTCAAGATCAAGAGAATTAATGGAAGAAAATGAAAGTGTGAGTGAAGCAAGAGAGTGCAAGAAGATTACATGCGAGTCAGAATGACATTACCTAAATTGTTTCGAAATTTCGAAGCTCAGTGCAACAGTTCTACCCTAATGTATTGGTGGTTGAATCTCATTTAATGTATAAACACAGAAAGTCATTAGGAAATCTGATACAATTGTGCCAATTATTACGTGCTGAACTCAAAACAAAAATAGACAGGTCATACTTAAGTTATACAGGACTTTATAAAATCAGATGTGGGTTATTTTCGAAGTCATTAAACTTCTTCCTTGAAGAAACTTATAAATGTGATGATGTTTCAGAACTGATTCACTCAACTAACATCTGGAACATGTGTTCGGAAATTTTGTATGTTCAAGGTTTAGTTCCGCGAAAGTTTAGAAGGTGTGACCAAATGAAAATGTATACAACCTTGAGATTTGACAGAGTGAATGTGGAAATCATATTACATTTTTGGAGAAGTGTATGGAACTAGAAACTATCTAAAAATATATATTCTCCCAGTGGAGACAGCGAGAAGGATAGTAGTACTTTGCACATTGCACTTTTGGAGATTGGCTTCTCTAAAAAAAGTGAAAACAGTGACATGGAATGTTTCTAACATATGGTAATTTTTGTTTTATCAGAATAGGGAGGCATGTCGAATAGTCAGATCACGAATGATCTTCATGAATAGCAGAGGAGGCTCCAGGGGCACGTGGTATAAGCCTTCTCCTCATCCATATTGCTGGACGTACAATGTATGTGTATAGAAATGCAATGCAACATCATTGGAAATGTATGGAGAACCTGGGAATTGAAAAAAGAAGTGTGAATTAAGTTGAGAGAGGTCAGGCGTTTCAAGCACATTTCACGTGTCAATAACCTTTCCGGTCAGACGTTTTTAGAGGTTGTGGAGTGTTGTAGGGCAAATGTATGAAACAGATTTATGGAAAATTTTAGACCTGCAGAGGAGGAGAGAGTTAGAAATGATCGAGGAAATGCAGGAGATGCCTGATAGTTTGGGGAATAATGTTGACCTGTCGGGACTGAAGAATCATGTAGAGTTAATGGAAGTGTAAGTGACAGATTTTAAAGAGGGCAGGATGCTTGAAATTTGTGGAGAAGATTCAGAAATCTATAGATGTGATGGAGGGGGAATACGTAGCAATCACTTGTACAACAGGACTAGATTGTGGTGGAGCAGGGACAGAGCTTATCGATGTAGGGGAGACTATAGCGTTAGCAAGAGATATATCTGCTTGAGAAGGAGACAGAACAAAAGAAAGCATGATATTGCAGAATATACTGTATTTGTTCACCTTTTGCCCGTTATCTTCATTTATGTTGGAATGATGTCAATTTTTTAAATTTATTATTCACTGCAATAATTAATGTCAGGGGATAGTTTATTGTCCCTTTTAGTGGTTTTCTGAACTTAGGTTGAGTTATCACATGAAGAAATGTGTTTGTGCAGCAACTTAAGTTATGTAGCAAGTATTCAAAGATTTCAAATCCATAAAGAGATGGAGCAGCCAGTAAATCACAAGCAGTGAAAAAATATGTAACGTTGATGAACCACAAAAGTATGAAAGATATTGTTAAGAGCAAAATAGTAGACTTCATTCTGCTCTCAGTTTCAGAGGCTCTCTTGTTCTGACACTTCAGTCATGTACGGATTCGAATGACCACTAACATGTTGCTGACTGTCGCACCATTGCAAAATAGAATAGGTACCTCCTATCTCCTCCCAACCTCACCACCTATTTTCACCTTTACTGGCTCCATCCCCGCCTCTTTGACCTATCTGTCTCCTCTCCACCAATCTTCTCCTCTATCCATCTTCTATTCGCCTCCCCCTCTCTCCCTATTTAGTTCAGAACCCCCGAACACTCTCCTATTTCTGAAGAAGGGTGTAGGCCCGAAACACCAGCCTTCCTGCTCCTCTGATGCTGCTTGGCCTGCTGTGTTCATCCAGCTCCACACCTTGTATATCTCAGATTCTCCAGCATCTGCAGTTCCTACTGTCTTTTGTTCAGAATTTGTAAGTTTTACTGTAGAGTCTGAGTATTTTGATCCTGAACACAAGAATTTATCAGATGTGACATTGTCGTACCAGTGATTCAAATTGTGCGTTGCATGAAAATAATACTCACTGCAGCCAAGCAAACCTCCTGGGTGGAATGATTCGCCCTTCAGCTGTGTGTGTGTGTGTGTGTGTGTGTGTGTGTGTGTGTGTGTGTGTGTGTGTGTGTGTGTGTGTGTGTGTGTGTGTGTGTGTGTGTGTGTGTGTGTGCCCGTGTTTGTGGGTGTGCGCATGTGTCAGCATGGGAAGATGTTACTTAAGAGTATATATGTGTGTGTGTATGCTTTTGTGAGTGACTGACAGAATGTGTGTCCATGGCTGAGTATTGTTGCATTCAGCTGTAAGGGTTTGTGTGCGATTCAATGAGTGTGTGTCTGCGTGTCAGTGTCTGTGTGGATTTGAATTTGTATGAGACATCAGGTGTGTATGCAAAATGTGCCACAGAACGACTATCTGAAGGAGGAACTCCAAAGGGGTATTAATATCTTCAGTAAGAGGGAAAATTTCACATCAAGATATTCATAGCAAGACATCCCCATGTTTCTCATAGAACTTGCTGGAAATAACTGGGAATGGATCATTTGCCCTCCTCAGTGGCTGCACTATCATGTTAAATTTCTGATGCCATAAATCCATCAGGACAACAATGTTTTATAATGTTTCACCCCTTTAAACAGAAATATTCTATTTCTATTCTTCCCATAAACGTGAATCATATTTGACCACATTATATTTCCACTGATATTTTTCCAATATAATTCACAAAGATACAGACAGCAAACTAAATGATGTGATGAGATGTAGCAAAACCTGTTATGTGTTAATATCAAGTCAGAAAACTGCCCTCCCACAGGAATAATCCTTATTGGGTCTGGAAGTATTGAGTGGGCAGGAAACAGGTATTTTAATCTGCCACTGAGTTAGTTTGTGAATCTCTGCTGCATATGGAAACTTCTCCATGTAGTATTCCATCTGCCAATCACTTGCCTATTCAGTGAACCTGTCCATATCTGTTGTCCCCACCACTTACCCTTCCATCGATAATGGTCTTGTCAGTGAAACAACAGATATTACAACTCTTTCCTCCATCTAAAAAACACCTGATACCATTCATAAATGACTGTGGCTTCAGCAGTGACACTACCAGCACACTCGCTAGTACCAGTTCACCAAGTTGGAAATGATCCCGTTTACTGCTCACCAGCCAATTGTAAACCCTCCAGGGCACCACAAATGCCTTTATAATACTTGCACAGTCTACCTTAACATTACAATGTTATAACATACAGTCAGAGAACTATCAGAAATGGGATGGTGCAAGACAGCAAGAGAGCAGGACAGAGTGAGACAGAAAACCACAGACAGGGAGTGAGAGAGTGAGTTGTGATTGCTCACTGAGTTGAATATGTTCCTGAATTACATCATAATATCCAGATTCAAGTACCATGCAATTTTCCATTTGTTTTCAGGTTGTAAAATTTAATGATAACTGGAAAATCCTGACACCATAACTGACTCTTAAAAATTCAACAACAAGTTGAAACCCTAGGACCCTCTGACCATGTCCCCATTTCAACCATTCAGTTGAAACCACCTCACCTCAGATTCCCATCCGTAATGAATCACTGGACCTTTCTCTATGTTTCTGCGAGTTGCTGTGTGCCTGTCCATTTCATCAGACTACCAAGATCCCCATGAATGTGCTCACATCCCACCAGTCTGGGTGTCCTTGTAAACTAGTCTGAAAGGAAATTGACAGCTGCAGGAAGCATTTCACAAGGCAAATGCAACAGTGCCCTTCATTGCAATATGATTTGATTTCAGAAGTAGGGATTCTGACTGCAGTGATACAAGAGGATTGATGAGACCAGACATGGAGGATTATGTGCAGTTTGGGCCTTCCTTCGTAACAGAGGATATCTTTGACATACAGTGAGTGGAGTGGAGGTTCACCAGGCTGAAACAAGGGGTGACATGACTGACCCATGAGGACAAAATTGTTTCAGAGATAGTAGGAACTGCAGATGCTTGACAATCTGAGATAACACGGTGCAGAGTTGGATGAACACAGCAGGCCAAGCAGCATCAGCGGAGCAGGAAGGCAGACATTTCAGGTCGAGACACTTCTTCAGAAAACGAAGAAGTGTCCAAACCCGAAATGTCAGCTTTCCTGCTGCTCTGAAGGTGATTGGCCTGCTCTGTGCATCCAGCTCTACACGTTGTTGTCCCATGAGGACAGTTGGTTTTCATTGGCCCCTATTTAGAAGAATAGCAGGAGATATTAACTTACTGAAAAGAATCCAAATCTGACCAAGCTGCTGACTAGATGCAAGGAAGATGTTTCTCCCCCTGGTAAGCCGTGTGGAACCAAAGGTCGCAGGCCTCAGGATACAGGCTGGAACATTTTGCGCAGTTCTGAAGGCATCACAGGGTACAGAGAGAGACTAGTGTTATGGCGTCAAGATAAAGGATCAGCAATGAACATACTGATTGAGAATAAGGCTGGAAGGGCCCAATGTCGTATTCCTGCTCGTGGTTTCCATGTTCCTCTCAGTTTGATGTCCTCCTGAAGATATTATCCCGAAAGGTCTCAGGGCTTCCCCTGCAGAAACACATCAATAGCTGTTTTCATTGAAACTGTCCTCTTGAAAATGTGATTTTTTTCTTTGCTAAAGCTGTTTATAGACAGTCTGTGGATGTAAGTGGTTCACAAGATTCCTGAAGTTTTCTCAGTAAAACAGTCACAACAAGAACTCTTTATTGATGATAACGAATCATTTGCAATGATGGCTGACACTTCTTGGACCTTCCTGATTGTAAGGAGCACCTGGGCATTAACGCTCTGTGTAATTAACACTCAGAATGTAGAGGAAAAACACAGTGAGTACACTGGAATGGACATGCATAAAGTGTTTAAAAAAAGCACATAATGGTATCAATTACATGTGATCAAGCGGCTTTAAAGTTTCTTTTAAGAAAGCATGTATAGCCTTAATGACAACCAACCAATGGCTCAGACCTCCATAATCACAAAATGCTTTGGGAGGTTGGCTTTCCCACGCTAATTCTAGCCTCCCACCATGCCCAGAGCCCATGCAATTTGCAAACTGATGAAACATGTCGACAGCAGACACAATTTCTCTGGACCTACACTCAGTCCTGGAACATCTGGACGAGAAGGACATTAACATCAGGCTCATACATATCAATTACAGCTCTGCCCTCAACTCCATTATCCCTAATTGCAAAACTCTCAGATTTAGGACTTGGTTACACCCTATTCAGCTGGATCCTCAGCTTCCGACCCAGAGACCAAAATCAGTGAAGATAGATAACTGCACCTCCACCATGATAGCCCTCAACACTGCATCCCCCCAAGATGTGTTCTCAGTCCCCGAATGTACTCTCTGTGCACTCACAACTATCTAGTCAGATCCCATAAGAATGTTTGCTGATGACAGCACCGTGGTCAGACAGATACTAAACAACAATGTGTCAAAATACAGAAAATAGACGGAGGGCTTGTTTTTGAGTCGCAAGTGAACAAGCTGTCTGTCAATGTTGGCAAAACAAATGAACTGATCATTGACTGAAGGAAGCAAGGGGGAGGATATACCAACATCTACATCAACAGAGCTGTGTGGAGAGGAATGAAATTATTACGTACCTGGTTGTAATAATAACTGACAATCTGTCCTGGACTTCCCACATAGAAGTGATCATCAAGAAGGCCCAACTACGCCTCTTCTTCATCAAGCAGCTTTGGAAATTTTGCACATTCACAAGGATCAAGGCCAACTATTAAAGATATAAAATCATAGAAACCATGCTAACCGGGATCATAATGGCCTGAAGGGTAACTGCTCTGCCCAGGACTGTCAGAACTCACAGATCTTTGTATGCACAACCCAGACCACCACAAAACCAAACTCCCTTTGATAGACTCCATTTACTCTCTCATTGCCATGAAAGGCTGCTAAAAGCAAATATGGAATTGAGATAAATGTTTATTTTCAGACTGAAACCGTACCTGTTGGAGCGGCTCCGTGTTATGACATCACTGATTTGCAATGTCATTCATTGATTTGAATGAGGACAGTGAATGGATTGGATCTGAAATAGTTGATACAACAAGATAGTCATTCACTAATTTGTAAATTGGAGTAGAGAGTCTGTATGGGGATACAAACAGAGGTGGGTATTGAACAAACCTTCCACAGAAACCACATAGAGTCGATTATGGGGCGTTTGTCTTTTGGCAGAAGGATAAAACAATAAACTATTTAAATACGGGAGTGATTGAGAAGTCAGTGATACAGAGAGATTTGCCTGCCCTGGAACATGAATTAGAGAAAATTAGCCTCAGATACAGCAACTGATAAGGAACATGAATTGAACTAAACTGTTTCTTGCAAGCAGTACAGAGTATAATCGTCTGTATGTTTTGTTTCATCTGGAGAGGACATTGCTGAAGTGAAATCTGATGAACTGAACTACTAAACTGAGAAAAGAGAAGACTTGTTTCACTTTAGAAGCTTTTCTAACATGTTTTGCGGCGCTCGTTGCTGTGATTAAAGCATTCAAATATGAAGGATTAACAGTTTAGGCCTGAGAATTAGAGATGTTCTAATTGAACCGTAAAAGCCTTTGAGGAAAGTGTGCCAGAAGCAAACCTAATTGATGTTTACGTTTTTAAGAGAGACTGAAATGTGACCATCAATTCTAAGAATAGGATCTATTCATCGGAAAACAGATATTGTAAAGATTAAAGTAGAAAACACGTCGATACATATAAACATATCTTCAAATTGTCAACAGAGGACACTTTTTTGTTGAGGAGAAAAGCACAACAATAGCAGTGATGCACCTAAATAGAGCAGGGAACTGGGCTGGAGTCATACAGTTTAGAGATTGTTCCAGAAGACCTCATATGGTCCTGTTTGTTGTTCGGATAGCAGTATTGTACATTTCAACTCAGGGAGTAAATGTAGCCTGCTTCCTTTCTTTGTTTCTCCTGTCAACAAAGTATGACAGCTGAAAGCATATGTCACCTTTGCCACGCATGGATTCCTGAGAAGAATTCCTTGGAATCACCCCCTTTCCTGTAAGAAGGGGAATTCAGCCATACCCAACTGTTCATCTCATAGATTTAACTATAATTTGTACAAATTACTTTCAAGATGAATTCTGCAGTGTTTTTATTTCTATATTTGTCTTCAGACATGTGTATTTCATTGCGTGTGCACATGTGAAAAGTGAATATTGAATACCATAGTTGGAAATTTTGCACATTCACAAGGATCAAGGCCAACTTGTTATTGATCTTTCCATCCTAGCTTGTGCAACTTTGTAAATTTTTCTTTGCAGATAAAAGGAAGCTGCATGCCTACTTCCTAATGCCGACCCTGACTTAATTTGAGATGTTGAAATGTGGATCTTCTCTAAGGAATACATAGCGTTCAGAACAATGTGTTACCATCAGTGGTGGAACATTTTTTGCCTGTGTGCAGGATCATTTGAACAACATTGTGCTGTTAAAGTGAGAGTAATATTTATGCAACAGCAAGGCTAGACACTCCATATCGACAGTAAAAAGAAGAGTTAATTTAGCATCTCAAACTGGTTTTACAGGAATCTGAGAAACACATTTCATCCCATTCAAAAAACTTGACAAGAAGAGGGATTGTGCATTCAGCCCTGCCAGCCTATTACATGGGAAAATATTGTGCTTCGTCAGTATGGCAAACTATTAAAACAGAATGGGGACCCTGTCAGGTCCTTAAACCTGTTTCAGCAACTCCAGCTGCTACATAGGAATAGGAGATGGCCATTCAGCCTCCTGAAGTTAATTATGGAGGAACAAGTAATTAATTCTCCAATATGGCAAACAAATAGAGCAGAGACTGCACAGATAGATTGCTTCACTTAATTCTCATAACTTTGTTGTTTGTGGTATACCCGTGTCACTTTGTATATGTTCTAATCATCGTGTTCTGAGATGTTATGACACAGCATTCAAACGGGAGAAAGAGGTTGAGAAGGCAAGCCCAAGCTTCCTTGGTCCAGATGTAGGGTCATTACCTCAGTGCCACGTTAACCTTAACACATGAATTATCGTTATCATCATATAATTTGCTGATAGTGGGTTGGGAAAGTGAATGGCATGTGCCAAGTCCCAAAGGGGCATTCTTCATTGACGAGAAGACAGACGAATGTTCTTTATGAGGGACAGAAACTGGTGCCAATGGCTAATTGTTTCAGACTGAAGGTATTCCGACTGTTATGGAGATTGTGAACGACATGCTGTTCAGTACAATGTCAGACAGCAACTGCACATTAATATGGGAAGAGATCATTCAGAGCTTGCACCCATCTCACAATTACCATGTCGGCTCTGTAGAGGGACAGAGACTATTGGGGATCATCTATCCTGGAATATAATAGCGTTGAAATTATCAGCAGTGTTTGTTTTGGGCATATTGACTGATCTTTTGCAACCCTTAATTTTCATTGCAATTATGTGTTATTCTTTCACCGTGCCACGCATTAACCACACACTCACTACACTCTCCTCACGGTAGGGATTCATCTGCTGAAACTCATTCAAGTAGATATTTGGTACGAAAGAGCCCTCTCCTCTCTATACGGAGCTGGAACTGATCAACTTGTGTTTCAGTTGGTTGTCAGAATTTTAAAAATGTATTTCCTGACAAAGGAGAAAGTTTTATCAATAACACAAATGCTGTTTCTGTAAGAGTCTGCCATTTTTACTCCTGTACTTGAAATACTTTGCAATGAAGGACAACGCAGCATTTACTGTCCATATTATTTGCTGCCTCTTATGAATTGTACATAACAGGGGACATACATGTCCTTTAGGACAACTGTACTTGCCAACCTTCCACCATTCACTAAGTATAAATGAGAAGAATATTACTTATTGTCCACATAAAAATCATATATGTGCCTTGTGAATACCTGTGGAACAAATACTGATGCATGTCGTAACCCATGTGTATTAGCCTTCAGAGATCGTCGGAACTGCCGATGCTGGAGAATCTGAGATAACACAGTGTGAGGCTGGATGAACACAGCAGGCCAAGCAGCATCAGAGGAGCAGGTTTCTGGCCTAAACCCTTCATCAGAAATGGGGGAGGAGCAGAGGGTTCTGAAATAAATAGGGAGAGATGAGGAAGGGGATCAAAGATGGATTCAGGAGAAGATCAGTGGAGAGGAGACAGACAAGTTAAAGAGGTGGGGATGGAACTAGTAAAGTTGAGTTTAGGTGGGGAGGTAGGGAGGAGATAGGTCAGTCCAGGGAGGACGGACAGGTCAAGAGGCGGGATGAGGTTAGTAGGTAGGAAAGGGGGTGCGGCTTGAAGTGGGAGGAGGGGATAGTGAGAGGAAGACCAGATTAGGGAGGAGGGAAGAGCTGGGCAGGTTTTGGGATGCAGTAGCGGGAGGGGAGATTTTGAGGCTTGGAAATTCACATTGAAACAATTGGGCTGCAGAGTTCCCAAGTGGAATATGAGTTGCTGTTCCCACAACCTTCAGTTGGCTTCATTGTGGCACTGCAAGAGGCCCAGGATGGACATGTCACCTGGGAAATGGGAGGGGTAGTTGAAATGGTTTGCCACTGGGAAGTTCAGTTGTTTATTGTGAACTGAGCGTAGATGTTCTGCAAAGCGATCCTGAAGCCTGTGCTTGGTTTCCCCGAAGTAGACAAGGTGGTGAGGTCGAATGGCAGATGGCAGAAGTGTTGGAGGATGATGCATTGGATCCGAATGTTGGTGAGGTGGTACATGAGGACGAGTGGGATTCTTTTTTGGTTGTTAATGCCGGGTTGGGGTGTGAGGGATTAGTTGTGGGAAATGCAGGAGACACGGTCAAGGTTTTTCTTGACCACTGCAGGGGTCAAGTTGTTGTCCTTGAAAAACGAGTACATCTGAGATGTACTGGAGTGGAATGTCTCATCCTGTGTACAGAAGCGGCAGAGGCGACGGCATTGGGAATAAGTGATTGCATTTTTGCAGGACCATGTGTGGGAGGTGTGTATTCTAGGTAGCTGTGGGAGTCAGTAGGTTTGAAATGGATATCAGTTTCTAGGTGGTTGCCTCAAATGGAGACAGAGAGGTCCAGGAAGGTGAGAGAGGTCTTGGTGATAGTCCAGTCGATCTTACGTTTGGCGTGGAAGGTGTTGGTGAACTGGCTGAACTGTTCAAGCTGCTCATGGGAGCACAAGGCAGCGCCGATAGAGTCATCAATGTAACGGAGGAAGAGGTGGGGTTTAGGGCCAGTATGGTACTGAAGAGGGAATGTTCCACGTAACCTAAAAAGATTCAGGCATAGCTTGGGCCCATGCAGCTACCCATGGCCACCCCCATTGTCTGTAGGAAGTGGCAGGAATTTAAAGAGAATTTGTTGAGGGGAAGCATGAGTTTGACTCGGCAGAAGAGGGTGTGAGTTGTGCGGGACTGGCCAGGCCTACAGGACAGGAAGAAGTGGAGGGCCTTTGGGCCATCTGCATGGGGAACGCAGCTGTATGGTGACTGAATGTCCATCATTTAAAAATGTGGTGCTGGGGACCATGGAATTGGAAGTCACGGAAGAAATCGATTTCTATTTCAAACCCACTGACTCCCAAAGCTAGCTAGAAATCAACTCCTCCTACCCACCTTCCTGCAAAAATGCCATCCCCATTCCCATTTCCTTTGAATGTACTGCATCTGCTCCCAGGATGAGGCATTCCACTCCCATACGTCTCAGATATCCTCGTTGTTCAAGGACTGCAACTGCCCCCGGCAATGGTTGAGAATGCCCTTGACTGTGTCTCCTGCATTTCCCGCAACTCATCCCTGACACCCTGTATTTGCAACAACAACCAAAAAATAATCACCCTTATCCTCACGTACGTCTCCACCAAATTCCAGATCCAACGCATCATCCTCCAACACTTCTGCCATCTGCAAACCGACCCCAGCACCAAAGACATTTTTCCTTCCCAACCCTTGTCTGCTTTCTGGAGGGACTACTCTCTATGTGACTCCCTTGTCGGCTTCATACTCCCCTCCAGTCCCACCACATCCGACGCCTTTCCCTATAACTGCATGAATTTCTACACCTGTCCCCACACCTCCTCCCTCACGTCCATTCCAGGTCCCAAGAAGACTTTCCACTTCAAACAGATGTTCACCTGAACATCTGCTAACGTGTTATACTGCAGCCGCAGTACTCATTGTGGCCTCCTCTCCATTGGGGATACCAAGCGGAGTCTTGGGGATTGCTTTGCAGAACACCTGCGCTCAGATCACAATAAACAACTGCAACTCCCGGTTGCGAACCATTTGAACTCCCTCTCCCATTCCTCAGATGACATGTCCATCCTGGGCCTCCTGCCGTGTCACAATGATGCCAACTAAATTTTGCCAGAGGAGCAAATCATATTCCGCTTGGGAACCCAGCAGCCCAATGGTATCAATGTGGATTTCACAAGCTTCAAAATCGTCCCTCCCCCTACCGCATCCCAAATCGAGCCAAGCTCGTCTCTGCCTCCGTAACCTGTCCTTCCTCTCACCTATGCCCCCACTCTCACCTCAAGCCGCACCTCCATTTCCAACCTACTAACCTCAACCCGCCCCCTTGACCTGTCCATCCTCCCTGGACTGACCTATCTCCTCCCTACCTCTCCAGCTACACTCAAATTTACTGGCTCCATCCCCGCCTTTTTAACTTTTCTGTCTCCTCTCCACATATCTTCTCCTCTATCCATCGTCGACCTGCCGTCCCCTCTCTCCCTGTTTATTTCAGAACCCTCTTACCATACCTCATTTCTGATGAAGGCACTGGGCCTGAAACAGCAGCTTTCCTGCTCCTAAGATGCAGCTTGGTCTGCTCTGTTCATCCAGCTCCACATCCTGTTATCTTGGCTTCTCCAGCATCTGCAGCTCTTCTTATCTCTGAGCCCACCTACCTCTGTCTTAAATATTCTAAATGAATTGATGTTCACAGTCAACTGTGGCAAATGAGTGTCATAGATACACCACTTTCTGGCTGATGAAATCCCTCATCATCTCAGTTCTAAATTGTCATCCTTCATTTGAGGCTGTATCCTCAAGTTCAAATCTCTCGTAGTGGGTACATCTTTTCCAGGTCCTCACCCTCAAGGCCTCTCAGCATTCTGGAAGTTTACATCGGATCTCTCCCTCAACCTTTTAAATTCCATTGAGCACAGACACAGAGTCCTCATTAGCTCTTCATATAATAAGCCCTGAATCTCTGGGATTATTTATGTAAACGTGCTCTCGGCTCACTTCAATGCCAACACATCTTTATTCAGATACTTGAACCAAAACTGCTTACCATATTCCAAATACTGTTTGACAAGAGTCTTAAACAGCCTCAACAGCACATCTCCCCTCTTCTATTTTAGCTCTCTTTAAACGAATGCCAGCAATACATTTGTTTTCCGAACTGTCAAGTGGATTTGCCTATTATCCTTATGAAAATTTTGAATGACAACTTCCAAGTCCCTTTGTAGTGAAGATTTCTGAACTCTATTTGTTTGACCAAAATGCATTACTTCACACTTTTCCACATTGATTTTCATCTGCAAATTCTTTTCAACCCCCATGAATTGCCCTTGTCCTTCAGCAATTATGTTGTTTCCTCTACACGACCTGTCCCTCTTCCTATGTTTGTGCCATCTGCAAAATGAGCAACACTGTCATCAGTTCCTTCATCCAGGTTGTTAATGTGTAACGTGAATAGTTGCAGTCCCAACACTGTCCATCGCAGAACTCCACTACTCAATGGATTCAAACTGAGAAAGCCTCCTTTATCTCTACTATCTACCTCTGTTGGCCATCTAATCCTATTTCCATTGCCCGTACCTTGTCCCTAACACCATGTGCTCTCTAATATCTTATTCAGAAGTCTTCTGAGTGACACCTTGTCAAAAGGCTTCCAAAACCCAAATAAATCATATCCACAGTTTCTGCTTTGTCTAATCTGCTCGTTACCTCCTCAACAAAATCTAACGGATTTTCTCAGAATGTGTATCCAAGAACTCCACAATGTTATCTTTCAGAGTGGATGCTAAAATCTTACCAATGACCAATGTCAGACTATTGAGCCTGTAGTTGGTCTAGGCTCAAAACATCAGCTTTTCTGCTCCTAGATGTTGCTTGGCCTGCTGTGTTCATCCAGCTCCACATCTTGTTATCTTGGATTCTCCAGCATATGCAGTTCCTCTTATCTCTGAGCCCATCTACCTCTGTCTTAAACATTCTAAATGAATTGATGTTCGCGGTCAACTATGGCAAATGAGTGCCATATATTCATCACTTTCTGGCTGATGAAATCCCTCATCTTGTCTTCTGCCTCCCAACCTTCTTCAACAGAGGTGTTACATTAACCATTTTCTCATCTTCTGTGACACACTCTGATCCGTGAAAGAACACCACTAATGCCTCTATGAACACAGTTGACCAAATGGCTTCTTTCTGTGTTGTAAGCATTCTTGAATTACCTGGTGTGAGAGGACAGTCTCATCAATAAAGAGGAATAAAGAAATCTGCTCGGTTTTCAAGTCATCACCATAGCCTTACCAGATTATTGAGCTGTTCTGGCAGTAGAGAGAGACATCAGGTGGTGATATATCCAGAGGGCCACCATATCCGAGGTGAGGGGTGAGAAGTTGAGAATGAGTGCCCTTCATGGTGTAAGGATTGAATACATGTTTTTTCCAATCACATTGCTTCACAAACGAACTATTCAGTCAACTGAGCTAAATGCTACTGATGCCATGTAGCACCGATACACTGACAAAATTAAAATGCACCAACAATATTTGCTTAATTGGAAATTTGCTTCCAAACGTTTTCCTCAGGGGTCAGCATTGACAACAATTTCTCTATATTTGTCAAGAAAATCAAGGGGATGGTGATTGAATTCAGAGAAAAGAGTGGAGGACCCATCCCTGTCTACATCAACCATGCTGAGTTGTAAATGGTCGAGATGGCCAGGTGCTCGTAGTGTTGATCACCACCAATCTCCCCAGTACACGCATGTCGATTGCATGGTGAAGGACTTCAATGCCCTTAGTCCTCAGGTGGCTAAGGAAATTTGGCATGTCTATAAAGACTCTGAGCGTATTTTATTACTGATGCATCAATGCAAACATCCTAGTTGAATGCACCAAAGTGTGGTATGGCAACTGCGGTTCCCAAGACTGGAAAGATTCGTGACCGTGATCCAGGCCATCACGCAAACCAGCCCTCCATCTTTTGACCCCATCCATTCTTCCCACTACGTTGAGAAAGCAATTGGCATAATCAAAATTTAATCTCATCCTAGTTATAATTGCTTTCTCCCTCTTCTGTCGGGCAGAAGAGATACCAGTTTCATTATCCGTACAAGCACTCTCAGAGACTCTCTTTCTGCCCCTCTGTTTTGTTCCCTTTGTTTCTCACACTCTGTTTCTCACCCTCTGTTTTATACACTCTGTTTCTGCCCCTCTGTTTCCAACCTGCAATCAGCCTTTTGAATGGATATCTGAAATGTTCATATTGATCTCACTCTTTCCACAACCTTGATGCATATTCTATGATAGGATTTGCCCGTGTTTCACACAAAACACTTTGCAGTGTATCTTGGTATATGTGATAATAGTAAATCAAATAAAATAAAAACATTGGTCACTTGCTTTTGCTGATAATTCAATAAACTAGAATTGTATGTGGGTGGTGAAACTTGGATGCATTAAATTCTGTCACTTCATTTATCACGAGGAAGCAGTATGTAGACTGCAGTATGAGCTAATTTATCTGGTTCATTGGTTAGCAATGCTATCAATGGTTATTCAATCTGGAGAATGCTCTGATTCAGAAGGATCACTGTCTGTAGACCTGTCATCCTTATCACACTCTGGCCAATGCATTGCCCTGCTTCTATTACACAGAAAGCAATTGAAATGTTGCAATAGAGCCAGCACCCATGACTTCCTTTGGCAGTTCATTCGACACATGAACCACACTGTGGAAAATTGTTGTCCATCATCCATTTTAGAATCTTTTCTCTCATCTTAAATTTATACCCACATTCTTGAAATAACCCTCTCAACAGAAAGAATACCTACTGTTAACCTTATCTATAACTCTCACGATGTTGTAAACTTCTACAAGGTCAGTTTTCAAACTCCAACTCTAGAGTGGTAAAAATAATACAGCCTCGCATTTCGAGCCACTCCATATGCCTTAAACATTCCATACCATACAAAATCTTGGTAAAAATCGACTGAACTCTCTCTATATCACTAACACCTTTCTTGTAACAAGATTGAATAGGAATGGACAAGAATACCCCAGAAGAGGCCTCAGCAAAGTTTTGTAAAAGTTCAAGAAAGCTTCCCAACTCCTATTCCCAAACGTCTGAGCAATTAAGGCAAGCATGAACAACTCTTTGTTAACCATGCTGTCTGCATGTGATGCAAACCTCAAAGAATTACGCAGCAAAATCCTGGCCTATCTTATCTGCATTACCACACAGGCACCACTTTAATTGAATAATTCCTGCTCTAATTCATTTTACAAAAAAAATACTCCACATTCATCCCATTTGAAGTTCATCTCCGTTATTTTCAGCTCATTGATCCATTTGAATAAGACTGCTTGGTGATCTGAGAATAACATTTTTCCTGTCTACTCAGCTTGCAATTTTGGTGTCATCTGAAAACGTATTCACAGTGCCTTCTATATTCTCATTCAAATAACACCGCTGGTAACAGTCCTCCAGTCTGAAATGACGACGCTCCATCACCACTGTCTGCCTCCTGTTAAGCCAATTTTATATCCAGTTGGTAAGCCAACCTGAAATCCCATATGATCTATCTTCCCGAATTAGTCTACCATATGAAACGTTTTCAAACTCTTCACTAACGTCCAAGTAAATAAGGCCTAGAGTCTGCCCTTATCAATCAATATAGCTACTTCCTCAAAAAAAGTCAACAAAGTTTGTCAGACATGATTTTCGTCGCGGAAAACCACATTCATTTCCCATAGTCAAACCTTATCTCTCCAAATGTGTATGAATGCTATCTTTAAGAAACACCTCCAACTACTCACCCACCACCAAGGACATACGCACATGAACATGTTGTGGTTCTATACAAGGGTTGGCACAGTATCTAATTGATGAGCACTGCTGCCTCACAGTGCCAGGGACCTGGGCTCGATTTCGTATCTGTAATTCCTTAGTTTCTCTTTCTTGACTAAAGCCAGCACCCAGTCATCTTTTATACATGGTGCATATATTTCTGCAATGGGTCCTGAATGTTTCAGTTGCTAAGGTTTATCTACATTTATATTTTCTGAGACCCCCAGTAGTCCCTCGTCTGTAATGTGAACTGTTTACAAAATATCAGTAACATCTTGTCGGCAGTCTCTAACTTCCATTTATTTCTCCACGTGAGAAAAGAACTGATGGGGAAAAAATCATTAAATATCTCTCCTAACTCATGGGATTCAAGGCAAAGGTGACCTCTTTCATCTTGAAGGGGCCATACTCTTTCTTTACTTGCCCTGTTGCTCATAATGTATTTATAGAATCTCTTTGGATTATCCTGAATCTTACTTGCCAGTGATGTCTCAGATGTCCTATTTGCTTTCCAGATTTCTCTCTTTTTATTGCCCCTACATTCTTGATGTGTTCAAGTGATTCGCTTGACACCAGTTCTCTATGTCTAATATTTGATCATTTTCTTCGCCTTGTATAGAACCTCAATATCTTTTATTTCACTCATTATCACCTAATCTTATCCAGGTTTACCTTTCAGTCTAACATAGACATAATTATTCAAAACGCTCATTGTCACACTTCTGAACGACCCCACTTCTCAGACGACGTTTATCTGCAAACAGTCTGTGCCAATCAATTCTTGAAAATGACTCTTGTATGCAGGTAAAATGTGGCATTGTCCAATTTTCTAAGCTGTCTGAACATATTTTTGTCTGAAATTCCTTATGTTTAAGGGAAGGCTTGTAGTGCAATCCCATCAAGGGGATCATTCCTTTCTCATTACTAATTTCAATTCACAGATTTTCACTTGAACATTTCTCAGAACTATTATCTCTAATTACAATGGCAATGTTTTCTTTCATGAAGAACACCACATACCCTCCTCTCTTCAGCCACGCATATATTCAGTTCCATACATTCTATCCTTACTATAGCACTTAACGGATGTAAAGTTGAACTGCCACTTCTGAATATCTCTCACCCAAGTTTCTGTAACATCTACAAGATCCCAATCACATCTTCCCCAACATTCCCTGAGATCATCAGCCGAACCTCTAAAACCTCCTTTCTTTAAAAAAAAGACGCAGGTTAATTCTTCAGAGATACGTCATTCTCTGACATTCGCTAGGTTCTCTTTTCGAATTACCTTGTTCTTTTCAAACACAAAACCATCGGTATTTGTCTTCCGATTAACACATCTGCTTCGTCTTGCATCACCTCCCAGTGGTCCCCAAAAATACTTTACAGTCTCCCTTAGTAGAAGGAGCAAACAGAACGAGCATCCCCTTTCGTAATCCTTCATTTTAACATCGTTATTTTCCCATTTCTGTTCACAAGCAAAAATGCACTTACACAGGCATTTACAAGTGCAAGGAATGCAACTAAATTTATCTAATCATGAGTGAAAGAATTTAACAAGCATGGGAGAAGAGGAAAGAGAGAGTCAGTGAAAACTGAAGGAACATTGCAACGTAGGAACTGAGCAAAATATAAGTCAGGATCAAGAGGATTATTGGAAGAAAATGAAAGATTGTATGGATCAAGAGAGTGCCAGAAACGTAAAATCGCGCAAGTGAAAACGTAAAAATGAAACTCAGCACAGTAGTACGCAATGAACGTGTTAGTGTTTGAATAACAAGTTAATATATAAATACAAAATTAAGAAAACAGGCAAAATGGTACCAATTATTACTGAACTCAAAGCAAAATTCGGCAGGTAATGGTTCAGTTATACAGAACATTGTAAAATCAGACGTAGAGTATTGTAAAAACATTTAACTTTCCTCCTTAAGGAAACTTATAAGCGTGATGAAATCAAATCAGAGATGATTTACTCAATTAACGTCTGCAATGTATGTTGGGAAATGTTGTACACACAAGGTACAATTACATCAAAGAAGTGAACTAATGTAAACGCAAACAATCTTGTGACTTGACATAGAGAATGTGAGAAACATACTTTATTTTATGAAGAAATGTATCGAACCAGAGACTCTGTCCAAAAATATATAATTTCCCTCTTGTGATAGCGACAGGGCTAGAATCTTGCACAGGATAATTTTGGAATTTTCCTTTGATAAAGCCTTGGGAAACTGAGACGTGGAATTCTTCTAAAAGTTAGTAGGCATTTTAAAATCAGGATACATAGGCATGTCGAATCGTCAGAACAATCATGATCTTATTCAAAGCAGGGGATGCACCATAGGGCACATGGTATATGCCTGCTCCTCATCCATGTGACCGGGTGTGCAAATGTATGTTTGTAAAAATGCAATGCAACATTATGCAAAATACGTGTGTAGCCTCGTAATTGAAAAATGAAATGTTAACTATGTTAAGACAGCTAAAATATTTCAATCTCTGAGGTTTAGTGCGGAGTTGTTGTGCCGAAGGGTCTGTTTCCACACTGTAGGGATTGTATGAAAACTGTAGGGCATGATGCATGAGGGAATTCACAGCAATCATTTGTCAAACAGGAGCAGAGTGGGGACAGAGCATATCAATGTCGGGGAGACTGTAGTGTTAGGCAGAGACATATCTGTTGAAGGAAGAGACAGCATAAAAATGCTGAATTGCGAAAATCTCCTGTGTGGTTCACCTTTTGAACATTATTTTCATTTATATTAGAATAAAGTCAGTTTGTTTGTTTATTAATCAACGCAATAATAAATGACAGGGGATATTTCATTGCATCCTTTAGTTGTTTTCTGAACTTAGACTGAGTTATCACGTAAATAAATGCGTTTGTGCAGCAACTTAAGTTCCGTAGCATGTATGCAATGTTTTCAAATACATAAGCAGATTGATCATCTAATAAATCATCAACATCGAAAAAATGTAAAACGTAGATGAACCACAGAAGTATAAAGCTACCGGATATTGTGAAGAGCAAAATGATAGACTTCCTTCTGCTCTCAGTTTCAGAGTCTCTCTTGCTGTTACACTTGAGTCGTTTGCGAATTCGACTGACCAATAAAATGTTACTGACTGTCACACCATTGAGAAATAGAATTAAACCAAATGGTATCAAAGGTGTTAAAATCTTTTCAAACTTCCGAAATCCAATCCATCTCGAGTCAGTAAAATAGCTTGGCTTATTAGAACAGCGCCAAGGTATGTTGTTGATTATCCTTCGAGGTTTAAACCTAAAGTATATTGGAATGTTTTTCAAACAGAGAAGTATCCCGGTTATTAGGAGGATCGCTGTGGCAGCTTTCTTTGTGCAATATTTGGATTTCAGCTTTGGGTAACAAATGGCAATGCATCGATCAAAAGTGAAAGCGACAGTGAACCAGACAGAACAGTCTGTGGCAGCACGGAGCAGTACATAGCGAACACTGCACACAGGAGTGATTTTCAGGAAATTTAATGGGAAATAATAATCATCAATTCGATTCAGTACGACCTCAGTGACGATGACGAGGAGATCTGCAGTTGCCATGGCCACGAGGTAGCAAGTGGTGCAGGCGGATAGTCCACATTTTCCCCGTGACAGGATGAGGACTGCAACTAAATTAACTGTAATCGAGATAAGCAAAATGCATTTCGTAATAGTTGAAAGACATTTTCTGTTCCTAAGCCATGATTAAGAATTTTACCTCCAGCAATATATGTGCTTGGTTACATCACCAAATTTAAAGAAGCGGAGGTGGAGTCAACTGTGAGAGATTGGAAAATTGTTTCATAGTTGCTGACTAGAATTCTCCATTTCTAAACAGTAAAGACTTTATTTCTGGTATATATATGTATACGTATTATAGGAGAGGATGAATAGACTCAGCAATGAACTCGGTCTGACTGAAATCGACACACTTCCAAGATGATTTATGACCATCTGGAAGAGCATGGCTTGATCAAATACAGTCAACACGGCTTTGTGAGGGGTAGGTCATTCCGTACAAACCTTATCGAGTTTTTTGAGGAGGTTACTAGAAAAGTTGATGAGGGTCGAGCTGTGGATGTGGTGTATATGGACTTCAGTAAGGCATTTGATAAGGTTCCCCATGGTAGGCTCATTCAGAAGGTCAGGAGGAATGGGATACAGGGGAACTTAGCTGCTTGGATACAGAATTGGCTGGCCAACAGAACGACTGAGGAGATTGAAGGATGGGTCAGCAAGTTTGCAGACGTCACAAAGGTCGGAGGTGTCATTGACAGTGTAGAGGACTGTTGTAGGCTGCAGAGGGACATTGACAGGATGCAGAGATGGGCTGAGAGGTGGCAGATGGAGTTCAACCTGGATAAATGCGAGGTGATGCATTTTGGAAGGTCGAATTTGAAAGCTGAGTACAGGATTAAGGATAGGATTCTTGGCAGCGTGGAGGAACAGAGGGATCTTGGTGTGCAGATACATAGATCCCTTAAAATGGCCACCCAAGTGGACAGGGTTGTTAAGAAAGCATATGGTGTTTTGGCTTTCATTAACAGGGGGATTGAGTTTAAGAGTCATGAGATCTTGTTGCAGCTCTATAAAACTTTGGTTAGAACGCACTTGGAATACTGCGTCCAGTTCTGGGCGCCCTATTATAGGAAAGATGTGGATGCTTTGGAGAGGGTTCAGAGGAGGTTTACCAGGATGCTGCCTGGACTGGAGGGCTTATCTTATGAAGAGAGTTTGACTGAGCTGGGTCTCTTTTCATTGGAGAAAAGGAGGAGGAGAGGGGACCTAATTGAGGTATACAAGATAATGAGAGGCATAGATAGAGTTGATAGCCAGAGACTATTTCCCAGGGCAGAAATGGCTAGCTCGAGGGGTCATAGTTTTAAGCTGGTTGGTGGAAAGTATAGAGGGGATGTCAGAGGCAGGTTCTTTACGCAGAGAGTTGTGAGAGCATGGAATGCGTTGCCAGCAGCAGTTGTGGAAGCAAAGTCATTGGGGTCATTTAAGAGACTGCTGGACATGTATATGGTCACAGAAATTTGAGGGAGCATGCATGAGGATCGATGGTCGGCACAACATTGTGGGCTGAAGGTCCTGTTCTGTGCTGTACTGTTCTATGTTCTATGTTCTATGATACATTTAAGGTGGCAGCCGATAAGAGATTACTCCTGTACAGAATGGCGACAGGTTGAATATGCATGAAAGAGCCATTGATTTTATTAAACCTTCCTGGGAAATTAATCACATCCAGTAGTATTGGCATGACCCTCTCACATCCATATTTAGTTTTGTTTTGCATGCTTTCAATTAAAGCAAAATGATTGAATAACATGTTCCTTCTGTGCCTGCTCTTACGGTTGAGCGTTCATTATCAGATTTTCAGGAAACAAATTTTTCGCTCTATTCTAGGATACACAAATGCCGAAAATCCACAATATGGATCCTTGAAAATGTAAGATTTCTACAACTGGAGTTATTGAGAAGATACTCGCGACTATCAGTTTTCGAAATTTCAAGTTCTCACCTGAAAAAAAAACTGCCAATGTGTGAAAGAATGCTTATGCCAATCCAGAGTGGTTAGCTTATAGAGCTGCTAACACACAGAACAGTTGTGATCAGATATGTTTTCGAATTAGAGTGATAGGGAGTAAATTTGGCAACAATGGCAGGATATGTTAATTGCCTTAGATGAGCTGAAATAGATGAAAGTTAACGTGGATCAGGTAGTCACATATGACCGACTTGCACCGAGTATATCATTACTGTGCTCTCAATTCTGGGATTTGAGCAGAAAAGAACTACCTTAGATGCATTTTTAATCGTAATAAATGTGCATTATATGCAATGACATGTTTAAAATCCATTGATTCCCAGGATAAACAATGTCCCCTATTACTACATTTTACCAGCGACATACCCGTGATCACATGAAGCACATACCGGTGAAAACGGATGCTTACTGGAATTAGAAAAAAATACACATTGCTGGGAATGTTCAGCAAGCTTATGAGCATCTGTGGATTGAAAATGGAGTTAACTGGACAGCCACAGTCACTGTCAGTCTTGCTGATGTTATCCAGTAATGTCCATTCTTATTTTAGTCATCACTTCCCTCCGAGCAAATGTTGCTCCTCTTCAACAGTGACCAACATTTCACAAAGTGTGACGACTTTACAACTGAAGGTGCATGCAAAATTGGAATAGTTGGTACAACAGACTTTCAACGTACACTCAAAGTATTGCTATTCATTGAGTGGTACGCACAGTTTGTGCAGAACGGCCATCTATCGAATCGCAACAGCGTAGAGATTTTATGAAGCGAAAGGAGACTCTTCAGTTCATAATGTGTGCACATGGTCTTCAAATATAAAAGTATTTACCGGTACTATTGCCTCCCTTTCTGATTTTTTGTTTTAAACAAACAAGCCCTAATTTGTAAGATTAGTACCCAGAAAGCAATACGTAGTTCGTGAATAACTGCTTCAGTAACTCACCAGGAACTCCAATAACGGCAAGAATTAGATAGTATATTTTCCGAACGATTTGAATTGGAAGATGCATTGTTTTTGCGTGAAGTTTCTTGTCCTTGTCTGCTCTGGACCAATTGTGAATTAAGCTCTGAGCTAATGTATTCATAATACATTGTCTTTAAATATTCACACGCGTCTACTGGGAATTTGTGGGTGCAAAATGATTCGTGTTTTAAAATTATTCCTTGAATAAGCAATTTACTGATGACGTGTTAATTCCAAGATGTAAATGTAATTTTGGTGCTGACTTAATTGTACTCAACCACCCTGCCCTCTTGAAAGCCAACGCAAATCCCTTCGAAAAACAAAATGACGTTAAAGCTTGCTTTAAATTGCACTGGAAATGTTGGGTCATGCATTCTGTTTGATGAACTTTAGCTCTTCCAACTCACTGGGTCCCCATACTGGAACAAATGATATTTGTGCAGTGTTTTCATTGATTTTCACAAGCCTATGCTCGGCAGTCATTTTTATGAAGGGGTAGTGAAGTCGAAACATTGTCTGAGCTTTCCCTTCACAGGTGGTGCCAAGCCTGGTGTGTTTCACGAGCAATTTCTCTTCTGATAAATTATCAAGTGTTTTCTTTGTCAGTTGAGTTCCCTTTTTTCTGGTTGTTTCTTTCTGTTAATCAGGTGTTTCATATTCTGCCACTGACAGTATTTCACGTGATATTGCCCCTCTTTTTGGCTTTTATATTTACCCAATGTGCAAAAAATATAATGAGGAGACTTGTTCTAATCTTTCAGGCAGCAAGTCAGCCAGATGTTCTGACGATTCCTAAAACACACAGCTGTTTCTGACGTAGTGTCTCGGCCCGAAACGTCAGCTTTCCTGCTCCTCTGATGCTGCTTGGCCTGCTGTGTTTACCCAGTTCTACACCTTGTTGTCTCAGATTCTCCAGCATCTGCCGTTCCTACTATCTCTGTTGGTATGAACTTCTGTTTGGTTCTTCCTTTTCCCTTTTGAAAGCAGAGAATAATTTCAACGTTGGAATGTTCGGGACAGGGAATTCAGTAGCACATCTCTGGTGACAACACGTTATGTTCGGCGATAATAGGAACTGCAGATGCTGGAAAATCCGAGGTGCAAGGTGCAGAGCTGGATGAACGCCACAGGCCAAACAACATCCTCGGAGCAGGAAAGCTGATGTTTCGGTGAAGGGTCGAGGACCGAAGCGTCAGTCTTTCTGGTTCTTGGATGCTATTTAACCTGCTCTGTTCTTCTAGCCTTACACCTTTTATCACTTTAATGTTTGGCCACTCCTCTATTCCACACTTTCCTGCAAATCCAGGCACATTCCAACAATACCTGTCTCCCGCTTGATTTACACTTGGGACTGAGCCAATCTATACGTCCCTGTGGGTCTGTTTCAGAGATATATTGATGTATTCCTTGCAGTTTCACCAGCATTTGCATAATTTGATCAATTTCCCTGAGGATTCATCAATAAACCATGAACCGTCCCCATAAGACATGTTTCTTGAAGGTTTTCCTTTTTGGTGAAAATCTGTGATTTACAGTGAATGTCACTTGCATATAAAGGCTGCTTCTCTTGGTACAAACTAAGCCCGCCACCTCCACCCCTACCATTCCATAATCATTGGCAAAACATCAACTGCTCTTCTGTGCCATTTGAGTAGTTTTCTAATGTGTAATGCACACTGCATAGTTTTCTGATTCCATGTACTAGTCTGATGGACTCACATATGTCAGGCACGCTCTTCAGGCAAGTGCTTTATGAATCAGTCCTGTAGCATCACTACACACCTCCACTCCTACTAACCCAAATCTGCATGCTTTTGTGAACATGCCGGTTTGGTGATTTTCCTTGGGGAATGAACGTATTAAACAAATGACTCAATTCCCAACATCTGCAAAATGCCTCATAACTGCAAACTCATGTCGATTCTGTGTGCCCTAATTGATACCACAAGGTTAGTCGTGTCAAATAACAAATCCTCAATGTCACATCAAAGTCCACTTCTTAGATACCAGGTGAGAGCATCATGTGCACTTTACTTAACTTGTGACCTGACTGCAGCCGTGTTCGTTTTCGCAGTTTGATGAGGACCTGTGAAAATCTTTCTCCCATCTTGTCTATGGTTGTCAGGGCACTTTCCTTTCCAATTTCACCAAACTGTAATAATTTTCCAAATTCTCTGGTCAACCAGGATACATAAGTATTCAATTGGCATGGCTATGCTGAATTATAAGATGAAATAACACTCGCAACTGAAATACTCTATCTTCTACCATACTCATTGCGGTGAGCTGATAATTTCATCATTAATGACTTTCTTCAATTGTGTGCTGGCTAATCTAATTGAGGTCGAGTTTTCATTATCATTGTGAGAGGTGCATAAACTGTATGTCACTTCTGAGGACAACATAATGTTAAGATGCCATCACTCTAAAAATGTTATTTTGTCCTTTATTCGGTTGTTGAGTGGTTGTTAACACAGAGATGTGGGAGTGGTTTCTGGAGAAGGCCTAGATCACAAAGTTATATCAGTCAGAAGATTTTTATGTTTCAGAGGTTTGGAACCTTCAGTAAAATGATTCTAAGCTGTTACTTGCTGTGAAACCTCTCTTCATGTTGTTTTCTTCTGGATTGGAGAACTGCAAATAAGAATCTGTGCCTGGGTTTGTCTTTTTACCAAGTGGTGTGTTTAGAGAACGTTATTTATTTAAAACAATTATTTAGTGAAGGATACTGTGTCTATTATGCTGTTAAGCGTTCCAATAGTTGTTATTCCAAAATCCTTTTTGTCTGCATTTTAACTCTAGTGTTTATGTAAATTGTGTTTGCTTAATGTTGAGTAGATCAATCAGCCACATCACATCTGTAACACTCACCACAACCACCCACAAAATACGAAAGGTTGGTGTGTAACTTACTTTCTCAAAAATATGTGAGGGCTTCTGGCCTGGTTCATAACAGTAAAGGCATGGCATTTGTTCCCATTTTAACTAACCATTTCTGAGGCAAGTAATAGTTTTGGACATTGAGTAGCTCTTTGCTATTGATGGGTGATCAATTTGAAACAGCCAAGATCTCGACAATTGAATCGTGAAATTCTGCTGTTGCTGAATGTTAGACAATCCTGAACTGGGATACCACGCATGTGGATATTGAATTCATCTTGCTACCAGTTGTATTGACAGTCTGAGTCGCCAGTTTTTTAAAAATCATTTTGTGATGATTTGCATGGAGATGTAAATTTCACAGATGTAACCCCATACTCAGAGCACCAGAGGGCAGTCATATACCCCTTCAAAATCTGGGTAAAAAATCGAGTGAAGCCAGGTTTTTTTTACTGCCAGTCCATCAGATGTGCAAAAATCCCATAACTGATGAAACTTTAAATTTTCTGGCTTACAGACAGTCAGAGTAATAACCGTGTAAGAATCATGGAAAACGGGTATGCAGGTCTCGCAGCTAATAAACCCATCACCCCTCCACCAACTCTGAGAGACATTCATGAGAAACTGCCTGGATTATTGCATGCAGTTTCGTTCCTCTTAGTTGAAGGATATATTCTTCATGGGCGCGGTTCAGTGAGGGGACACTGAAATGATCCAGAGTTCACGAGTTATGTTATAAGGAGGGATTGAACAGTTCAGGCCCATATTGCCTGCAGGTTAAAAACATGAAAGCTGTAAGAAGTCGGGGATATAAGATGCTGAAGGATATTGGCAAGTAGATGCAGAATCGATGTTTCCTCATATGATGCAATGTGAAAGGGACTTGATAAATTCAGAGTATGGTTCTTAAGATTTCAAACAGTGTTGAGGATAACGAATATTTGTTCGTAGTTTTAAAACAGAGAATGGATTATGAATATGTTGATCGCACTGCGGTAGACTGGGGCAGATGCAGACACAGTGAATCATACGACGGAGGGAATACATAGATTTTTAATCAGCAATGGAAAACAGTTGAATAGTCGTTGAGGTGGTATAACATTTTCGTGTCAAACGGTGGTGCAAAATCCCTGTGATTGCAAGATTTTTCATTGGCGTGATGCACAGGATCTTAGCCGTGCCTGACTCATGTCACATGTTTCTGCTCTCACTCTTTTCCCTCCCACACACAGCAACAGAAGGAAATGCCCCCCAAGCCCATCCTCACAGCCCACCAACATCCACGTTCAATAGATTGTGAGCCGCTGTTTCCATCACCTCCACCAGCATGCCGTGACCACGTATGTATTCGCTACCTTTTGGAAGACAATGTACCCCAGCACAACCTTGACCCTACTCCTCAGCTTCCAATGCCACCCTGTGACATATTTGCTGTTTTTGGAATCATTAGTATCAGTAATTCCTGATACTGAATTTACCGAGGTGTAGAGTGAGTGAAGCAGGCAGAATCTCCCAGTTGTTCTGTTCCTGAGTTTGAATCTCTCCCTCCGTTACTGAGGACCCAGTGTCCGGGAGATGGGCTGTGTCTGATTCCCCATGATTCCTGCTCTTTCTTCCTGGATAAAGTAACAACTGACAATTCAAAATCCGATGTCTGGTTCATGATTAGAACACAGAGAAATTCTGCCCCAAGTGGGAAGTATTTGAGAATCATTCCACACGGATTTCAGTAATTGTTTCACATTTCAACCTGATTAACTGATTTGATACACCGTTTGTAGTTATTTTAAGGTTTCTGAAAATGAATAACTCAAACAGTGGCAGAATTATGCAACATAGAAGTTCACAATGCTAGTATGTCCGAGGATCTCTGAAAATATAGCGAAAGCACTGTCAGCATTCTTTATCGATATGGAATGATGATTGTTGTACAAAGAATTTCAATTCGAGTACCTGCTTCCAAAGGCACGTTATTCCTTGAAGAGTATCAATTCATTTTCCAGCAGGAAACGGAACTCAAAAAAATACGTTACAAATTAGGACACTATTGATCATGCCGCACTTCGGCTGTAAAATTTAAGCATTCTTCTGTTTACATCAGGCATTGCCTCATTCATGTTGAAAGTATGGCATGGCTCAGAACCTTCTGAATAAGCCTGGCAACCTGAGACTGGAAAAAGTGTAGCCTGCATGTGGTTCTCCTGAAGGGACATTGGAGGAATAACAAGGAACCTTCTCTGAGTGAACACATTGTGTTTCAATTGCAATCTGGACAAAAATAAGTTTACTTGCCCACATTGTGAGAGGTTTGTGGAATTGCAGGAATCCCATCCGAGTTACTGAGCTCTTCTTTCGGCAGCAATACTCAGGTTGTGGGCTTCAGAGATTGGGGCCCACATTGAGTTTGAAGCAGCATTGCAAAACAGAAGCCAGAAAGATCTGATAATTTATTCCAAATAACTGATTCGAAGCCAATGGATACTGTCAGCCTATTCCAGGCATTACACTTTGACAAAGAGACCAATTATTAAAGACAGCACAGAAGACAATTACCAGAATGATCTCAGAAGTTTGACGATGGAATTACATGGAAAGATGTGGAAACTGGCAGGGGCAGTGGAGTTAAGATAAAGTTTTATGGAACTCTTCAAAGTGCTGAGAAATTCTGGAATGAATTTAAATAGAATACATTCAGAGAAGAGTTGGAAACCAAAGGATGGAGAATTGATAAATTAATTAATCAGAAAACAAGAACAATGCATTTGTTTTCAGTGAATTGTGTTGATGTCAAATTTGGTGCTGTAAAGACCATTTGACAAAAGTTCAGTGAAAATTTTGGGGTTGAATTTGAGTAAATACCTGATGCTGGGAGATGTCAGGACCACAGGGAATGTGGCTGTCTTTCAAGTAATATGTCATGGTGTGACTATTTGAATGACCATATTGTGTTTGTGCATGGATGTGAGTTTGCTTGCTGAGCTGGAAGGTTAGTTTTCAGACGTTTCGTCACCATTCTAGGTAACATCATCAGTTAGCCGCCGGTGAAGTGCTGGTGGTATGTCCCGCTTTCTCTTTATCTGTTTAGGTTTCCTTGGTTTGGTGATGTCATTTCCTGCGTTGGTTCATGTCATTTCCTGTTCTTTTTCTCAGAGGATGGCAGATTGGCTCCAAATCAATGTGTTTGTTGATGGAGTTCCGGTTAGAATGCCATGCTTCTAGGAATTCTCGTGCGTGTCTCTGTTTGGCTTGTCCTAGGATGGATGTGTTGTCCCAATCAAAGTGGTGTCCTTCCTCATCTGTATGTAAGGATACTAGTGATAGTGGGTCATGTCGTTTTGTGGCTAGTTGATGTTCATGTGTCCTGGTGGCTAGATTTCTGCCTGTTTGGTCTTTTAAGTTCATTCGCTACTGTTTTAGTGTGTTGGTGAGTTTGTGGGCTACCCTGATGCCAACAGCAGCTAATGAACTTAAAAGACCCTGTATACACAACAAACAAAACGAATGTCATCTACAAAATACCTTGCAAAATCTGTGACAAACACTACATTGGACAAACAGGCAGAAAGCAAGCCACCAGGACACATGAACATCAACTAGCCACAAAACGACATGACCCACTGTCACTAGTATCTTTACATACAGAGGAGGAAGGACACCACTTTGATTGGGACAACACATCCATCCTAGGGCAAGCCAAACAGAGACACGCACGAGAATTCCTAGAAGCATGGCATTCCAACCGGAACTCCATCAACAAACACATTGGCTCCAAATCAATCTACCACCCCCTGAGAAAAAGAACAGGAAATGACATCAACAACACAGGAAATGACATCTCCAACCCAAGGAAACCTAACCAGATAAATAGAAAGCGGACATAACACCAGCACTTTGTCCGAGGCTCATTGATGATGTTACCTAGAATGGTGACTGATCGCCTAGGAACGAACGTTCCAGCTCAGTGAACCAGCTTACATCTGGAACAAAATAAAGACCCACTCTTTTGTGGACCGAGAGGCAGAGAGCGTGACTGTGTTGGAGGTGGAAGGAAGACGTCAGGTTGGCTGTGCACCCTTGCAACCGGTGGATCTTAATGCTGGCTTCAGCCTAACGTTGGTTCAAGGGAGCAGCCAACCTGCAACGATGGCTGCGGCAAGTGCTCGTGCCCCGGGTCGTGGGTCTGGAACACCATCCGTGTTTCCGTGAAGAAGGTGGATGAAGGTGCACCTGTGGACCGCACCTTCTTCGTGAAGAGGGTCCTGTTGGACTGTTGTGGGTTCGCTGCTGCGGACATTTACTGCCTGCAGGATTTCCCTGGAGGAGGTTTTTATGATGTAACCTTTAGGAGTGCCAAGCTTTGCGAGCACTTCCTGGAGGTTTTCAAGCAGAAAGGAGGTGAGGGCCCCCTCTCTGTTCTGACCGCCGTCCCGCTGTTCGTGATGCCGGTGCAGAGGAGCCGTATGGTTACTGTACACATGTACAACCCGCATGTGCCAGCAGTTGATGTCCTGACCTTCCTCGGAAGGTACGTGAAGGTGGAAGGGGACCTAACCAGCATCATGGACCCCTTTGGGATCTGGACCTGTAAGAGGCAGGTCAAGGTGACGCTGAGGATGGGCGCAGATGGGAACAGTGTACACCCACTGTCCAGCTTCGCGATCGGTGGGATCAAGGGCTACCTGACCTACCCAGGGCAACCTAAAGTTTGCCATGCCTGTGGTAGGTCAGGACACGTGGAGGCCGACTGCAAAGCCACCATCTGCAGGAACTGCAGGGAGGAGGGACATCTTGCAAAGGATTGCCCAAAAGAAAAAAGCTGCAATCTTTGCGGGGAAGCGGGCCACCTCTACAAGCCCCCCCGGAGGAGAGGAAGGCACCAGGACCCTGCAATGACACCGCAATGTGCAGAAGGGCCAGGTCGTGCAGGAGGGCCCAGCTCCGCAGGACGGACCCGAGGCTAGCAAAGCGCCCCTGCACGCTCCGCTCCCCCCCAACAACCCGGAGTCGATGGAGGAGGCGACAGGTGACCCAGGGGAGTGGACGATGGTCCGGAAAGTGAGGAGGAAGGCGCTCCGGCGGGCCCCGGCACCACAACCATCAGGTGGGAAGAGGCAGCTACAGGGGGGCTGTAGGAGCTCCTCTGTCGAGGGAAATTCGGAGGAGGCCCACCCAAAGCAGAAGCTAAAGATCTCAAGGGAGAAGGAAAAGATCACCCCGCTTCCAGGTGATGGGAGGCACCCTGAGGCTCCATCCGACACCCAGCCACATGACGCTGGGGCTCTGGAGGCCCCCCCCCGGCACCTTTAGGCGGAAAACAGGAAACAGCATGTCCCCAGCCTGACCCAGAGCTGGACTCTCCTGCCTCCATACCCCCGATGGGGCGATGCCACCCGGAAGGCAGCACGGACGGTTTCCTGAGCCCAGAGAGCGTTCAGCAGTTAGCCCGGGCAATGGGCATGAAGGGACAGATGGAGGGGCTGGACCTTGGACTTGGGAAGGGTACTGCGGTCACTGCCCACAATGGGGGTGCGAGTTGCGAGCATTAATGTGCGCAGCGTCAAGTCCACCGCAAGATGTGTGTCCACGTCGGCCTACCAAACCACCGTCAAGGCAGACCTCCTGTTCCTGCAGGAGTGTGGGATACTGCACCTCAGCAGGTACGGGAAATGGTCGGGCGCCTGGACCTGTGGGCCTTCGATCTGGTTGGGGGGTAATGACTGTCGCTCCCCGGGCTTGGCTATTCTGCTGCGGGGGCGCAACTTCACCATCTCTCAAGTTCAATCGGTGGTGGGGGGCACCTCCTAGTGCCTGATGTCACCTACAGGAACGCTCCCCTGAGGCTATTCAACGTGTACGCCCCAGCGGTACGGAGTGAGCGGTTGGCCGTCCTGCAGCGGCTTCCACCCCTGCTGGCTATGTCCAGGCCGGTCATCCTAGGCGGAGACTTCAACTGCATCGTCGATGCAGATGGACAATCCGGCGTGGGGACAGCGGGTGGGGGGAGTCAACTGGACGTCACATCCAGATTCCTGATGGGCACGGTGAAGGACGCCAAGCTGCTCAACGTCTTCAGCGCCCCTGCAGACGGAGCGCAGCGGAGGCACACTTGGTCGCGGCCAGACGGGTCTATTCGCTCAAGGATAGACTTCCTGTTTGTGTCACGGGTGTTCTCGGTCAGGTCCACCGGCATCGAGCCGGTGTTCTTCTCTGACCACTGCCTCCTGCTGGCCGACTGTCACTTACAGGACGACCAGCAGGCTTGCAAGGGGACGTGGAAGCTCAACATGACTCTGTGGACCCCAGAGAATGTCAAGGGGCTTAAGAGGGAGTACGCTGGTTGGAGAACCGTGAAACCCCTCTTCGAGTCTCTGGGTGACTGGTGGGAGACGGTGAAGGAGAACACCAAGAGGTTCTTTGTCCTCAAGGGTGTTCGGAAGGCGAGAGAGAGGCGGGGATTAGCTGTTCTGACTCCAGAAAACGGTGCACACCTGCTCCTTCTGCAGTTGATGGGGGTCGATGTCACAGAGGACCTCTGCGAGGTGAGGGGCCACCAAGCCTCGCTCTTCACTGCGGAGGCCTCCAGGTTAATCTTCTGGTCCACGGTCTGCTCCATGGAGCGGGACAAAACGTGCTCTCGTTTCTTCTTTCAGACGGTGCACAAACAGAGCTCTGTGCTTAGCTGGCTGAAGGAGGACGACAGCTTGGTGACGTCGTCTCGGCCCGACATTTTGAGGATCAGCAGATCCTTCTATGTCGCAATGTACGACGCGAAGACCACGGATAGCACGGCCTCCGAGCCATTCCTATTGTCTATCACGGAGGTCTTAGACGACGGCACGAGGGAGTGGCTGGACTGGCTGATATCCCTGGATGAGCTGACCAGAGCTCTCAAGCCCTTGGAGAGGAATAAGACGCCCAGGAGCGACGGCTTACTGAACGTGGACGACAGAATCCTGGCCAAGGTCATGGCCAACTGGGTCAGGTCTGTCCTGGAGTCGGCGATTCACCCTGACCAAACCTGTGCTGTGCCGGGCAGGAAGATTGCTGAGAGCCTCGCGCTCATCAGGGATATGATTGCCTACGTGCAGGACAGGCGGGTGGACACCTGCCTCGTCAGTCTGGACGAGGAGAAGGCCTTCGACAGGGTCCCTCATGCTTACATGAGGGACGTCCTTTCCAAATTGGCGTTCAGGGAGGGCATCCGCAATTGGATCCGTCTGCTGTACACCAACATCGTTAGCGCAGTCTCGATCAACAGGTGGGAATCGGACAGTTTTCCCATCAGATCTGGAGTCAGGCAGGTCTGCCCGCTCTCTCCTGCCTTGTTCGTGTGCTGTGTGGAGACCTTCGCCGCATCCATCAGGAAGGACGTGAGCCTGAACGGCGTGACTATCCCAGGCAGCGGAGGCCTCCAGGTCAAGACCTCCCTGTACATGAACGATGTCGCTGTCTTCTGCACCGATCGTCAGTCAGTGAACAGGCTGTTGGACATCTGCAGCCAGTTTGAACTGGCCTCTGGTGCCAAAGTCAATAGGGTAAGACCGAGGCCATGTTCTTCGGGAACTGCTCCTTCATCCCCTTCACCGTCAGGACAGACTACCTGAAGGTGCTGGGTGTTTGGTTCGGTGGAGCTGGGGCGTGCACTAAGACTTGGGAGGAGCGTATCACCAAACTGAAGCAGAAGCTGGGCAGGTGGACGCTCCGGTCCCTCTCCATCGTCGGTAAGAACCTGGTTGTCAGGTGCGAGGGGCTTTCGGGACTGTTGTATGTGGCGCAGGCCTGGCCTATTCCCTGGACCTATGCCACTGCGGTCACCCAGGCCATCTTCCACTTCATTTGGGGGTCAAGTATGGACCGGGTCTGCAGGGACACCATGTACGAAGACATGGAAAATGGGGGAAAGGATGTACTGAACGCCCCCCTCGCCCTGATGGCTAACATTGTGTGTGGCTGCATCAAGCTGTGCGTAGATCCTCAGTACACAAACACCAAATGTCACTACTTACTGAGGTTCTACCTGTCCCCAGTGTTTGCGAAGGATGGGCCTGGCCTCGTTGCCGCAGAACACTCCGAGTAGCTGGACCGTCCCGTAACACCTGTCCTACGTGGAGAAATTTTTGAAGGGAAACACCTTTGACCACAAGGCCGTCAGGCAGTCTTCAGCACGTAGTATCCTCGAGACCCTTCGGGAAAAGGAAAGGGTGGATCCCGTCGTGTGGTTCCCCATACGGACTGCCAAAGTCATTTTGCAGAATGCCTCATCGCCAGAACTTTCAAACAAGCACAAGGACATTGCTTGGCTGGTGGTGAGAGGGGCTCTGCCAGTAAGATCCTTTATGCATGCCCGGAATCTCTGCGCCACCGCACGCTGCCCTTGAGGCGGCTGCGGGGGAGGGGGACGAGACTGTTGATCGCCTCCTTCTGGAGTGTGCCTATGCGCAGGAGGTCTGGAGGGGGATGCAGTGGTATTTGTCAAGGTTTGTCCCGAGCAGCTCCGTGACACGGGACTCCGTGCTCTACAGGCTGTTTCCCGGGACGCACACCAAGACCAATACCAACTGCGCCTGGAGGACCATCAATGCGGTGAAAAACGCTCTTTGGTCTGCCCACAACTTGCTGTTCTGCCAGCTGAAAGAACTGACCCCGGCTGAGTGTTGCAGACCAAGGTCCAGGACTACGTTTTGAGGGACGCCCTAAAGCTTTGGGCAGCCGCTGCCAAGGCGCGATGGGGAAAGTCCACTGTATGAAACCTCTCATCCAGAATAGAAAGAAAAAGGCCCTATCTGGTAACTGGGTCCAGCTGGTGCCTTCCCCAACTGGTCAGGGGGCCAACAGGGACTGTGCGGGGTGACAACTGCCGGGGTATTTTCTTTGCTTTGTTTTATTTTCTTCTTTGTTTTGTTTTTGCCCTTAGTTGGTGTACTTACCCCCGGGTAACCCAGAGCGGCTTGCATGACTGGGTAGTTGTATAAATGTTTTTTTTTGTACATTCTATGAATAAAGTATATTTTTTCAAATAAAAAGGGTGACGAAACGTCTGAAAACTAACCTTCCAGTTCAGCGAGCAAACTCACATCCAGAACCTCAACCTGAGCTACAAATCTTCTCAAAACTCGCTGTGTTTGTGCATCTTTCTCTTATTTTTTTGAAGAACTGAATGTTCAAAACCTTGTGATAACCACAAAACATTTCTTGAAAATGTGATTAATGGGGTACTTCAGTGATTGGTATTGGCATCCCAGCTATTCCCAATAAATGATCCTGCATAAAATAAATGAAAGCAATAGAATAGCTCAATAATTTCAATGACACAAACAGAGCTGGGAATGTGAGCCCTGAAGTGGAGAGTTTGGTTTAGGTGTAGTTTGGGGAACCTTAGAGGGCAAATGCATGCCAAATTTTGTTAAATTGTGTCAAATGTGAGATTATTCAGTTTATTGGGAAAAAATTGAAAGACAGATTATTTCGAATGACTCATAGTGAAAGAAGCAAATATTTTTCTGCATCTATATTCTTGTACATCAGTCACTGCAAGTAGGTACGCAGTTGCATTAGGCAGCATCATAATCAATGTGTGTTTTTGACATTCATAGAGATGATTCAAATACTGTAACAAGGACATCTTGCTCAAGTTATACAGGGCACTGTTGAGCAATTCTCCTCGCCGAAGGAGGTCGGACATTTCTGAAACAGAGAGTATGCAGCAATGTTTTTATTTTCAAAATTGATTTCTTGATTTGAAGGACTGGTCTATCAGAAAGGACTGAGATGTTTAGGATCGCATTAATTAGAGTTTACAAAAATGAATGTGAAATACCCTCTATTAGAATGAACATATTAGTAATTAAATGAGGAGTAATTTCTTCACCCAATAATTGGCCAAAACGTCACATGTTTAAAAGAAGTGGGGGATTGAGATTAAGAGTCGTGAGATCTTGTTGCAGCTCTATAAAACTTTGGTTAGACCGCACTTGGAATACTGCGTCCAGTTCTGGGCGCCCTATTATAGGAAAGATGTGGATGCTTTGGAGAGGGTTCAGAGGAGGTTTACCAGGATGCTGCCTGGACTGGAGGGCTTATCTTATGAAGAGAGGTTGACTGAGCTGGGTCTCTTTTCATTGGAGAAAAGGAGGAGGAGAGGGGACCTAATTGAGGTATACAAGATAATGAGAGGCATAGATAGAGTTGATAGCCAGAGACTATTTCCCAGGGCAGAAATGGCTAGCACGAGGGGTCATAGTTTTAAGCTGGTTGGAGGAAAGTATAGAGGGGATGTCAGAGGCAGGTTCTTTACGCAGAGAGTTGTGAGAGCATGGAATGCGTTGCCAGCAGCAGTTGTGGAAGCAAGGTCATTGAGGTCATTTAAGAGACTGCTGGACATGTATATGGTCACAGAAATTTGAGGGTGCATACATGAGGATCAATGGTCGGCACAACATTGTGGGCTGAAGGGCCTGTTCTGTGCTGTACTGTTCTATGTTCTATGTTCTATGTTCTAAGTGGCTAAATATAGACCTTTCAGCTAAACAGATCAATGGATATGAGTTCATGGCTGCAACTGGAGATTCAGTTGGATGATTGGCCATTATCACGATGAATGCTGGAGAAGCTTCTACTTGGCGAATAGTGTGGTTCTGTTTCTATTTTGAGTTTTTCGATTTATTAGAACATTTCAACTCCTTTTTTGAATGTGAAACAGTAGCATAACTGAGCATAAATGTAAAAATGAATGAATGATTCCTCAATCGTCACATATCCTGCTGTGATCTCGTCAGAAACCCAATATTAGACTTGCATCATCAGTCGTTTGTTCATCCAATAATAAATGCCGAAAATCATCCAGAATTGGAGACATTCTTTCTTCTTTCCGGGATTCAAGCACTCATGAAAAAAATAGCAGGAATGCAATAAGTGTGACACTCCGTTATGTTCACTGACTGTTCATATCTCCGTACAAATTTATGTCAGGAATGATTCTTCTCAACAGGGTGGCAAACAGGGAATATCCCACAGGGATTGATTCAAATGGAGTTTCTCCCAGTGACAAAGCTCCTCTTGAATGTGTGTCAATCACTTATGCCAATCTGTAACATTCGTTCAGCTTCTGGGTCAGTGAAATGTGAGAAGCCTGTCTCCTGATGTACTTTTACAAGTATACAGATAGTGCAACATTCTAATTTTAAATGATTATCATGGTAACTGCATTTATTTGATTTCATTGTCTCTGATTAAACTGAGTGATTTTAAAGACAGCACGTTTACAGATGTAAACATGAGATTAGGATCCGTGGGCACAGCCTTAAAATTAGAGATGGTAAATTTAAAACGGGAATGAGATGACACTTCTTCAGCCAGAGAGTGGTGGGCCTGTGGAATTCATTGCCACGGAGTGCAGTGGAGGCCGGGACGTTAGATGCCTTCAAGGCAGAGATCGACAGATTTTTGATCTCACATGGAATCAAGGGCTATAGGGAGAGTGCAGGGAAGTGGAGTTGAAATGCCCATCAGCCATGATTTAGATGGCAGGGGTGGACTTGATGGGTCGAATGGCCTTACTTCCACTCCTATATCTTATGGTCTCATGGTGAACACTATTGGCTGCATCCCTTCATGCCATCATGGAAAATGCTATGGCCTATAAGATATACATTGCCTATCCTGTTATTTGTCTTAATGCTGTGGATAACTTGGCATTTTCGACAGCTGTATTAGTTACACTTAACACATCCATACTTGTAAATCAATTCAGACAAAAAGGATGCAAAGTCTTTCAGCACTCAGACTGATAGTAAGTGAGAAACCATGAACAGCTGTCGCCAGAGCTTTGAAAATATTAAAGCATTGTTTAATGTTTGCAGCTGTTCTGATCTGAAATTTTCTCTCTGTTGAGACAGAGGTGTACCAAAAGAAGATCACGTTTTTGTACTTAAGCAAATTACTATTTAATGCAAATCAATAAATTCTCACTTCAAGAAAATTACGATGAACTCGTCACCTGTAATTGTATTATGTTCTTCTGCAACTCACTTCGCAACACTCCTCAAAATAAACATAGACATAGATATACAATGGCAAAATGCCTTGCAGGTGTGTTGGAACAGAGAGAAATAAAACAGGAAGGCGATGCAATTGTTTCAGAGATAGGAGGAACTAGCAATCTGGAGAATTTGAGATAATCAGGTGTAGAGCTGGATGAACACAGCAGGCCAAGCAGCATCAGAGGAGCAGGCATGTTAATATTTTGAGCCTAGACACTTCTTCAGAAAATGAAGAAGCGTCGAGGCCTGAAACATCAGCCTTTCTCATTCCTCTGATGTTGCTTAGCCCCAGGTGTTCATCCAGCTCAACACCTTGTTATCTCAGGCGATACAATTGCTTTTGTCCACAGATCTTGTTGTGATAATGACTTTTCGGACCACTACTTTGCTGCTCTTGAGCAAGTCTTCTCCAGGTACTTATCACTTGCTTGTAAGAGACACAGAGTAATACAGGCATACAACAAGGAAAAAGACAATTTGGTCGAACTCTTCCAATGTATATTCCCAATCTGTAATCCCAAACATGACTAGTCTCACCATCTCACACCCGGGCAACATGGTTCCAAACCTTTCCTACTCGTACACTATCCAAGTGTCTTTTAAATGTTGCAACAGACCCAGCATCTATGACTTCCTCTGGAAGTTCATTCAACACACGAACCAGCTTCTATGGAAAGGATGTCGTCCCTCATTCCTTTTAAAATCTGTCCTCTCATCTTAGATCTCCAATCTTTTAACCCCCTGCTCAAGAGAAACAATATCTACTACTAACCTTGTTTTCAACTCTCATGATTTTATAAATGTATGTAAGCTCACTTTTCAACCTCCAATGCTCTAGTGGCAAAAAAAATTGACTCAGTCTTTACAGCCTCTCCTTAAAACTTAAACTTTCCATAAATTCCAAAATCCTGGTTAAAAAATAACATCTGCTGAACTCTCCCTAAATCAATAACAACCATCTTATGACAGATTGAATAGTCACGGACAACTATACTCCAGAAGAGGCCTCATCAACGATCTGTAAAAATTCAAGATACCTTCCAACTCCTATTTTCAAATGTCTGACGAATGAAGGCAAGTGTGAAAAACTCTTTGGTAACCATCATGTTTATATGTGATGACAATTTCAAAGAATTACGTACCCACACGCCGAAGCTCATGATATCTACACGACCATCCAGGCACCATTTTACCGGAATGGTCTTGTCCTTGTTTGTTTTACAAAAATGAAATATTTGTTTTTTCACGTTCATCCAGGTTGAGATCCACCTGCTAATTTTTCCACACATTGACCCCAATGAAAAAGACTGCTTGGTGATCAGAGAAAACCATCTTTACTGTTCATTGTGCCAGCAATTTTGGTGTAATTTGTAAGTTTATTAACAGAGTCTTCTATATTCTAATCCAAATCATTTGTATAAATGACGTGAAAAAAATGTATCCAATAGTGACCCCTCTCAGACTCATCTGTAACAGGCCTACAGTCTGAAAATACAATCCAAAACCAACACTCTCTGTCTCCTGTTGGTAAGCCAACTTTTCATCCGCTTAGCAAGCCACCCCATAATCCAATGTGATCTAAATTTCCCAATGAGTCTACCATGTGAAACTTTGACAAACCATTCACAAAAGTCCAAGTGAACAACATCTACTGACTGCCCTTATCAATTATTTTGTATACTTCCTCAAAAAAAGCCAATCAATGTTTTTCCTTGGAGAAAACAATGTTCATTGTCCATAATGAATCCCTATCTCTCCAATTGTTTATAAATCCTATCTATAAGAATCACCTTGCTTTGCTTGATCTGCTTGATTTGGAGAGTCTTCTTGGGGCCTGGGATGGGGGTGAGGGAGGAGATATGGGGACAGGTGTTGCACTTCCTACATTTGGAGGGGAAAGTTCTGAGTGTGCTGGGGTTGGAGGGCAGTTTGGAGCAGACAAGGCAGTCGTGGAGGGAGTGGTCCCTCCGGAAAGCAGACAAGGGTGGGCAGGGAAAAATGTCTTTGGTGGTGGATTTGGATTGCAGATTGCGGAAGTGTTGGAGGACGATGCATTGGATCCACAGGTTGGTGGGGAGGTACATGAGGATGAGGGGAATTCTCTTTTTGTGGTTATTGCAGGGGCGGGATGTGAGTGATGAGTTGCGGGAAATGTGGGAGACATGGTCGGGGGTGCTCTCGACCACTGTGAGTTGGAACTTGCGGTCCTTGAATAACGAGGACCTCTGAGATGTACGGGAGTGGAATGCCTCATCCTGGGAGCAGATGCAGCGGAAGTGAAGGAATTGGGAATAGGGGATGGCATTTTTGTATCATGGGGGGTGTGCGGACCAGTATTCTTGTTAGCTGTCGGAGTCAGTGAGCTTGACATGGATATTGGTTTCTGAGTGCTTGCCTGAGATGGAGACAGAGAGGCCCAGGTAGGTGAGGGACATGGCAGAGATAGTCCAGGTCAACTTGAGGTTGAGGTGGAAGGTGTTGGTGAAGTGGGTGAACTGTTCAAGCTCCTTGTGGAATCATGAGGCAGTGCCGACACAGTCATCAATGTAATCGAGGAACAGGTGGGGTTTAGGGCCAGTGTAGGTATGGAAGAGGGATTGTTCCACGTAACCTACAAAGATGCAGGTGTAGCTTGGGCCCATTTGGGTACCCATGACCATGCCCTTTGTCTGACAGAAGCGGGAACAATCAAAAGAGAAGTTTTTGAGGGCGAGGACAAGGTCAGCTAAGCAGCTGAGAGTGTCAGTGGAGGGGGACTGTTCAGGCCTGCAGGACAAGAAGAAGCAGAGGCCCTTTAAGCCATCTGCACGGGAATGCAGGTGTATAGGGACTGGACGTCCATAGTAAAAATGAGGTGCTGGGGACTGGGGAATTGGAAGTTCTGGAGGAGGTGGAGGGTGGTGTTGCAGACACGGGTAGGGAATTCCAGGACCAAGGGGGAGAAAATGGAGTCCAGATAGGTGGAGATGAGTATGGTGGTGCAGGAGAAGGCGGAGACAAAGGGTCGACCAGGGCAGGCAGGTTTGTGGATTTTGGGAAGGAGATAGAAGTGGGTGCTGTGTGTTTGGGGAGCAATGAGGTTGGAAGCTGTGGGTGGGATGTCACTTTAGGTGATGAGGTTGTGGATGGTTTTCGAGATGATGGTTTGGTGCTCAGGGTTGAGGTCATGATCTGGGGGCAGTAGGAGGAGGTATTGGAGAGTTGGCATCTGGCCTCAGTGGTGTAAAGTTCAGTGTGCCACACTACAACTCTGCCTCCCTTAACTGCGGTTTTTATGATGAGGATTGAATTGGAATGGAGGGAGCGCACGGCTGCATGTTCTGCAAGGGAGAGGTTGTTGGGGATGAAATGTGTGGAGAAGTTGAGGCAATTGATATCATGATGACAGTTGGAGATGAAGAGTTTGAGGTTGTGTAGGAGGCCATGGGGTGGTGCCCAGGAAGAGGGCTTGTGTTGGAGGCGGGAGAAGGGGCCAGCAGTGGGAGGGTTAGGTTCACGGAAAAGAAGTAAGTGTGGAGGTGCAGGCAGCAGAAAAACTGCTCAATGTCCAAATGTGACTGACATTCATTGATGTGTGGGTGGAGGGAGACAAAGGTGAGCCCCTTACTGAGGACTGACCATTCAGCCTCAGTCAGGGGGAGGTCTGCGGGGATGCTGAAGATTTGGTAGGGCTCAGTATTGCAGTCTCCTCAGCAGCTGCTGACTGTGCAGTTAGTGGGTAAAGAGATGTCAGCATCAGCTATGGATGGAGTTACATCGGCTGTAAGCGTGGTTGCGAAGGCGGTAGTGGGTGGAATTGCGCCAGCTTTGGCTGTAGCCGGAGTCCATCGGCGACAGCAGTGGGGGGAGTTCTATCAGCGTAGGAGGTGGGCGGACATCCATTGACGTCAGCAGTGGGTGAAGTCGCATCAGCGTCAGCGGTGGGCGGAGTATCGTTGGCATCAGTGGGGGCTGGAATTGCGTCGACGGTGGATAGATTGGCGTGTGCGGTAGGCGGCGTCGGGTAGTCGGTGGCAGTAGTGGTGACGGACTTTTCTGTGGTGTTAGTTTCCGAAGTGGAGATGGTGGCTACAGAAGTGATGGCGTTCGCTGTCCCGGAAGTGGTATACCTGGCGGTGGCGGATATGATGTCACCTGTGGGTTCCTGACCGTGGCCTCATGGCCATTGGCGGCGGGTAGATTGTGGGGAAGGTCCTGGGTGCGGCTGGGGATTTGGGAGGATGAGGAGGAGGAGGAGGAATCCCATTTTAGGTGGCAGGGACCAGTGAGTTTACTGTACTTACTGTTTTTAGTTTCCAATGAAGCTGAGTAGAATTGTGAGTTCAGGTTGCAGATTCGACAAAGAATAAAAAAAAGGACAGGTCCTTAGCAGGTCTGGGAGAGGGAGGCTCTGAACTCGGGTAGTCTTGATTGTAGTTCCTTGACATGCCGGCGCATTGCTGCAAGTGTGTGTTCCAGGAGTCGCAGGGAGAAACTCTTCTGAAGGGTCTCAATGTTCTGGATGTAGGCTTTGTCACAGTTGGGTTCAAATTAGCAAGGTTTGAATGTGACTGTAATCCATTGGGGATGATCTGGTTCTGTAGGCAAGTACTAAGAAAGGTGATGTGGCTGTAGTACCTGGTTTGTTTCAGGATGTGGTTGAGCAGCTTTCAGGCTGAAGAGATTACAAGAGAGGTGCGGTGGGAGAGAGATCCCCTGAGCTTTGTCCAGAGGGCGGAGGGTTACTTCTTCAGGGTAGGCATCCCCGCAGTGAAGTTAAAATTGTATTAGAGATAATGGGTACTGCAGTTGCTGGAGAATCCGAGATAACAAAGTGTAAGAGCTCGATGAACACAGCAGGCCAAGCAGCATCTTAGGAGCAGGAAAACTGAGGATTCTGGCCTAGAAAGGTCTAGGCCCGAACGTCAGCTTTCCTGCTCCGAAGATGCCGCTTGTTCTGCTGTGTTCATCCAGATCTACACCTTGTTATCACAAATGGAGTAATGACTTAATGCTTCCCCCATCGTGGCATCATCCTGCAGTGATCTCATCAGAAACCTAGTATCAGACGTGGATCATCAGCAGTTTGTCCATCAAATAGTAAATGCTGACAATCAGCCAATATTGGAGACACTTTTCTTTTCTGGGAATCAAGCACACATTGAAAAATGGCAGCTGGGAAGTCAGGAAAACAGTAACTATGTCACACCATTGTTTTCTCTGACTGTTCATCCCTTCATAGATTTTCTTTTTGTCAGGAATGATTAATCTCATCAGTTTGACAAGCAGCAAATCTCCAATGGGGAGGGATTCAAACAGAGTTTCTCTAAGCAGCAAACTTCCTCTTGAATGGGTGTCAATGCTTTGTTCTAATCTGAAACACTTTGTTCAGAACCTGGTGATAGTGAAACGTGAAAAGTCTGTCTTCTGTTATATGGTTCTAAGTATACAGATAGAGTATCAATCCAGTATTAAACTATTATGATGGTAACTGCATTCACATCTTTCAGCAGTCTCCAGTTAAACTGACTGATGTTAAAGACAGAACGTTTACAGATGAACACATTAAATTATCTCATCTTTAAATTCGCTGACCAGTGACAGTGCCTCAGTTCATCTACTGCTGAAACCTTTATCAATGCCTTTGTTCAGTTTTGGAATTAGAATGGTCAAATTGTGAGGTCAGAATTTTTCAGCACATGTTCCAAATATAATCTAGGATAACAAGGTGTAGAGCTGGGTGAAAACAGCTCTACATCTTGTTATCTCAGATTCTCCAGCATCGGTGGTTCCTACTATTACCAAATTCATTCTTGTTGATTTTGGTTAGATTTTGTGTTTACCAAAAAGACACGTCGATATATTTCAAATATTTCCAATATTCTCTTCATCTACCTTGGTGAAAACTGACTTATTTTTTGTATCCTCAGCTTGATCAGGCAAAGGTATGGCATGGTAAGCCGCTAATTGAAACAACATAGGTTTTGAAAATTCCGTTCATGCAATCATGGAAAATGCTGTGACCTAGAAGATAAAATTAGCCTGTCTGCTATATATCTTAATGTGGTGCATAACTTGTCATTTCTTATTGCTGTGTTGGTTATTCGCAACACATCCACACTTAGAAAACAATTCTGTCAAAAACGATGCAAAATCTTTCATCAGTCAGTCCTGGAGAAGTTAGAAACCATGAGCAACTGTCGCCAGAGCTGCAAAAATACTAAGGTATTGCTTAATGCTTGCATCTGTTCTGATCTGATCTTTTCTCTCTTTTGAGACAGAGGTGTACCGAAACAAGGATCTGTTTCTGCCACTTTAGTGGATTCCTATTTAATGCAAATGAATAAATTCTAGCGGCAAGAAAATTGCTATCAACTTGTAGCCTGAAATTCTATTACAGTATTCTGGAAACCATTTATAATCACTCCTCCACATAAATACAGACATAGATACACGAAGAAAAAATGAAGTTGCAGTTATGTCGCAGAGCGAGGAAAAAAAAAAACAGAAAGGCAATGCAATTGCTTTTATCTACTGAGCGTACACAACTTCTTCAGGTACTTTTCACTTGCTTGCAATAGACACAGAGTCAGACATTCACACAGCAAGAAAAAATACCATTCGGTCCAATTTTTCCATGCTGCCTATAATCCCAAACTAAACTAGCCTCACCTGCCCACACTTGTCCCAAATGGCCCTAAACCTTTCTTATCCAAGTGTATTTTAAACGTTACAACACAAAAAGCATCCATGATTTCCTCTGGAGATTTAATTGGAAACATAAACCACTCCCTGTGCAGAAAAAAATGTTGTTGTTCATCCTTTTTTAAATCTGTCCTCTCGTCTTAAAAATCTACCTCCAGTCTTGAAATCCCCCTTTCAAGAGAAAGAATACCCACTGTTAGCCTTATCGAAAACACTCATGATGTTATAAATCTCTTTAAGTACATGGTTCAACCTCCTATGGTCCAGTGGCAAACTAAAAACAGCATCAGACTTTCCAGCCTCTCCTTATAACTTAAACATTCCATAAGTTACAAAATCTTTATAATAATCTGCTGAACTCTCTCTAGTTTCAGAACACTCTTCTTATAACAGACTGAATAGGAATGGACAACAATATTCCAGAGGAGGCCTTAGCAATGTTCTGTACAAGCTCAAGATAATTGTCCACGTCCTATTATTCAACATCTGAGCAATGAAGGCAAGCATGAAAAACTCTTTGTTAACCATCCTGTCTACGTGCGATGCAAACTTCAAAGAATTATGTACTAAATCTCTTTGGTGCTTCTTTTCTACAATACCATCCAGGCAACACAATAATTGAATAAGTCCTGCCCTTCTTAGTTTTACAAAAAGGCAATATTTCATATTCATCCAGTTTGAAGTCCATCTGCCATTCTTTCACACATCGTACAATTTACTTGGTGATCTGAGAAAGCCATCTTTACTGTCCACTTTGCCTGCAATTTTGGTGTCATCTGAAAACTTATTACCAGTGCCTTCTATATGCTCATCCTAATCATTTGTACAAATGATATTTGAAAAGTTTATCCAGCAGTGATCACTGGGTAAGATGTCTGCGAACAGGCCTCCAATCTGAAATAACAATCCTCCACCCTCACCTCAGTTTCCAGTTATTAAGTCAATTTTGTATCCATTGGCAAGCCACCACTTAATCCCATATGATCTAACTTTACTAATTAGTCTATCACGTGAAACTTTGTCAACTGCTTTATTCAAGTTCAAGTGAACAATATCTCCTGCCTGCGTTATCAATCTTTTTGGCTGCTTCCTCATTAATGTCAATCGAGATTGTCAGACACAATTTCCATCACAGAAAACCAAATTCACTGCCCTTAATCAATCCCTAACTCTCGAAATACATATACGTCCTATCTTTAGAAAATCACCTTGAACGACGCCCCCATCGCCAAAGAAACAGACACACATACCTGTCATTTTTTGGTTTTGTCTTCTTGTATAAAGCTACTCCCAATCATCTGTTACAAATGATTCATATATTTCTGCAAAGGGTCTTGTAATTTGTTCCCTAACTTCCCTAACATTCTGGGATTCTCCAGATCAGGTCGCTGAGGTTTACCCACCTTTATATTTTCTAAGTCGTTCAAAACGTCCTCATCTGTAATGTGAGCTGTTTACAAATCATCAGTATTTATTTCCCTGCATTCTCTAAATTCCATTTATTTCATCACAGGAAGAAAAGAACTGGAGAAAAAATCCATTTAATATCTCTACTCTATTCTGAGGTTCAAGGCAAAGGCGACCTCTTTACTTTTTAAGGTGTCATACTCTTTCTCTATTTGCCCTGTTGCTCATAATATATTTATATAATCTCTTTGGATTGTCCTTTTTTTTCTTGTTTACCCAATTTCCTTATTAAGATTGACTCGACACTCCTTATATTGCTCAAGACATTAACTTGAAACCAGTTATCAATGTCTAATATTTGATTATTTTCCAACCCTTGAATAGAAACTCAATATCTTTATTCATTTATTGTTTCCAAATCTTATCATGCATACCTTTCAGTCCAGTGTAAACACAATTATTCAAAACTCTCATCATCATACTTTTGAAAGACTCTCACTTCTCAAACGTAATTTACCTGCAAACTTTCTACTCCAGCCAATTCTTGAAAGTTACTCTCTAATCCCATTAAAATGTGCATTTTCCCAATTATTGAAGATATCTGAACATATTAGTTCCTTAACTTCGCTATGATTACTGGGAGGCTTATTGTGCAATCCCATTAAGGTGATCATTCCTTTCTTAATACTGATTTGAAATCATATACTTTGACTTCAATATTTTTCAGAAATATCCTTTGTAATTACAGCAGCAATGTTTTCCTTCATGAAAAACACCCACCTTTCACCGTCCACTATTGCCTCCCATTCGATCCTTCCTAGGGCATTTAAAGAATGAAACATTGAGCTGCCTGTCCTGAATATCTCCCACCCAAGTTTCTGTAACATCTACAAGCTCCCAAACACATCTTCCCCAACATTCCCTGAGATCATCAGCCTAACCTCTGAAACCCCTTTCTTTTTTTAAAAAAATGCAGTTTAATTCTTCAGAGATTCGGCATTCTCTGACATTCACTCATCTCTCTTTTCAAATTAACTTGTCTTTTCTTTCAGACACAGAACCTTCAGAATTTGTCTTCCGATTCACACTTCTGCTTAACCTTGAACCACCTCTCACTGCTCCCCAAAAACACTTTACAGTCTCCCTTAGTAGAAGGAGCAAACAGAGTGAGAGGTTAACAAACTAGAAAAGGCTGTGACTTCCCAATGAAATGTAATGGTGCCTGGAACAAAATAACTTTAATGAGACCTCGCATACTTTGTAACTCTTTCTCAATGTCATAAAACTTCAGAAATATCGTTCACATGCAGAAGATGTACCCTGGTGACAACCACAAGGTTGTTTGCTTTTGTCACCCACAACTAGTCACAATGACACAAATAAATCAACACTGAAGTTTCGGCAATTCTCATTATGGAAGTATTTGCTCATCACAGCCTATCAACAGCAAACCTGCCCTATTTCTTGAAGGAAGCAGCAGTGTAAGTATCACCTACAATGATCATTTTTGTGATGAATTTTACTTCTGAAAATTACAGCAATCACTTTCACAATCCTTCGTTTTAAGACAGTTACTTTCCCCATTTCTGTTCACAATCAAAAATGCAATCACAGAGGCATTTACAAGTGCATGGAATGCAAGTTAAATTTTCTAATTTTGAGTGAGAGAAAGAAGTTAACAAACATGGGAGAAGAAGAAAGGGGGAGTCAGTGAAAACTGAAGGAATATTGTAACATAAGAACAGAGCAAAATATGTCAAGATCAAGAGAATTATTAGAAGAAAATGAAAGAGTGTGACATGCAAAAGAGTGCGAGAAACGCATGTGCAGCACAGATGAATATTATGAAATTACGAAACTCAGCACAGCAGTTCGAACTGAACGTATTAGTGTTTGAATAATAGGTTAATATACAAATACAAAAATTAGGAAAGCTGGTAAAATGGTTTTAATTATTACGTGCTGAAATCAAAGCAAACATAGCCAGGTAATGGTTCACTTATACCGGACATTGTAAAATCAGATGTGGAGTATTGTAAAAGCCATTAACTTTCTTGCCGAAGGAAACTTATAAATGTGATGAAATCAAACCGGTGATGTTTTACACAACTAGCACCTGGAACGTGTTTTGCGAAATTTTGTACATACAATGCTCGATTACGTCAAAGATGTGAACTAATGTAAAAGCGAGCAATCTTGCGATGGCACAGTGAATGTGGAAATCATTTTACTTTATGGAGAAATGTAAGGAACCAGAGACTCTGTCCATAAATATATATTTTACCAATTAACACAACATAAAGGGAAATGTGTCGATAACCTGGGAATTGAAAAATGAAATGTTAACAAGGTTAAGACAGCTAAACTATTTCAAGCATTGTACACTGAAAGGTAATGATTTTGGGCAAAGAATTGTGAAGAGTTGTAGAATGTTGTAGGGAAATTGTGTGTTACAGGCAGAGGGAATTTTTTTAGGTCTGGAGAAGATTACAGATGTTGAAGTGGTCCAGGACTTCCAAGAGATGTGGGATAGTTGGGGGTTACACTTGTCTTGTAGGGATTGGAGAAAGATGCAAAGTAAAGGAAAATTGTAATTGACAGCATTTAAAGAGGGAAGGATAGCTGTAATTGGTGGCAAAAATGAAACAGTGACGTGGCACGGTGGTGAGCACTGCTGCCTGATCACATTCCGGACATGGGTTTGATTCCAGCCTTTGATGACTGTGTGTGGAGTTTACACGTTCTACTTGCATCTTCGGGATTTCCTCTCACAGTCTAGAGGTGTGCTGTTTCAGTTGACAGGTTATGCGAAATTGCCCATATTGTTCAGGAAGGTGTAGATCAGGTGCATTACAGAGGAATGGGCCTGGGTGGGGTGCTCTGAGGTTTGGCGTGGAATTGTTGGGCCAAAGGGCCTGTTCCCAAACTGTATTCTGGGCAATCGTTAGTTGAACAGGAGAAGAGTGTGGTCAGAGTTTATCAATGTCGTGCAGACTGTTGTGTTAGGGAGAGATATTTTATTTAGATTAGATTAGATTCCCTACAGTGTGGAAACAGGCCCTTCAGTCCAACAAGTCCACATCGCTCTTTGAAGCATCCCACCCAGACCCATCCCCCTATAACCCACACACCCCTGAACACTGTGGGAAATTTAGCACGGCCAATCCACCTAACCTGCACGTCTTTGGACTGTGGGAGGAAACCGGAGCACCTGGAGGAAACCCATGCGGACACAGGAAGAATGTGCAAACTCCACACAGACAGTTGCGGTTGGAGGAAGAGCCAGCACCAGATAAGAAAACCATGAAGGATTGGGAAAATCACCTGGGTGATTCACCTTTACTCCATTGTTCTTTTTTACATTGGAATGATGTCAATTTGTTTGTCTCCTAATCAATGCAATAATGAATGACAGGGGATATTTCATTGAACCCTTTAGTTGTTTTCTGAACTGAGACTGAGTTATCACGTAAATAAATGTGTTTGTGCAACAACTTAAGTTACGTAGCATGTATGCAACGTTTTCAAATACATAAGCAGGTTGGTCAGACAATAAATCATCAACATTGAAAAAGTATAAAACGTAGATGAACCACAGAAGTATAAAGCTACCGGATATTGTGAAGAGCAAAATGATAGACTTCCTTCTGCTCTCAGTTTCAGAGTCTCTCTTGCTGTGACACTTGAGTCGTTTGCGAATTCGACTGACCAATAAAATGTTCCTGACTGTCACACCATTGAGAAATAGAATTAAACCAAATGGTATCAAAGGTGTTAAAATCTTTTCAAACTTCCGAAATCCAATCCATCTCGAGTCAGTAAAATAGCTTGGCTTATTAGAACAGCGCCAAGGTACGTTGTTGATTATCCTTCGAGGTTTAAACCTAAAGTATATTGGAATGTTTTTCAAACAGAGAAGTATCCCGGTTATTAGGAGAATCGCTGTGGCAGCTTTCTTGGTGCAATATTTAGATTTCAGCTTTGGGTAACAAATGGCAATGCATCGATCAAAAGTGAAAGCGACAGTGAACCAGACAGAACAGTCTGTGGCAGCACGGAGCAGTACATAGCGAACACTGCACACAGGAGTGATTTTCAGGAAATTTAATGGGAAATAATAATCATCAATTCGATTCAGTACGACCTCAGTGATGATGACGAGGAGATCTGCAGTTGCCATGGCCACAAGGTAGCAAGTGGTGCAGGTGGATAGTCCACATTTTCCCCGTGACAGGATCAGGACTGCAACTAAATTAACTGTAAGCGAGATAAGGAAAGTGCATTTCGTAATAGTCAAAAGACATTTTCTGCTTCTGAGCCGTCATTAAGAACTTTAACTCCAGCAATATATGTGCTTGGTATCATCACAGAGTTAACTGAGACAGTGGGCAGTTGATTCATAGTTGCTGACTTTAATTCTCCATTTCTGAAAAGTAAAGACTTTATTTCCTGTATATGTGTATTAGCATTACAGCAGAGGTTGATTTGAGTCAACAATGAACTCAGTTTGACTGAAATCCGCACACTTGCAAGATGAAACATTTGAGATGGCAACCGATATCAGATTACTCCTGTACAGCATGGCGACAGGTTTAATATCCATGAAAGAGCCATTAATGTTATTAAACCTTCTTGTGCAACTGATCACATCTAGTAGTATTGACATGAGCTTTTGGCAAACCACATTTAGCTTTGCTTCCATACTTTCAGTAGGAGCCGAATCATTGAGTAATATGTTCCTTACATGATTGATCTTACGACCGAGTGAGCATTATCATATTTCAGGTCGTAAGAAACAGATTTTTTGTTCCAATCTAGGATACACGAATGCAGAGGAAATCCCCAATACGAAGTCTTTAAAATATAAAGATTTCTACAACTGGAGACATTGAGATGATCCTTCCTACTGTCAGTTTTCCAAAACCCAAGTTCCCTCCTTAAAAAAACTGCCAATGTGTGAAAGAATGCTTATGGCAATCCGGAGTGGTCAGCTTATGGAGTTGCTAACTCAGAGAATAGTTGTGATCAGAAATGTTTTCGACTTAGAGAGATAGGACTTAAAGTTGGCAACAATGACAGGATTTGCTAGTTGCCCCAGATGAGCTGAAATAGATGAAAGCTTGCATGGACCAGGTAGTGTGGAACTGGATGAACTTGGCAGGCCAAGCACATCTTAGGAGCAAAAAAAAAAGCTGACGTTTTGGACCTAGACCCTTCATCAGATAAAAACCTTTTTTTCTGACGAGGCGTCTAGGCCCGAAATGTCAGCTTTTGTGCTCCTAAGATGCTGCTTGGCCTGCTGTGTTCATCCAGCTCCACACTTTGTCGTCTTGGATTCTCGAGCATCTCCAGTTCCCGTTATCTATTGGCCAGGTAGTCACATCCGACCGATTTGCATCAAGTATTTCATTTCTGTGCTCTCAATTCTGGGATTATTGCCTTTTTAATAGTAGTCAATGTGCATTACATACAATAACATATTTAAAATCCATTGATTCCCAGTATAAAGCAATGTACCCCATGACTGCAGTTTACCAGCGATGGGCCTGTAATCATTTCAAACGCATCCTGGTGAAAGGGATGCTTGCTGGCAATCCAAAACAAAAACATACACATTGCTGGAAATGTTCATCATCTCCAGAGCATTTTGGAGAGAAAATGGAGTTAACTGGACCTGTCTTTTGTCCCAACAGTCACTCTCAGTCCTACTGATGTTATCCAGCGTTGTCCATTCTTACTTTAGTCATCACTTCCCTCAGAGAGGATGTTGCTCCTCTTCAACTGTGAGTAACATTTCACGAAGTGTGACGACTTTAAAACTGAAGATGCATGCAAAATTGGAATAGTTGATACGACAGGCTTTCAATGTGCACTCAAAGTATCGTTATTAATTTAATTGTATGCACAGTTGCTGTAAAACGGTAATCTATCAAAGCAGAATAGTGTAGAGATTTTATGATATGAAAGGGAGCGCTTCAGCTGATAATGGGTGCACCTGGTCTTCAAATATATAAAGAAAAGATCTTACCAGTGCTGTTGCCTCACATTCTGACTTTTTTTTAAACAAACAAGCCCTGATTTGTAAGATTGGTATCCAGAGAACAATACATAGTTCATGAATAACGCCAGATTATTTATTCAGAAACTTACCCGGAACTCCAATAACGGCAAGAATTACATAGTATAGTTTCCGAACAATTTGAATTGGAAGATGCATTTTTTTTTGCGTGAAGTTCCTTGTCCTTGCCCGTTCTCAAAAGTTTTGAATTAAGCTCTGAGCTAATATATACACAATACATTGGCTTTATGTATTCACACATGTCTACTGGGAATTTGTGGATGTAAAATTTTTTTTGTAAATCATTCCTTGCACAAGCAATTTACTGATGGCGTGTTAATTCCCAGATGTAAATGTAATTTTGGTGCTGATTTAATTATAACCTAAGCACACTGGTCTTTGAAAGCCTACGCAAATCTCTTCCAAAAAAAAGTTGACATTAAAGATTGCTTTAAATTGCACTGGAGATGTTGAGTCATACATTCTTTTGACGAACTTTTGATCTTCCAACTCAATGGGTTCCCAGACTTGAACAAAGGGTATTTGCGCAGTGTTTTCCTTGATTTTACACAAGCATATGTTCGGCAGTCATTTTTAGGATGGGGTATTGAAGTCAAAACATTATCTGTGCTTCCTCTTCACAGACGGTGACAAGCCTGGTGTGCTTCACGAGCAATTTCTCTTTTGATAAATTATCAAGTGTTTTCTTTGTCAGTTGCATTCTCTTTTTTTCTGGTTGTTTGTTTCTGTTAATCAGCTATTTCATATTAAACAAATGACTCAATCACCAACATCTGCAAAATGCCCAATAGCTGCAAACTCATTTCAATTCTTTGTGCCCTAACTTGGACCACAAGGTTGTTAGTATAAAAGAACAAACCCTCAATATCACATCAAAGTCCACTTCTTAGATACCAATTGAAAATATCATATGCACTTTATTTAACTTGTGACCTGACTGCAGCCGTGTTTGCTTTGGCAGTTTGATGAGGACCTGTGGAAATCTTTCTCCCATGATACCTATGGCTGCCAGGCCACTTTCCTTTCTTACTTCACCACTCTGCAATAATTTCACAAATTCGCTGGCCAACCAGGATGCATAAATATTCAATTGGCATGCCTATGCTGAATTACACAATGAGTTAACAGTCCCAGCTAAAATGCTGTATCTCCTACCAAATTCATTGTGATGAGCTGATAATTTCATCATTCAAGTCTTTCTTCAATTGTGTGCTGGTTCACCTAATTGAAGTCGCGTTTTCATGATGAGAGGTGCACAAACGATATGTCACTACTCAGGAGAACATAATGTGAAGATGCCGTCACTTTACAAATGTTATTTTGTCCTTTATTTTCTTATTGAAATGTTGTTATCACAGAGTTGTAGGAGTGGTTTCTCGAGAAGGCCTAGATCATAATATTACATCAGTCAGAACCTTTTTTATGTCTCAGAGGGTTGGAAGCCTCAGTAAAAGATTCTTAGCTGTTGCTTGCTGCGAAATCTCTCTTCATGTAAAAGAAGCTGTGCCTGAATTTGTCTTTTCACCAAGCGGCGTGTTTAGGGAGTGTGACTGTATTGGAACAATTATTTTGTGAAAGGTACTGTATCTATTCTGCAGTTAAGCTTTCCAATAGTTAAATTATTTTAAAATTCTCTTTATTCGGTTTGCATTTTAACTCTAATGTTTAAATAAATTGTTTGCTTAATGTCGAGTAGATCAATCAGCCGCATCACATCTGCAGCAATCACTTCACATCCACCTTTTAAATATGAAAAAAAAAAGTTGGGGTGTAATTTACCTTCTTAAAAAAATTTGAGAGCATCTGCTCTGGTGCATAACAGTAAAGACATGGCGTCGGTTCCCATTACACCTAGCCATTTCCGACACAGTAAATAATTTTTGGACTTTGAGTAGCTCTTTGTTATTGATGGGTGATCAATTTGAAATAGCTAACATCTCGACAATTGAATTGTTGAATTCTGCTGCTACTGAATGTTGGACCATCCTGAATGTTAGACTGGGATCCTACACACATGGTAATTGAATTCAGCTTGCTGCCAGAGGTATTGATGGTCTACATTGCCATTTTTACATTTTTTTTCAATTTCTTTTCGTGGTGATTTGTATGGAGATGTAAATGTTACATTACTTTCACAGATGTAATGCCATATACACAGCACCAGAGGGAAGTCATATACCCCTTCAAAGTCCAGGTTCAATTCAGAGTGAAGCCAGGTTTTTATTTAATTCCAGCCCATCAGATGTACTCCCGTGATTGATGAATGTCTGGATTTTCTTTTTTACAGGCGGTCAGAGCAGTAGCCGTGTAAGAATCATAGAAAACTGGTGTTCAATATAGCAGCTAAAAAGGAAGGCAAATTGGCTTTTGTTATTTATTGTGAAAGAATAGTGTACATAAGCCCACAAATTTTGCTGCAACTCTACGAGACATTCATGAGATACTGCCTGGATTATTGCATGCAGTTTTGTTCTTCTTAGTTGAAGGATATATTCTTCATGGGCACAGTTCAGTGAGGGGACAAGGAAATGACTCAGGGATCATGAGTTATGTTAGAAAGAGGATTGAGCAGTTCAGTCCCATATTGCCTGTAGGTTAAAAACATGAAAGCTGTAAAGTTCAGGGATATAAGACGCTGAAGGATATTGGCAAGTAGATGCAGAATCGATGTTTCCTCTTTTGATGCAATGTGGAAGAGACCTGATAAGTTTAGAGTAGTGGTCTTCAGATTTCCAACAGTGTTGAGGATAATGAATATTTGTTAGTAGCTTTAAAACCGGGAAAGGATTGTGAATATGCAGATCTCACTGTTGAAGACTGGGGCAGGTACTGACACATTGAATCATAATATTTAGGGAATGCACAGATTTTTAATCAGCAATGGATTGAAGGTTTGGGAAAACTGGAAAGTATTTGAATAATCATTGAGAAGGTATATAATTTTTGCATCAAACAGTAGTGCAAAATCAATGTGATTTCAAGATTTTTCACTGGTGTGGTCGACAGGCTTTTAACCCTGTCTGACTCACGTCACATGTTTCTGCTCTCACTCTTACCCCTCCCACACACAGCAACAGAAGGAAATATCCCCAAACCAATCCTCACTGACAGCCCACCAGCATCCACAGTCAATAGATTGTGAGCCGCTGTTTCCATCACCTCCATCAGCATGCCAAGACCAGGTATATATTCGCTCCCTTGTTAGCTTTTTGCAAGACCATATACCTCAGAACAACGATGACCCTCCTCCTTCACTCCCAATGCTACCCTGTGACACATTTACTGTTTTTTGGAACCATTAATATCAATAATTCCTGATACTGCATTTACTGAGATGGAGATTGAGTGAAGCAGGCAGAATATCCCAGTTGCTCTGTTCCTGAGTCACAACTTCTCCCTCCATTATTGTGGACCCAGTCTTCAGGAGATGCACTGTGCCCAATTCCCTATGATTCCTGCTCTTTTTTCCTAGATAAATTGGCAAGTGAAAATCCAAACATCGATATCTCTTTCCTGATTAGAACACAGAGAAATTATGCTTCAAGTGGGGAATATTCAACAATTATTCCACATTTGTTTCAGTAAGTGTTTCACATCTCAATCTGATGAACTGATGTGCTCTACCCTTTGTGATGACTGTAAGATTTCTGAAAGTGAGTAACTCAAACAGTGGCAGAACTATGCAACAAAAATTTTCACAATCCAATATGCCCTAGAATCTCTGAATATAAAGAAAAAGTACTGGGTCTGTTCTTAATGATGTGGAATGTTTTCATCTTGTAATGATGATTGTCATACAAAGAACTTCAAATCGATTACCTGCTTCCAAAGGCATATGTTATTCCTTGAGGAGCATCAATTCATTTTCCAGTAGGAAATGGAACCTAAACATTTGCATTACAAATTAGGACATTATTGATCACGCTGCACTTAGACAGTAAAATTTAAGCATTCTTCTGTTTACATCAGGCATTGCCTCATTCATATTGAAATTATGGGCTGGCGTGGAACATACTGAATAAACTAAACAATCTGAGACTGGAAAAAGTGTAGACTGTATGTGGACATTGGAAGAATAACAAGGAACCTTCTCTGAGTGTTTCAATTGCAATCTGGAGAAAAATAAGTTTACTTGCCCACATTGTGAGAGGTTTGTTGAATTGCAGGAATCAAAATACTTCATGATGAGTGCAGTCACTGTCTTAGTTGCTGAGCACTTCGTCTGGCAGCATTACTCAGACTGTGGGCTTCAGAGATCAGGTCCCACACTGAGTTTGAAGCAGCATTGCAAAACAGAAGCCATAAATTGCTGCTGATTCATTCCAAATAACAATTTAGAATCCAATGGATAATTACAGTCTAGCCCAGGCAACACACTTTGACAGAGAGACCAATTATTAAAGACAGCACAGAAGACAATTACCAGAATGATCTCAGATGTTTGGCGATGGAATTACATGGAAATATCTGGAAACTGGAATGTTGTACCTATGGCGGGGGCAGTGGAGTTAAGAGAACGTTTTATGGAACTCTTCAAAGTACTGAAGAAATGCTGAAATGAATTTACATAGAATACATTCAGAGAAGATTTGGAAACCAAAAAATGGAGAATTGATAAATTAATTAACAGGAAAATGAGGATAATGTATCTGTTTTCAGTGAATTGTGTTGATCGCGAATTTGTTGCCTTAAAGAGCATTCAAGGAAAGTTATGTTCGAATTTTGGAGGTGAATTTGAGTAAATACCTGATGTTGGGAGATGACAGGTCCACAGGGAATGTGACTGTTTTGCAAGTAGTATGTCGTGGCGTGACAGGTTGAATGGCCATATCGTGTTTGTGCATCTTTCTCTTATTTTTTGAAGGACTGAATGTTCAAAACCTTGTGATAACCACAAAACATTCAGTGAAAATGTGATTGATGGGGTACTTCAGTGATTGGCATAGGCTCCCCGGCTATTCCCACTAAGTGCTCCTGCATAAAATAAAGGAAAGAAATAGAACTGCTGAATAATTTCAATGACACAAACCTGGCTGGGAATGTGAGCTGTGACGTGGAGAGTATCGTTCTGGTGTTGTTTGGGGAAGCTTAGAAGGCAAATGCATGCCAAATGTCATTAAATTGTGTCAAAAGTGAGATTATTCATATTATTAGGAAAAAAAATTACAGGGTAGATTATTTCGAATGATTCAAGTTGAAAGAAGCAAATATTTACCTGGATCTGTATTCTCGCATATCAGTTACTGCAAGTAGGTACACAGTTGCATTAGGCAGTATAATAACCGACATGCATTTTGACATTCATAGAGATGATTCATATACAGTAACAAGGACATCTTGCTCCAGTAATACAGGACACTGTTGAGCAGTTCCACTCTCCGAAGGAGGAAGGTCATTTTTGAAACAGAAGGAATGCAGCAAAGCTTTTATTTTCCAAATTGATTTCTTGGATTGAAGGACTGGTCTATGAGAAAGGATTGAGATGTTCAGGATTGCATTAATCAGAGTTTAGAAAAATGAACGTGAGTCACAGTAACATATCCAACTTTAGAATGAACATATTGGGAATTAAATGAGGAGAAATTTCTCACACAATGATTGGCCAAAACGTTACAACCTTTAAAGAAGAGGCTAAATATAGACCTTTTGGCTGAACATGTCAATGGATATGAGTTCATGGCTGTGACTCGGGATTAGACTGGATGATTGGCCATTATCATGATGAATGCTGGAGTAGCTTCTACCCGGTGAATGTCATGGTCCTCCTCCTCTTTTTAGTTTTTCTATTTATTACAATATTTCAGCTCCTTTTTTTGTGTGTGAAACAGTATCATATATGGAAATTAAAGTTATAGGGGAAGACGAAGGGTTAAATCTTACAGTGATCAGTGGGATGCTGTACTAATTTATGGAGTGTTACAGCAATCAATAGAATGCTGTACCTTAACAAAATGAAGTGTTTCAGCATAGGTCAAGGGAGTGTAAAACAAAGGTAGGACACTTAGGTTAGCTATTAATGGCAGCTTAATTAGGTTAATTAAAGCATGTAACATAGAACTCAGGACTAGCATGACATAATGGGGTCAACCCGAGGTGAAGGACCATTGTGGCGGATGTAGTAATAAATAAGAAGCTTGGTACAGGCACAAGATGGCTTCTCGATGCAAATTAGCAACAAAATGGCTTCTCAGCTGTGAACTTTATTAATTCTGCTAGAGCTACATAAATCACTAACCCTCAGACTGCTGCAAAGGAAGAAAGTAGACAATGCGCCTTTCAGAATACAGCAGTAACCTGATGAGATAGAGGAGTACGAACCACTCTAAGTGACCTTCAAGTGCAGGTGCAGTGGCTCTCTGTTGTAAGATAAAAAAGTGATCTACGTGTGGTGACATAAGTTGTTTATCAGTTCATATCATTGGACTTCGTAACTGTCTTATAAAAGACCATTGTGGCAGGAGATGATCATGTTGGAATAGGTGAAGTCTAAAAAGTAGAAAACCACTGTGGCAGAAAGTATAGAACTGCTGTAGCAGAAAGTGATTCAGAAGATGAATAGTTTTAGAGAGATAACACAAGCTAACATAATTGGTCTGCTGCATAGCTTTGGGGAGATAACAACTGGTTATGCTGATAATCTTTGAAGAAAGTATGATAACTAAAGAGTATGAAGAATAACGGGTCCCGGGGCTCAGGGGCGATCGGGAAACCACTTTCTGATGGTCACAGCTTTTGTTTGCAAATAAAAGTTTAGCTTTTTGAAGAATTCTCTGTGTTTCCTGGTAATTTCTCCACTACACATAACTGAGCATAAATGTAAAAATGATTGAATGATTCCCCAATCATGGCATCACCCTGCTGTGATCTCATTAGAAACCTAATATTAGACTTGCATCATCAGTCATTTGTTCATCCAATAATAAATGCCGAGAATCATCCAGAATTGGAGGCATTCTTTCTTGTTTCCAGGATTCAAATACTCATTAAAAAACTTGCAGCTGGGAAGTCAGGAAAGCAATAAGTGTGACACTCCATTATGTTCACTGACTGTTCATATCTCTGTACAAATTTATGTCAGGAATGATTTTTCTCAACAGGCTGACATGCAGTAAATATACCACATGGAGATATTCAAATAGAGTTTCACTCAGTGACAAACCTCCTTTGAATGTGTGTCAATCCTTTATGCTAATCTGTAACATTTGTTCAGCTTCTGGGTCAGTGAAAAGTGAGAAGCCTGTCTCCTGATGTACTTTTCCAAGTATACAGATAGAGTAACATGCTAATTTTAAATGATTATCATGGTAACAGCATTTATTTGATTTCATTGTCTCCAATTAAACAGACTGATGTTCAAGACAGAATGTTTAGAGATGAAAACACTATTTGATGCATCCCTTCATGCCATCATGGAAAATGCTATGGCCTATAAGATATACATTGTCTATCCTGTTAAAAATCATAATGCTGTGCCTAACTTGACATTTTCTATGGTTGTGTTAGTTACACACAACACATCCATACTTGTAAATCAATTCAGACAAAAAGGATGCAAAGTCTTTCAGGACTCAGACTGATAGTAAGTTAGAAACCATGATCAGCTGTCACAAGAGCTTTGAAAATATTGAAGCATTTCTTAATGTTTTCAGCTGTTCTGATCTGAAATTTTCTCTCTGTTGAGACAGAGGTTTACTAAAACAAGTTCATGTTTTTGTACTTACTCAGATTACTATTTAATGCAAATCAATAAATTCTCGCTTTAAGAAAATTACGATGATTTCGTCACCTGTAATTGTATTATGGTCTTCTGCAGTCCACTTCGCAACACTCCTTAAAATAAACGTAGACATAGATACACCAAGGCAAAATGCCTTGCAGGTGTGTTGGAACAGAGAGAAATAAAACAGGAAGGCGATGCAATTGTTTCAGAGAAAGGAGGAACTGCCGACGCTGGAGAATCTGAGATAACCAGGTGCAGAGCTGGATGAACACAGCAGGCCAAGCAGCATCAGATGAGCAGGAATGCTGATATTTTGAGCCGAGACACTTCTTCAGAAAATGAAGAAGGGTCTAGGCATGAAACATCAGCCTTTCTTGTTTCTCTGATGCTGCTTAGCCCCATGTGTCCATCCAGTTCAACACCTTGTTATGTCAGGCGATACAATTGCTTTTGTCCACAGGACGTGTTGAGATAATGACTTTTCGGACCACTACTTTGCTGCTGTTGAGCAAGTCTTCTCCAGGTACTTATCACTTGCTTGTAAGAGACACAGAGTAATACAGGCATACAACAAGGAAAAAGACAATTTGGTTGAACTCTTCCAATGTTTATTCCCAATCTGTAATCCCAAACATGACTAGTCTCACCATCTCACACACGGGCAATATGGTTCCAAACCTTTCCTACTCGTACACTTATCCAAGTGTCTTTTAAATGTTGCAACAGACCCAGCATCTATGACTTCATCTGGCAGCTCATTCAACATATGAACTTGCCTCTATGGAAAAGATGTCATCCCTCATTCCTTTTTAAAATTTTCCTCTCGTCTTATATCTCCAGTCTTTTAATCCCCTGCTCAAGAGAAACAATATCTACTACTAACCTTGTTTTCAACTCTCATGATTTTATAAACGTATGTAAGATCACCTTTCAACCTCCAATGTTCTAGTGGCAAAAAAAATTGACTCAGTCTTTACAGCCTCTCCTTATAACTTAAACTTCCCATAAATTCCAAAATCCTGATTAAAAAAAAAATAAAATCTGCTGAACTCTTGCTAAATCAATAACACCCATCTTATGACAGATTGAATTGGAATCAATGATCTCTAAAAATTCAAGATACCTTCCAACTCCTATTTTCAAATATCTGACGAATGAAGGCAAGTGTGAAAAACTCTTTGGTAACAGCCATGTCTACATGTGATGACAACTTCAAAGAATTATGTACCCAAACACCGAGGTCCATGATATCTACACGACCATACACGCACCATTTTAACTTAAAAAGTCCTGCCCTTGTTTGTTTTACAAAAATGCAAATTTTTTCGCATTCATTGAGGTTGAGATCCACCTGCTAATTTTTCCACACATTGACCCCTTTGAAAAAGACTGCTTGGTGATCAGAGAAAACCATCTTTACTGTTCATTGTGCCAGCAATTTTGGTGTAATTTGAAAGTTTATTAACAGAGTCTTTTACATTCTAATCCAAATCATTTGTATAAATGACGTGAAAAAAATGTATCCAATTAGTGATCCCTCTAGGACTCATCTGTAACAGGCCTACAGTCTGAAAATACAATCCAAAACCAACACTCTCTGTCTCCTGTTGGTGAGCCAACTTTTCATCCGCTTAGCAAGCCACCCCATAATCCAATGTGATCTAAATTTCCCAATTAGTCTACCATGTGAAACTTTGACAAACCATTTACAAAAGTTCAAGTGAGCAACATCTACTGACTGCACTTATTTGGATTTGCACTTATTCACAATCATTTTGGATACTTCCTCAAAAAAAAGGTCAATCAACGATTTTCCTTGCCTAAAACAATGTTCACTGTCCATAACCAATACCTATCTCTCCAATTGTTTATAAATCCTATCTATAAGAATCACCTCCAACAAATCAGCCATCACTGAAGGTAGGCCACATACCTGTAATTCCTTGCTTTCTCCTTCCTGTATAAAGTCACCTCCATTCATCTGCTGTAAATGATGGATATTTTTGTGCAAGAGGGCTTGTAAATTCTTCTCTAACTTCCCTAAGGGTTCTGGGATTCACTAGATCAGGTCACTAAGTTTATCCACCTTTACATTTTCTGAGACCTCCAGCGCTTCCTTGCCTGTAGTGTGAACTGTTTACAAAACATTAATATTAATTTCTCTGCATTCAATAACTGACATTTATTTCTCCACAGGAAGAAAAGAACTGGAGCAAAATATTAATTAACTATCACTGATATGAACAAAGAACAAAGAAAATTACAGCACAGGAACAGGCCCTTTGGCACTCCAAGCCTGCGCCGATTGAGATCCTCCATCTAAACCTGTCATCTATTTTCTAAGGGTCTGTATCCCTTTGCTCCCTGCCCATCCATGTACCTGTTCAGATACTTCTCAAAAGACACAATCGTGTCTGCGTCTACCACCTTGCTGGCAATGATTCCAGGCACCCACCACCCTCTGTGTAAAGAACTTTCCACGCATATTTACTAGGATGTTGCCTGGTATGGAGGGAAGGTCTTACGAGGAATCGCTGAGGGACTTGAGGCTGTTTTCATTAGAGAGAAGAAGCTTGAGAGGTGACTTCATTGAAACATATAAAATAATCAGATGGTTAGATAGGGTGGATAGGGAGAGCCTTTTTCCTAGGATGGTGACGGCGAGCACGAGGGGGCATAGCTTTAAATTGAGGGGGTGAAAGATATAGGACAGATGTCAGAGGTAGTTTCTTTACTCAGAGAGTAGTAAGGGAATGGAACACTTTGCCTGTGACGGTCGTAGATTCGCCAACTTTAGGTACAATTAAGTCGTCATTGGACAAGCATATGGACGTACATGGAATAGCGTAGGTTAGATGGGCTTGAGATCGGTTGAGATCAACATTGAGGGCTGAAGGGCCTGTACTGTGCTGTAATGTTCTATGTTCTATCTCCCTTAAACTTTCCTCCTCTCACTTTGAACCCATGACCCCTAATAATCGAATCACCCAGTCTGGGAAAAAGCTTCTTGCTAACAACCTTGTCTATACCCCTCATGATTTTGTCGACCTCAATCTGGTACCCCTCAATCTCCATCTTTCTAATGAAAATAGTCTGAATCTACTCAACCTTTCTTCATAGCTAGTGCCCTTCATAACAGACAACATCCTGGAGAAACTCGTCTTCACCCTTTCCAAAGCATCCACATCCTATTGGTAATGTGGCGTCCAGAACTGTATGCAGTACTCTAAATGTGGCCGAACAAAGTCTCATACAACTGCAACATGACCTGCCAACTCCTGCACCCAATACCTCATCCGATGAAGGAAAGCATGCCGTCTGCCTTCTTGACCACTCTATTGACCTGCGTTGCCACCTTCAGGGAACAATGGACCTGAACACCCAGATCTCTCAGTACATCAATTTTCCCCAGGACTGTTCCATTTACTGTATAGCTCCCTCTTGAATTAGATCTTCCAAAATGCATCACCTCGCATTTGCCTGGATTGAACTCCATCTGCCATTTATCTACCCAACTGTCCAATCTATCTATATTCTGCTGTAATCTCTGACAGTCCCCTTCAGTATCTGTTACTCCACGAATCTTCGTGTCATCTGTAAAGTTGCTAATCAGACCACCTATATCTTCCTCCAAATCATTTATGGTTATCACAAACAACAGTGGTCCGAGCACAGATCCCTGTGGAACACCACTGGTCACAGGTCTCCAATTTGAGAAATCCCCTTTCTCTACTACTCTCTGTCTCCTGTTGCCGAGCCAGATTTTTTAATCCATCTAGTTAACACACACTGGACCCCATGTGACTTCACTTCCACCATCAGCCTGCCATGGGGAACAACACCAATTGCCTTACTGAAGACAATGTATATGACAACTACAGCCTTTCCCTCATCAATCAACTTTGTCACGTCCTCAAAAAGTTCTATTAAGTTGGTTCGACATGACCTGCCCTGCACAAACCATGTTGTCAATCACTGATAAGCCCGTTTTCTTCAAAATGGGAATAGATCCTATCCTGCAGTGCCTTGCCCAGCAGCTTCAATACCACTGATGTCAGGCTCATTGGTCGATAATTACCTGGATAGTCCCTGCTACCCTTCTTAAACAAGGGGACAACATTAACAAGTCTCCAGTCCTCCCTCGTGTCTAAGGATACCGCAAAGACATCTGTTAAGGCCCTGGCAATATCCTCTCTCGCTTCCCTCAACAAACTGCGATAATTCCCATCCAGATCTGGGCACTTGTCCACCTTAATTTCTTTTCGGATACCCAACAATTCCTCCCTCCTTATGCTGTATTGACCTAGAGTAATCAAACATCTATCCCTAACCTCAACATTTGTCATGTCCCTCTCCTTGATGAATTCCGATGCAAAGTACTCGTTATGAATGCCACCCATTTTCTCAGACTCAATACATAACTTTCATTCTTTGTCCTTAAGTGGTCCATTCCTTTTTCTAGTTACCCTCTTGCTCTTTATGTATGAATAAAAGCTTTGGAATTTTCCTTAAACATGTTTACAAAAGATATCTCATGTCCCGTTTTAGCCCGCTTACTTCTTTGTTTCAAATTCGCCCTACATTCCCGATATTCTTCCAAAGCTTCGTCTGTCTTCAGTCTCCTAAACCTTATATAGGCTTCCGTTTTCCTCTTAGCTAGTCTCACAATTGCACCTGTCATCCATGGTTCCCCAATCTTGTATTTCTGTCCCTCATTTTCTCAGGAACATGTCTCTCCTGCACATCAAACATGCTTTAAAAGCCTCCTGCATGTCACATGTGGATTTACCTTCAAACAGTTTCTCCCAATCTACATTTCCCAGATTCTGCCAAATTTTGGTACTGTTAGCCTTCCCCCAGTTTAGAACTCTTCCTTTTGGACCACTCTTATCTTTGTCCATGAGTATTGGAAAACTAACGGAATTGTAGTCACTATTTCCAAAGTAGTCCCGTACTGTAATTTCAACCACCTAGCCAGGCTCATTCCCCAACACCAGGTCCAGTATGGCCCACTCCCGAGTTGGACTACGTACATACTGCTTGAGAAAACCCTCCTGGATGCTCCTTACGAATTCTGCTCCATCTTGACACATAACACTAAGTGAATCCCAGTCAATGTTGTGAAAATTAAAATCTTCCATCGCCACCATGCTGTTGTTCCTACAACTTTCCATAATCTGTCCACATATTTGTACCTCTATCTCATGCTCGCTGTTGTGAGGCCTGTAGTCCAGCCCCAACATTGATACTGCACCCTTTCTATTTCTGAGTTCTGCCTATATTGCCTCACTGCTTGAGTCCTCCATCATGCCCTCCTTCAGGGCAGCTGTGATATTGTCTTTGACCAGTAATGCAGCTCGTTGACCCCCTTTACCTCCCTCTCTATCCCAGCTGAAGCATCGATATCCTGGGACATCTAGTTGCCAATCATGCCCTTCCCTCAACCAAGTCTCAGTAATAGCAATAACATCATACTCCCAGGTACCGATCCAAGTCCTAAGTTCATTTGACTTATCTAATACACTTCACGCATTAAAACAAATACACCTCAGACCACCTATCCCTTTGTGTTCATCATCTGCTCCCTGCCTACTCTTCTCTTAAGCCACGCTGACTTCATTATCTAGTTCCCTACAGGCTTTAGTTACTACCTCCTTTCTGTCCAATAACCTGTCTAATATTTTGTTCCCATCCCCCTGCCACATTAGTTTAAACCCTCCCCAACAGCGTTAGCAAAATCACCCCCAAGGACATTGGTTCCAGTCTGGCCCAGGTGTAGACTGTTCAATTTGTAATAGTCCCACCTTCCACAGAACCAGTCCCAATGTCCCAAAAATCTGAACCCCCCCCCGCACCATTTCTCAAGCCATGCTATCATCCTGGTTATTTGTTCATTTCTGCTCTGACTAGCATGTGGCACTGGTAGCAATCCTGAGATTACTACCTTTGAGGTCATACTTTTTAACTTGGTTCCTAACTCACTAAATTCTGCTTGTAGGAGCTCATCCCATTTTCTACCTCTATCATTGGTGCCCATTTGCACCACGACAACAGGTTGTTCACCCTCACTCTTCAGAATGTTCTGCAGCTGATCTGAGACATCCCTGACCCGTGCATCTGGGAGGCAACATACCATTCGGGAGTCTCGTCTTCAACCACAGAACCGCCTATCTACTCCCCTTACAACTGAATCCCCGAGGACTATAGCCCTTCCGCTCTTTTTCCCGTCCTTCTGTACAGCAGAGCCAGCCACAGTGCCACAAACCTGGCTACTACTGCCTTCCCTTGGTGAGCCAGTATCCAAAACGGAACACCTGTTTTGAAGGGAGATGACCGCAGGGGAAACATGCACTGCCTTCCTGCTCTTTCTCTGCCTTTTAGACATCCATTCCCTTTTGCCTCCAGCAATCCTAATCTGCTGTGTGACCAATTTGCTAAACATGCTATCCACAACACACTCAGCATCGCGTATGCTCCAAAGTGAGTCCATCGCAGCTCCACAGGCATCATGCGGTTAAACAAGATCTGAAGCTGGATACATTTCCTGCGCGTGAAGGAGTCAGGGACATCGGCTGTGTCCCTGAGCTCCCACACTGAGCAAGAGGAGTATAACAGGGGTCTGAGATATCCTTTCATTTTTAGTCTTAATATTAACATAGATAAATGAAAAAGGAACAAAAAATATTTTTACCAATCACAAAATATATAAAGAGAATGAAGTAGAGAAAGCCTTACCTTACCTACACATCTGAGTCCTTTTTTGGGTTAGAGGAGGAGGGTGGGTGGGAGACACTACACGTGTAGTGAGGTGTCTTGGGTTCAGCTAGTGCCCAAATAAAAGAAGGCTGCTACTGCTCGAGGTAAGCTTTCTAAAGTGGGAAAACTCACCTTCCCAGCAGCCTCCTGGTGTTCTCTCTCTGTGTCTCAGTCCTCCCGAAAATTAATCTCATGAATCTATGACCTGTGATTCAAGGCTATCGTGACCACATAGATCTTTAAGAGGACACACTCATTCTCTATTTGCCCTGTTGCTCATAATGTATTTACAGAATTTCTTTGGATTGTCCTTAATCTTAGTTGTCAGTGCTATCTAACATACCACCTTATTTCGTCCGATTTTGCTCTTAAGTTTGCCTCTATACATTTTATATTATTGAAGAAATTAACTTGAATCCAGTTCTCTATGTCTAATATATGATTATTTTCGTATCCTTCAATAGAACCTCAATATCTTTATTCATTCGCTGTTGCGTACTCTTACCAGACATACCCTTCACTCTAACATAAATATAATTATTCAACACCCTCGTTGTCGCACTTTTGAAAGTCCCCTACTTCTCAGATGTCCTTTACCTCCAACAGTTTACTCCAATCAATTCTAGAAAGTTGTTTTCTCATACCCATAAAATGTGCCTTTATCCAATTATCTAAGATGTCTGAACATATTTGTTCCTCAACTTCCCTATGATTACCATGATTGCTAAAGTGCAATCCCATCAAGGTGATTATCCCTGCCTCATTAGTATGTTCAAACCACATATATTCACTTGAACCTTTGTTTCAGAAATATTATCTCGAATTACAGTGGCAATGTTTACATGAATGAAAATTTCCACTCATTCTCCTCTCCTGCCTACTATTATATTCTTCCGATCGTATATAAATGATGGAACACTGAGCGACCACTCCTGAATATCTCTCTGCCAGGTTTCTCTAATACCTATAAGGTGTCAATCCCATCTTGCCCAACATTCACTGAGATCATCAGCCTAACCGCTAAACTTTCTTCAGTTGATGCAGTTTAATTTTTCAGATAATTTATTCTCTGACATTCCCTTGCCTGCTTTTTCTAATTACCTTGTTACTTCCTGATTCAAAACTGTCCTAATTTATATTTCGAGTTAAACTGCTGCATAGTCTTGCTCCACAACCCCCTCCTCCCCAAATTCACTTTACAGTCTCTTTAAATGGAATGAGCAAACAGAGCAACAGTTTAAAATATTAGAAAAAGGCGTGACTTACTGGTCAAATTTAGCACCCTGCAGCAAATGGTATCTGGAATGTGATGTCTTTATTGATGCCTTACATATTTTGTATCTCTTTCTTGATGTCGTAATGCTTCAGAAATATTCTCATTCAGAAGACACACAGTGGTGAAAAACAAAAAGGTGTTTGACTTGGTCACACAACTACTCACAAAAATCAATCAACTCTATCATTTCAGCAGATCTCATTGTGAATGCATTTGCTGTTCTCTGCCTAGCAACAGTAAATCTGTCTTATTCCTCGACGAAAGCAGCAGTGTAAGTAACATATGTAATGATTCTTTTTTGCAATGTCTTTACTTCAGAAAAGAAACAGAGCAACATCTGAGACAATCCTTCATTTTAACAGTTATTTTCTTATGTCTGTTCACAATCAAAAATACAGTAACAGGCATTTACAGGTGCAAGGAATGCAAATTAAAGCATCTAACTCTGAGTGAGAGAAAGAAGTTGAGGGAGAACAAGAAAGACGGAGTCAGTGAAAATCGGGGGAAAAATGCAACACTGGAACTGCGCTAAATATAAGTCAAGATCAAGAGAATTAATGGAAGAAAATGAAAGTGTGAGTGAAGTGAGAGATTGCAAGAAGCTTACATGAGAGTCAGATAGACATTACTTAAATTGTTTCAAAATTGCAAAGCTCCACGAGCAGTTCTACCCTAACGTATTCATGGTTGAATCTCAGGTTAATGTAAAACCACAGAAAGTCATTCGGAAACCGGATAAAATAGTGCCAATTATTATGTGTTGACCTCAAAACAAAAACAAGTGGGTCATGGGAGAAAATGGGAGCTGCAGATGCTGGAGAATCCAAGATAACAAAGTGTGGAGCTGGATGAACACAGCAGGCCAAGCAGCTTCTCAGGAGCACAAAAGCTGACGTTTTGGGCCTAGACCCTTCATCAGAGAGAGCCTGTGTTCTCTGTGTTCATCCAGCTTCGCACTTTGTTATCATAGGCGGGTAATACTTAAGTTCTACAGAACTTTATAATATCAGACGTATCAGAGTATCATCACAGTCATTAATCTTCTAACCAAAGGAAACTTATAAATGTGATGATGATTCAGAACTGGTTTACTCAACTGACACCTGGAGCATGTGTTAGGAAATTTTGTACATTCAAGGCTCAGTTATGCCAAAGTTTAGAAGATGTGACCTAATGTAAATGCATAAAAATTGAGACTTGGCATAGTGAATGTGGGAAACATTTTATTTTTGGAGAATTGTAGGGAAAAGAGACTCTATCGAAAAATATATATTCTCCCAATTGAGACAGTGAGAAGGATAGTACTACTTTGCATATTGCACTTTTGGAACTTTCCTTCTCTGAAGCCATTGCAGTGATGTGGAATGTTTCTACCGTATGGTACGCTTTTTCTTTTATCAGGATTGGTAGGCATGTCGAATTGTCAGATCAACCATGATTTAATAAATAGCAGAGGACTGTCCGTGAGGCATGTGGTATAAGCCTGCTCCTCATCCCTATTGCTGGATGAACAATGTATCTGTATAAAAATGCAATGCAACATCATTGGAAATGTATGGATAACCTGGGAATTGAAAAAGGATATATTAAATAAGTTAGGAGAGGCAAGACATTTCAATCAAGTTTCACATGCAGATAACTTTACTCAGCAAAGAAGATTTGGCGTTGTGGATGTTGTAGGGGAAATGTATGTCACAGATTTAGGGAAAATTTTAGACCTGGAGAGGCTTAGAGAATATGAAATGGTCAAGGAAGTGCAGGAGATGGGTGATAGTTTGGGGTTTAAGTTTGACTTGTCAGGACTGAAGAATCATGTAGAGTTAAGGGAACTAGTAAGTGACAGATTTTAAAGAGGGGAGGATACTTGAAATTTCTGGAAAAGATGCAGAAATTCATTGTGTGTGATAGAAGAGGGTATTCACAGTAATCACTTGTACAACAGGAGTAGATTGTGGGGGAGCAGGGACACAGCTTATCAATGTAAGGGAGGCTACAGTGTTAGGGAGAGATACACGTGCCAGAGAAAGACAGAATTAAAAAAACACATGATATATATCCTGTGCTGGTTTGCCTTTTTCCCATTATCTTCATTTATATTGGAATGATATCAAATATATTTTTTATTTATTAATCAATGCAATAATTAATGTAAGGGGATGTTTCATTGCACCCTTTACTTGTTTTCTGAACTTAGATTGAGTTTTAATATACATAAATGTGTTTGTACAGCAACTTAAGTTACGTAGCATGCATGCAAAGCTTTGAAATAAATAAGCAGATGGGCCATCCAGTAAACAGGTGGCTCAGTGGTTAGCACTGCAGCCTCGCAGCATCAAGGAACCGGGTTCGATTCCAGCCTTGGGTGACTGTCTATGCAGAGTATGCCCATTCTCCCCGTGTCTGCGTGGGTTTCCTTTGTGTGCTCTGCCTTTCTCCCCAAGTCCAAAAATGTGCAGGCTAGTTGGATTGGCCATGCTAAATTGCCTGTAGTATTCAAGGGTGTGTGGGTTATAGGGGATGGGACTGGGTGGGATATTTCAAGGGGCGGTGTGGACTTTTTGGGCCAAAGGGCCTGTTTCCACACTGTAGGGAATCTAATCTAAATCACAAATATTGAAAAAAATATGAAACGTAGATGAACCACAGAAGTATGAAGGATATTTTCAAGAGCAAAATGATAGACTTCCTTCTGCTCAGTTTCAGAGTCTCTCTTGTTCTTACACTTGAGCCGTCTATGGATTCGAATGACCACTAAAATGTTACTGACTGTCGCACCATTGCGAAATCAAATAGCTATTTCCTATCTCCTCCCAGCCTATCCACCTACTTTCCCCTTTAATGGCTCCATTGCCACCTCTTTGACCTGTCTGTCTCCTCTCCAGCTATCTTCTCCTCTACCTATCTTCTCTCCACCTCCCCCGCTATCCCTATTTATTTCAGAACCCCCTACCCCTCCCCCAGTTCTGAAGAAGGCCCAGCCTTCCTGCTCCTCTGATGCTGTTTGACCTGCTGTGTGCATCTCACTCTACACTTTGTATATCTCAGATTCTCCATCGTCCATAGTTCCTAATATCTCTTGTTCAGAATTTATTAGCTTTACTGTAGAATCTGAGTAATTTGAACCTGAAAGCAGAAATCTATCAATTGTGAGTTTGCTCTATGACTGATTCAAATTGTGCATTGTATCAAAATAACAAACTCTGCAGCCAAGCAAACCTCCTGGGTGGAGTGATTCACCCTATAGGTGTGTGTGTGTGTGTGTGTGTGTGTGTGTGTGTGTGTGTGTGTGTGTGTGTGTGTGTGTGTGTGTGTGTGTGTGTGTGTGTGTGTGTGTGTGTGAGTGGCTGACAAAATGTGAGTACATGCCTGTGTCAAGTGTAAGGGTTTGCATGCAATTCAATGAGTGTGTGTCTGTATGTAAGTGTCTGTGTGGATTTGAATTTGTATGAGACATCAGGTATGTATGCAAAATGTGCGACAGAGCGACTATCTGAAGGAGGAACTCCAATGGGTTGTTAATATCTTGTGTAAAAGGGAACATTTCACCTCGAGAGGTTCACAGCAAGACATCGTCATGTTTCTAATAGAACTTGCTGGAAACAACTGGCAATACATCATTTGCCCTCCTCATTGGCTGTACCATCATGTTAAATTTCTGATGCCATAAATCCATCAGGACAACATTGTTTAATAATACCCCACCACGTTAAACAGAAACATTATATTTCCACTGTTATTTTTCCAATATAATTCACACGATACAGACAGCAAAGTAGATGATGTGATGAGATGTAGCAAAACCTGTTAAGTGCTAATATCAAGTCAGAAAACTGCCCTCCCACAGGGATAATCCTTATTGGGTCTGGAAGTATTGAGTGGGCAGGAAACAGATATTTTAATCCACCACTGAGTTAGTTTGTGAATCTCTGCTGCATATGGAAGCTTCTCCATGTTGTATTCCATCTTCCAATCACTTGCCAATTCAGTGAACCTGTCCATATCTGTTTACAGTCTGTTTGGTTGTCGCACCACTTATCCTTCCATCGATAATGGTCTTGTCAGTGAAACAACAGACATTACAACTCTTTCCTCCATCCTCAAAAACCTGATACCATTTATAAATGACTGTGGCTTCAGCGGTGACACGACCAGCACACTCACTAGTACCAGTTCACCAAGTTGGAAATGATCCTGTTTACTGCTTACCAGCCAATCGTATACCCTCCAGGGCACCACAAATGCCTTTATAATACTTGCACAGTCTACCTTAACCTTACAATGTTATAACATACAGTCAGAGAACTATCAGAAATGGGATGGTGCAAGACAGCAAGAGAGCAGGACAGAGTGAGACAGAAAACCACAGACATGGAGTAAGTGTGTGAACTGTGATTGCTCACTGAGTTGAATAAGTTCCTGAATTGCATCATAATATACGGATTCAAGTACAATGCAATTTCCCAAAATTTTCAGGTTGTAAATTTAAGAATAACTGGCAACTTTTAAGAATAACTGTACACAGCAGTCCATGCAGCATCAGAGGAGCAGGAAGGCAAATGGTTCGTGTCTAGACCCTTCTTCAGAAAAAGAAGAATGGTCCAAACCCAAAACACGAGCTTTCCTGCTCCTCTGAAGCTGCTTGGACTGCTGTGTACATCCAGCTCGACGCCTTGTTGTTCCATGAGGACAGGTTGGTTTACTTGGGAACCTATTAAGAAGAATGGGAGGAGATGGTAACTTATTGAAAAGAATCCAGTTCTAACAAGGCTGCTGACCAGATGCAACAAAAATGTTTCTCCTGGTAAGGAATGTGGCACCAAAGGTCGCAGCCTCAGGATACGGGCTAGACCATTTTGAACGGTGAATTTTCTTCACTTGGTGTCGTCAACTTGTGGATGAGTCCACCACAGACAGGCTGGAAGCCAAGCTACTCCACATACTCAGGAAGGAGATTGACAATGTATTAAGATTTGAAAGGCATCACGGGGTATAGAGAGAAACCGGTGTTATGGCATCAAGAGAGAGGATCAGCCATGAACATACTCATTGAGAAATAAGGTTGGAAGGGCCGAATGTTCTATTCCTGCTCCTGCTTTTCTATGTTTCTCTCAGTTTGATGCCCTCCTGAAGATCTTATCCTGAAAGGTCTCAGGGCTTGCCCTGCAGAAACACATCAATAGTTGTTTTCATTCAGACAGTCCTTTTGAAAATGTGATTTTTCTTTGCAAAAGCTGTTTGTAGACAGTCTGTGGATGAAAGTGGTCCACAAGATTCCTGAACGTTCCTCAGTAAAACAGTCACAGCAAGAATTCTTTATTCTTGATAACCAATCATTTGCAATAATGGCTGACACTTCTTGGACCTTCCCGAAAGGAGCCCTTGGACAGTAACGCCTGTGTAAGTAACAATCAGAATGAAGAGAGAAACACAGTGAACACACTGGAATGGATGAGCATAAAGCATTTCAAAAAATAAAAAAAAATCTAAGGGTATCCCAAAGTTGTTTTGGTTTTTTTTCTCTTTTACATGTGATCAAGTGGCTTTGAAGTTTCTTTGAAGTTTCTTGCCTTAATGGCTACCACCCAATGGCTCAGACCTCCATAATCACGAAATGCTTCGGGAGGTTGGCTTTCCCACGCCAATTCTAGCCTCCCAACATGCCCAGAGCCCGTTCAATTTGCATACTGATGAAACATGTCAACAGCAGACACATTTTCTGTAGACCTACACTCAGCCCTGGAACATCTGGATGATAAGGACACTAACATCAGGGTCATACTCATCAATTACAGCTCTGCTCTCAACTCCATTATACCTAATTGCAAAACACTCAGATTTAGGACTTGGTTACATCCTGTTCAGCTGGATTCTTAGCTTCCAACCCACAGACCACAATCAGTGGAGACAGATAACTGCACCTCCACCATGATAGCCCTCAACACGGCATCCCCCAAGATGTGTTCTCAGTCACCTAATGTGCTCTCTGTGCACTCACAACTATCTAGTCAGATCCCATAAGAATGTTTGCTGATGACAGCACCATGGTAAGGCAGGTATCAAACAACGATGTGTCAAAATACAGAAAATAGATGGAGGGCTTGTTTTTGAGTCATAATGAGAACAAGCTGTCTCTCAATGTCAGCAAAACAAATGATCATTGACTGAAGGAAGAAAGGGGGAGGATATACCAACATCTACATCAACAGAGCTGTGGTGTAGAGGAATGAAATTATCATGTACCTGGTTGTAATAATAACTGACAATCTGTCCTGGACTTCCCACATAGAAGTGATCATCAAGAAGGCCCAACTACGCCTCTTCTTCACCAAGCAGCTTTGGAAATTTTGCACATTCACAAGCATCAAGGCCAACTATTACAGATATAAAATCATAGAAACCATGCTAACCGGGATCATAATGGCCTGAAGGGTAACTGCTCTGCCCAGGACTGTCAGAAATCACAGATCTTTGTATGCACAACCCAGACCACCACAAAACCAAACTCCGTTGATGGACTCCATTTACTCTCTCATTGCCATGAAAGGCTGCTAAAAGCAAATATGGAATTGAGATAAATGTTTATTTTCAGACTGAAACCGAACCTGTTGGAGCAGCTCCGTGTTATGACATCACTGATTTGCAATGTCCTTCATTGATTTGGATGAGGACAGTGAATGGATTGGATCTGAAATAGTTGATACAACAAGATAGTCATTCACTAATTTGTAAATTGGAGTAGAGAGTCTGTATGGGGATACAAACAGAGGTGGGTATTGAACAAACCTTCCACAGAAACCACATAGAGTCGATTATGGGGTGGTTGTCTTTTGGCAGAAGGATAAAACAATAAACTATTTAAATACGGGAGTGATTGAGAAGTCAGTGATACAGAGAGATTTGCCTGTCCTGGAACGTGAATCAGAGAAAATTAGCCTGCATTTACAGCAACCGATTGGGAACATAAATTGAATTAAACTGTTTCTTGCAAGCAGTACAGAGTGTAATCGTCTGTATGTTTTGTTTCATCTGGAGAGGACATTGCTGAAGTGAAATCTGATGAACTGAACTGCAAAACTGAAAAAAGAAAAGAGACTTATATTGCTTTAGAAGCTTTTCTAACATGTTTTGTGGTGCTCGTTGCTGTGATTAAAGCATTCAAATATGAAGGACTAACAGTTTAGGCCTGAGAATGAGAGATGTTCTAATTGAACCATAAAAGCCTTTGAGTAGAGTGTATCAGAATCAAACCTAATCGATGTTTACTTTTGTAAGAGATACTAAAGTGTGAATATCAATTCTAAGAATAGGATCTATTCATCAGAAAACAGATATTGTAAAGATTAAAATGGAAAACACGTCGATACATATAAATGTATCTTTAAATTGTCAACAGAGGACACGTTTCTGAGGCGAAAAGCACAACAATGGCAGTGATGCACCTAAATAGAGCAGGGAACTGGGAATGCGTCATACAGTGTGGAGATTGTTCCAGAAGACCTCATATGGTCCTGTTTGTTGTTCGGATAGCAGTATTGTACATTTCAGCTCAGGGAGTAAATGTAGCCTGCTTCCTTTCTTTGTTTCTCCTGCCAACAAAGTATGACAGCTGAAAGCATATGTCACCTTTGCCACGCATGGATTCCTGAGAAAAATTCCTTGGAATCACCCCCTTTCCTGTAACAAAGGGAATTCAGCCATACCCAACTGTTCATCTCATAGATTTAATAATAATTTTTACAAATTTCTTTCAAGTTGAATTCTGCAGTGTGCCTATTTCTTTGTTTGTCTTCAGACATGTGTGTATCTCATTGTGTGTAGATGTGTATGTGTGTGCACATGTGAAAAGTGAATATTGAATACCATAGTTGGAAATTCCAAACTGCTTGTCATCGATCTTTCTATCCTAGCTTGTGCAACTTTGTAAATTTTTCTTTGTAGATAAAAGGAAGCTGCATCGCTACTTCCTAATACCGACACTGACTTAATTTGAGATGTTGAAATGTGGATGTTCTCTGAGGAATACATAGCGTTCAGAACAATTTGTTACCCATCCGTGAGTGGAATAGCATGCGTGCAGGAATATTTGAACAAGATTGTGCTGTTAAAGTGAGAGTAATATTTATGGAGCAGCAAGGCTAGACACTCCATATCCACAGTAAAAAGAAGAGTTAATTTAGCATCTTAAACTGCTTTTTCAGGAATCTGATAATCACATTCCATCCCATCCAAACGACTTGACAAGAAGAGGGATTGTACATTCAGTCCTGCCAGCCTATAACACGGGAAGAGATTGTGCTTCGTCAGCATGACAAACTATTAAAACAGAATGAGGGACCCTGTCAGGTCCTTCAGCCGGTTTCACGGGGAAGCCATTCAGCAACTCCAGCTGCTACATAGGAATAGGAGATGACCATTAAGCCTCCTGAAGCCAATTATAAAGGAACAAGTAATTACTTCAACAATATGACAATCAAATAGAGCAGAGACTGCACACATAGATTTGTTCCACTTCATTCCTCGTAACTTTGCTGTTTGTGATATACCCGTGTTTCTTTATATGTGTTCCAATCGTCATGTTATGAGATGTTATGACATCGCTCTCAAATTGGAGAAGGAGGTTGGGAAGGCAAGTCCAAGCCTCCTTGGTCCAGATGTAGGGTCATTACCTCAGTGCCACGTTAACTTTAACACATGAAGTAACGTTATCATCATATAATTTGCTGGTAGTGGTTTGGGAAAGTGAATGGCAGGTGCCAAGTCCCAAAGGGGCATTCTTCATTCACGAGAAGACAGACTAATGTTCTTTATGAGGGACAGAAACTGGTGCAATTGGCTAATTGTTTCAGAGTGAAGGTATTCCGACTGTTATGGAGATTGCGAACGACATGCTGTTCAGTACAATGTCAGACAGCAACTACATATTAATAAGGGAAGAGATCATTCAGAGCTTGCACCCATGTCACAATTACCATGTCGGCTCTCTAGAGGGACAGTGACTATTGGGGATCATCTATCCTGGAATATAATAGCGTTGAACTTATCAGCAGTGTTTGTTTTGGGCATATTGACTGATCTTTTGTCACCCTTAAATTTCATTGCAATTATGTGTTATTCTTTCACAGTGCCATACATTAAACACGCCCTTACTCCACTCTCCTCATGGTAGGGATTTATCTGCCAAAACTCATTCAAGTAGATAATTGGCACGAAAGAGCCCTCTCATCTCTCTTTACGGATATTTCACTGTGCAACTTGTGTTTCAATTGGTCATCAGAATTTTTCAGTGTATTTCCTGACGAAGGAGAAATTTTTATTCATTAGCACAAATGTTGTTTCTGTAAGAGCGTACCATTTTTACTCCTGTACTTGAAATACTTTGCAATGAAGAACAATGCACCATTTACTGTCCAAATTATTTTCTGCCTCTTATAAATTTTTAATCACAGGGGACATACATGTCGTTTAGGACAACAGTACTTGCCAACCTTCCACCATTCAATAAATATAAATGGGAAGAATTGTACTTACTGTCCACATAAAAATCATATATGTGCCATGTGAATACCTGTGGAGCAAATAATGATGCATGTCGTAACCCATGTGCATTAGCCTTCAGAGTTCGTAGGAACTGCCGATGCTGGAGAATCTGAGATAACACAGTGTGAAGCTGGATGAACTCAGCAGGCCAAGCAGCATCAGAGGAACAAGAAAGCTTGACGTTTCTGGTCGGGACCCTTCTTCAGAAGATATTTCAGAAGATATATTTTATTTTTCAGAATGACATTTTCTTCTTCTGAAGGGTCCTGACCCGAAACGTCAAGCTTTCCTGCTCTACTGATGTTGCTTGACCAGCTGTGTTCATCCAGCTTCACACCGTGTTATCTCATATTGGCCTTCAGTTCAGATAAATATACTGTTCTCTATTCCCTCAATTTTTCAATTCTCAAAAGATGTAGCAAATTCTGCCTTGACAACTGCCACACTGTACTCCCCTGCCCCCGCAACAGCTTACTCATGAGCTCCAGTATTCTTCACGGGGAAGCCATTCAGCAACTCCAGCTGCTACATAGGAATAGGAGATGACCATTAAGCCTCCTGAAGCCAATTATAAAGGAACAAGTAATTACTTCAACAATATGACAATCAAATAGAGCAGAGACTGCACACATAGATTTGTTCCACTTCATTCCTTGTGCAGTCAAATCAAAAGTCTTCTGACAATTCAAATATACTGCCCACTCTGTCATTTGTCGATATCACAATTAACATCCTCCACAACCTCCATGAGGTTTATGAAAAATGATTTCCATTTCCTGATTCTAGTCTGACTCCACATATCATATCATTCCTTCGCAGCGTGCAGTAATCACATTCCTGATAAAGATTCTGATATTTTCTGCATTAGTCAAGCTGCCCCCTTTTTTTCAATTCATTGCTTGTCGATCTGTCTTTACAGTAATTTTAACATCATTCTTAACTAACTCACTTTCTGCTTCCTTATCTGTACTGTTCCAGGTTCACTTTCAACACAAGTTCCTTTAACTATTGCAACAGCTCATTCATGAGCTGGTAATATTTCGTTCTCTGGAGTAAACGGCTTTTTAACCGGCAAAATTAGGGACATACAAGTGGTGGCGACTCATTGCAGTTCTGCCTTAGTTACCAGAATCTGGATTATTTTCTGCTTCCTTCTGTTTGGTAAACATGTATTATTTCTTTGGTTGTCGGTCTTCTCCTTGAATACAAACATTTCCCTGCATCCTCCCACAATCAGGTTTAGTTTTGACAAAAATATTTTGGTTATCTATTAATGCGGTCTGGATCATTGGATCACAATTCAGATTTGTAGTGCTAATCTACACTTCTCCTGCTGTGCATACTCCTTCCCTGTATTTGTTGACAAATATTTTAGCAATGGTATTTGCAAGATCACAACTTTTACAAGGTCAAAACAAAGAACAGCTCTTGCCATATAATCATCTTCCGAGATAAGTTCCTGCTGTTGGGATAGTTGCAGCAGGACCATCCGGTACCGTAAGAGTACTGCTCTAATCAATATTCTTTAAGGGCTAATTATCTGTCCTACTTGTAAAATGTCCTGTAAACCCAGTTAGAATAATTTCTGCATCTATTTTCCATGTATGCCAATGTAAAGTTGTTGTGTTTCGGATAGTTCAGGCTCTCCCTTGTCCATATGATGGAGCAACCGACAGCCCTTTGTCAAATGGAACACAATCTCGAGAAAAAATAACTGGCCAAGTTCAGAAATATCCATAAAAAACCCTTGTTATACAGATTAGGCTGTTTTACATTTTAAACTGTACAGCCACCAACATGAGTGTGGGACTTATGAATACATTTTTTCCTCACCTATGTTGCCTCTTTCACATTGTCAAACATTGAAATTTTCTGTGGGTCAATTGTAGTTTCTACCTCAGGCCTATAGTGGTGTTTATACTGCAGAATACAGAAATTCCGACATCGAAGAGCTGGGAACATTTTTTTCCTTTTTATTGATGGTGAATGTTAGAAAAAGTGTGGAGACCAACATTTATTCTATTTACAGAGGTCAGAAAATATTTGAAAAGCTGTGAGATCATATTTGAATGATCATATGGACAGCGACTGATCAATCGAAGGCATTCAAAATTATTTTCTTGAGGAAAATTTATGTCTGGTACACTTGACTACTTCGATTTGAAGGGATAAAAATGGCCAATGAAGGAAATATTTTGAAGAACGCCAAATGAATTAGCAGAAGATTGAAGTGTGTCATTGTCCAAAGTAACTCCGTTGAGAGTGTGTTAAAATAAAAACCACAATGTCCTGGGTCTTGGAAATGTTTCTCATGATTTTTACTGGTCTATAAGCACGTTGAATATAGAAGAATAATTCGGTAGTTTGGCCCATCGAGCCTGCTGTGCCATTTGATATCAGCTGTTGTGTTTTTTTTTCTCAAAACTTGTACTCCCCACAATGCATTATCCCGATCTCAAGCAACAGTCCAACTACCTCTGGTAACAAGCTGTGGAGCTCGATGAACACAGCAGGCCAAGCAGCATCTTAGGAGCAGGAAATCTGAAGTTTTGGGCCTCAGCCCTTCATCAGAAATGGGGGAGGGAAGGAGGGTTCTGAAATAAATAGGTCAGTTCAGGAAGGATGGACAGGTCAAGGGGCGGGATGAGGTTAGAACGTGGGAAATTGGGGTGCAGCCTGAAGTGGGACAGGTCAGGGAGGCGGGGATGAGTTGGCTTGGTTTAGGGATGCAGTAGCGGGAGTGGAGATTTTGAAGCTTGTGAAATTCACATTGATACCATGGGGCTGCAGAGTTCCCAAGCGGAATATGAGTTGCTGTTCCTGTAACCTTCGGGTGGCATCGTTGTGGAGGCCCAGGATGGACATGTCATCTGAGAAATGGGAGGCGGAGTTGAAATGTTTTGCGACTCTGAGGTGCAGTTGTTTATTGCGAACTGAGTGTACGTGTTCTGCAAAGCGATTCTGAAGCCTCCAGTTGGTTTCCCCGATGTTGACAAGATCACAACTGGTACAGCAGATACAGTACACCACACTAGCTAATGTGCAAGTCAACATATGCTTGATGTGGAAAGTCTTCTTGGCGAGTGGGATGGGGGTGAAGCGAGGAATGTGGGTCAGGTGTTGCAATTCCTGCAGTTGCCGGAATAAGTGCCAGATGTGGTGGAGCTGGAGGGGAGAGTGGAGTGGACAAGGGAGTTGTGGAGCGAATGGTCCGTCCGGAAAGGTGACAAGGGTGGGAAGGGAAAAATATCTTTGGTGTTGGGGTCGGATTGAAGATGGCAGAAGTGTCGGAGAATGATCCATTGGATGCGGAGGTTGGTGGGGTGGTATGTGAGGAGGAGGGGGATTCTGCTTTGGATGTTTATGCCTGGTCGGGGTGTGAGGCTTGAGTTGCGGGAAATGCGGGAGACACGGTCGAGGGGTTTCTTGACCACTGCAGGGGGGAAGTTGTGGTCCTTGAAAAACAAGGACATCTGAGAAGTACGGGAGTGGAATGCCTCATCCTGGGAACAGGTGAGGCAGAGGCAAAGGAATTGGGAATAGGGGGTTGCATTTTTGGAGGAAGGTGGGTGGGAAGAGGTGTATTCAAGGTGGCTGTGGGAGTCGGTGGGCTTGAAATGGATATCAGTTTCTAGGTGGTTGCCTGAGATGGAGACAGAGAGGCCCAGGAAGGTGAGAGAGGTCTTGGTGATAGTCCAGTCGAACTTAAGTTTGGGGTGGAAGGTGTTGGTGAACTGGAGGAACTGTTCAAGCTCCTCGTGGGAGCACGAGTTGGCGCCGATACAGTCATCAATGTAACAGAGGAAGAGGTGGGGTTTAGGGCCAGTATAGGTATGGAAAAAAGATTGTTCCATGTAACCTACAAAGATACAGGCATAGCTTGGGCCCATTCAGCTACCCATGACCACCCCCATTGTCTGTAGGAAGTGGGAGGAATTGAAAGAGAAGTTGTTGAGGGTAAGGATAAGTTCAAATTAGCGGAACAGGGTGTCAGTGGTGGGGGACTGGTCAGGCCTGCAGGACAGGAAGAAGCGGAGGGCCTTTTGACCATCTGCATGGGGAATGCAGTTGTATAGGGACTGGATGTCCATCGGAAAAATGAGGTGTTGGGGACCGGGGAATTGGAAGTTCTGGAAGAAACAAGTTTCCATCTCAAGTTTCCACTGACTCCCAAAGCTATCTAGAAATCAGCTCCTACCACCCACCATCCTGCAAAAATGCCATCCCCATTCCCAGTTCCTTTGCATGCACTGCATCTTCTTCCAGGATGAGACATTTCACTGCCATACATCTCAGATGTCCTTATTGTTCAAAGACCCCAACTACTACCGCACCCCTCCCCCCCGCAGTGGTCAGGAACACCCTCGACCAAGTCTCCTGCATTTCCCGTAACTCATCCCTCACACCCCCTCTCAACAACAACCAAAAAAGAATCACTTTTCTCCTCACCTACCTCTCCACCAACCTCCGGATCCAATGCATCATCCTCCGACATTTCCACCACCTGCAAACCGATCCCACCACCAAAGACATTTTCCCTTCCCCACCCTTGTCTGCTTTCTGGAGGGACCCATCACTCCCTGACTCCCTTGTCGGCGCCATACTCCTCTCCAGCCCCACCACTTCCAGCACTCTTCCCTGCAACATCAGGAAGTGCTACACCTGCCCCCACACTTCCTCCCTCACATCTAGACCAGGTCCCAAGAAGACTTTCCACTTTGAGCAGATGTTCATCTAGACATCTGCTAATGTGGTATACTGCATCCACTCTACCCATTGTGGCCCTCTCTCCATTTGGGAAACCAAGCGGAGGCTTGGGGATTGCTTTGCAGAACACCTATGCTTGGTTCGCAATAAAGAACTGCAACTCCCAGGCGTGAACCATTTCAACTCTTCTTCCCATTCCTCAGACGACATGTCCATTCTGGGCCTCCTGCAGTGCCACAACAATGGCAACCGAAGTTTGCAGGAACAGCAAAACATATTCTGCTTGGGAATCCAGCAGCCCAATGGTATCATTGTGGATTTTACAAGCTTCAAAATCGCCCCTCTCCCTACCATATCCCAAAACTACCCCCTTGAACTGTCCGACCTCCCTGGACTGACCTATCCCCTCCTTACCTCTCCTAATACACTCAACTTTACTGGCTCCATCCCCGCCTCTTTAACTTATCTGTCTCCTCTCCACATATCTACTCCCCTATCCATCATCGATCCACTCTCCCATCTCTCCCTGTTTATTTCAAAACCTCTTAACCTACCTCATTTCTGATGAAGGGACTGGGCCCGAAACAGCAGCTGTCCTGCTCCTTAGATGCTGCTTGGCCTGCTGTGTCCATTCTTGGGACCGGGAATGGATGTGCGGGAGGAAGTGTGGGGGCAGGTGTAGCTCCACATCTTGTTGTCTTGAATTCTCCAGCATCTGCAGTTCCTCTTATCTCTGAGCCCATCTACCTCTGTCTTAAATACTCAAAATGAAATGATGTGCACAGTCAACTGTGGCAAATGAGTGCGATAGATTCACCACTCTCTGGCTGATGGAATCCCTCACCATCTCAGTTCTGAATTGTCGTCCTTCATCTGAGGATGTAGCCACAAGTTCAAATCTCTCAATAGTGGGAACATCATTTCCAGGTCCTCACCACCCAGGCCTCTCAGTATTCTGAAAGTTTACATCAGATCCCTCTCTCAACCATTTAAATTCCATTGAGTGCGGACGTAGAGTCCTCATTAGCTCTTCATATAACAAGTCCTGAATCTCCTGGATTATTTGTGTAAACATGCTCTAGGCTCCCTTCAATGCCAACATATCTTTCCTCAGATACTGGATTGAAAAACTGCTTACAATGTTCCAAATATTGTTTGACAAGAGCCTTAAACAGCCTCAGCAGTACATCTCCCCTCTTCTATTTTAACTCTCTTTAAATGAATGCCAGCAATACATTTGTTTCCCTAACTGTCAAGTGAGTTTGCCTATTATCCTTATGAAAATTTTGAACGACAACTTCCAAGTCCCTTTGTAGCGAAGATTTCTGAAGCCTTTGCCCATATAGAAAATACAATCTACTCTATTTTTCCGATGAAAATGCATTACCTCACACTTTTCCACATTGTTTTTCATCTGCAAATTCTTTTCAACCCCCATAAATTGTCCTTGTCCTTCAGCAATTATGTTGTTTCCTCAACACAACCTGTCCCTCTACCTATTTTTGTGTCATCTGCAAAATGAGCAACAATGTCATCAGTTCCTTCATTCGGGTTGTTAATGTGTACCGTGAATAGTTGCAGTCCGAACACTGTCCATCGCAGAACTCCACTATTCAATGGATTCAAACTGGAAAAGCCTCCTTTATCTCCACTATCTACCTTCTGTCAGCCTTCCAATCCTATTTCCACTGACCATACCCTGCCCCTAACACCATGTGCTCTCTAATATCTTATTCAGTTGTCTTATGAGTGACACCTTGTCAACAGCCTTCCGAAATCCAAATATATTATATCAACTGTTTCTGCTTTGTCTAATCTGCTTGCCACCTCATCAAAAACTTCTAACCGATTTGCTCAGGCTGGACCTCCCCTTGACAAAGCTGTACTAACTCAGCCCGACTTTAGAATGTGTATCCAAGAACTCCACAATGTTATCCTTAAGAGTGGATGCTAAACTCTTACCAACGACCAAGGTCAAACTATTTAGCCTGTAGTTGGTCTAGGCCTGCAACTTCAGCTTTTGTGCTCCTCGATGCTGCTTGGCCTGCTGTGTTCATCCAGCCCCACACTTTGTTATATCGGATTCTCCAGCATCTGCAGTTCCCACGATCTCTGATCACTATTTAGCCTGTAGTATCTTGCCTTCTGCCTCCCAACCTTCTTAAATGGAGGTGTTACATTAACCATTTTCTCATCTTCTGTGATACTCTCTGATTCTTGAAAGGTCACCACTAATGTCTCTATGAACACAATTAGCCATGTGACATTTTTCTGTGTTGTAAGCATTTTGAATTACCTGGTGTGAGAGGATAGTGTCACCAATAAAGAGGAATGAAGGAATCTGCTCGGTTTTCAAGTCATCACCATAGCCTTACCAGATTATTGAGCTGTTCTTGCAGTAGAGAGAGACGTCAGGTGGTGATATATCCAGAGGGCCACCATATCTGAGGTGAGGGGTGAGAAGTTGAGAATGAGTGTCCGTCATGGTGTGAGAATTGAACCCATGCTTTTGCCATCACATTGCCTCACAAACGAACCATTCAGTCAACTAAGCTGAATGCTACTGATGCCATGTAACACCCATACTGAGACCAAATTAAAATGTACCAACAGCATTTGCTTAATTGGAAATTTGCTTCCAAACGTTTTCCTCAGGGGTCAGCATTGACAACAATTTCTCTATATTTGTCAAGAAAACGAAGGGGATGGTGATTGAATTCAGAGAAAAGAGTTGAGGGTCCATCCCTGTCTACATCAACGGTGCTGAGTTGTAAATGGTCGAGATGATCAGGTACCTCGTAGTGTTGATCACGAACAATCTCCCCAGTACACACATGTCGATTGCACGGCGAAGAAAGCACTTCAATTCCTTTAGTCCTCAGGAGGCTAAGGCATGTCCATAAAGACTCTGAACCTATTTTATTACGGATGCATCATAGCAAACATCCTAGCTGAGTGCACCAAAGTGTGGTATGGCAACTGCTGTTCCCAAGACGGAAAGATTCACAATCCAGTCCATCACACAAACCAGCCCTCCATCTTTTGACCCCATCAATTCTTCCCACTACGCTGAGAAAGTAATTGGCGTAATCAAAGTCTGTTCTCACCCTAGTTATGCTTGCTTTCTCCCTCTTCTGTCGGTCAGAAGAGATACAAGTTTGGCCGTCCGTACAAGCACTCTCAGAGACTGCCTTTCTGCCCCTCTGTTTTGAACCCTTTGTTACTCACACTTTGTTTCTCACCCCCCGTTTTATACACCCTGTTTCTGCCGCTTAGTTTCGCCTCTGCAATCAGCCTTTTTGAATGGATATCTGAAATGTTCATATTGATCTCACTCTTTCTGCAACATTGATGCATATTCTATGATAGGATTTGCCCGTGTTTCACACAAAACAATACTTTGCAGTGTATCTTGGTATATGTGGTAATAATAAATCAAATAAAATAAAAACATTGGTCGCTTGCTTTTGCTGTTAATTCAATAAACTAGAATTGTATGTGGGTGGTGAAATTTGAATGCATTAAATTCTGTCACATCATTTATCACGAGGAAGCAGTTTGTAGACTGCAGTATGAACTAATTTATCTGGTTCATTGGTTAGAAATGCTATCAATGGTTATTCAGTCTGGAGAATGCTCTGATTCAGAAGGATCACTGTCTGTAGATCTGTCATCCTTATCACACTCTGGCCAATGCATTGCCCTGCTTCTATTACACAGAAAGCAATTGAAATGTTGCAATAGAGCCAGCATCCATGACTTCCTTTGGCAGTTCATTCGACACGTGAACCACTCTATGGAAAATTGTTGTCCATCATCCTTTTTAGAATCTTTTCTCTCATCTTAAATTTATACCCACAGTCTTGAAATAACCCTCTCAACAGAAAGAATACCTACTATTAACCTTATCTATAACTCTCACCATGTTGTAAACTTCTACAAGGTCAGTTTTCAAGCTCCAACTCTACAGTGGTAAAAATAATACAGCCTTGCCTTTCGAGCCACTCGATATGCCTTAGACATTCCATACCATACAAAATCTTGGTAAAAATCGACTGAACTCTCTCTATACTACGAACACCTTTCTTGTAACAAGATTGAGTAGGAATGGACAAGAATACCCCAGAAGAGGCCTCAACAAAGTTTTGTAAAAGTTCAAGATAGCTTCCCAACTCCTATTCCCAAACGTCTGAGCAATTAAGGAAAGCGTGAACAATTCTTTGTTAACCATGCTGTCTGCATGTGATGCAAACCTCAAAGAATTATGGAGCAAAATCCTGGTCCATTTTATCTGCATTACCATCCAGGCACCACTTTAATTGAATAATTCCTGCTCGAGTTCATTTTACAAAAAAACAAAATACTTCATATTCGAAGATAATAAAATGTGAGGCTGGATGAACACAGCAGGTCAAGCAGCATCTCAGGAGCACAAAAGCTGACGTTTCGGGCCTAGACCCTTCATTAGAGAGGGGGATGGGGAGAGGGAACTGGAATAAATAGGGAGAGAGGGGGAGGCGGACCGAAGATGGAGAGTAAAGAAGATAGGTGGAGAGAGTATAGGTGGGTAGGTAGGGAGGGGATAGGTCAGTCCGGGGAAGACGGACAGGTCAAGGAGGTGGGATGAGGTTAGTAGGTAGATGGGGGTGCGGCTTGGGGTGGGAGGAAGGGATGGGTGAGAGGAAGAACAGGTTAGGGAGGCAGAGACAGGTTGGACTGGTTTTGGGATGCAGTGGGTGGGGGGGAAGAGCTGGGCTGGTTGTGTGGTGCAGTAGGGGGAGGGGACGAACTGGGCTGGTTTAGGGATGCAGTAGGGGAAGGGGAGATTTTGAAACTGGTGAAGTCCACATTGATACCATTAGGCTGCAGGGTTCCCAGGCGGAATATGAGTTGCTGTTCCTGCAACCTTTGGGTGGCATCATTGTGGCACTGCAGGAGGCCCATGATGGACATGTCATCAAGAGAATGGGAGGGGGAGTGGAAATGGTTTGCGACTGGGAGGTGCAGTTGTTTGTTGCGAACTGAGCGGAGGTGTTCTGCAAAGCGGTCTCCAAGCCTCCGCTTTGTTTCCCCAATGTAGAGGAACCCGCACCGGGTACAATGGATGCAGTATACCACATTGGCAGATGTGCAGATAAACCTCTGCTTAATGTGGAATGTCATCTTGGGGCCTGGGTTACGGGTGAGGGAGGAGGTGTGGGGGCAAGTGTAGCATTTCCTGCGGTTGCAGGGGAAGGTGCCGGGTGTGGTGGGGTTGGAGGGCAGTGTGGAGCGAACAAGGGAGTCACGGAGAGAGTGGTCTCTCCGGAAAGCAGACAGGGGTGGGGATGGAAAAATGTCTTGGGTGGTGGGGTCGGATTGTAAATGGCGAAAGTGTCGGAGGATGATGCGTTGAATCCGGAGGTTGGTAAGGTGGTGTGTGAGAACGAAGGGGTTCCTCTTAGGGCGGTTCTGGCGGGGGCGGGGTGTGAGGGATGTGTTGCGGGAAATACGGGAGACGCGGTCAAGGGCGTTCTCGATCACTGTGGGGGGAAAGTTGCGGTCCTTAAAGAACTTGGACATCTGGGATGTGCGGGAGTGGAATGTCTTATCGTGGGAGCAGATGCGGCGGAGGCGGAGGAATTGGGAATAGGGGATGGAATTTTTGCAGGAGGGTGGGTGGGAGGAGGTGTATTCTAGGTAGCTGTGGGAGTCGGTGGGCTTTAAATGGACATCAGTTACAAGCTGGTTGCCTGAGATGGAGACTGAGAGGTCCAGAAAGATGAGGGATGTGCTGGAGATGGCCCAGGTGAACTGAAGGTTGGGGTGGAAGGTGTTGGTGAAGTGGATGAACTGTTCGAGCTCCTCTGGGGAGCAAGAAGCGGCGCCGATACAGTCATCAATGTACCGGAGGAAGAGGTGGGGTTTGAGGCCTGTGTAGGTGCGGAAGAGGGGCTGTTCCACGTAACCTACAAAGAGGCAGGCATAGCTGGGGCCCAGCGGGTGCCCATGGCCACCCCCGTAGTCTGTAGGAAGTGGGAGGAGTCAAAAGGGAAGTTGTTGAGGGTGAGGACGAGTTCAGCTAGGCGGATGAGCGTGTCGGTGGAGGGGGACCTACATCCGTGACTCCACCCACGCCCTCCACCTCCTCCAGGACTTCCAATTCCCTGGCCCCCAACACCTCATATTCACCATGGATGTCCAGTCCCTATACACCTGCATTCGGCATGCAGATGGCCTCAAGGCCCTCCGCTTCTTTCTGTCCCGCAGGCCCGACCAGTCCCCCGCCACCGACAGTTCAGTTATACAGAACATTGTAAAATCAGACGTGGTTTATTGTAAAAGTCAATAACTTTCTTAATCAAGGAAACTTATAAATGTGATGAAATCAAATCAGAGATGATTTACTCAATTAGCATCTGCAATGTGTGTTAGGAAATTTTGTACACTCAAGGCCCAATTACGTCAAAGATGTGAACTAATGTAAACGCGAGCAATTTTGTGACTTGACATAGAGAATGCGAGAAACATACTTTATTTTATGAAGAAATGTATGGAACCAGAGACTCTGTCCAAAAATATATAATTTCCCACTTGTGATAGCGACAGGACAAGAGTCTTGCACAGGATAATTTTGGAATTTTCCTTCGCTAAAGCCTTGGGAAACTGAGACGTGGAATGATTCGAACATATGGTAAGCAATTTAAAATCAGGATACATCGGCATGTCGAATCGTCAGAAAAATCATGATCTTATTCAAAGCAGGGGATGCGCCATAGGGCACGTGGTATATGCCTGCTCCTCATCCATGTGACTGGATGTGCAAGTGTATGTTTACAAAAATGCAATGCAACATTATGAGAAATGTGTGGATAACCTCGTAATTGAAAAGCGAAATGTTAACTATGTTAAGACAGCTAAAATATTTCAAGCTCTGAGGTTCAGTGCGGACTTGTTGCGCCAAAGGGTCTGTTTCCACACTGTAGGGATTGTATGAAAACTGTAGGGCATGATGCATGAGGGAATTCACAGCAATCATTTGTCAAACAGGAGCAGAGTGGGGACAGAGCATATCAATGTTGGGGAGACTGTAGTGTTAGGCAGAGACATATCTGTTGAAGGAAGAGACAGCATAAAAAATGCAGAATTGTGAAAATCACCCGTGTGGTTCACCTTTAGAACATTATTTTCATTTACATTAGAATGATGTCAGTTTGTTTGTTTATTAATCAACGCAATAATGAATGACAGGGGATATTTCATTGAAACCTTTAGTTGTTTTCTGAACTGAGACTGAGTTATCACGTAAATAACTGTGTTTGTGCAGCAACTTAAGTTCCGTAGCATGTATGCAATGTTTTCAAATACATAAGCAGATTGATCATCTAATAAATCATCAACATCGAAAAAAAATAAAACGTAGATGAACCACAGAAGTATAAAGCTGCCAGATATTGTGAAGAGCAAAATGATAGACTTCCTTCTGCTCTCAGTTTCTGAGTCTCTCTTGCTGTGACACTTGAGTCGTTTGCGAATTCGACTGACCAATAAAATGTTCCTGACTGTCACACCATTGAGAAATAGAATTAAACCAAATGGTATCAAAGGTGTTAAAATCTTTTCAAACTTCCGAAATCCAATCCATCTCGAGTCAGTAAAATAGCTTGGCTTATTAGAACAGCGCCAAGGTACGTTGTTGATTATCCTTCGAGGTTTAAACCTAAAGTATATTGGAATGTTTTTCAAACAGAGAAGTATCCCGGTTATTAGGAGGATCGCTGTGGCAGCTTTCTTTGTGCAATATTTGGATTTCAGCTTTGGGTAACAAATGGCAATGCATCGATCAAAAGTGAAAGCGACAGTGAACCAGACAGAACAGTCTGTGGCAGCACGGAGCAGTACATAGCGAACACTGCACACAGGAGTGATTTTCAGGAAATTTAATGGGAAATAATAATCATTGATTCGATTCAGTACGACCTCAGTGATGATGACGAGGAGATCTGCAGTTGCCATGGCCACAAGGTAGCAAGTGGTGCAGGTGGATAGTCCACATTTTCCCCGTGACAGGATCAGGACTGCAACTAAATTAACTGTAATCGAGATAAGCAAAATGCATTTCGTAATTGTTGAAAGACATTTTCTGTTCCTAAGCCATGATTTAGAACTTTACCCCCAGCAATGCACGCGCTTGGTATCTTCACCAAATTTAAAGAACAGGAGGTGGAGTCAACTGTGAGAGATTGGAAAGTTGATTCACAATTGCTGACTATAATTCTCCATTTCTAAACAGTAAATACTTTATTCCCTGCATATTAATGTATAGATATTATAGGAGAGGATGAATAGACTCAGCATTGAACTCAGTCTGACTGAAATCGACACACTTGCATGATGATATATTTAAGATGGCATTGATAAAAGATTACTCCTGTACAGCATGGCGACAGGTTTAATATGCATGAAACAACTATTAATTTTATTAAACCTGTGAAATTGATCACATCTTGTAGTATTGGCATGACCTTATAGCACACCATATTTAGATTTGTTTTGCATACTTGCAATTAAAGGAAATTTATTGAATAATATGTTCTTTCTATGACTGCTCTTAACGGTTGAGTGTTCATTACCAGATTTCAGGTCATAAGAAACAAATTTTTAGCTCTATTCTAGGATACACAAATGCCGAAAATCCACAATATGGATCCTTGAAAATGTAAGATTTCTGCAAGTGGAGTTATTGAGAAGATACTTCAAACTATCAGTTTTCCAAAACCCAAGTTCACTCCTTAAAAAAAAACTGCCAATGTGTGAAAGAATGCTTATGCCAATCCGGAGTGGTTAGCTTTTGGAGTTGCTAACACAGAGAATAGTTGTGATCAGGTATGTTGTCGACTTTGAGAGAGAGGGAGTAAATTTGGCAACAATGGCAGGATATGCTAATTGCCTTAGATGAGCTGAAATAGATGTAAGTTAACATGGATCAGGTAGTCACATATGACCGACTTGCAGCAAGTATATCATTCCTGTGCTCTCATTTCTGGGATTTGAGCATAAAAGAACTACATTCATTGCATTTTTATTAATAGCCAATGTGCATTACATGCAATAACATATTTAAAATCCATTGATTCCCAGGATAAACAGTGTCCCTTATTATTACATGTTACCAGCGATGGACCCATAATCACATCAAGCACATACCGGTGAAAAGTGATGCATGCTGGAATTAGAAAAAAAAAATATTGCTCGAAATGTTCAGCAAGCTTATGAGCATCTGTGGAGAGAAAATGGAGTTAACTCGACCGCCACAGTCACTGCCAGTCTTAATGATGTTGTCCAGCAATGCCCATTTTCATTTTAGTAATAACTTCCCTCAGAGAGAATGTTGCTCCTCTTCAACAGTGACCAACATTTCACAAAATGTAACAACTTTAAAACTGAAGGTGCATGCAAAATTGGAATAGTTGGTACGACAGACTTTCAAAGTTCACTCAAAGTATTGCTATTCACTTAATGGTACGCACAGTTTCTGCAGAACGGCCATCTATCGAATCGCAACAGCGGAGAGATTTTATGAAGCAAAAGGAGGCTCCCAGTTCAAAATGTGTGCACCTCATCTTCAAATATAAAAATGTTTACTGGTACTATTACCTCCTTTTGTGATTTTATTTTTTTGAAACAAACAAGCCCTAATTTGTAAGATGAGTATAGAAAGCAATACACAGTTCGTTGATGACGAAAAAATTGTTTACTTCAGTAACTTACCAGGAACTCCAATAACGGCAAGAATCAGATAGTATATTTTCCGAACGATTTGAATTGGTAGATGCATTTTTTGCGTGAAGTTCCTTATCCTTGTCCACTCTGCACAGGTTTTGAATTAAGGTTTGAACTAATGTATTCATAATGTCTTTATATATCCGCACATGCCTACTGGGAATTTGTGGATGCAAATGATTCGTTTTTGAAAAAAAAAATCCTTGAACAAGCAGATTACTGATGACGTGTTAATTCCCAGATGTAAATATAATTTTGGTGCTGATTTCATTCTGCTGACCACTGCCCTCTTGAAAGCTTAGGAAAATCTCTTCCATATAATGTTGACATTAAAGCTTGCTTTAAATTGCACTGGAGATGTTGGGTCGTACATTCTGTTTCATGAGCTTTTGGTCTTCCAACTCACTGGGTTCCCATATGGGAACGAATGATACTTGTGCAGTGTTTTCAGCGACTTTACACAAGCCAATGCTCGACTGTCATTTTTAAGAAGGGGTAGTGATGTCAAAACATTGCCGGTGCTTTTTCTTCACAGTTGGTACCAAGCCTGCTGTGTTTCATGAGCAATTTCGCTTTTGATAAATTGTCAGGTGTTTTCTTTTCAATCGCATTCCCTTCTTTCCCGTTGTTTGTTTCTGTTAATCAGCTGTTTCATATTCTGCCACTGACAGCATTTCCCAACATATTGCTCATCTTTGGGGCTTTTATATTTATCCAATGGGCATAAATAATATTGAGGAGAGTTATTCTAATCTTTCAGGTAGTAAGTCTTCCAGATGCTCTCATGATTCCTGAAACACCCAGCTGTTAATATCAACTTTTCCCTTTCAAAAGCAGAGATTGATTTAAACGTTCGAATGTTCAGCACATTTCAGGTGACAACACATTATGTTCGGCCACCACTCCATTACACACTTACCTGCAAATCCAGACACATTCCAACAATGCCTGGCTCCTGATTGATTTACACTAGTTACTGAGCCATTCGATACGTCCCTATGGTTTTGTTCCAGGGATATATTGATATATTCCATGTAGTTTCATCCATATTTGCACAAATGTCTGATCACCTTCCCTGAAGATTCATCAATAAACCATGAACCGCCCCCATAAGAATAAAACATGTTTCTTGAAGATTTTCCTTTTCGGTGAAAATCTGTGATTTACAGTGAATGTCACTTGCTTATCAAGGCTCGTCCTCTTGGTAAAAACTAAGCCTGCACCCTACCAATCCCTAATCTGAGTTCCCTCTGTCAAAAATCATCCTCAAGCTAGTCACATTTCTACAGAACTGTTGAATACCCAGTCAATGGCAAAACATCAATTGCTCGACTGTGCCATTTGAGCGGTTTTCTTATGTGTAATTCACACTGCATAGTTTTCTGATTCCATATATTTGTCTGATGGTCTCATATATCTCAGGAACCCTCTTCAGGCAAGTGTCTTCTGAATCAGTCCAGTAGCATCGCGACAAACCCCAACTCCTACTGACGCAAATCTGTCTGCTTTTGTGAACATGCTGGTCTGGTGATTGTCCTTGTGATATGATCGTATTAAACAAATGACTCAATTCCCTCCATCTGCAAAATGCCCAATAATTGCAAAGTCATGTCGATTCTTTGTGCTCTAACTGGTACCACAAGGTTAATAGTGTCAAATACCAAACCCTCAATTTCACGTCAAAGTCCACTTCGTAGATACCAGGTGGAAGTTTCATATGCACTTTATTTAACTTGTGTCCTGACTGCAGCCGTATTTGTTTTAGTAGTTTGATTAGGCCCAGTGGAAATCTTTCTCCCCTTATATCTATGGCTGTCAGGGCAATTTCCTTTCCAATTTCACCAAATTGCAATAAGTTCCCAATTCTCTGCTCAACCAGGATGCATAAATATACAACTAGCATGTCTATGTTGAATTATACAATGTGTTAACACTCCAAACTAAAATACTCTACCTCCTACCAAACTCATTGTGGTGAGCCGATAATTTCATCATTCATGACTTTTTTCAATAGTGTTCTGGCTCATCTAATTGAGGTTGAGTTTTCATTATGTGTGGTGTGTAAACTATATGTCACTTCTGAGGACGGCATAATGTGAAAATGCCATCACTTTAAAAATGTTATTTTGTCCTTTTTTCTCTTGTTGAGAGGTTGTTAACACAGAGATATGGGAGACGTTTCTGGAAAAAGCCGAGATCACAAAGTTATCAGTCAGAAGCTTTTTATGTTTCAGAGGTTTGGAAGCGTCAGTAAAATATTCATAACTGTTACTTGAGGCGGAATCTCTCTTCATGTTGTTTTCTTCTGGATTGGAGAACTGCATATAAGAATCTGTGCCTGGGTTTGTCTTTTTACCAAGCAGTCTGTTTAGAGGACGTTACTGAATTGGAACAATTATTTAGTGAAGGATACTGTATCTGTTGTGCTATTAAACTTTCCACTAGTTAGGTTATTCCAAAATTCTCTTTATTCTGTTTACATTTTAACTCTAGTGATTAAATAAGTTGTGTTTGTTTAATATCGAGTCGTTCAATCAGCTGCAACACATCTGGAATACACACTCACATCCACCCTTAAAACACGAAAGAGTTGGTGTGTCAGTTACCTTCGTAAAAATACTTGAGGTCGTCTGGTCTGGTCTACAACAGTAAAGCCACAACAACTGTTCCCATTCTAACTAATCAGTTCTGAGTCAGTTAATCATTTTTTTGGACGTTGAGTAGCTCTTTGCTATTGACGGGTGATCAATTTGAAATAGCTTACATGTCGATAATTGAATCACTGAATTCAACTATTTCTGAATGTTAGACAATCCTGAATGTTGGACTGGTATCCCAAACACATGCTAATTGAGTTCATCTTGCGACCAGTTGTATTGACGGTCTACATTGCCAGTTTTTTTTTAAATTTCCTTTTGTGATTATTTGTATGGAAATGTAAACATTACATTAATTTCACAGATGTAACGCCATATACACAACAACAGAGGCAAGTCATATACACCTTCAAATCCAGGCTCAAATTAGAGTGAAGCCAAGTTTCTTTACAGCCAGTCCATCAGACATAAATGATGAAACTTTAAATATTCCTTTTCGCTGGCAGTCCGAGCATTTACTGTGTAAGAATCATAGAAAACTGGTGTGCAATATAGCAGCTAAAAAAGAAGGCAAATTGACTTTTGTTATTTATTGTGAAAGAATAGTGTATATCAGCCCACAAAATTTGTTGCAACTCTACGAGACATTCATAAGAAACTGCCTGGAATATTGCATGCAGTTTTGTTCTTCTTAGTTGAAGGATATATTCTTCATGTGTGCAGTTAGTGAGGGGACACTGAAATGATCCAGAGATCATGAGTTATGTTATGAAGAGGGATTGAACATTTCAGGCCCATACTGCCTGTAGTTTAAAAAAAACATGAAATCTGTAGGAAGTCAGGGATATAAAATGCTGAAGGATATTGGCATGTAGATACAGAATCAATGTTTCCTCATATGAGGCAATGTGAAAGAGACCTGATTATTTTACAGAAGGCTTCATCAGATTTTAAACAGTGTTAAGGATAACGAATATTGGTTAGTAGATTTAAAACAGAGTCGAGAAAGGATTGTGAATATGTCGATCTCATTGTTGTAGACTGGGGCCGATGCAAACACATTGAATCATATTACGGAGGGAATACACAGATTTTTAATCAGCAATGGATTGAAGGTTTGGAAAAACTGGCAAAACAGTTGAATAATCGTTGTGGTGGTATATCATTTTCGTGTCAAACGGTGGTGCAACATCCCTGTGATTTCAAGATTTTTCATTGGCGTGGTGCACGTGATCTTTGCTGTGTCTGACTCATGTCACATGTTTCTGCTCTCACTCTTTTCCCTCCCACACACAGCAACAGAAGGAAATGTCCCCCCAAGCCAATCCTCACAGCCCACCAGCATCCACGTTCAATAGATTGTGAGCCACTGTTTCCATCACCTCCACCAGCATGCCGTGACCACGTATATATTCGCTAACTTGTTAATATTTTGGAAGACTATATAACCCAGAACAGCCTTGACCCTCCTCCTCAATTCCCAATGCCACCCTGTGACATATTTACTGTCTTTGGAGGCATTAATATCAATAATTCCTGATACAGCATTTATTGAGGTGTGGATTGAGTGAGGCAAGCAGAGTATGCCCCTTGTTCTGTTCCTGTGTCTCAACCTCTCCCTCCATTACTGATGAACCAGTCTTCAGGAGATATGCTGTGCCCAATTCCCCATGATTCCTGGTCTTTCTCAATGAATACATTGGCACTGAAAATCCAAACGCAGATGCCTGGTTCCTGATTAGAACACAGAGAAATTATGCACCAAGTGGGAAGTATTCGATAATTGTTACACATTTATTTCAGTAATTGTTCTACATTTCAATCTGATGAACCGATGTGATATGCCCTTTGTGGTTATTATAAGATTGCCTGAAACTGAATAATTGGAACAGTGACAGAATTATGCAACGTAGAAGTTCACAGTGCTAGTATGCCCAAGGATCTCTGAATATATACAAAAAGTACTGGCTGCTACCTTCATTGAATTGGAATGATTTTTTTTTGACAAGGTGATTATTGTACAAAGAATTTCAATTTGATTACTTGCTTCCAAAGACACATTATTCCTTGAAGACCATCAATTCATTTTCCAGCAGGAAATGGAACTTAAACATTTGCATTACAAATTAGGACACTATCCGCCACGCTGTACTTAGACAGTAAAAATTAAGCATTCTTCTGTTTACATCGGGCATTGCCTCATTCATGTTGAAATTATGGGCTGGCCCAGAATTATCTGAATAAACCAGGCAATATGCAACCGGAAAAAGTGCAGGCTGTACACGTTTTTCTGGAACGGACATTGGAAGAATAACAAGGAACCTTCTCTGAGTGAACACATTGTGTTTCAATTGCAATCTGGAGAAAAATAAGTTTATTTGCCCATATTGTGAGAGGTTTGTTGAATTGCAGGAATCAAAATACTTCATGATGAGTGCAGTCACTACCCTAGTTACTGAGCACTTTGCTCGGGAACAATACTCAGACTGTGGGCTTCAGAGATCAGGGCTCACATTGAGATCGAAACAGCATTGTAAAAAGGAAGCCAGAAATTGCTGATGATTCATTCCAAACAATTGATTAGAATCCAATGGATAATTACAGCCTTTTCCAGACAACACACTTTGGCAAAGAGACCAATTATTAAAGACAGCACAGAAGACACAGAATCAATGCTTCCTCATATGAGGCAATGTGAAAGAGACCTGATTACTTTACAGTAGGCTTCATCTGTTCTCAGATGTTTGGCGGTGGAATTATGTGGAAAGAGCTGGAAAGTGGAATGTTGCACTTATGGCGGGGTCAGGGTGTTAAGCTAAACTTTTATGGAACTGTTCAAAGTTCTGAAGAAATGCTGGAATGAATTTAAATAGGATATATTCAGATAATATTTGGAAACCAAAGGATGGCGAATTAATTAATTAATTAATATGAAAATGAGAATAACATATTTGTTTTCAGTGATTTGTATTGATCTCGAATTTGTTGCCTTAAAGAGCGGTAGAGGAAAGTATAATTAGAATTTTGGGCGTGATTTTGAGTAAATAGCTGATTTTGGGAGAATACAGGACGACAGGGAACATGGCAAGTTGAACGGCATTTTGTATTTGTGCATCTTCCTCTTAATTTTTTTCGAAGTGTTGAATGTTCAAAACCTTGTGATAATCAAGTGAAAGTGTGATTAATCGTGTACTTCAGTTATTGCTATTGGCACCCCAGCTAGTCCCAAAAAATGTTCCTGCATAAAATAAATGAAAGAAACAGAATACCTCAATAGTTTCAATGACATAAATGTGGTGGAAAGGTCTACTGTGAAGAGGAGAGTGTTGTTCCCGTGTAACAAACTGTGAAGCTGGGTGAACACAGCAGGCCAAGCAGCATCTCAGGAGCACAAAAACTGACGTTTTGGGCCTCAACCCTTCATCAGAGAGGTCTAGGCCCGAAATGTCAGCTTTTGTGCTCCTGAGATGCTGCTTGGCCTGCTGTGTTCATCCAGCTTCACATTTTGTTATCTTGGATTCGCCAGCATCTGCAGTTCCCATAATTATTGTTCCAGTGTAGTTTGGGCAACCTTAGAGGGCAATTCTGTGCCAAATTTTGTTAAATTGTGTCAAATATACGATCACTCAATTTGGTTGGCAAAACATTGAAAGGCAGATTATTTTGAATGGCTCATATCAAAATAAGTGAATCTTTACATGGATCTATAGTCTTGTGAATTAGTCACTGCAAGAAGGTGCACAGTTGCATTAGGCAGTATACTAACCAAAATGCATTTTTGACATTCGTAGAGATAATTTGAATACAGTAACAAGGACACCTTGCTCCAGTTACAGGGCACTGTTGAGCAGTTCTGCTCTCCTGAGGAGAAAGGACATTTTTGAAATGGGGAAATGCAACAAAGTTTTTATTTTCCAAATTGTTTCATGGGATTGAAGGGCTGGTCGATGAGAAAGAACTGATATGCTTAGGATTGTGTTTATTAGAGTTCAGAAAAATGAACATTGGTCTCATAGAAATATCAACAATTGCAATAAACGTATTAGGGCTTAAATGAGGAGAAATTTCTTGCACAATGGTTGGCCAAAACGTTTCATGCTTTAACGAAATTGATAAATATAGTCCTTATGGCTAAACAGGTCAATGAATATGAGCATTGGGAGCGATTGGGGATTAGACTGAATGATTAGCCATTATCGTGATGAATGTTAGAGTAGCTTCTATGTGGCGAATGGTGTGTTCCTGCTCTTATTTTGAATTTTTCTATTTATTTTGACATTTCAACTCCTTTTTTTGGTGTGAACCAGTAGCATAAACGAGTATAAAAGTAAGAATGAATGAATGCTTTCCCAATCGTAATACCATCCTGCTGTGATCTCATCAGAAGCCCAATATCAGACTGGCATCATGAGCTAATAAAATGTGAGGCTGGATGAACACAGCAGGCCAAGCAGCATCTCAGGAGCACAAAAGCTGACGTTTCGGGCCTAGGCCCTTCATCAGGGAGGGGGATGGGGGGAGGGAACTGGAATAAATAGGGAGAGAGGGGGAGGCGGACCGAAGATGGAGAGTAAAGAAGATAGGTGGAGAGGGTGTAGGTGGGGAGGTAGGGAGGGGATAGGTCAGTCCAGGGAAGACGGACAGGTCAAGGAGGTGGGATGAGGTTAGTAGGTAGCTGGGGGTGCGGCTTGGGGTGGGAGGAAGGGATGGGTGAGAGGAAGAACCGGTTAGGGAGGCAGAGACAGGTTGGACTGGTTTTGGGATGCAGTGGGTGGGGGGGAAGAGCTGGGCTGGTTGTGTGGTGCAGTGGGGGGAGGGGATGAACTGGGCTGGTTTAGGGATGCAGTGGGGGAAGGGGAGATTTTGAAACTGGTGAAGTCCACATTGATACCATATGGCTGCAGGGTTCCCAGGCGGAATATGAGTTGCTGTTCCTGCAACCTTCAACCTGCTACACTTGTCCCCACACCTCCTCCCTCACCCGTAACCCAGGCCCCAAGATGACATTCCACATTAAGCAGAGGTTCACCTGCACATCTGCCAATGTGGTATACTGCATCCACTGTACCCGGTGCGGCTTCCTCTACATTGGGGAAACCAAGCGGAGGCTTGGGGACCGCTTTGCAGAACACCTCCGCTCAGTTCGCAACAAACAACTGCACCTCCCAGTCGCAAACCATTTCCACTCCCCCTCCCATTCTCTTGATGACATGTCCATCATGGGCCTCCTGCACTGCCACAATGATGCCACCCGAAGGTTGCAGGAACAGCAACTCATATTCCGCCTGGGAACCCTGCAGCCATATGGTATCAATGTGGACTTCACCAGTTTCAAAATCTCCCCTTCCCCCACTGCATCCCTAAACCAGCCCAGTTCATCCCCTCCCCCCACTGCACCACACAACCAGCCCAGCTCTTCCCCCCCACCCACTGCATCCCAAAACCAGTCCAACCTGTCTCTGCCTCCCTAACCGGTTCTTCCTCTCACCCATCCCTTCCTCCCACCCCAAGCCGCACCCCCAGCTACCTACTAACCTCATCCCACCTCCTTGACCTGTCCGTCTTCCCTGGACTGACCTATCCCCTCCCTACCTCCCCACCTACACCCTCTCCACCTATCTTCTTTACTCTCCATCTTCGGTCCGCCTCCCCCTCTCTCCCTATTTATTCCAGTTCCCTCCCCCCATCCCCCTCCCTGATGAAGGGTCTAGGCCCGAAACGTCAGCTTTTGTGCTCCTGAGATGCTGCTTGGCCTGCTGTGTTCATCCAGCCTCACATTTTATTATCTTGGAATCTCCAGCATCTGCAGTTCCCATTATCTCTGATACTATTTTAACCTCACTGCGAAGCCTCTTCCAGGGATGCCTAACCTGAAGAAGTTACCCTCCTCCCTCCGGACCAACCTCAGGGAATCTCTCTCCCATTGCAACTCTCTTGTAATCTCTTCGGCCTTGAAACTGCTCGACCATGTCCTGAAGCAAACCAGGTACCACAGCCACATCACCTTTCTCAGCACCTGCCTACGGAACCAGATCATCCCCAAGGGACTACAGTCCACATTTCAGCCTTCCCAATTTGGCCCCAACCGTGACCACCTCTACACCCAGAACATTCAGACCCTTCAGAAGCGGTTCTCCCTGCGAGTCCTGAAACAGATACTCGCAGCCATGCGCTGGCACCTCCAGGCACTGCAATCCAGCCTGCCCCAGCTCAGAGCCTCCCTCTCCCAGACCTGCAAAGGACCCCTGCTGTTTTTTATCCTCCGCAGGATCCACAGACTGAACACCCAGTTCCACTCAGCTTTACTGGACACCAAAAATCGTAAGTACAACCAACTCACTGGCCCCTGCCACCCAACAGAGGATTCCTGCGCCTCCCAAATCCCGACTCTGTCCCTGCCCCTCCCCCACCCAGCACCCGCCGCCATTGACCATGAGGACACGGCCGGAGACCCCACCGATGACGTCACATTCGCCTCCGCCGGCCACAGAACTTCCGGAACCGCTGCTGCAGTCACCACCCCCACGTCCAGGTACTGCAGCCCACACACCACCCTCACCTCAGCTGCTGCCGCCCACCCCGATCCTCCCACCGCCGACGGAACCCCGCCCACGGTCGACGCCGACGGAACCCCGCCCACGGCCGACGGAACCCCGCCCACGGCCGACGGAACCCCGCCCACGGCCGACGACATCATCGCTCCGCCCACAACCTCCACAGCCTGCAACCCCAGAGAAGACAGCCACACTGAGCCCTGCCGAATCTTCACCATCCCCCCAGACCTCCCACTGACTGAGGACGAACGGTCAGTCCTGAGCAAGGGGCTCACCTTTGTCCCCCTACAACCACACATCAACGAATACCAGTCACGGTCGGACATAGAGCAGTTTTTCCGCCGTCTTCGCCTCCATGCCTACTTCTTCAACCGGGAACCCAACCCTCGTTCCACTGACCCCTTCACCCGCTTCCAACACAAGTCCTCCTCCTGGACACCACCCCCAGGCCTCCTACCCTCCCTCGACCTCTTCATCTCCAACTGCCGTCAAGACATCAACCGCCTCAACCTCTCCACCCCTCTCACCCACTCCAACCTCTCCCGCGCAGAACGGGCAGCCCTCCGCTCCCTCCGCTCCAACCCCAACCTCACCATCAAACCCGCAGACAAGGGTGGCGCAGTGGTAGTATGGCGTACTGACCTCTACATCGCCGAGGCCAGACGCCTACTCTCCGACACCACCTCCTACCGCCTCCTCGATCATGACCCCACATCCGAGCACCAAACCATCATCTCCAACACCATTCATGACCTCATCACCTCAGGGGACCTCCCACCCACAGCCTCCAACCTCATTGTTCCCCAACCCCGCACGGCCCGTTTCTATCTCCTTCCCAAAATCCACAAACCTGCCTGCCCCGGTCGACCCATCGTCTCAGCCTGCTCCTGCCCCACCGAACTCATCTCCACCTATCTGGACTCCATTTTCTCCCCTTTGGTCCAGGAACTCCCCACCTATGTCCGTGACACCACCCACGCCCTCCACCTCCTCCAGGACTTGCAATTCCCTGGCCCCCAACACCTCATATTCACCATGGACGTCCAGTCCCTGTACACCTGCATTCCGCATGGAGATGGCCTCAAGGCCCTCCGCTTCTTCCTGTCCCGCAGGCCCGACCAGGCCCCCTCCACCGACACTCTCATCCGCCTAGCGGAACTCGTCCTCACACTCAACAACTTCTCTTTTGACTCCTCCCACTTCCTACAGACCAAGGGGGTGGCCATGGGCACCCGCATGGGCCCCAGCTATGCCTGCCTCTTTGTAGGTTACGTGGAACAGTCCATCTTCCGCACCTACACAGGCCCCAAACCCCACCTCTTCCTCCGGTACATTGATGACTGTATCGGCGCCGCCTCTTGCTCCCCAGAGGAGCTCGCACAGATCATCCACTTCACCAACACCTTCCACCCCAACCTTCAGTTCACCTGGGCCATCTCCAGCACATCCCTCACCTTCCTGGACCTCTCAGTCTCCATCTCAGGCAACCAGCTTGTAACTGATGTCCATTTCAAGCCCACCGACTCCCACAGCTACCTAGAATACACCTCCTCCCACCCACCCTCCTGCAAAAATTCCATCCCCTATTCCCAATTCCTCCGCCTCCGCCGCATCTGCTCCCACGATAAGACATTCCACTCCCGCACATCCCAGATGTCCAAGTTCTTTAAGGACCACAACTTTCCCCCCACGGTGATTGAGAACGCCCTTGACCGCGTCTCCCGCATCTCCCACGACACATCCCTCACACCCCGCCCCCGCCACAACCGCCCCAAGAGGATCCCCCTCGTTCTCACACACCACCCTACCAACCTCCGGATACAACGCATTATCCTCTGACACTTCCGCCATTTACAATCCGACCCCACCACCCAAGACATTTTTCCATCCCCTCCCCTGTCTGCTTTCCGGAGAGACCACTCTCTCCGTGACTCCCTTGTTCGCTCCACACTGCCCTCCAACCCCACCACACCCGGCACCTTCCCCTGCAACCGCAGGAAATGCTACACTTGTCCCCACACCTCCTCCCTCACCGGTAACCAGGCCCCAAGATGACATTCCACATTAAGCAGAGGTTCACCTGCACATCTGCCAATGTGGTATACTGCATCCACTGTACCCGGTGCGGCTTCCTCTACATTGGGGAAACCAAGCGGAGGCTTGGGGACCGCTTTGCAGAACACCTCCGCTCAGTTCGCAACAAACAACTGCACCTCCCAGTCGCAAACCATTTCCACTCCCCCTCCCATTCTCTTGATGACATGTCCATCATGGGCCTCCTGCACTGCCACAATGATGCCACCCGAAGGTTGCAGGAACAGCAACTCATATTCCGCCTGGGAACCCTGCAGCCATATGGTATCAATGTGGATTTCACCAGTTTCAAAATCTCCCCTTCCCCCACTGCATCCCTAAACCAGCCCAGTTCATCCCCTCCCCCCACTGTACCACACAACCAGCCCAGCTCTTCCCCCCCACCCACTGCATCCCAAAACCAGTCCAACCTGTCTCTGCCTCCCTAACCGGTTCTTCCTCTCACCCATCCCTTCCTCCCACCCCAAGCCGCACCCCCAGCTACCTACTAACCTCATCCCACCTCCTTGACCTGTCCGTCTTCCCTGGACTGACCTATCCCCTCCCTACCTCCCCACCTACACCCTCTCCACCTATCTTCTTTACTCTCCATCTTCGGTCCGCCTCCCCCTCTCTCCCTATTTATTCCAGTTCCCTCCCCCATCCCCCTCTCTGATGAAGGGTCTAGGCCCGAAACGTCAGCTTTTGTGCTCCTGAGATGCTGCTTGGCCTGCTGTGTTCATCCAGCCTCACATTTTATTATCTTGGAATCTCCAGCATCTGCAGTTCCCATTATCTCTGGCATCATGAGCTGTTTGTTCATCCAGTAATAAATGCCAAGAATCAGCCAGAATTGGAGACTTTTTTTTCTGGGATTCAAGTACTCATTTAAAAACTACCAGCTGGGAAGTCAGGAAAGCAATTACTGTCAAGTCCGTTTTGTTCACTGAGTGTTCATATCTCTGCAGAAATTTATGTCAGGAATGATTCTTCTCAACAGGGTCACAAACAGGAAATATCCTGGGTGTTCATATCTCTGTAGAAATTTATGTCAGGAATGATTCTTCTCAACAGGGAGTGATTCAAATGGAGTTTCACTCAGTGACAAACATCCTCTTGAATGGGTGTCAATCCTTTATGCCGATCTGTAACATTTATTCAGCTTCTGCGTCAGTGAAATGTGAAAAGCCTGTCTCCTGATGTACTTTTCTGAATGTGCAGATAGAGTAACATTCTAACATAAAATGATAATCATGGTAATTGCATTTATTTGATTCCGTTGTCTCCGACTAAACTGGCTGATGTTAAAGACAGCATGTTTACAGATGAAAACACTATTTGCCGCATCCTTAATTTTGCTGACAACCAACACTGCCTCAGCTCATTTTCTGCTGCAACTTTCATCCATGCCATTGCTAAGTCTGAAATTTAAATGATCATATCGCGATGTTTGAAGTGTTCATCAGATGTTCCAAATATATATTTTTTTGTTTATGGTTGTGTTTTGTGTTCACCAAAAATACACTGAGGTATGCTTCAAATATTTGCAAACTTCACTTTATTGTGTTGAAACCTCCTTTTTTTTGTATCCTCAGCCCAGTCAAGTAGTGGTTTGGCATGGTCAGCTGCTAAGTGAATCGTTGTGGACTTCCAAAATTCCCTTCATGCCATCATGGAAAATGCTACAGCTGATAAGGTATACATTGCCTGTCCTGTTATATATCTTAATGCTGTGCATAACTTGGCATTTTCTACAGCTGTATTAGTTACACACAGCACATCCCTACATGGAAATCAATTCTGACAAAAAGGACACTATATCTTTCAGCACTCAGTCTTAGAGTATGTTAGAAACCATGAAGAGCTGTCGCCAGAGATTTGAAAATATTAAAACATTGCTTAATGTTTGCAGCTGTTCTGATCTGACATTTTCTCTCTGTTGAGACAGAATTGCAGCAAAACAATATCACGTTTTTATACTTCAGCAGATTACGATTTAATACAAATCAATAAATTCTAGCTGCAAGAAAATTACTATGAACTCATGGCTGTAATTCTATTCAGTTTTTCTTAATCCCACTTGTAAACAGTCTTCCACATAAACATAGGCATCGATACACAAAGACAAGTGCATTGCGGGTATGTTGGGACAGAGAGAAATAAGTCAGGTAGGTGATACATTTTTTTTCAGCGACAGTACAAACTGCAGATCCTAGAGTATCTGAGATAACAAGGTGACCAAACAGGTAGATGAAAGTAAACCGGTTGATGTGGTGTATATGGATTTCAGCGAGGCGTTTGATAAGTTCCCCCACAATAGGCTACTTTACTAAATGCAGAGAATGGAATTGTGGGAGGTATAGCAGTTTGGATCGGAAATTGCATTGCTGAAAGAAGACAGAGGGTGGTAGTTGATGGGAAATGTTCATCCTGGAGACCAGCTACTAGTGGTGTAACGCAAGGGTTGGTGTTGGGTCCACTGCTGTTTGTTATTTTTATAAATGACCTGGATGAGGGCATAGAAGGATGGGTTAGTAAATTTGCAGACGACACTAAGGTGGAGTTGTGGATAGTGACGAAGGATGCTGTAGGTTTCAGAGAGACATAGATAAGCTGCAGAGCTGGGCTGAGAGGTGGCAAATGGAGTTTAATGCGGACAAGTGTGAGGTGATGCACTTTGGTAGGAGTAACCGGAAGGCAAAGTACAGGGCTAATGGTAAGATTCTTAGTAGTGTAGATGAGCAGAGAGATCTCGGTGGCCATGTACACATCCCTTGAAAGTTGCCATCCAGGTTGACAGGGCTGTTAAGAAGGCATACTGTGTTTTAGCTTTTATTAATAGAGGGATCGAGTTCCGGAACCAAGAGGTTATGGTGCAGCTGTACAAAACTCTGGTGAGGCCGCACTTGGAGTATTGTGTACTGTTCTGGTCACCGCATTTTAAGAAGGATGTGGAAGCTTTGGAAAGGGTGCAGAGGAGATTTACTAGGATGTTGCCTGGTATGGAGGGAAGGTCTTATTCGGAAAGGCTGAGGGACTTGAGGCTGTTTTCATCAGAGAGAAGAAGGTTGAGAGGTGACTTAATGGAAACATATAAAATAATCAGAGGGTTAGATAGGGTGGATAGGGAGAGCCTTTTTCCTAGGATGGTGAAGGCGAGCATGAGGGGGCATAGCTTTAAATTGAGGGGTGAAAGATATAGGACGCAAGTCAGAGGTGGTTTCTTTACTCAGAAAGTAGTAAGGGAATGGAATGCTTTGCCTGCAACGGTAGTAGATTCGCCAACTTTAGGTACATTTAAGTCGTCATTGAACAAGCATATGGACATACATGGAATAGTGTAGGTTAGATGGGCTTGAGATCGGTATGACAGGTCGGCACAACATCGATGGTTGAAGGTCCTGTACTGTGCTGTAATGTTCTATGTTCTATGTATAGAGCTGGATGAACACAGCAGGACAAGCAGCATCAGAGGAGCGGGAAGGCTGACGTCTTTTGGCCAAGACCCTTCCTCAGAAAATGAAGAATGGTCTAGGCCCAAAACATTAGCCTTCCTGCTCCTCTGATGCAGGTTGGCCTGCTGTGTTCAACCAGGTCTACATCTTATTATCTCAGGAGATACAATTGCTCTTGTTCGCAGAACATTTTGAGATAATTACTTTTTGTCCCAGTAGTCTGCTGCTCTTGAGCACGTCTCGTCCAGATACTTTGCGCTTGCTTGTAAGAGGCATAGAGTCTGTCGTACAGGCATACAGCAAGGAAAAACACAATTTGGTTGAATTCTTCCAATATATATTCCCAACCTATAATCCCAAACTGAACTAGTCTTTCCATTTCACACCTGGGCAATATGGTTCAAAACCGTTCCTACTCGTATATTTATCGGAGTGTCTTTTAAATGTTGCAATGAAACACGCATCTTTGACTTCCTCTGGCAGTTCATTCGACACACGAACCAGTCTCTATGGAAAAGATGTTGTCTCTCATCCCTTTTTAAATCTGTTCTCTCATCTTATATCTCCAGCCTTTTAATACCCAGCTCAAGAGAAAGAATACCTGCCACGAACCTTATTTTTAACACTCATGATTTTATAAACCTGCAAAAGGTCACTTTTCAACTTCCTACACTCTGTTGGGAAAAAAAAAATAGATCTGACTCAGGCTTTACAGCCTCTCCTTAAAAGTTAAACTTTGCATAACTTACAAAATCCCGGTTAAAAAAATATTGCTGAACTCTTTCGAGATCAATAACACCCATCTTATGACATATTGAGTAGGAATGGACAACAATACGCCAGAAGAGGCCCCACTAATGTTCTGTAAAAATTCAAGATAACTTCCAAACTCCTATTTTCAAACATCTGTGGAAATAACACAAGTGTGCAAAACTGTTTCTTAAACATCATGTCTGCATACAATGCCAACTACAAAGAATTACATACCCAAACGCCGAGGTCCATGTTGCCCACAAGACTATCCAGGCACCATTTTAACTGTATAAGTCCTGCCCTTGTTTGCTTTACACAAATGCAGTATTTCTTTTTTCACATTCATCCAGGTTGATGTCCACCTGCTAATTTTTTCTAGCCCATTGACCTATTTGAAAAAGACTGCTTGGTGATCAGAGAAAGCCATCTTTAGTGTTCACTGTTCCAGCAATTTACATGTCATTTGAAAGATTATTAGCAGAGGCATCTATATTCTAATCCAAATCATTTTTATAAATGACATTAAAAAATGTATCCAATAGTGATCCCTCTAGGACTCATCTGGTAACAGGCCTACAGTCTGAAAAGACAACCCAAAACCACCACTCTCTGTCTCCTGTTGTTACGCCAAATTTTCATCCAGTAGGCAAGTCACATCCAATGCGATCTAAATGTACTAATTTGTCTACCATGTGAAACATTGACAAACCATTTACTAAAGTCCAAGTGAACAACATCTACTGCCTGCCCTTATCAATCATTCTGGATACTTCTTCAAAAAAGTCAACCAACGATTTACCTCACAGAAAGCAACGTTCACTGACCATAATCAATTCCTTTTGCTACAATTGTGTATGAATCCTATCTTTCAGAATCACCTCCAACAACTCAACCACCATTAAAGACAGGCACTCATACCTGTAACTCTTTGGCTTCTGCTTCTTGAATAAAGCCACCCTCCATTCATCTGATATAAATGATGGATATTTTTCTGCAAGGGGTCTTGTAAATTCTTCTCTAACTTCCCTAAAGGTTCTGGGATTCACTAGATCAGGTCACTGAGGTTTATCCACCTTTATATTTTTTGAGACCTCCAGCACTTCCTTGCCTGTAATGTAAACTGTTTACAAAACATCAGTACTAGTTTCTCTGCAATCTCTAATTTACATTTATTTCTCCACTAGAAGAAAAGAACTGTGGAAACTATTAATTCACTATCTGCACTATTACCTGTGTTTCAAGACAATGGCAACCTCTTCGATCTTTACAGGACCATACTCTTTCTCTATTTGCCCTGCACCCCATAATGTATGTATACAATCTTTCTGGATTATCCTTAATCTTAGTTGCCAGTGCTATCTAATATACCATCGTTTTTTTTGTCTGATCTCACTCTTAACTTTGCCCCTACACACTTTATTTCATTCAATAAATTAACTTGACACCATTTTTTGTCTCATATATGATTATTTTCTTATCCTTGAATAGAACCTCAATATCTTTATTCATTTATTGTTGCCTGATCTTACCAGACTTACCCTTCAATCTAACATAAAAATAATTATTGAAAACACTCGTCATCGCACTTTTGAAAGACCCCTGCTTCTCAGATGTCCTTTACATGCAAACAGTCTACGCCAATCGATTCTTGAAAGTTATTCTCACATGCCCATAAAATGTGCCTTTGTCCAAATATTTAATATGTTTGAACATATTTGTTCCTCAACTACCCTATGATTACTGAAGTGCAATTCCATCAAGCTGATCATTCCTCTCTCATTAGTAATTTCAACCCACATATTTTCACATTTTTTTCAGAAATATTATCTTGAATTACAGTGGCAACATTTACATGATTGAAAATCACCACTGACCCTCTTTTCTTGCCTCCCATTATACCCTTCCAATTGTATATAAATGATGGAACATTGAGCTGCCACTCCTGAATATCTCTCTGCTAAGTTTCTCTAATAGCTAGAAGGTCACAATCCCATCATCCCCAACAGTCACTGAGATCATCAGCCTAATTCTAAACATTCTTTGGTTAAAAAAATAGATGCAGTTGAATTTTTCCGAGATACTTCACTCTCTGACATTCCCTTGCCTACCTTTTCTAATTAACTTAGAGATAATGGGAACTGCAGATGCTGGAGAATCCGAGATGAGAACGTGTGGTGTTGGATGAACACAGCAGGCCAAGCAGCATCTCAGGAGCACAAAAGCTGGTGTTTTGGGCCTAAACCCTTCATCAGAAAAGGGAGATGGGGAGACGATTCTGAAATAAATGGGGGAAGGTGGGATGCGGACCGAAGATGGACAGAGGAGAAGTTAGATGGAGAGGAGAGTATGGGTGAGGAGGTAGGGAGTGGATAGGTCAGTCCAGAGAGAACGGACAGGTCAAGGGGGCTGGATGAGGTTAGGAGGTAGGAAATGGAGGTGCAGCTTGAGGTGGGAGCAGGGCATTGGAGAGAGGAAGAACAGGTTAGGAAGGTGGAGTCGAGCTGGGCTGGTTTTGGGATGCAGTGAGGGGAGGGGAGATTTTGAAGCTGGTGAACTCCACATTGATACCATTGGGCTGCAGGGTTCCCAAGCGGAATGTGAGTTGCTGTTCCTGCAACCTACAGGTGGCATCATTATGGCACTGCAGGAGGCCCAGGATGGACATGTCGTCTAAGGAATGGGAAGGGAAGTTGAAATGGTTCGCGACTGGGAGGTGTAGCTGTTTATTGTGAACTGCGTGTAGCTTTTCTGCAAAGCGGTCCCCATGCCTCCGCTTGGTTTCCCCAAAGTGTAGGAAACCACAGCGGGTACAGGGGCGCAGCATACAACATTGGCAGATGTGCAGGTGAACATCTGCTTGATATGGAGAGTCTTCTTGGGGCCTAGGATGGGAGTGAGGGAGGAGGTGTGGTGGCAAGTTTAGCACTTCCTGCAGTTGCACAGGAAAGTGCCAGGTGTGGTGGCATTGGAGGGGAGTGTGGAGCAGACAAGGGAGTGGCGGAGAGAGTGGTCTCTCTGGAAGGCAGACAAGGGTTGGGTTGGAAAAGTGCCTTTAGTGGTGGGGTTAGATTGTAGATGGTGGAAGTGTTGGCAGATGATCCTTTGTAGCTGGAGGTTGGTGGGGTGATATGTGAGGACTAGGGGGATTAACCCATTGTTTTCTGACTCACAACCATCCTTATTTATCTTTCTAATTACACTGTTGCATAGTCTTGCTCCACAGCCCTCTCCTCCCCAAATTACTTTACAGTCGCTCCTAATAGAATGAGCAACTGGAGCGAAAGGTTAAAACATTCGAAAAAGAATGACTTACTGGTCAAATTTATCACCCCGCAGCAAATGGGGTCTGGAATGAAATGGCTTTATTGAGGCCTCACATATTTTATATCTCTTTCTTGATATCTAAATGCTTGAGAAAAATAATCCCCATCCAGAAAACATACACTGGTGACAACCACAAAGGTGTTTGACTTGGTCAGCCACTACTGCTCACAAAGGCGCAAATCAATCAACTCTATCATTTCAGCAATTCTCATTGTGAATGCATTTGCTGCTCTCAGCCTGTCAACAGTAAACCTGTCCTATTCCTCCAAGAAAACAACAGTGTATGTAGCACCTACTATGACTCTATTTTGCAATGTTTTTACTTGTAAAAAAACACAGCAACCCTTTAGACAATCCTTCATTTTAACACAGTTATTTTCTTACAATCAAAATAACAATCAAAATCAAAAATACACAAAAGTTCACAATCAAAAATACAACAACAAGCATTTACAAGTGATAGGAAAGCGAGTAAAATTATCTATTCATGAGTGAGCGAAACAAGTTAAGGGAGAACAAGAAAGATGGAGTCATTGAAAACCGAGGGGAAAAAATGCCACATTGGAACTGTGCAAAATATAAGTCAATGTAAGAGAATTAATGGGAAAAAAATGAACGCGTGTGTCAAGGAATAGAGTGCAAGACGCTTGTATGCGAGACAGATGGACATTACCTAAATTGTTTCGAAATTTGGAAGCTCAGTGCAGCAGTTCTACCCTAATGTATTTGTGGTTGAATCTCAGATCTATGTACAAACACAGAAAGTCATTAGGAAGCCTGATAAAATAGTGCCAATTATTACGTGCTGTACTCAAAACAAAAACAGGCAGGTCATACTTAAATTATCCAGGACGTTATGAAATCAGACGTGGAGTGTTGTAGAAGTCATTACCCTTCTTACTGAAAGAAACTTAAAAATATGATGAAGATTCACGACTGATTTACTCAACTAACACCTGGAAAGTGTGTTTGGAAATTTTGAATGTTCAAAGCTCAGTTACACCAAAGTTTAGAAGGTGTAACCTAATGTTACTTCATACAATCTTGAGATTTGAATTAGTCAATGTGGAAAAACCTAATTTATTTTTGGAGAAGTGTATGGAACTAGTGACTCAATCTAAAAATATATATTCTCCCAATTGAGACAGTCAGAAGGAGCGTAGTACTTTGCATATTGCACTTTGCAACTTTTCTTCTCTAAAGCCAGAGGAAACAGTGACATGGAATGTTTCAAACATATGGTAAGCTTTTTTTTATCAGGATGGGGAGGCATGTTGAATGATCAGATCAACCATGATCTTAATAAATAGTAGCGGAGGCACCATGGGGTATGTGGTATATGCCTGCTCCTCATCCATATTGCTGTATGTACAATGTAAGTGTACAAAAATGAAATGCAACATATTTGGAAATGTGCAGTTAACCTGGGAAATGAAAATGGAAACGTTAAATAAGTTAAGAGAGGTAAGGCATTTCAAACACATTTCACATGCCTGATAACCTTCCTGGGCAGATAATTTTTGTGTATGTGACAGATTAGGGGAAAAAATTAGACCTGGAGAGGATTAGAGATTACGAAATGGTCCAGGAAGTGCAGGAGATCCATGATAATTTGGGGATAAGTAGGGACTGAAGAATCATGTAGAGTTAAGAGAAATTGTAAGTGACAGATTTTAAAGAGGGAAGGATAGTTGAAATTTCTGGAGAAGATGCAGAAATGTATTGGGTGTGATGGAATAGGGAATTCAATGCAATCACTTGTACAACAGAAGTAGATTGTGGTGGAGCAGGGACAGAATTATCAATGTAGGGGAGACTATAGTGTTAGGGAGAGATATATCTGATAGAGGAAGAGCCAGAACCAAAAAAAGGATATATTGGAGAATATCCTGTGTTGTTTCGCCTTTTGCACGTTATCCTCATTTCCAATGGAATGATGTCAATTTTTTGTTTATTAATCAACGCAATAATGAATGACAGGGGATATTTCATTGAACCCTTTAGTTGTTTTCTGAACTGAGACTGAGTTATCACGTAAATAAATGTGTTTGTGCAGCAACTTAAGTTCCGTAGCATGTATGCAAAGTTTTCAAATACATAAGCAGATTGATCATCTAATAAATCATCAACATTGAAAAAGTATAAAACGGAGATGAACCACTGAAGTATAAAGCTGCTGGATATTGTGAAGAGAAAAATGATAGACTCCCTTCTGCTCTCAGTTTCAGAGTCTATCTTGCTGTGACACTTGAGTCATTTGCGAATTCGACTGACCAATAAAATGTTCCTGACTGTCACACCACTGAGAAATAGAATTAAACCAAATGGTATCAAAGGTGTTAACATCTTTTCAAACTTCCGAAATCCAATCCATCTCGAGTCAGTAAAATAGCTTGGCTTATTAGAACAGCGCCAATTTACGTTGTTGATTATACTTCGAGGTTTTAAACTAAAGTATATTGGAATGTTTTGCAAACAGAGAAGTATCCTTGATATTATGCCAGAATTGAGAGCATGGATGGAAGCTGTCGTTGATCAGGCAGTCAGATCATACTGACTTGCGCCAATATTTCATTCCTTTGCTCTCAATTCTGGCATTTAAGCACGAATGAATGATATTAATTGCATTTTCATCGTTGTCAATGTGCATTAAATACAATATCGCATTTAACATCCATTGATTCCCAGGAGAAAGCAATGTCTCCCATTTCGGCAATTTACCAGTGACGGACTAGTCATCACTTCTGACACATATATGAGAAAAAGGTCGCTTGCTGGAATTCCAAAACAAAAACTTAAATTTATGGAAATGTTCAGCAAGTCTGGGAGCATCTGTGGAGAGAAAATGGAGTTAACTGGACCTGCTTTATGTTTCCACTGTCGCTGCCAGACCGGCTGATGTTGTCCAACAATGTCAATTCTTATTTTAGTAATCATTTTGTTCAACTGAGTGCTGCTCCTCTTCCACTGTGACCAAAACTTCACGAAGTGTAACGATTTTAAAACTGAAGGTACGTGCAAGATAGGAATAGTTGATACAACAGGCTTTCAATGGATACTGAATTTATTGTTATGCAGTTCTTAGTACGTGCGATTACTGTAGAATGGTAAACTGTCGTATCACAGAAGTGATTTTATGAAGTGAAAGGAGACAATTTAGTCCATAATGTGCGCACCCGATCTTCAAATATAAAAACATGTTTACCAGTACTATTGTCTCCCTTTTTCTTGTTTTTTTTTAACAAACAGGCTCTAGTTTGTAAGATTACTAGCCACAGAACAATACACAGCTCGTAAACAGAGACAATGTGTTTACTTCAGAGACTTAATAGGAGCTCCAACCATGGCAAGAATCAGATCGCATATTTTCCTACCAACTTGAAGATTTTTTTGTGTGTGAGTGTGTGTGAAGCACCATGTCCTAGCCTGTCCTAGACAATTTGTGAATTAAGATCTGAGCTAATGAATTCCTAATACATTGTTTTTGTATATTCTCACACCTCTAATGGGAATCTGTGGTTGAAAAATGATTTTTTAAAATTGTACTTTGAACCATCAATTTACTGATGACGTGTTATTTCTAAGATGTAAATGCATTTTTGGTGCTGACTTAATTATATACAACCAACCTGCCCTCTCGATAATGCGACGCATGTCTCTCTGTAAGAATTTGACATTAAAGCTTGCCTTAAAATGCACTGAAAATGTGGGTCATACAGTCTGTTTCAGGATAGTTCGCTCTTCCAACTCCCATTCTTGAACAACCGACATCTGGGGTTGTTTCGATTTCGGTTTTATGCAAACACATGCTGGCCAGTCACTTCTAAAGAAGGAAGAGTGAACTTGCAATGTTTCCTGTGCTTTCTCTTCACAGATGCTGCCAAGTCTGCTATGTTTCATGAGCAATTTCTCTTTTGGTTGAATAAAACCAAATATCAGCTTTACACTTTGAAGTTCCCTTGAGAGTAGTCTCTGCATGTCAACCAAAAACCAACACTTATTTAATGTTCATCAATATCCAGTTAAATAAGTAATTCTGGTTACTCATATGTCTCACAATATTGTTTTCAAACAAATATAGTACTTCTACACATATAAATAGCATATACTATTTCTAACTTTTTTTTTTCTTCCATGGCCATTATGCTGACCTGTACGTTGCTCATTGTTGTCAAGTTCCATATTGTCCGTTAATTGCCAAGGGTTTTCTTTGTCGCTTGCATTCCCTTTTTTGTGTTTTTTTTTCTAGTAATCAGTTGTTTCATATTCTGCCGCTAATACTATTTCCCCTTACATTTCTCCTCTTTTGGGCTTTTATATTTACCCAATGGGCATAAATAACATTGAGGAGACCTCATCTAATCTTTCAGTATACAAGTCATCTAGATGCTCTGAAGTATCCTAAAATACCCAGCTGTCACTATCAACTTCAGTGTCCTTCTTCCTTTTCCTTTCGAAAAGCAGGGATTGATTAAAACATTAGAATGTCCAGGGCTGTGGTTTTAGTTGCACATCTCTGGTGGCAACACATTATGCCTGGCCACCCCTGTGTTAAACACTTCCCTGCAAATCTAGAGATATTTCAACATGCCTGGCTCCCAACTAATTTACAGTAAGTGACTGAACCAGTAGATAGATCCACATGCAATAGCCCCTATTGGTATGTTCCAGGGATATAGTAATATATTCCTTGCAGTTTTGTCACTGTTTGCATAGTTTGAATGATCAACATCCCTGAGGACTCATCGATAATCTAGTCTTAGAACATAGAACATTACAGCACAGTACAGGCCCTTCAACCATCGATGTTATGCCGACCTGTCATACCGATCTCAAGCCCATCTAACCTACGCTATTCCATGTACATCCATATGCTTATCCAATGACGCCTTAAATGTACCCAAAGTTGGGGAATCTACTACCATTGCAGGCAAAGCGTTCCATTCCCTTACTACTCTCTGAGTAAAGAAACTACCTCTGACATCTGTCCTATATCTTTCACCCCTCAATTTAAAGCTATGCCTCCTTGTGCTCGCCGCCACCATCCAAGGAAACAGGCTCTCCCTATCCACCCTATCTAACCCTCTGATTATTTTATATGTTTCCATTAAGTCAACTCTCAACCTTCTCTCTAACAAAAACAGCCTCAGGTTCCTCAGCCTTTCCTCCTAAGACCTTCCCTCCATACCAGGCAACATCCCAGTAAATCTCCTCTGCACCCTTTCCAAAGCTTCCACATCCTTCTTATAATGCGGTGACCAGAACTGTACACAATACTGCAAGTGCGGCCGCACCAGAGTTTTGTACAGCAGCAGCATAACCTCTTGGTTCCAGAACTCGATCCCTCTATTAATAAAAGCTAAAACACTGTATGCCTTCTAACAGCCCTGTCAACCTGGGTGGCAACTTTCAAGGATCTGTGTACATGGACACCGAGATCTCTCTGCTCATCTACACTACCAAGAATCTTACCATTAGCCCTGTACTTTGCCTTCCGGTTACTCCTACCAAAGTGCATCACCTCACACTTGTCCGCATTAAACTCCATTTGCCACCTCTCAGCCCAGCTCTGCAGCTTATCTATGTCTCTCTGAAACGTACAGCATCCTTTGTCGCTATCCACATCTCCACTGACCTTATTGTCGTCTGCAAATTTACTAACCCATCCTTCTACGCCCTCATCCAGGCCATTTATAAAAATGACAAACAGCAGTGGACCCAACACCAACCCTTGCGGTACACCACTAGTAACTGGTCTCCAGGATGAATATTTCCCATCAACTACCACCCTCTGTCTTCTTTCAGCAAGCCAATTTCCGATCCAAACTGCTATATCTCCCACAACCCCATTCCTCTGCATTTTGTACAATTGCCTACTGTGGGGAACCTTATCGAAAGCCTTACTGAAATCCAAATACGCCACATCAACTGGTTTACTCTCATCTACCTGTTTGGTCACCTTGTCAAGGAACTCAATAAGTTTTGTGAGGCACGACCTATCCTTCACAAAACCGTGCTGACTATCCCTAATCAATTTATTCTTTTCTAGATGATTATAAATCCTATCCCTTATAACGTTTTCCAACACTTTACCAACAACTGAGGTAAGGCTCACTGGTCTACAATTACCAGGGTTGTCTCTACTCCCCTTCTTGAACAGGGGAACTACATTTACTATCCTGCAGTCATCTGGCACTATTCCTGTAGACAATGACGAGTTAAAGATCAATGCCAAAGGCTCGGCAATCTCCTCCCTGGCTTCCCAGAGGATCAGACGATAAATCCCATCCAGCCCAGGGGACTCATCTACCTTCACCCTCTGTAGGATTTCTAATACCTCTTCCTTGTGAACCTCAATCCCACCTAGTCTAGTAGCCTGTATCTCAGTATTCTCTTCAACAGCATTGTTGTTTTCCAGAGTGAATGCTGTTGAAAAATATTCATTTAGTGCTTCCCCTATCTCTGACTCCACACACAACTTCCCATACTATCCTTGATTGGCCATAATCTTACTTTTGTCATTCTTTTATTCCTTAAATACTTATAGAAAGCCTTAGGGTTTATTCTGATCCTATCCGTCAACAACTTCTCATGTCTCCCCCTGGCTCTTCTGAGCTCTCTCTTTAGGCCTTTCCTGGCTACCTCATAGCCCTCAAGCGCCCTAACAGCCTTCACATCTCATCCTAACATTAGCCTTCTTCTTCCTCTTGACCAGAGATTCCACCTCCTTCGTAAACCACGGCTCCTGCGCTCTACATCTTCCTCCCTGCCTGACAGGTACATACTTACCTCGGACACACAGGAGCTTTGCCTTGAATAAACTCCACATTTCTAATGTGCCCATCCCCCGCAGTTTTCTTCCCCATGCTATGCTCCTTAAATCTTGCCTAATCTCATCGTAATTGCCTTTCCCCCAGCTATAACTCTTAACCAGTGTTATACACCTATTCCTTTCCATCACTAAAGTAAACATTACAGAATTGTGATCGCTATCACCAAAGTGCTTACCTACTTCCAAATCGAACACCTAGCCAGACTCATTACCCAGTACCAAATCTAATTTGGCTTTGCTCCTTGTTAGCCTATCTACATACTGTGTCAGGAAGCCCTCCTCCACACATTGGACAAAAACTGACCCATCTATAGTACTCGAACTATAGTGTTCCCAGTCAATATTTGGAAAGTTGAAGTCCCCCATGACAATTACCCTGTCTCTCTCACTCCTATCGAGAATGATCTTTGCTATCCTTTCCTCTACATCTCTGGAACTATTTGGAGGCCTATAGAAAACTCCTAGCAGGGTGACCTCTCCTTTCCTGTTTCTAACCTCTGCTCATACTTCCTCACTTGATGAGTCCCCAAACTGCTGCTTAACCAGAAATGGAAGGCACCGACACTCGAGGTACACTTCTTTAAAGATTCAAAAACAGTGACTCGCCAGCTTCCCGACAGGCTCCTGGTCCAAGCTCTCGCTCATGCTGCTGCTCAACCAGAAAATCAATATGTTACTTGAAGATTTTCCTTTTTGGCAAAAATTTGTAATTGCCAGTCAATGTCACTCTGATACAAAAGCTAGTGTTCTATGTACAAATTAAGCTTGTCCCCCACTACTCCATAAATGAAGTTCTAGCCGTCACAAATCATCCTTAAGCTGGTCCCACTTCTGTGCCATTGTTGAGGCACAATCAACGGCGAAACAGCAACTGCTTCAGTCTGCCATTTGAGCGGGGCTCTATTAAGTATTACACACAACATAGTTTTCTGATTCCATATAGTAGACTGAGGGACTCATATATGCCAGGCCATCTCTTCAGCCAAGTGTGTTATGAATCTGTCCTGTAGCATCACCACACATCTCAGTTCCTATGAACTCAAATCTACAGGCTTTTGCTTGTATGCCTGCCTGGTGATTTTCCTCTGGAAATGAACCGACTAAACAAATGACTCAATTTTTCTCTTCTGCAAAATGCTAACTCATGTCGATTCTTTGTGTATTAACTGGTACAACAAGCTTACTAGTGTCAAATACCAAATCCTAAATGGCACATCAAAGTCCACCTCTTAGATACCACGCAAAGGTATCACATGCACTTTATTTAACTTTGGACTTGATTGCAGATGTGTTTGTTTTTGCAGTTTTATGAGGACCCGTGGAATCCTTTCTCCCCATACATCAATGACTCAAAGGGCATATTCTTCTTCACGTTCTCCAAAGTGCAATCATTTCCCAAATTCCCTGGTTAATTGATATGCCTGTGCTGAATTATCCACTGAGTTAACACTCCCAACTAAAATACCCTATCTCCTATCATATTCATTGTGGTGAGCTGATAATTTCATCATCCATGACTAACTTCAATAGTGTGCTGGCTTAACTGATTGAGGCTAAGTTTCCATTATGAGAGGTGCTTAAACTTATATATCACTTCTGAGGAAAATGTAATGTGAAGATGCTGTCACTTAGAACGTTATGTTGTCCTTTTTTTCATTGAGAAGTTGTACATACAGAGGTGTGGGAGATACTGGAGAAGGCCTAAGTCAACAAGATAGAAACCTTCAGGTTTTCTTTAGGAACAGTTGTAACAAATAAAAGGCAGTGGCTAGATCGGACAACTCAGACCTTTTTGTTTTTATTTAAGTTGTAGCAGTCAGAAGCTATTTATGGCTCAGTGGATTGGAAGCATCAGTAAAAGATTCTTAGCTGTTACATTTTGTTAAATCTTTCTTTCTTCATGTTGTTTTCTTCTGGTTTGGAGAAATGTATATAATAATCTCTGCATAAATTTGCTTTTTTATCAAGTGGTATGTTTATGGGATGTTACTATACTGGAGCAGTTAATTAGTGAAGGGTACTGTATCTATTATGCTGCTAAGTTTTCCAATAGTTACGTTATTCTAAAATCCTCTTTCTTTTGTTTGCATTTTAACTACAGTGTTTAAGTAAATTGCGTTTGCTTACTGTCAAGGAGTTCGACCAGCTGCATGCAACATATTTGGCATGCACACTTCACATCTGTCCACAAAGTATGAAAAAGTTAGGTTCTAAGTTACCTTCTTAAAAATTGCTGAGGGTGTCTGGGCAGATCTATCACAGTAAAGACATGATGTCTTTTCCCATTCTATCTAACCAGTTCTGAGACAGTCTGTAGTTTTTGGACTTTGAGTAGGTCTTGAATATTGACGGGTGATCAATTTCAAATAGCAAACACCTCGACAATTGAATTGCTGAATTCTGCTATTCCTGACTTTTAGACAATCCTGAATATTAGGCTGTGCTCCAGCACACATAGTAATTGAGTTCCCTTTGCTACCAGTTGTAACTGCAAGCTTTTTGTTTCTTTTTGTGGTGATTTCTTTAGAGATATATACCTTACATTAATTTCACAGATATAACAGCAAACACAAAACACTATATGGAAGCCATGTAGCCCTCCAAAGTCCATGCTCAATTCAGAGTGAAGCCAAGTTTGTACAGGCCGTACATTAGATGTGCAAAACGCCCACAATTAATGAAACTTTAAATTTTCTTCATCACAGAGGGATCAGAGCAGTAATTGTGTAAGAATTATAGAAAACTGGTATGCAGGTATAGCAGCTAATAAAGAAGGCAAATTGAATTTTGTCATTTATTGTGAAAATGTGGTGTATATAAGTTCACACACTTTGCTGCAACTCTACGAGACATTAATGAGTAACTGCTTGGAATATTGCATGCAGTTTCATTCTTTTTAGTTGTGGGATGTATTCTTCATGGAAGCAGTTCAGTGAGGGTATACTGGAGTTATCTTATAAAGAGTGATTGAGAAGTTCAGACCCATACTGTCTGTTGTTTTAAATGACGAGAGCTGCAATAAGTCAGGGATATAAGATACTGAAGGATATTGCAATATTGATGCAGAATTGATGTTTCTTCATATGAGGCGAAGTGATAGAGAGCTGATCATTTTAGAGTAGGTTCATTAGATTTAAAACAAAATTGAGGATAAAAATTGAAGGTTGGTAGCCTTGAAAGGATTGAGAATCGAGAAAGGATTGTGAATATGTGCATCTCACTGTTCTAGACTGGGGTGGACACAGGGATGTCTAGTCATACTGATGAGGGAATACACAGATTTTTAATCAATAATGCATTGAAGGATTGGGAAATCCTGCAAAACAGTTGAATAATCATTATGGGGGTATATTATTTGCATAACGAGTGGCAGTGCAAAATCGATGTGCTTTCAGGATTGTTCACTAGCATGGTTGACATGATCTTAGCCATGTCTGATGCATGTCACGTTTTCAGCCTTCACTCTTCCCCTTACCACACACAACACTAGAAGGAAAAGCTGCCCAAACCAATCCTCACTTACTGCCCAAAGTATCCACATTCAATGGATTGTAAGCCACCATTTCCATCCCCTCTAACAGCATGCAATGACCAGGCACATGTTCCCTCGCTTGTTAGCCTTTTGGAGGACCATTTACCCCAGAACAACCTTAAACACCCTCCTCCATACCAAATGCCAGGATATCATGACCAGGATTAAAATCCATCTGGACCTGGTGAGACTAGATCAATGTAGGGGATGGCATATTACTGCGGGGAGTGGAAATGATGGCCCAAGTAAAGATTGCCACCGAGAAATAGGTGAACTCCACCAGTATCATCCAGATGTTTTCAAAATGAAAATGCTGACAAAAAAAAATTCTGCCTGCTGGCTAGGTCTGGATGCTGACATAAGCACATTTGTTGGGCAGTACAAATTGTGCCAACTCAGGCAAAAATTGCCACCATTAGCGCCCCCAACTTCGTGAGCTGGTGATGAGGAGAAGACCCTTCATCAGGTTAACCCTGAATTTCCCGGGCCTGTTGAGGGCAGAGTTGGGAAAGTTTGTGGAAATGCCAATACTGGACTGATACCTCCTCTAAGTGAGAGAGACTGTTAGTTCAAAGGACAAAATTTTCTGTGTAAACCACAGAATTGTCCCTTCATGATTACCTATATTGATGCAAATGTATATTTTTTGAGCCATTAAAGTCACTGCTCTAACAGTCTACATGCATTTCTAGCTTTGCTTTAATGTGAGGATGGAGCAATGGTGGTATTCCCTCTCATAGTCCCCGCAAGCTTTGTAAATCGCTAATCACTGACAGTCTCCATGATGCCCTTTGGGAAGAGGACTCAGGCGCAAGCACATTTCAAATTGTCCAACAGCTTCTCTTATTTTAAATATCGGAAAGTGGGTTGCTCAGACTCCGTCCCCTTCTTGAATTAGAAGTTGCAAGTCTTCCTTTCAATGGTTCGGTGTTTTAATAAAAATAGAGAATTATTATGATGCCACTATCGTGGCTGCTACCCGGAATGAGACGCGAAATCGTTTGACAAAGCGGAAAATGAAGAGTGAAGATGTGACGTTGGGAAGGCCACTATTCTGATCAGTCAGAGAATCATCCTACAGGCAGGAATGTACTCAGCAGTCACAGATTCTCACTGAACAATGCACAGTTCTTAGTTCCTAAATTAGATCTCTCCAAATCTGCAATGGAGAGAATCAATTGCACATTATTGTTTCAATTCTCACCTTTACTTACACTTTGATTATCTGGTTAATTGATTCTTCAGAGAAGTTCAGCTCTTCTTTATCACTCAGATGGCTGTTCTCTATGAATTATCCAAACACCAGTCAGCAGTACACTGCACAGACATAACTTCAGAGCATATGACCACAAGCTGTTGGACTAGGAGAAGGGCATTCAATTCAACAAGTATGCCCTGTCAATAAGTGAGATTGTGGCTTATTAAATAATCCTCTTTTCCCGTTTCCTCCTTATTCCCCATGACACTTGAATCCCTGACTGATTGAAACAATAATACATTTCGCCCTTGAATATATCAATGAGCATACTTTGATTGCACTTTGCACTAAACATCTACAGATTCACAAGTCACTAAGTGAAGAAAAAGCTCAAATTCTCTCTTAGCTGTACAACCGTAAATTCTGAGGTTATGCCTTTTGATCCTAAACTCTCCATAAGGGGAAGCAACATTTCACAACTATTCAAGGTTTCTGTGAATCTTATTTGTTTTAGCAAGTTCAACATTCACTTTCTAAACATTCCAATAAGTGAAAATCCAAGCTTTCCAACTTCTCCCCATAACACATTTCCTCCCTACACATTGCTAGTCTAGTCAAGCTTCAACAATGACTGAATGTCTTTTCTTAGACTAAACTAAACTGCTTACAATATTCAACTTGTGGTTTGCATATGAACACTAGAAGGGAGTGGGCTCATTTTGTGGATGACACAGCAAGGTTAAAATGTGGATAGCGAGTGGAAAATAGGCTTATTCCTGAAAGTTGGCTGTCGTGACAATTTAAAACCAAAACAGTAAAAAAAAACACTGAAAGAGGAGCCGAACGTTTGAAAAGAGCATGGAGAGAAGACAGCAACTTCATTCTGAACATAGGAGCAAGAGAGGAGACTTCAGTTTGAAAAGGGAAAACAAAATCAGTGAAGGTCCAGCCACCTTTGCAGACAAAGTGAGTCCTACATGGAATAAGATATTAAGAAAAGACGTGCTTTCCGCTCAACTGGTCTAAAATCTTTAAGCCCATCACTTAATATCTATACTTCCACAGCACCTTTTATGATGGTTCTTTAAGATGGGTCTTCGCAGCTTTCTAACTGTCCATGGGAGTTTGACAAAAAAAACTAAGAAAACCTGAACTACCAGGAAAGTCACTGTAAACTTAGATCAGGTTTGTTCCTGGTGCTAAAATGGTGGCAGCTTGTGAATATCAGTGTGGAGTGAAGGTCACTCCAGGTCACGTAAATTGTGAATCTTGGTCTTGAAAAGTTCTCCTGACAAGTCCATTTTGCGCTAACTTCTACGTCAAAAGTGTTCTCCCCTTCCGAAAAACTGTTCTGGCAAATAGCCAATGAATTGACGAGTCCCAATTATATTTTTCACTGGCAGCCAGTGGGTTTACTGTTAAATAACTATTAAGTAACTGGCAACTATTAAACATCCGTATTCCATCCTCAGTAAAGGGTAATATGTGGCAGTCTGTCCAGCTGACTGTCATGGCACGTGCAAAATTGCAGGTTGAATCAAAGATGAGAAGGGATACATCGATGATGTTTGAAGTACGTTGCTTCTTCAGAGTTCAATATTTAACCCAATTGCATCATTGATTTGGTCACAGATATGCTTTCGAACTGAAGTAGTTGCACAACACATTTATGTAAGTAATTATCAGTGCAATTTTGTAAAGCAGTTGAAAAGTACGGGGAAGTATTAAAACAGCAGGGTAAAACGTCGAACAAATGGAAAATATTGATCAATAGAGTATCCTCATGAAATGTGATCAAGGAGAGGCATGTTAGTAAAACAGTAACTGAATTAGGGAACAGAGGAATTACAAATGTGTCTGGTGAATGAAATAAGAAAGGCCATCAAGACCAGCTCAAACAAACATTTTTCAACACCAGGATTAAATAAACAGGAATAACAGAACCATTGAAAGAGCAATTCTAACATGAACTTTTGGGTGTCTAGTAGTCTATAGGTAGGAGGATTATCACATGTCCGAGGCAGTCAGTCAACGACAAGATACAAAACCCAGCTTTCTGAGAAATTATTTTACAATTTCTCTTTGCTAGTAATGTAGAGCAGGGTTTGGAAGAGTTAGAGCCAGGTGCAGTATCTCAAGTTTGTCACTGATTTAAGAAAAAGGTGAGTGAGTGAAATTCGATGGAGATGCAAGGCATCTTTATGGTGAGTAGTCAAGTTGAATATTCATCAAACAGACGGCAGATGCAGGTAAATGTTAGTTTATAAATTTCAGCCCGAGAAACTGAAAGGCAGATTATGAATTAGATACTGACAATATCGTGTATATGGAAGAGCAGGTGCCGTTATAAACAGGCAGGTGTAGCAAATAATTATGCTTTAATTATGCTTTAATCAAAGAAAATGCGTACTTATTTAATTTATTGTAAGTAGTGTATGTTGTATTGCATTTATATTTGTAAAACAGCAATCGATGAGGTGCCATATCAAAGTATAATGTAGAAAACAAAAGCTCAAGGCCCAAGCAGCATTTTTGTCATCTATTCTTGGGTCATGAGTGTTGCTGGCTGACCAGTATTTTACATCCATCACTTGTTGCCCTTGAGCTGGTGATGATAAAATGCCTTTTAAGCTGCTGCAGTCCACGGCTGTTGGGCTACTTGCAATTTCAGATGGGAAGGAATTCCAGGATTTTGACTTAGCAACACTGAAGAAGTGATGTAATATTGCCAAGACAGGATCTTGATTTATCAAGATGCTGCCTGGGCTGGAGGGCAGGCCTTAGGATGAAAGGTTGAGGCAGCTAGGGTTTTTCTCATTGGATCGACGAAGGGTGAGACATGATTGAAAGACATGTACAAAATGATGAAAGGCATAGATAGAGTGGATAGCCAGGGCGGAAATGACAGTCATGAGGGGGAATAAGTTTAAGGTGATTGGAAAAATGTATGGAGGGAAATGACGGAGGCAGGTTCTTTACACAGAAAGTGGTGGGTGAGTGGAATGCACTAGTGATGATAGTAGAATTAGGTGCATTACAAATATTTAAGTGACTCTTGGATGGGCACATGGATGATAATAAAATGAATGGTATGCAGGTTAGTTTGATCTTAGACTAGGATAATAGGTAGGCACAAAGTAGTGGGCCAAAGGGCCTGTAATGTGCTATACTGTTCAATGTTCTTTGTACTTGCTCTGAGTGTCTTGAAGGAGAATTTGCAGTTGATGGTGCCACCCTATATCTGCCGCCCTTCTCTTTCTATTTGCAAGTGGTAGTGTGTTTGTAAGATGTTGTGTATGGATTTTGATGAATTTGTACAGTATATCTTGTAGAGAGTACACACTGCTGCTACTGACCATCAGAGATCGAGGGAAAGAATGCTAATGGATGCGGTGCCAATCAAACATTCTGTTTTGTCCTGAATGTTGTCAAACTTCTTGAGTGTTATTAGAGCTCAATCTGTTCAGACAAATGGGGAGTACACCATCACACTCCTGATTTGTGCCTTGTAGATGGGGACAGGCTTTGGGACATGAAGAGATGAGATGCCGTCGCAATATTCCTAGTTCTTGTAGAGAGTATGTTTATGGGCAAGTCCGTTTGTATTTCTGGTTAAATATAACGCCAAGGATGTTGATCGCGGGGGATACCATGGTACCTTTGAAAGTCAAGGGATGGTGCTTAGCTTGTCACTTATTGGAGATGGCCATGTCCTGGAATTTGTGGGGTGCACATGTTATGTGCCACTTGTCAACCCAGATCTGAATATTGTTTAGATCTTGTTACGTTTGATTATTGACTGCTTCAGTATCTGAGGAGCTGTAAATAATGATGAACATTGCAAATCATCAGTGGGCATTCACATCTGACCTATTGATAAGGAGAAGGTCATTGATGGAACAGCTGAAGGTGGCTGTTCCTAGGATACTGTACTGGTGAACTGTTGTAGAGCTGTCATGGAGCTGATATGACTGATATCCAAGAACCATGACTACCTTCTTATATGCCTTGTATGAGTTGAGCCAGTGGAGAGTTTGGTCCCAATACCTATTTATTCCAGTTTTACATTATGTGGTCTTGATGTCAGGTGCTTTTACACACACCTCACCTCTGGAAGTCAGTTCTTCTTCAGAAGCTGGAATGAAGTCCGGAGCTGAGAAACCCTGGTGGGACCCAAACTGGGCATCACTCAGCAGGATATTGTTGAGTAGAAGTGTCTTTATAGTACAGTTGATGACACATTCCGTCACTTAACTAATGATCGAAAGCATAGCGATGAGGAAGTAAATCGTTGGGTTGGATTTGTCTTTTCTGTGTGTGTGTATACACAGCTTACCTGTGCAACTTTCCACTTTCTCATAGCTGCCAGTGTTGCATGGTGTTGTCAGCTTGGATAGGGGAGCGGCAAGTTCTGGAACAAAAGTTTTTAGTACTATTGTTGGAACATTGTCAGGACACAAAGCATTTACAATAACCAGGGCTACGACCATTTCTGAATATCATGTGAAGTGATATCAAGTGAAGACTGGTAATGCTGGTGACCACCGATGCACTCTGAAATGTTAATATAGTGGTAGGGATAAAAGAATGCCATGAAATCAACAGAGAGTATGAATAAATGAAACTTTGTCATGATGTCACAAGTGGTGTGCCAAGGGACATAGGCTTCAGGTATTTTCAACATAAATAAATGACATAAACCCCAAGGAATTACAACTATGTTTATTGAATATGCTAATGATGCAATGATATGAAGAGAAAGTGATAGGAAACCTAAACAGCACAAAAGGACCCCTTAAGCATGTAACAGAACAGTTAAATACTGGGTAATGATGTGGTAAAGAGGGGCATTATCTATTTTGACGGGAAACCAGAAAAATATAAATGATGAGAAGTTGCAAAATTCTGATATGCAGAAAGACTAGGATGTCCCAGTTCATGAACTGCAGAAGATTTGTATGCAGATGCAGCGAATAATCAGGAGGGCTAATGATATGTCATGTTTCGTTGGTGGGGGATTTGAATGTAAAATGGAGAATATCTTCCAGTTTTTCAGAGCATTGATCGGTTTGCATAGAGTCATCGAATAATGCAGCATGGAACCAGGCCCTTCGGTCCAAGCTGATTCATGCTGATCATGGTGCCCACTCAGCTTTTTCAAAATGTCCACATTTGTTCCAAATCCCTCTGAACCCTTCCCTCTATGTACCTATTCATTTAAAAAAAATGTTGCTATTGTACCTACCTCAACCACTTTCTCTGGCAGCCCATTCCATATACACACCACATTTTGCATGAAGAAGTTGGCCTTAGGGTGCTTCTGAAATCATTCCCCTCTCATCTTAAACCAATGTCCTCTGGTTTTAAATTCTCCACTCGTGGTAAAATGACTACATACATTCATCCTGTCTATGTGCCTCACGATTTTATACAGGTCAATAAGGTCACCCCTCATTTTCATATGTTCTGAGGAATAAATTCCGGCTCTGATCAACCTCGCCCTATAACTCAACCTCCTAGTCTTATAAATCTTCTTTGCACAATTTCCAGTTGAACTATGTTTTTTTTATGTCAGGGTGACCACAACTGTGAACAAAACTCCAAGTGTGCCATCACCAATAACTTATATAAATGTAACATAGCATCATAACTCTTATACTCAATGACGAGACTGATGAAATCCAGCATGCTCAATGCCTTCTTCACAACACTGTCTACCTGTGATGTCAGTTTCAATGAACTATACACTTGTACTCATAGGTCCCTCTGTTCCATAACACTCCCCAGGAACATACCGTCTACTGCATAGATATACCTTGGTTTGACTTTCCTTTGTGAAAAACACCCAACTTTTATCTGTTTTGGTTTGCATTTGCCAATCCTCACCCTATTTCCCCATATGAACAAGATTTCTCAGCATCTGGAGTACTGTGTAGAGTTTAGATCAATGCACTTATGATAGGTTGTTAATGCATTAGAAGTAGGTTAAAATAAAACAAAAACTGAGCTAATATCTGGAATGTGCTGAAAACTTCATGTGGAAAGGCTACACAGGTGATTCTTTGAAAGTCCCTTCCACAAAGGACAGAATTTATAATCTTAAAATATTTTGAAGTGTTGACACCTTCATAGAGAAAGATAGATGTGAGGAGAAGCATTTTACTGCTATGTGAACAGATGTCTACTGAACAAGAGAGTGGAATATCATATACAGTTTAAATGGGTGGACTTAAGTGAAAGTTTGAAATTCATGAAAAAAGATTCAAAGGCAAGGTTTGGAGATTTAGCAATGGAATCATGGCAATATGAGGGGAAATTCCTCTGCATGTGACACATGTTCAACATCTGAAATAAACAACCAGAAACTATGGTGAAAGGGAGCTCAGTTAGAAGCAGTATGAAATGAAAAGTAAATTAAATACACACGAGACAATAATGATGGTTAAGGAGTATGTTTAGAAGAGTTTATCCCACAAAGGAAGAAGATGCACAGCAATAAAACAATGATGAAAATTCTGTGCTACTTTGAACATTGTTGTAGTGTATTGTTTTCTTAACGTTTGACCTGATCTGTCGTACATTTAGAGTTCTGGAAAATATGAAATATGTATCCCAAGGTATTAAAATATTCTGCTCCATTCAGAATTTAATAAATTAATGGCTACATTGTTGGAAATTTAGGATTGGAAACTATATGTGATATCAATAAACAGACTGATGATGTTCAAGAAAGATCTATATTCTTTTTGAAAGCAACTTTCCGTTGTGATTCATCATTTTGATTGAACACTCGCTTTTTTTTTCATTAATGTTATTGTTATTCTTTTATCCATTTGGCTCTGGACCTGAAGATAACTCGTGGACATATAGAAACAGCTTGTGGCCTGGGAGGTTAATTGTAGGCTGCTTGTTCAGAAGCTTTCTTATACACACAACAACCCCAGAAGGCGTGTTGAGTATAAACAGAAAGCAGAAGCTACTAAAGAGTCATTATTAAGCAATTAATGAGATCAGTACCTGTTTAGAGACCATCTCGAAGACATGTTATATTCAAGTAGATGACAAATGGTCATTGAGGCCTTTGAAAAATGTACTCCATGTCTCAGGGTGGAACAAGAGTAGAAAGGTCTGCAAAGGGATCTGAGGAAGCACCACTCAGATTATAATTTCTATCTGCAGATGCTCCCAGACCTGCTGTATACTTTCAGCAATTTATGTTTTTGTATCTGATTTACAGCATCCAAAGTTCTTTTGTTTATTCTTTTAAGCTTAGTATTTATCTTAGTACCTCTGAGCGCAAACTGTTAACTCTGATTTCTATCCACAGATGCTACCAGACATGCAGAACTTACTCCAGCAATATCTGCCATGATGTGGAAATACTGGTGTTAGATTGGGGTAAAAATATGCCAGAAGCCTCATGATAACAAAGTGTGGGGCTGGATGAACACAGCAGGTCAAGCAGCATCTTAGGAGAACAAAAGCTGATGTTTCGGGCCTAGATCCTTCATCAGAGAGGGGGATGGGGAGATGGTTCTGAAATAAGTAGGGAGAGAGGGGGAGGTGGACCAAAGATGGATAGAGGAGAAGATAGGTGGAGAGGAGAGTATAGGTGGGGAGGTGGGGAGGGGATAGTTCAGTCAGGGGAGGACGGACAGTTCAAGGAGGCGGGATGAGTTTGGTGCGACTTGAGGTGGGAGGAGGGGATAGGTGAGAGGAAGAACAGGTTAGGGAGGCGGGGACGAGCTGGGCTGGTTTTGTGATGCAGTGGGGGGAGTGGACGAGCTGGACTGGTTTTGGGATGCAGTGGGGGAGGGGGAGGTTTTGAAGCTTGTGAAGTCCACATTGATACTATTGGGCTGCAGGGTTCCCAAGTGGAATATGATTTGCTGTTCCTGCAACCCTCAGGTGGCATCATTGTGGCATTGCAGGAGGCCCATGATGGACATGTCGTCTAAGGAATGGGAGGGGGAGTTAAAATGATTCACGACTGGAATGTGCAGTTGTTTATTGTGAACCGAGCGGAGGTGTTCTGCAAAGCAGTCCCCAAGCCTCCGCTTCCTCTACATTGGGGAGGTGGACCAAAGATGGATAGAGGAGAAGATAGGTGGAGAGGAGAGTATAGGTGGGGAGGTGGGGAGGGGATAGTTCAGTCAGGGGAGGACGGACAGTTCAAGGAGGCGGGATGAGTTTGGTGCGGCTTGAGGTGGGAGGAGGGGATAGGTGTGGCTTCCTCTACATTGGGGATAGGTCCCCAATGTAGAGGAAGCCACACCAGGCACAGTGGATACAGTATACTACATTGGCAGATGTGCAGGTGGACATCTGCTTAATATGTAAAGTCATCTTGGGGCTTTGTTATCTCGGATTCTCCAGCATCTTCAGTTCCCATCATCTCAGAAACCTCATGACACTGGTTTTATAGTCTAACAGATTTATTTGACATCACAAGATTTCAAAACACTGTTCCTTCCTCTGGTGACAAACCAGGATTTGAGTGTCAAAGAACAGAGCAGTCAGTTCAAAGTGTTGCCTTCTTTGCTTGAGTAAACTGAAGATGTGGCTCTGATCATTGTTTCCATAAAAAAAACTGACCTATTGAGAATGCAAGAATGGCAGATGTTGGAGTCAGAGATAATGAAGTGTGGGGCTGGGAGATCACAGCAGGCCAGCCAGAATCAGAGTAACAGGAAAGTTGACATGAAGAATTTCTGAAGAAGAGTTCAGAACAGAAACGTCAACTTTCCTGCTCCTCTAATACTTCCTGGCCTATTGTATTCCTCCAGCTCCACACTTTGTTATCTCATTTAAGTTATTGGGCTAATTTTGATATTTTCTTTTCTCTCCCTCTTAAACATATTAGTCTGTCTTTTGTGTCTTGGGAGGAGGCGTGCGTGGTGGGGTGAATGTTTTCGGCTTAAATCTTCAGCATTAATTAGATTACATGGTGCCTGATTTTCTGCTGCTCAATTTGTTTTGTACTTTCTTTTCATGTAAGATATAAAACTGGTATCTATGTTTAGTCAATCACAAGGGCTAGGATGGATTATTAACAACAATCATTGGAAAAACTATAGACAGTCTTCTAAAGGTTTGACTTTCCTGTTCTATGAATACAGTGATAGAAAGGCTTATTTACTTTTGTCTCTGTTACATGATAACATCATGTGACCTGATAGGCCCACCCTCGGGATTTCTGGTCTCCAACTCCATCTGATGATTAATTGAATTTCATCAACAGACAATTAAAACAGCTTAATAACCTATTTTTCAAAACTTAGGAAAATGTTTTGTCAGAAAAGAAGCGCAACATAACTAAATCCCTGGAGCTCCACTATGGTACAAAATTTAATGAGTTGGGGGTACTAACTCATTTGTTTGATTCAGTGGTATTGCATGTACTACAAACAGACAAATTGGTTTCGCACATAAAATGCATCGTTCACTTCTATTTGCAAGGAAAATTTATTACACCATCCTTGCTATTGTCGGTGTTTCAGGTAAGTATCTATCAGGATTAAAATTGTGTCATTCTCTGTACAAGTTGTGTTGTCATTTTACCATTGTATGAGATTTCGTGTACGCAATTGCACAGATATGCAGTTAACAATATAGAGGTCATTATTTTAAAACTCAGTGTGTAAGACTAAATTCCTTTTCTTTCCATTTTATCAGTTGTTGATAGCTTACAGACTCTGTACATACAATAGTTATTATATTCATTGTAATGATGTTTAAATGCACATCAAATCAGGAAATTGCACAAAGGGGTGCATGACTTGGATCATTTCTCGGTATAGTGTTATCCTGGATGTGCTCAGCTGACTGGATTTGAAACCATGATGCAAATTGTGATGTGTTACTTGGATAACCTGCCTTTCTACAATGGTACTCAGTGTAGTAGACTATTTAGAGTATTCCATGGATCACAATTGCATGTTTCTCCCGTAGTAACCATTATTTGCATTTAGTGCATGGGCATTCTTTTTGCTCTTATTCTTGATTGGATTAATAACAGCAATTATTGTTCTGATTAATTTACTTACCCAGCTCACTCCAAGAAATGGCTGGGTCATGGCTTAAGTGCTTGAATGAGCAATTCTTTTCCATACAATCAAAAGTTTGATGACAGGAAACCCTCCAAACTCGTGGAGGGATATGATGTGACACAAATAGGGATGCCTACGCATCTCAGGTAAACAGCTTGCCCACACCTGCTTCTATTCGCGAATGAATCGATTATTGGCTTCCTCCTGGGCAGTGTTTTTAATTATTCTTTAGTTCTGGAGCATTCTAGTTGTTGGGTGGCTCTGCATTTGCTGCCTGTTCCCAGTTATCATTGAAAAAAGAAAGCGGTAAGCTGCCTTCTTGGACCACTGTCGTCCATACGTTGTAGGTATGTATGCAATGCTTTAGGAGAATACAATTCTGACGGTATGAAAGCATGTCAGTGGGCTGATTGAGTCCACACAAAAATCTAAAGATCATTTCTTCCCCTCACCCAACCCAGCCCTGTAAAACTGCATTTCCAGTAGTTAGTCTACCTAAACTGCAGGTCCCTAGACACAATAGGCATTTTAGCACGGCCAATCCACATAAAATGCACTTCTACATAGTCATCATCTGAAATATGCCAAGTGCTATAAATGCCACATTTTAATAAATATTGAAGATAGATTTTTTTATAAAAAAGAGTCCCGAGTCCTGTGTTCATCAGCACAAATTTAACAGGTAAGTGATGGCAGAGTGCCATTGTTACTAGACTATTAATCCAGAGACCCAGCTAATGAGTTGTGAACCTGGGTTCGAATCCCGCCTGGCAAATGGTGGAATTTAATAATAACCTGAAATTTAGAGTGTAATGGTGAACATGAAACCATTGCCTATTGTCAGGAAAATCTCATCTGCTTGATTAATTCGCTTGAATGAAGGATACTTACCACCCTTACCTGATCTTGCCTATCTGTGACTCCAGACCCATAGCAATGTGGTTGACTCTTAACTGCCCTCCCATCAAATAAGGATGGGCAATTAATGGTGGCTTGACTAGCGATACCCACATCTTATTAACAATTTTTTAAAAAAGTCGATCTCTATTTGGGCCTCCTTACCAATGCAGTGTGGAAGCCGTCTCTCTGACACAGTATCTTATTCAATAAGGTGCAGAATATTTATACATACCGTGTTACAATGTTTGCATACAACATTGACATCGGTGTTTGCTGCAGCCCCTCGGACCAACGCATCCAATCCTTTGAAATGCACAATCAATGAGGCACACGTGCGTGGTCAACTGTAGATCCTGTCATCGTCTGGTGATAATTGTCGGAGCTTTATCACCTGTCTGAGGGGTCTTACAATACCTTGTATTGATCATATTCCAATAATGACTGTTTCCAGATATGTGTTGCACATGTTTACTTTTACTAATGACTTTTCAAAAAATTGTTTTATACAATGGTATATTCCTTGCAGAAAGTAATACAGAAGCTCAGTAAGGATGTGAATTTCGACTAAATGTCATAAAGTTTGCAATATGAGCTCTATTATAAAGTCACTTCTGAAATTATACATTGTTTCACATAATACTACAATTCTGTGACAAAGCTGACAATTTTGAGACCAACTTCATTCTTACTCAATTTTGAAAAGTCAAACAAACTCGGTCTCTCTGTCTAGCAACTGCCATTTACAAATTGTTCTATTTTCACGCTGTTATGTGGCTTCAAACAAAGTTTGATTCTTGGTGAACCTTACCATGATTACTTTGAATATTTTTCAAATCACTACTCTGTACTGAATAAGATAGCACTTGTTGAAATCGCATTATACAATCACTTTTCCAGCCTTAGATAGTCATTAAAATAAGTTTATTTGGATTCTGTAAAGTTCTACGGGCTATGACCTCTTAAGTTTTATCTATAATCCTTCTCGGTCATTATGCCCTTGTTCTTTAGTATGCTCATTAGGTTGGGAATCAGCAATTGTTTATTTTCTTGAGGTCATATGATTCTGTTTAATTTTTGTTCAGCCCCATTCCTTGCTATTTTGTTTGTCTTTTTGTACTCATTGATAACATTTTTTAAAAAATACTGTTCTGTGGTTCTAATCTCCAAATTGATGGAATGGAAGTTTCTCCCTCTTACCTGAAGCTATTTATTTAAAGGATATTCAGTTGAGAACCTTAGTGCTAGTTCATCAGCTACGTTTATAATTTTAACAAATCCAAATAGGTGTACATCATAAGTAATTACAATTAGCTAAAATGTCTCGATTATGTCAGATCAGATGTTCTTATGATCTGTACAAAATACCACGCTGCAAACCAACTGGTATCACAGCCTATTGGCAAGGTTTTCCAACGGTATTTATCAAAACCGTCTCTGCATCCAAGGCCAACTGCCTATAAAAATCTTATTAAATTTCCCAACGCCTAATACATTGAAACTGTTGTTATTATACAAATATATCTACCGAGTCTAACATATAATTACTTAAAATCCTCCTGTAAAGTGTTCAAGTTCTCCCTTTCTTTTTAATATTAAAATCAAAAAAATTCAAATTACAGTTTCCACCTGAGCTACAGTTTGCCATCAGGAAGGAGGAGGTTTATTATCTGCATTCTAGCTTCATCTTATTAAAACTGTATTACAATTCTCATAAGCATTTAGTTATCAGTCGCGACAGTCATGATTTGAGCTATGTGAAATGCTGCATAAGCTCCAACATTTTGTGTCAGCTGAAAAAAAAGTAGCCATTTGACACATTCAGCCAGGGGCAGCTACGCCAATGACTAAGGGAGTAATTCTCTCTCTTCGAGTATCTCCACAAATCTCTTAGTTTCTGTCTCTATTAATGTGGAAAGTTGAAGGTTGTTTTTAGAACTCCTTTTGAGGGAATTGTCCCAATTGACTAGAAATCATTTGCATCATCGCATGTAACATTTTCTAAAATTAATTAGAAACCCTCATGTAGCTCATACTACATGAAATATTCTGTTTTAAGCAAGAAATTAACATTTTAAAACAATGCATTTCCATGCGGGCTGATGCTATCATGCCCCAAACATGTTTGCATTCCAATGTAGGTTCTTCCATCAACAGTGTTTGTGGTGTGCTAAAAAGTTCCAAACTCATCATGTAATTTTATTTTGGAAACATATTAATGCTTCTAATCTGATTATCATGAGTAGTATACTAGGCATTCTTCTCTGGTATATTAGTCACATTAACTGCATGCTCAGTTATTAGTTGAGAACATTTTTTTCTAATGTCTGATCAGATTCTTCCCTAAATGTCTGACTTCAGGAAGAGAGAATTGTTGACATTAATTTCTTTACATTCTTTCCATCTGTCCCCAACACAGTCAACTCAGTGGCAATAGTGATCCTGTCCCGTGGAAAGTGTGGACTCTCTCCGTGCACCACAACGTACCTTGTGGCCATGGCAACGGCGGATCTCCTGACAATTGTCACTGAGGTCATTCTACATCGAATCACGTATTTTTATTTTCCATTGTATTTCCTGAAAATCACCCATGTGTGCAGTGCTGGTTATGTTCTGATACGTATAGCCATAGACTGTTCTGTTTGGTTCACAGTCACATTCACTTTTGATCGATTTGTTGCCATTTGTTGCCAGAAGCTGAAATTAAAATATTGCACCAAGAAAACTGCAACCATAGTCCTCGCAACCACCGGGACCGTGTTCTGTTTAAAAAATATTCCCATCTACTTTAGATTTAAACCAACAAATATTGTTGACAATGTTCCAATGGAGTGTTCAAATAAACCAAGCTATTTTACTGACCGTAGATGGATTGGATTTAGAATGTTTGAAAAGGCTTTATCACCATTGATACCATTCGCATTAATTATTTTGCTCAATGGTCTTACAGTGAAACACATTTTAATGGCCAGTCGGATCCGCCAGGCACTGAAGCGTCAAAACAAGGGAGAGAATCAGAGTGACCCAGAAATGGAAAGTAGAAGGAAGTCTATGATTTTACTCTTCTCTATTTCAGGCAGCTTTATCCTTTTGTGGTTTGTGTATATGTTATTTTTTTTCGAAGTTGAAGAGTACTTGAATGAAGATTCTGCTCACCTTTTTGAAAAAGTCGCCTATATGCTGCGGAATTTAAGCTGCTGTACAAATACTTTTATATATTTGGCCACACAGTCCAAGTTCCGAGAGCAGTTGAAGAATGCTGTGAAACATCCATTTATATCAACTTTTAAACTATGTATTAGGTAAAGGATCAATGGATATCCATAATGTCCGCAGGTGGGATCGAGTTTGGCTAGAGAAGGGCAAAAAGGACAAAGGTACTGGAGTGGGAATGCAGCAATTTCTGTTAGCCGGGGAAAACACTACCAGAGAGCAGGAGTATAGGCACAATTCAGCACAAGGTGGCAGATAGATCAAAAGGATTATGTCATTGCAAAGAGTGTCAGAGGACGCTTAGTACAATAGCTGAAATACTCAGATAGAAGAAATCTCAACAGTATAAAAACAACTGAAGATTCTAGACAATGGGTAATGAAAAGATAATTGGACATATGCAGAAGGGTTACAACAAATAGTGAGAGATGACAATAGGTATTATGAGTGGGTTAAGAGTAACTTCAGGCAGGTAGTGTAGAAAGAGCAAAGGGGCAAGTGCGGACATTCGAGTAACAGATAGCAAAGAGTTAGAAATACAGCAGGGGATCAATTGAAGGGCACAAACCAATTGTACCATCATGGTGCCCAACCACAGATTTAATTCAATTCAGATCTCCTCAGATAGAGGAAAAACAGACAAGTTTTCCAAGTTACAAAAAAAAACGCACTGGAATAATGGACATTTCTTAGCTTGTTAGAATTATTATTACTTTCACTTCTCCATAATCACAAACTTTAACATAAATTAATTGTACCCCCGTTCCATTTCTCCATCATAACAGCCATCATTTCTCTCCCTTTCTCTCTCCCCCTCCCATTACCCAATGCAAGACTGAGGGGTTACATGGATGTTACTAGTATAAATCTGTGCAAGCAGAGTCCTGCTGTGGAGAGGTATGATGAAGTAAGATAATGGCAAGAATGGTTGGGTCTCAGGATTGCCACAAGACTTGAAAATCCTTGAGGAATCTTTTAAATCCATTAATGACTGACACTTGCTTGGTAACTGTCTTCAAGTTGTTTTGTCTTTTCAAACTGTTCATTTCACACATTTCCTTCTCCAATTGTTCACCTTATTTCTTTTTCTTTTATATTGGCCTGTTCCTATTTCTCGCTCTTGGGATCTGTTAGCTACTCCTAAATAGCCACACAGTTTCTTGATATCACTGCTCAGTTACTTACTGTGCTATGGCCCAGTTTTAAAGCTTCTTACACGTGCCTATTATTTTCAGGTTGTTTTTTTCAACCTCTTGACTTTCTCTGAAACATTGTATCTCTCTTCTGTTACTCTCTGTCCTTCATCTCACTTCTCACGTCTCTTGATGTCTCTGATTCCCACTAGCTCCATGTCCACATGAAACTGCCTACACAACACTTTTTCTGTCCACCTGTCTTTTTCTTCATTCCTGTCTCTCCCACCAAAATTCAAAACTGCAAAGGTAATCTTCACTCTAAACCTAACACATGAGAAAGAACTGAGGGTTTGAAAGCTTGTGTTTTCAAATAAAAGTGTTTGAGCTATAACTTGGTGTCGTATGATTTCTGAAGATAATGGAAGTTATTGAGTGATAGGACCATGCTCTTACTTCATCTTTCAAAAATAACATGACCTTTGTTTTCATCAATTTCAGTCTCTCAACTAGGAACTTCATAAGAATCTGAAGTTTGAACACACACTGTGGGAGAAATAGCATTTATAGGAGTGAGGAAACAAGTTTGTATTACTGTCTCTCTAATAACTGTTTCCTCCTCCCAACTATCAAATAGAAACACTGAGATACCTCGAGGCAGATTTAAACCTTTTTGTTCTCAATCACGGTTTATTATTTGGGCCTGTACTGGTAAATGTGTAAGATTGAAGAGGTGGTGCCAGAATTATATGTAAGTTTAATAAATTTTCATTCTTATCTCCCATCCCCGCACCCAACAATTTGAATTTGTTTGCAAGCTGAAGAGCAGGCAGTGCCGAGAGAGAGGGAGAGAGAGAGGGAGAGAGAGAGGGAGAGAGAGAGTGAGAGAGAGAGAGAGAGAGAGAGAGAGAGAGAGAGAGAAGTGAGTGGTGAGGTTGACAGGAAATGGGGGAGGGGAGAGAGATAGAGACAGAGATTTTGCCATGAGGGATTGTTGGACACGAGCCGGACCCAGAGAAAAAATAATATTAAACTGCCTTGTTGTCCTGTCATTAATTTAATTTTTGGAGGGGAAAAAATAATTGCATGATTTAGGCTGAAACCTGGACTTTTAACACAAGGGGCAATGGTCAGAATGGAGAAAAGCAAAAGCAACAGAACTGTCAAGAGTGACTTGTACACAGAGCCCAGAGGCTACCTCTACCTGTCATTCCAGCTATAATCTCTGCCTTCATGTTCTCAGCTGACTCTCCCAACGTTTCTTTAAATCCCCATTTCTCCATGTCCTTCTCACCTCCACCATGTTCATATTCTTCTTTAGATCATTTATTGCAATTACCTGCCTCCGAACTCGTTTGTGTTTTTCTCCCTGAATGTTCCTTTTTCTCTTAACACGTCTCACTCTTTTTTTAATGTTTATCCCGTGACTGTCTCTTCTTTGTTTCTCTCTCGACGTTTTCCCCCTTCCTCTCTGCTCGCCAATTTGTCCCACTATATCTACATTGTTGTTTCTCTCTTGTTGCCTCCCTCCACCCTCTCTCTCTTTCTCTCTCTATCTGTCTGTCTCTCCCCCTCTTACCCATCCCCAACTCTCTGTTGCACTGCCTTTGCATGAAACAGCTATTTACTAACGTAGAGGCAGGTGATTTCTGTTACTAGAATCTAGCTCAGCATTCAGGCTAACAATCAAGAGGCCAGTTCATCACTGTGCATTCTCATCATGTTCTGCTTTCTGTTTGACAGGTTTTCTGTGAGGGAATAAGTGGGACTGAGAAAGAGAAGAATATATTCACAGTGATTGCAGGTGTGGAATGAGAGAGGGACAAGGTAGACCAAAAAAAGCAGAGGATGCAGAGCAAAGCAGAATAGGGCAGGGTGTTCTTGAGTAGCCGTCCTGATAGAAAATGTCACGGCTGATGAAGTTCAGGTGCATCAAGCAGATTAAATATCAAAGAGCTGTTTCCTCTGGTAGGATTTCCTCTCTTCTGAAATGTCTGGATTTGTCTCTTATTCTCTCTCTCTCTCTCTCTTCCACCCCCTGTCTGCCCTGCTTCTTTTCCTTTGATTTCTCCGTGGATCTCCACTTCATTCTTTCCCACGTTCCCTTAAGGGGGAGTTTCTTTCACTCCCTGGAGATTGCAATCTTGCTGTGAATGAAGATGATCAATTAGTCTGTATATGTACTCACTGAATTCTGCATTTCAGACCCTGGGACTAGGAGGCAGAAGTTATTGTATTGAAGGGAGAAAAAAGATATGTGGGTTTTTTTGGTGTCTGGAATAAGCAGGAACTATTCAGTGGAGTAAGTTTGGGAAGATATGGAGGAGCGGAAGCTGCACAGAGAAGTCAATTAAATGAGGATTATGTCTGTACATATCTTCTGAGTAGTGGAGGGTGTGTGTGTTTGACAGAAGGTTAACAGTGAGGGGGTGGGAGAAGCTGAGAGCGATTTGACGGGGGGAATGATAGAAAATTAAATGATAGGCATGTCATGAGAAAAGCTGAAGGAAGATGTGAAGGGAAAAGAGGGAAAGAGACGACACAAGGGGCACAGTGTTGGGCAGGATAGGGTATCATGGATTGGATACCGCCTAGCAAGTGTAATACAGGAAGGTGCTCATGTGGCATCAACAGGTGTAAATAGCAATTGCATTCCTTCGAGTTTCTATTTCCACCTTTCTTGTTTAATGAGTTATAATAAACAATGGGATGCGGAGCTAATTAAGTGGAGCAGATCATCATACATTGAGACGTCCACCACTACTTTGAATTAATGGATGAACGCTGCCTGTGTAATAGCATTAAGAGAACATCAGAGGGTATCGTTGCATCATTTTCAACTCCACAGAGACTGCTGGATCAAAATGATAAAGTTAAATTGAGCCCATGTTTGGCAATTTGAGGGAAAGATTAGATGAGGGCAATCATTTGATATTTGATTTTTCTTCCCATTAAGCAGAAATTGGGCTTCATGTTGTACCCCTCAGCTGCTGTACCAAAAGTTATGACTTACACAGTGACCCAGATTTAGTTCAGTCGGCAACTCATGAAATATCCCATGAGTCAAATCAATCAGCCAATCAATAAAGTTCACTAATTAATGTATCAATCCAATGTTTTCTCAATTCTCAATAGTAGAGTTCAGATTCCTGATGTAGAGTGACCGACATTCATGCAAAAAGTAATACCACATAAATAATTGAAATTATAAGCGCTAACTTGGAGTATGGTTTGTGGAATTTTATTGTGTTTTAACTGGTGTCATAACATCATAGTTTGGACTTACATGTTTAGTGCAAGGTAATGTACAAAGATGATCTAGAGCAGTTTTGTGAAGAAATATTCAATGCCAAGTCAGCGAGGGAGACATTAGATATGATGCTTAATCAGTGAGAGCATTTTTCAAGGACAGTGAGGAAAAGAAGTTTAGGAAAGGAAATTCAGAGTTTCACAAAGATTCACGAACAGCCCCCTATTGCATTAGATAAAATCTGGTAAGCTAAAAAAAAAGACAAAGATGAAGGGAGTTCAGATCATTTTGGAGATAATGTGATTGTAAGATGGAGATAGGGGTGGACAAGACCATCACGTGAATTGATTCAAGGGCGTTAATTTTAACTACGAGGCATACCTAGCCCAGGGGCCAAAGCCTGGCAATGAACACTAGGATGCTGGAGGGAAAGGACATAGTGAGAAGCACTGACAGCAGTGTTTTGGATGATCACATGATTCCAGCCAGAAATAGTTTGCTTTCGGGCCTAAGGCAACATGTACATAGATGAGAGTTTCAGCAACAGATGACCAGGGTGAGGTGGAAACAAACAACGGTTTCAAGATTGGACTTTCTGGTAATAATGATCATGTGGGTGTGTGGTCTAAAGCTCACCTTGGTCAGAAGTGACAGGAAGATTTTGAGAAGTTTAATTCAGCCTCAAACAGTTCTCAGGCAGAGAGATAGTTTCAGTATTCAGTGGACAAAATTTATAATGTTGACTGTCGTAAAGGTTGTCTACCTGTGATATGCAGTTTGATCATTTCCTAACAGTGGAGCAATGGAGAGGGCAGCGGAGAGGTAGTGCTGGCTGTTATGAGTGAACGTGCGAAAACTGGCATTGCACATTTGGATGGTGAAACCGAGTGGCATGTAGAGGAGAAGCGGGAAGCACCAAGGATAAAACACTGAGGGACACCATATGCAAGAATATTACACAAGAAAAGAAGTGTGGAGATGGCCTGGAACTTTACAATGATTTTGGGGTCATGGGTGGCTGATTGTGGACGTAAGAAAAAGGAGAGACAATTATCACTAACTGTTAATACTGGAATTTTTTGTGCTACATAGGTGAGAAAAAAAATCAACAAAATCTCCGATAGCACATGATGAGGGTTGGGAGAGATAATTGGAGAAGGATGTGAATTCAGGTCGAAGCTGAAAAGCAACATGTGAATGATATGTACCCGAGTGTTGGTGGGAAGTGAAGGATGCAGAAGAGGCAGATGAACATATTGTCTTAGTCTCTATGAGACAGCTCTATGAGATCTGCAATTTTTCTGTTGGAGGTTCAGATAAATGAGACTGGAATTGCACGCCTTTTGAAAGAAGTCAAGTTATGTTAAACATTTGAAAAATACGAAAAAATAATTTCCACACATGGTACAATTAGCACAAAGCTGATTTATATGACTTTTATGTAGCATCCTAAAAACTGTTACTGAGGTGAAGTTTATTAACATTGGAAAAAACAGCCTCAGAGTAAATGTACTGGCCCAAATACAATTAACAGTAAAACCCAATCATTGTATCTATCTGTGAACTCCCTGCTGTTTTAATGGGTCGGCATCTGGGTAAATCCCTTCTGACACACGTGCCAGTGAATTGTCTTAACCCTGTGTGAAGTCATTGATGGAGTCTTTGCAGTTAACAATGTTAGAAGCATTTCTCACAAACTGAACATTTAAAAGATCTCCCATCAGAGTGAATTTTCTGATGTTCCAGCAGCTAGGATAACTGAGTGATTTCCTTCCCACACTCAGACCATCTAAACTGTTTGGCCCCACTGTGAATATCACTGATGCATGGTGAGTTCAGCTCACTGCCTGAACCCAGTTCTGCAGGAAGAGCACCTCAACAGTTTTTTTTTTATACATAAATGTGAACACGTTGACAGGACATCAGCTCTCTGGAACTTTCACAGTGTTGGCCACAGCCTATGCATTTAAAATGTCAAACTCCAGTGTGAAATTTTTGGTTCCTAGGGATAATATAGTCAATCTCTTCCCACACTCAGTGCAGGTAAATGATTTCTTCCCGTGTGACTGCATCAATGAGGTTTTAGTTGGGGCAGACTTTTGAATATGTCTCTACAGCCCCCACATTTCCACGGTTTTTCAGTGTTAATGCTGGCTTGTTTCTATGACCATTAGCTGTTCAGATGAATCTTGATGAATTAAATATATCCACCAGAATTTAACCTGTATTTATTTTAGTCTTACAATTGCAAATGTTCTAAATTCGCATAAAATGGAAATAAGATAGAGAGAATGAAGTAGTACTATAAAACCAAAGACAGGATGTGATAAATACGCTGACTAAATCAGATAAATATGGGTTTGCCAAGTTTTTTTTTAAAGAGCAATGAAAGCCACTGGAATGTTGTAAAGCATAACTGGTTCTGCAATGTTCTTCAGGAAAGGGAACAAGCTACCCACTCTGGATCTACACTAAACCGTGGTGACGACAGGAGACTCCAATGATAAACACTGGGCATTATCCCTCAAACCATAATTTCAGAAGCCCCAAGTGCATATTATTTCATAAAAGACATCTTATGCCCATTTACTTGTCTGGTTACCACTGTCTTCAATCCCACAGACAAGAATCATTTGTCAGTTAATTTATCGTGCCTTCCAGAGTACCACATAGATTCCCTTTAATTCATTTTCCCCTGGTCACATGCTGACAGACCTGAAACGTTAGCTCAGTGTCTGTTTTCAAAGGAATTGTCAGACATGCTGTGTATCCACAACATGGCGGATCTGTGATCCTTTGCCGCTTTTCCCTTAACTCCTTGTTGTAACAAAAATCAACAATACCAGAACGGTGAGCTCTCATGAACTACCATTTGAGGAAAGGTGCTTCATTCTGGCACCAACTTCACCGAAGGATTTGTTTCCTCATTCACTTCTGAAACTCTGGCTCTGGCCTCAGACGATGTTTCCTCATCCTGAGTCCCCAAAAGAGTTTAAATCAATGCTCTCTTCTGATCTTATAAGATCTAACTAATACCATGAAAACTTCGATGAGATTATTCCCATTCTTACATATAAAACAGGAAAATATCCATGAATGATTCTAGACATTGGAAGTGAAAGAAGAAAAAGAACTCCTGTATTGACATTGAATTGATATGCTGGTCCAAAATTTAGATACCCATGAAAAGCATATGTAGAAGCTTTGATTCTCCTGGCATTATTTGTTCAATTTTAGTTGTCACATTTGTATTTTATTCCCAACTTTGATTCATAAATTTTCAGATGGCATAGAAAATTGATGATGTGGAAAATGAGGAAGAGTTTAACCCAAACAAGTATGAAGTGATGCATTTTTTGTGAGGGCAAAGGCAACAGGAATGTACACAGCAAATGAAGGAATCCGTCAGAGCATTGATATACAGAGAGATCATGCGGTGTAAGTCCACAGCTCCCTGAAATTGGCTGCACATTAGAGAAGACAATAAAGAAGGCATATGGTATGATGGCCTTCATCTGCCAGAGATTGACTAGAAAAGTACATAATCATGTTTTAGCTGTATAATTCTATAGTTAGGCCATATTTGTAGTATCATGTACAAAGTTGACAGCACATCAGGGGCTTTGGAGATACTGCAAAAGAGGTTTACCAGGCCGTTCCCTGCTTTGGAATGGATTAGTTGTAATGAGAGGTTAGACAAATTTGGTTTGCTTTCCCCGGTGCATCAGAGGCTGCAGGGTGACCTGAAAGAAGTATATAAAATTAACAGAAGCATGGATAAGGTGGATAGTCTGAGCCTTTTTCCAAGGATGGAAATATCAAATTCTAGGGACCAACGACTTCAGATGAAGGGGAGTCAGTTTCAAGGTGATGTGTGAAGCAATTTGTTTTGGTGTGGGGGTGATGAGTGCCTAAAGTGCACTTCGAACAATTGTGATATTGCAGAGGCTTTTGAACAGACACATGAACAAGTAGGGTACAGATGGATGCTGATCTTGTGCCCACAGATAGTATTAGTTCAGAATGGTGTCATGGTCAGCATGTATATCGTGTGCTAAAATCCCTACTCCATTTCTGTAATGTTTTATGTTCTATTGTGGAGTGAGAGTTATCAGTTTGAGGTGAATACGTATACTCTTCAGCATGCACAGTGAGCTGATGTACTTTGAGAGAATCAATGTAGAGAGTCTGCAGTTGCAGAGGGAGCAGAGAGTTAGTGTGCTCAAATCTGTTAAGGATAGAGGATATAATTAAAGAGAAAGAACCAGAATGTATAGGAACTTGGGTTGCTTTAATAGGGTGAATGAGAACAAACTCATGGAAAATAATGTGATCTTTTATAAAGCTCTTGTTAGGCATAGTAAAGCATTGCATGCAATGCCAGCCACCACAGATCTGCTCAGGTAGGATATAGAACATAGGACATAGAACATAGAACAGTAGAGCACAGAACAGGCCCTTCAGCCCACAATGTTGTGCCGACCATTGATCCTCATGTATGCACCCTCAAATTTCTGTGACCATATACATGTCCAGCAGTCTCTTAAATGACCCCAATGACCTTGCTTCCACAACTGCTGCTGGCAACGCATTCCATGCTCTCACAACTCTCTGCGTAAAGAACCTGCCTCTGACATCCCCTCTATACTTTCCACCAACCAGCTTAAAACTATGACCCCTCGTGCTAGCCATTTCTGCCCTGGGAAATAGTCTCTGGCTATCAACTCTATCTATGGCTCTCATTATCTTGTATACCTCAATTAGGTCCCCTCTCCTCCTCCTTTTCTCCAATGAAAAGAGACCGAGCTCAGTCAACCTCTCTTCATAAGATAAGCCCTCCAGTCCAGGCAGCATCCTGGTAAACCTCCTCTGAACCCTCTCCAAAGCATCCACATCTTTCCTATAATAGGGCGCCCAGAACTGGACGCAGTATTCCAAGTGCGGTCTAACCAAAGTTTTATAGAGCTGCAACAAGATCTCACGACTCTTAAACTCAATCCCCCTGTTAATGAAAGCCAAAACACCATATGCTTTCTTAACAACCCTGTCCACTTGGGTGGCCATTTTAAGGGATCTATGTATCTGCACACCAAGATCCCTCTGTTCCTACACGCTGCCAAGAATCCTATCCTTAATCCTGTACTCAGCCTTCAAATTCGACCTTCCAAAATGCATCACCTCGCATTTATCCAGGTTGAACTCCATCTGCCACCTCTCAGCCCATCTCTGCATCCTGTCAATGTCCCGCTGCAGCCTACAACAGCCCTCTACACTGTCAACGACACCTCCGACCTTTGTGTCGTCTGCAAACTTGCTGACCCATCCTTCAATGCCCTCATCCAAGTCATTAATAAAAATTACAAACAGTAGAGGCCCAAGGACAGAGCCCTGTGGAACACCACTCACCACTGACTTCCAGGCAGAATATTTGCCTTCTACTACCACTCGCTGTCTTCTGTTGGCCAGCCAATTCTGTATCCAAGCAGCTAAGTTCCCCTGTATCCCATTCCTCCTGACCTTCTGAATGAGCCTACCATGGGGAACCTTATCAAATGCCTTACTGAAATCCATATACACCACATCCACAGCTCGACCCTCATCAACTTTTCTAGTCACATCCTCAAAAAACTTGATAAGGTTTGTAAGGCATGACCTACCCCTCACAAAGCCGTGTTGACTGTATTTGATCAAGCCATGCTCTTCCAGATGGCCATAAATCTTATCCCTCAGAATCCTTTCTAACACCTTGCAGACGACAGACGTGAGACTTACTGGTCTATAATTGCCGGGGATTTCCCTATTTCCTTTCTTGAAGAGAGGGATTACATTTGCCTGTCTCCAGTCCTCAGGTTCGACTCCAGTGGAGAGTGAGGATGCAAAGATCTTTGCAAGTGGCGAAGCAATTGCATTTCTCGCTTCCCAAAGCAGCCGAGGACAAATCTGGTCCGGGCCTGGCGACTTGTCAATCTTAATGTTTGACAAAATTTTCAGCACATCAGCTTCGTCTATCTCTATCCATTCCAGCATGCACACCTGCTCTTCAAAGGTTTCATTCACTACAAAGTTCGTTTCTTTCGTAAAGACAGAAGCAAAAAACTCATTTAGGGCCTCCCCTACCTCCTCAGGCTCCACACACAAGTTCCCTATGCTATCCCTGATCGGCCCTACTCTTTCCTTGATCATTCTCTTATTCCTCACGTAAATGTAAAATGCCTTTGTGTTTTCCCGGATTCCTTCTGTCAAGCCTTTCTCGTGCCCCCTCCTGGCTCTCCTCAGACCATTTTTGAGCTCCTTCCTTGCCTGCATGTAATCCTCTCTAGCTGAACTTGACCCTAGCTTCCTCCACCTTATGTAAGCTACCTTCTTCCTTTTCACAAGAAGCTCCACCGCTCTCGTCATCCAAGGTTCCTTTATCTTACCCCTTCTTGCCTGTCTCAGAGGGACATATTTACTCATCACTCCCAACAACTGTTCCTTAAACAGTCTCCACATGTCTATAGTTCCCTTACCATGGAACAACTGCTCCCAGTCCATGCTTCCTAACTCATGTCTAATCGCATCGTAGTTTCCTCTTCCCCAATTAAATATCCTCCCATTTTGCCTAATCCTCTCCTTCTCCATAGCTATGTAGAATGTGAGGCAGTTATGGTCACTATCACCAAAATGCTCTCCCACCACAAGATCTGATACCTGCCCCGGCTCGTTTCCGAGCACCAAGTCTAGAATGGCCTCTCCCCTCGTCGGCCTGTCAACGTACTGCATTAGGAAACCCTCCTGAACACACCTTACAAAAACAGCTCCATTCAAATCTTCTGCTCGAAGGAGGTTCCAATCAATATTAGGAAAGTTAAAGTCACCCATTACAACAACCCTACTGCGTCCACACTTTTCCAAAATCTGTCGACCTATGCTTTCTTCAATCTCCCTGCTGCTATTGGGGGACCTGTAGTAAACCCCTAACGAGGTGACTACTCCCTTCCTGTTCCTAATTTCCACCCATACTGACTCAGTAGGCAGATCTTCCTCGACAATGGAAGCTTCTGTAGCTGTGATACCCTCTCTGATTAGTAGTGCTACACCCCCTCCTCTTTTTCCCCCATCCCTATTCTTTTTAAATGTTCTAAACCCTGGAAGATCCAGCAACCATTCCTGCCCATGAGAAACCCATGTCTCTGTTATGGCCACAACATCATAGCACCAGGTACTGATCCATGCTCTAAGTTCATCACTTTTATTCCTGATACTCCTTGCATTAAAGCAAACACACTTTAACCGATCCCTTGGTTCCTTCCCAGGAAAATCCTTCCCATTAACTGGTCTACCTCTTGCTACTGCCTCACCTGCATCAACGCTCACCTCTGGTATACAGTTCAGGTTCCCACCCCCCTGCCATACTAGTTTAAACCCTCTCGAACTACTCGAGCAAACCTTCCACCCAGGACATTGGTCCCCTTCCAGTTCAGATGCAACCCGTCCTTCTTGTACAGGTCCCACCTTCCCCAGAAGGCATCCCAATTATCTACATATCTGAAGCCCTCCCTCCTACACCAGCTGCGTAGCCACGTGTTCAGCTGCGCCCGCTCCCTGTTCCTCACCTCGCTATCTCGTGGCACCGGTAGTAAACCAGAGAACACTACTCTGTTCGTTCTGCTCTGCAGCTTCCATCCTAACTCCCTGAAATCACTTTTTATATCCTCAATCCTATTTCTGGCTATATCATTTGTGCCAATATGTAACACGATTTCTGGCTGTTCGCCCTCCCCTTTCAGAACCTTATACACCCGATCGGAGACGTCCCGGACCCTGGCACCAGGGAGGCAACATACCTTCCGGGAATCCCGATCCTGACCACAAAATCTCCTGTCGATTCCCCTAACTATCGAGTCCCCTACCACGAGTACTTTTCTATTCTGCCCCCTTCCCTTCTTTGCCACAGTGTCAGGCTCAGTGCCAGAGAACTGACTACTATGGCTTTCCTCTGGAAAGCCTATGAGCCTATGAAGGCCTATGAGAGGGAGGAACACAAATTTGACATGGTGGATCAGAGATAAAGGAAATTAAGTTAAAGGACTGATTTGTAGAAATGGTTACCTAACTGAAGAAGACAAATTAAGAGTAATTTTGAAACATCAGTGCCAGGTTGGGCATTGCTTGTCTGTTAAATCGGTGCCCAAGGTCATGTTCTGGGGATCCTGGTTCACATCTTAACACAGAATAACGGAATTTCATGTTGATTTTTAAAACAAAACAAAAACAGAATTAGATTATAATAATAAACAAGAATCCATTTTTTTTGGAAGAACATACTTGTTTCACTAACGCCCTTAAATGATGGAAACTGAATCTTAACTTGGATTGTCCTACACATGATTCCAGCATACAGCGATGTGGTCGACATTTAACTGCCATCTGAGCAATTAGGGATGGAAGACAATTGTTAGCTCAGTGAGCATTGCCCTCATACAGTGAATGAATCAAATAAAGATTAACAGATCTTGGTAAGGTAGACACACTCACCCACACCCCCCCCCCAGATAAAAGAACTGTATCCAGTAGGTGATTGCATCATGATCAGAATCAAATTTAATTGTTTGAAATCATGGTAGGTATGCAAGTGTTTTTGATGGCATTTACTGAAATTATGCAGAACATGCTTCCCATGAGGGGTTACGATTGGAGACGATAAATTGTTGATGAGGAATATTATATCAGGATCTGACAGAAATAAATTTTCAGGGCATTGTGGAAGGATGTAGAGTGAGACGAATCGGATTGTGTTGCAGATAACCAACTTCTACTTGAGAGACTGAATAGCCTTTTTTTGTGAAATAATACTTTTTTTTGTCTTTGTTTACCCTGTTCCGATTCTTAAACCCGTTGACTCAAGCTATCAGTCAGGCAAACCTGTATACTTATTGACTCCTTCCTCAGGTGGGGCACACAGAACTCAACACATTCTCTGGATGGCCTCGCCAGGACTGTGAATACATTAAAACATTTCGAGCCACACCAATGCCAAAAATCTCTTCCCACAGACTGAATTTAAAAAAAAATCTCTGTTGCTTCCATAGTCAAAGGGCACATTCATTTTCATATTCATTCATTCATTCCATATTCATTTTCTGATGAAAGGAGTGACTGTCAGATGTCCGTTTGGAGCTTACAGTCCGAAAATCTTTCCTATTTCATGTCATCTAAAATGTGAGTGCAAAACCAAAAGTCCAGCCCTGTCAGAAGAGACAAGCATTTCTCTTGGCTCAAGTATGCTATGACCAAGGAACCCTATCACACCTTATCCCACAAAACAGTGACCATTATCTCTCATACTCTAAAATAAAGCATCGGCCATTATCCCTCTGACCCCAACATAAAACAGTGAACATTATCCCCAAACACCAATAAAAATTGTTAACACTATCCCCCACTGTAATAATAAATGGCAAGTTGCAATGCCAAGCTAAGAGGCTGTGACATCACACCTGATTCGGCCATGAGGAAGCTAGTACCTCATTCCGGGAGGCTGTTGTGCCAAACTGGGTGGCTGCCATGGGATCTACTGCTCCGGATGGAAAAGATTCCTCTTCATATCCGCGCTGTAGTTACAGGCTGGGAGTCTTAGGACACCAGAAGTCACTAAAGACTGGAAGAGTAGAACACAAAAATGAAAACGAAAACCAAAAATGAAGAAAAAAGGAAATGAATGGGCAGAGCAGACGAGCTCCAGCTGAAGCATACTAATCCATCACCATTGTGGACTGAGTACACCAGATTTAAAAATAACTGGCTAAAGCACCAAGGTTCTGCGTGACATTGGTTTGGAAACCTGACACACTCCAGGCACTAGGCCACGCTCCGTGTCTTGGAAAATATCTTGGAATTTCCAAAGATAAAGGCCTGGAAGGGAGCGAGGTGGCCTCCTCTTTCATGACTAGCATCTTGGGTGTCCACTGTGTAGTTGTCCCCACCACAGTATCCAGTCAGCATAGGCAGGATGTCAGGACCTTGCGGTTCTTATGGCGTAGGCAACACTTTTGTGATCATGCTCACTTCAGGGTCTATGGTCCCTGGCTTAGTCATGGTCACTTGCAGGTATTGGCCCATGTATTCCCCCCAGACAACGAGGGAGAGGGGTTTTCAGAAGACACTACTACACCATCCAGGGGTACGGTATTTTTTAGTGCAGGACTGCTCTGGTTCCTCTGACCCCAAGGAGTGGCACCTTTTTTTTAGCAAGGTGCAGGAACAAAGGACACCTCCCTCTCTCCACATTACTTCTACACCGGTCTCCTTCAATCTTACTCTTTTTTTCCCTAATCTTTCATGAGTTTCTCACAAGGTGAAGCCTTTGGAAACTGGGATACCACCTGGTCATTCTGGCACACACCATCATAAGTACTCAGGTTAGACTCAAAATCCTGCACTTTCCCGACAGACTGATTATTCTTCCAATTAGAATTTGACCAAAAACTGGAGACGGGTGGTCTCGGATCCACCAGGAGATCATCCTGGCAGGTAGGCACCAAATATTTGGTCTTCCTCCATGTGTTTGTCCCCTGCATACCCTGTGCCCCCACCGCATGGGTATCCATAGCCATGGTCATACCCTCCTGTGGGGGCTGAGTAATTGATGTAAGAGCAGGGATGATGGTGTTAGAGGAAGGACAATTGCTCCCGAGCTGTCACACTACCTTGCACCCAAGAAAGTGCGAACCACCACCTACCTGAAAACCCTGTAAACAGTACCCTCATGCTCGACTTTGCATGCACCTTCCTTGACCTCCTCCCAGGCGAAACAGATGAAAACCTGTCACTGGAAAGAATAAATTTATTTGAAGACTTGCTTGCCAAGCCAGTGTGTTTGATTGCAGATATTTTGTCACCCTGCTAGGTAAAATTGTCAATGTGCATCTAGTGAAGCATTAGTGTTCTGTCCTATTTGTTATTTCTATGCCACGTATTGTTGGAGTGGTTGTCATCAGTTCTGTTTCTGTTGTTCAGTGGCTTCTATATCGGTTCTATTTCAGTGTGTTTGTTGATGGAGTTCCAGTTGGGATGCCAGGCCTCCATGATTTCCTGGTGTTTCTCTGTTTGGTTTTTGCTATTATGGATGTGTTGTCCTAGTCTAATTCATGTCCTTCTTCGTCTGAGTACAATAAGATCAGTGAGAATTGACTTTGTCTGTTGGTGGCAATTTGATGTTTATTTGTCCGTAATGTTAGTTTTCTTCAAGTTTGGCCTATGCAATGTTTCTCACAGTCCTTGCATGATATTTTGCATGTTATGATAATTTTATTGGTTGTGGGTATGGGATCCTTTACATTCATCAATAGCTGTCACAGGATGGTTGCTGGTTTAGAACGTAGAACTTAGAACAATACAGCACAGAACAGGCCCTGTGGCCCTCGATGTTGTGCCAACCATGAGCTAATCTAAGCCCATTCTCCTACACTATCCCATCATCACCCATATGCTGATCCAAGGACTGCTTAAATGCCCCTAATGTGGCTGAGATAACTACATTGGCAGCCAGGGAGTTCCTCGCCCTTACCACTCTCTGAGTAAAGAACCTGCCTCTGACATCTGTCTCAAATCTATTACGCCTCAATGTGTAGCTGTGCCCCCTCGTACAAACTGACGTCATCACCCTTGGAAAAAGACTCTCACTGTCCACCCTATCTAATCCTCTGATCATCGTGATTGTGGAATACTCCAATACCTAGATGTCTGAGCAGTCTTGTGGTTATGCTTGATATCCCTCTGATGTGTGATAGGGTGACTAGTGTCTCTGTCCATTCATGTCTTCTTGTTGTGGTCTGTCACAGAGGTAATAGTGGATTGAGCAGTTTTAGTATCTGAAAAATGTGAGTAAATTTCAAGCAAGGCTTCTTTTCTACTGCATTCGAATCTGGTAGGTCGAAAGGCAGCAACATTATTATCTGTTTTAATTATCTATTATAAATGTTTGTTCTCTTTCAATGGCTTAAGCAAGAACTCCAATGTCCCATTGTATATTTACAATTTCTGCCTCCCCCCACCCATTGCCAATTGAGAAATATCCTACATATTTGTATATTCTACAAAAGTGGACAATTTTATATTTTCAAGGCTACAGTCCATCTGCCATAATCTTTCCTATTTGACTGTTTTCTGCAAAAAAATTAGAGACAACTTTTGCTAACTTATTGTAGATGCCTGACTTTCATGTTGACTGAGGGTGATGGCGCTGAACAAAAGAGCTTACTTAACATTCTCTGCAAATGCTGTCTCAACTACAATGTGTGTCCATTCTGTACTGTTTACTGGCACAGTGCCAACTTGCATCATTGTTGGATTACTTTTCCTCAATCAAAGGTGTGGGTGGTATCTTGGACGTAGGTGGGGAGGCCTTTGAACAAGGTGGAGAAAATGGAGTCAAGATAAGTGGAGAGGAGTTTGATGGGGCAGGAGCAGGCTGTATCCCAAAGCCAGCCCAGCTTGTCCCCGTCTTACTAACCTTTCTTCCCACTTCAAGCTCCACCTCCATCTCCTACCCACTAACCTCATCCAACCTCCTTGACCTATCCATCCTCCCTTGACCAAACTATCCCCGAGCTAACTCCAACCTACATTCATCTTTACTGGCTCCAACCCTGTCTCTTTGATCTGTCTGTTTCCTTGCCACTGACCTTCTCCTTTATCCATCTTCTATCCACTGCCCCCCCTCCCTATTTACTTCAGAATCCCCTTCCCCTCTCCCATTTCTGACGAAGGGTCTCGACCCGAAACATCAGCTTTCCTGCTCCTCTGATGCTGCTTGGCCTGCTGTTATCATCCACATCTATGCCTTGTTACCTCAGATTCTGCAAGATTGGCAGTTCCTACTATCTCTGTTAGCACGTTCTAAGTGGTTCAACTAGACTGGAATCAATTCACCGTAAGATTTTTGAAGGGTATCTGGCTTAAACCATTGCCTGGCCTTTTACTTTTCCCTTGACATTGAATTAGCACCTGGCCCTTTTCAGGATTTGTAATATTCGAGAATGACTTCGCTCCTTAAACAATCCTGCTTCCACAAACTTCTTCTTTTGTCAGGTAAGACTGTGCCAGGTGCAGTGCAACATGATGATGTGATACAATTTCTGCCCGGTATTCCAACTATGCATCACGAGCACATATCTTATTTTCCTGGAATCCTCACGGCCTGCCCACCAATGGCTCATGTGGAGATTGTGCTCAGTTGTCCCTCAGTTGTCATCTGCCATTGAGGATTCCTGACAGAAGTTGCCAGCCCTTGACCCCTCAATCGACAGCATCATATGGAGAGAGACACCCATGCAATTGTTTATGAGTGCTACAAAATGTGGGATTTGCGACATTCAGCATTATTCACAACAACAATAGTTGAATGATATGTTGACAGACGGCCAGCCAATGCATTTAGGGCATGGAACTCCTCCCATTTTACAAAAGAGACTGAGCTTGAGCCAATGTGTTTTCATTGCAGTGTAGACTTGATTGATGAGATTCTTGGCACATTGAAAAAGACATCTACGACATCTTAAAAGCTGACTACTATGGTTGCCTGACTCCCTGCATCCATGGGAAAGCATTATTGATGAAGTTTGATGAAGAGAACATCGGTCTTCCCCTGGATACCGCTATAAGCAAATGCCTGTAAACTTTGCACAGGTCCCCTGTGGTCTCCAAAACAATTGTTCTGCAAATAAACCTCATGGCCACCGTTACTTTGAAGGCATCAGAATGCAACAGATGTAAATGAGAAATCAGTAGCTGCTGAATGTAAGAAAGATGACATCCTAGAAAATCATTGCCCTTCCAGCAGTTGCAGACTGCTACAGTGATGCCTGTATGAAAATCCTAGACAATGCTCCTTGGTGATGTGATTCTTTTTATCTTCAATTTTACTACACTGGCAGCTGGAGCTAGATTCATGGCACATAAAGTGTCCTTTGGCCTATTGGGTCTGTACAGACATAGTTACCACTAAAAGTGTGCTAATCCCAATATCCTGCATTTTTCCCATATCCTCTAATGGCATACTCATCCAAATAGCTTATAAAGGTTGTAAGGTTTCCAGCCTCCATGACCTTCCCTGGCAGGGTATTCTAGATTCCTGCCACCTGCTGGGTGAAACAAAAGCTTTTTTTTCCCCATAACCTGTCAGAATCTCCTGCCCCTTCCCCTAAAAATATGGGCCCTCGTGAATGACCACCAACTGGGGGACAGCTGCTCTCTGTTGATCCTGTTCATCTTCTTCATGTTCTTATGCACACCAATCTGCTCCCCCTCAGTCTTCTCTTCTTTAAAGAAAACATTCTAAGCTGATCTAGAGTCTGCTTATAGTTTAACTTCTCTATCCCAGGCAACATCCTGGTAAACCTCCACTGTAATCTCTATTGCGTTATTACATCCTTGCTGCTGTGAGGTGACTAGAACTGCACAGAGTTCTCTAATTATTACCTGGCCAATGCTCTGGACAATTCTGGCATTATGTCTTTGCTATTATAATCTATGAAAGCAAGAGATCCACATCCTTGCTAGCTATTCTTCCACATTTTCTATTGGATTCAGGGATCTGTGAATAATTACCCTAAGATCCTTCTATTCTTTGAAGCTACCTATTGTCCGACTCTTTTTAAATACTTTCTCATCTTGTTTCTTCTTTCAAAGTGCATCATCTTGCACTTATCCGAGTTAAACACCATTTTCCAATAGCCTGTCCATCTGCACAACCTACCCACACCTTCCTGTGATCTACAATTATCTTTGTTGCTATTAACCACTCTACAAATCTTGGTGTCGTCTGAAAGTTAGCGCAACACCCACCCCACATTTCCATTCTTATAATTTACGTATATAGCAAACAGTAATGTTTCTGGTACTGATCTTTATTGTAGACTGTTGGATACTGGCCTTCAGTTGCTCAAACAGCCTCTACCATACCCTTTGTGTTCTAAAAATGTATCGGTTTCTGATCCATCTCACTAACTTCCCGTCAATTCCATAAACATTTAATTTTCTTAATCATTCTCCCATGTGGGAACTTCTTGAAAGCTTCAATAAAATCTATATAAACAACGTCAACTGAACTTCTAAAACAGCATGCTTGTCTATATTTTCCAAAAATTCTAACAAATTTGTTAGGCATGTCCTCCCTCTGACAAAGCCATGCAGATTATCCCTGATTGTTCCATGTGGGTATTAATATGCTCCTTTGGAATTTTTTTTTTCCAATTGTTTCCCCATCATTCTACAATCCCTCTTAAAAATGTAACCACATTATCTGTCCCCCAGTCCTCTGGTGTTTTGCGCCAGCTAGATAGGAATTCAAAAATTGTATCAGGGACCCCACAATTTCCTGCTTCACCTGCCACAGCAGCCTGGAATGTAATTCATGATGCCAGGTATTGTCTATTTTTAAGCCTGATACAGCCTGGAATACCTCCACATTTCCTATTCCAAAATGTGAAAGTTCCTTATAGGCCTTTTTCCTGAATTCCACACTTAATTTCCCTATTTCCAGAACAAACAGCTAAGAAAAGTATTCAATCCAAACTCTTCTAATATCGAATGGATTTGGAGAAAGATGCTTCCTTGGTCCTTAATGAACACCATACAATCCACAGTTAACCTTCTCCCTTCAATATATCTTCCTATCTAAAAAAAAGCAACATGAGCATTCTACCTAATTCTTTTCAGCAGTAAATTCCTTGGACTTTTTTGGCTCTTCTAATTGCTTATTTGCCCTCTTCCAATGTCTGTACACTTCCAGGGCCACAGCAGAGTTGCTTTGGACTTGCTAAGAGCCCTACTTTTCTCGTATATCTACTCCTGAATAGTCCTAGACATGTAGGGTTCTATGAACTTATTGCTCACAGATGGAAACACAGGAAAGACATGAGATCATCTGAAGTCTGCAATTCGAGATACAGCTGTTCAGGTGGCTGGATACACTTCTAGGAGGAACAGAGACTGGTTTGACAAAAATGACACTGAGAGACAGACTCTCCTCCAGAAGAAACACTCTGCCCATCAGACCTTGCTTTCCAGATCTGACGACAAAACAGCGAAAGCAGAATACAGAGCTGCATGCAGTACCCTGCAAGCCAACCTCAGAACGATGCAAAACGACTGGTGGTCAAAACTGGCAGAACAAACACAGCAGTATGAAGACACTGGCAACACCAGAGCTTTTTATGAGTCTCTGTGCACAATGTATGGACTGACCCCCCAACTTCAGGTCCCTTTGCGCTCTGCTGATGGTGCCAGTTTGATTACTGGCATAGAAGCTATTATTGCATTCCTATGGACAGAACACTATGAGAACCTCTTTGTTGACAATCGTCAAGTACAAGCAGTGTCCATCGAGAGAATCCCACAGCAGAACATCAGAGCCGAACTCGACCATCCACCAACACCGGATGAGGTTCAATGCGCCATCTCTAAGCTGAAACTCCACAAAGCCCCCAGTATCGATGGAATCCCTGCAGAAGTATACAAATTAGGAGGAGCTTCGCTCTTGAACAAACTCACCATCCTATTTGCAGTCTGTTGGGAACAGGGTGAGGTGCCAGCTGATCTAACTGACTCTGTGATAGTCTCCCTGTATAAGAACAAGGGTGAGAAATCGGACTGTTTGAACTACAGAGGTGTCACACTGCTGTCTACGGCCTGGAAGATTCTCTCCAGAATCCTCTTGGACAGACTGATTCCCACCATTTCGGAGGACAACCTGAACAGAAAGTCAATGTGGTTTTAGAGCGAACAGAGGCACATCGGACATGTTCTTCGCACTACGCCAACTTCAGGAGAAATGCTGTAAGCAGAACGTTGGACTGTACGCAGCATTCATTGACCTCACCAAAGCCTTCGATACTGTCAGCCACGACGGTCTATGGAAAATCCTGGGGAAGTTCCGATGCCCTCTTAAGTTCTTAACCATCCTACAGCAACTTCATGAAGGTCAGAGCAGCAAGGTGAAATACAATGGTGGCCTATCACACCCGCTCCCCATCAGCAACGGCGTGAAGCAGGGCTGTGTCTTGGCACCAATGCTCTTTGCCATCTTCTTCAACATGATGCTGCAGGAAGTGAAGGAAGGCATCATGAACAGCATCGACACTTGCTTCTGCCCGGACAGCAATATCTTCAATCTGCGCCGCTTCCTTGCTCGCACGAAGACAACACGGGAGCCCATCATGGAGCTGCAGTATGCGCACGCCTGCGCCCTGCTCACACACACAGAAGATGCGCTACAGACTGCAGTGACGCACTTCTCCGAAACTGCAAAGGCTTTTGGGCTAACGATCAGTCTGAAGAAGATGGAGATCCTGTACCAGAAGCCACCATGCAGCACATACAACCCACCTCAAATCTCAATCGATGGCCAACCCCTCAACACTGTCGACCGCTTCATGTGCCTGGGAAGCATAATCTCCAACGATGATACAGTCACAGGAGACATAGACAATCGCGTTGCGAAAGCAAGTAGCGCCTTCAGGCAACTGTGGAAGCGTGGATGGGGAAACCACTCGATAAGCATGTCGACGAAAATCCAGGTTTACAAGGCCGCGGTCATCACCACACTGCTCTACAGCTCTGAGGCCTGGGTTCTGTATGGGAAACAAATGCGGCGGCTGGAACGATTCCACCAACGTTGCCTGCACTTTATATTGGGCATCACCTGGCAAGACTGCGTCTCTAACAACAAAGTGCTGGAAAAGGCCCGGCTCCCCAGCATCGAAGCGACCCTTCTCCTGAAGCAACGTCGATTGTCGGGTCATGTATGGCAGATGGACAACACCAGAATACCCAAGACTGCGTTCTTCGGGTAACTGCGATGGCAAAAGAAACCGTGGTTCCCCGCGCAAGTGCTACAAGGATCAACTGAAACAACAGCTGTCTCAGGCTGGCATCGCCTCAACCGAATGGCAAAAGCTGGCCTCTGACAGGGATGCATAGTGGAAGAAAACTACGACAGCGACGGAGCAGTTCGAATGTTCGAGGAGAGCAGCTGCAGATGACAGACGGAAATGCAGGAAGGAGCCCTCATCTCAGGTCCTGCTGTCTGGAGCATTCCCCTGCCTGCACTGACTCAGGATCTGCAGGTCCAGGATAGGACTCTGCAGCCACCAACGGTTGTGCCAATGAAATTGCTGATGAATCTCTTCCCAACTGATCTTTGCAAGCAAAGAATCTGCCTGATGATGATGACCTAAATATTCACCACCAACAGCTAGCTCCCCATGAAAGAAACTCTTTGTTCTCATACATGGCCGACCAATTCCCATTGTAGTATCTACAACGGCTATAACCATGCCCTTGATAATCCAATGCCTCCAGACACATCTTGGATTCCAGCACAATTAACTGCTCTCAAAAACACCACCTCAATAAACCTGTTTCTTTGCAGCTAAAGTTTCATACATTAGAAAATAGACAATAGGTGCAGGAGTAGGCCATTCGGCCCTTTGACCCATCACTGCCAATCATTATGATCATGACTGATCATCCACAATCAGTACCCTGTTCCTGGCTTATCCCCATAAATATTGATTCCACGATCTTTAAGAGCTCTATTCATCTCTTTATTGAAAGTATCCAGAGACTTGGCCTCCACTGCCTTCTGGGGCAGAGCATCCCATTTATCCACCACTCTCTAGGTGAAGAAGGTTATTCCTCAACTCAGTTCTAAATGGCCTACCCGTTATTTTTAAACTGTGTCCTTTGGTTCTGGACTCACCCATCAGCGGAAACATACTTCCTGCCTCCACAGTGTCCAATCCCTAAATAATCTTATACATCTCAATCAGATCCCCGCTCATCCTTCTAAACTCAAGTGTATGCAAGCCCAGTCGCTCCAATCTTTCAAAATATGTAGTCCCGCCACTCTGGGAATTGACCTTGTGAACCTATGCTGCACTCCCTCAATAGCCAGAATGTCCTTCCTCAAATTTGGAGACCAAAACTGCGCACAATACTCCAGGTGCGGCTTCCCCAGGGGCCTGTACAGCTGCAGAAGGACCTCTTTGCTCCAATACTCAATTCCTGTTGTTATGAAGGCCAGCATGCTATTAGTTTCTTCACTGCCTGCTGTACCTGCATGCTTGCTTTCATTGACTGATGTACAAGAACACCTAGATCTCGTTGTACTTCTCCTTTACCTGACTTGACTCTATTGAGATGGTAATCTGCCTTCCTGGTCTTACCACGGAAGTGGATAACCTCACATTTATCCACATTGAACTGCATCTGCCATGCATCCTTCCACTCACCTAGCCTGTCCAAGTCACCCTGTATTCTCATAACATCTTCCTCACATTTCACACTGCCCCCCCCAACTTTGTGTCATCAGCAAATTTGCTAATATTACTTTTAATGCCTTCATCTATGTCATTAATGTATATTGTAAACAAATGTGGTCCCAGCACCAAACCTTGTGGCACCCCACTGGTCACCGCCTGCCATTCCAAAAGGGACCCATTTATCACTGCTCTTTGCTTCCTGTCAGCCAGCCAATTTTCAATCCAACTCAGTGTTTTTCCCCCAATACCATGTGCCCTAATTTTTCTCACTAATCTCCTATGTGGGACTTTATCAAAGACTTTCTGAAAATCCAGGTGCACTACAACCATTGGCTCTCCCTTGTCCATCCCCATAGTTACATCCTCAAAAAATTCCAGAAGATTAGTCAAGCATGATTTCCCTTTCGCAAATCCATGCTGACTCTGGCCTATACTGTTACTGCTCTCCAAAGGAGTCGTAATTTCATCTTTTATAATTGACTCCAGCATCTTTCCCACCACTGACATCAGGCTAAACAGTCTATAATTCCCTGTGTTCTCTCTCCCTTCTCTCTTGAAAAGTGGAACGACATTAGCCACCCTCCAATCCGCAGGAATTGATCCTGAATCTATAGAGCATTGGAAAATGATTACCAATGCATACATGATTTCTAGAGCCACCTCCTTAAGTACCCTGGGATGCAGACCATCAGGTCCCGGGGACTTATCAGCCTTCAGACCTAACTGTTCTTCCAACATCATTTCCTGCCTAATGTAAATTCCCTTCAGTTCATCCATTACCCCAGGTCCTTCAGCCACTGTTACATCTGGGAGATTGCTTGTGTCTTCCCTAGTGAAGACAGATCCAAAGTACCTATTCAACTCTTCTGCCGTTTCCTTGTTCTCCATAATAAATTCACCCGTTTCTGTCTTTAAGGGCCCAATGTTAGTCTTAACCATTTCTTTTCTCTTCACATACCTAAAAAAGCTTTTACTATCCTCTTTTATATTTTTGACCAGTTTGCCTTCGTACCTCATTTCCTCTCCACGTATTGCCTTTTTAGTTATCTTCTGTTGCTCTTTAAAAGCTTCCCAGTCCTGCGGCTTTCTGCTCATCTTTGCTATGTCATACTTCTTCTCTTTTATCTTCATACAGTCCCTAACTTCCCTTGTCAGCCACGGCCACCCCTGCCTCCCCTTAGGATCTTTCTTCCGCTTTGGAATGAACTGATCCTGCACCTTCTGCATTATATCCAGAAATACTTGCCATTGTTGTTCGACTGCCATCCTGCTAGGGTATTGTACCATTGAACTTTGGCCAGCTCCTCCCTCATAGCTCTATAGTTCCCTTTGTTCAACTGTAACACTGACACTCCAATTCTCCCTCCTCCCTTTCAAATTGCAGATTAAAACTTATCATATTATGGTCACTACCTCCTTTACTTCGAGGTCCCTAATCAAATCCAGTTTGTTGCACAACACCAGATCCAGAATTGCCTTCTCCCTGGTAGGCTCCAGTACAAGCTGTTCTAAGAATCCATCTCGGAGGCACTCCACAAACTCCCTTCCTTGGGGTCCAGTACCATTTTGATCCTCCCAGTCTAACTGCATATTGAAATCCCCCATAACAACCGTAGTGATATCTTTGCAACACACCAATTTCAATTCCTGATTCAACTTACACCCTACATCCAGACTACTGTTTGGGGGCCTGTAGATAACTCCCAGTAGGGTCTTTCTACCCTTAGAATTTCTTAGCTAAATCCATACTGACTCTACATCTCCTACTGCTTTATGAAACAGTGACAATTTTCGCTATTGACAGCAGAAAACCTGTAAAATGGGGTGAAATTGGGCATGCACTTGCTTAATGAGAAATTAGATCTCCACTGTTTCAAATATATTCGATCATCCCACAGAGCTTCAGAAAGACGTGGTCGAGAATGTGTGGATAACATGTCCATGAAAAATAAATGTTTCAGAGTATATTTAATAACATGCCACACAAATGTGCTTGAGCATAAGTAAATCCTGTGGGATTGAAGAGACAGCAGCAACAAAACTGTTCAAGAGTCAGAAATCAGAGAATGATGGTGAACAGTTGGTGTTCATCCTGGAGAGCAGTCTACAGTGCTGTTTCACACTAACTGGTGTTGATTATTTGATGTACGTTGATGGCTGTTTGAGAAGAAAGAGTTAATTTTGCACGTGCAACAGAAGCTCTACCTTGTTGTTGAAAGCTCATATACAACTAAGACCAAATCGAAGAAGGTTGAGCTAAACCCCAGTTGAACAAGCCTTGTGCAGAGTTTATGAATGACAACAGATAAAATGAAACTAATTTACAAGGTAGTAATCTACAAGGACTTCACCAGCTTCAAAATCTCCCCATCCCCCACCGCATCCCAAAACCAGCCCAGTTCGTCCCCTCTCCCCATGCACCACACAACCAGCCCAGCTCTTCCCCTCCACCCACTGCATCCCAAAACCAGCCCAGCCTGTCTCTGCCTCCCTAACCTGTTCTTCCTCTCACACATCCCTTCCTCCCACCCCAAGCCGCACCTCCATTTCCTCCCTACTAACCTCGTCCCACCTCCTTGACCTGTCCGTCTTCCCTGGACTGGCCTATCCCCTCCCTACCTCCCCACCTATACTCTCCTCTCCACCTATCTTCTTTTCTCTCCATCTTTGGTCCGCCTCCCCCTCTCTCCCTATTTATTCCAGAACCCTCACCCCATCCCCCTCTCTGATGAAGGGTCTAGGCCCGAAAAGTCAACTTTTGCGCTCCTGAAATGCTGCTTGGCCTGCTGTGTTCATTCAGCTTCACACATTATTATCATGGATTGTCCAGCATCTGCAGTTCCCATTATCTCTGATATAATTTACAAGGTAGGGTTGTTTTACAGGAGGACAACTACTTACATTCATAAATAAGGTTAATACAAAAAATAAGGGCCTGTTGAATACAGGGAGCCATTTATGCAAAATTTCTAATACCAGAGTAAAGCTGTGTCTTTCATTTCAAGTATTAGACAATAAAAGACATTATGATTTTCTGAATAATTCTCATTAATGTGAATGACAATTTGACATTATTGACTCCCCAGAGGTCTGACACGTGTGTAAATATGCATACCTTTCCTTCCCTTGGTCATGTACCAGTCGCAGATAGTCAGCAGCCAGGTTAATCATTCATTCTCAAAAATGGGGAACCCAGTGATTTTGCTGTTGAAAGAGATTTACTATCCGGATCTTGCAGTTCCTTGCTTTCCTGGTAAGTCACTCTAAACTGTTGCTTTGAGTGACTATTAATTTGTCATTTAATGCCACATATTGTATAAGCAAACATTTTCCCATTGTCGTTGTTCCATTATGGATTGTTCACAGAACAAAATGGAAAAAAAAACAATGTGGAAACTTCCTATCTTCCCAAGTATCTGAAAACATTACTGGTGTAGTAATAACACACTATCAACGTTTTCTGCAAGTACTTTAGTTAAACCTGTAGATGATCTCTCCATACCAATCAGAATGATGTCTGCACCATATTCAATGCTTTTCATAAGTATCTTCACGCTTACTTCAATCATCCATAGGTGTATTCCTGATCTTTTTCTGTCTCTGTTACAGCTAATTTAATGACTATTTTAATTAACTTGTGAGGAAACTGTGGTCTTTCCAAGTGCATGACTGCTAATATGATGGCCATGGCAACATCAGATATATTGGTCATTATTGATAGTATCATATCGAATTTTGAGCTGCCAATTTCCACTTCCTTCTTCTCCCACATGCCTGTGTTCAAGGTCATTATATACACTCACTTGATTAAAATCACTCTCAACTTAACTGGTTGATTGATTGACTCCTTCACATTTGACAGATTTGTGATGATTTGTTGCTAGAAATTTAAAACAAACTATTGCAGCAAAAGACACTGCAACTACAGTGTTAATAATCATCTCAGTTCTGATCTTGTTGAAGAATATTAGGTTTACTTTGCATATGACCTTAAAAAATCATTGAAAAAAGAAAAGAAACCCAATGGGGCTGCTGATAAAATGTAATTTTCTTAGCTTCATCTCCAGGGATACCGTCAGTCAGGATTTACAGCACCTGGACTGCTTGGATTCCATTTCTCTTAATTTATACTATTAATTCTTTAACCATCCAAAACGCATTTTAGTGGCGAATGGGACCTGCATTGGAATCCAACAGCGCAGAAATGGGCAGCACAGTGGTTCAATGGTTAGCACTGCTGCCTCACAATGCCAGGGACCGGGCTCGATTGTGCCCTAACACGACTGTCTGTGTGGAGCTTACAGATTCTCCTGTGTTGTTGTGGGTTTCCTCCGGGTGCTCTGGTTTCCTCCCACAGCCCAAAGATGTGCAGGCTAGGTGATTTGGCCATACTAAGTTGCCCGTAGTGTTCAGGGATCTGTGTATTTGTTGGGTTATAGAGGGATGTGTCTGGATGGAATGCTCTGCGTGTCAGTGTGGACTTGTTGGGCCAAACAGCCTGCTTCCACACTCCAGGGAATTTGAAAAAAATGAGAATTGGAACAATTCATAGAGGGAGAACCAGAGGAAAGCCATGATTCTATTAACCTCTGTATCAGCCAGTCTCATTATACTTTGGTTGACCTATCCCATGACTTAGGTGATTATCAGACTGTTGCATCTTCAGTTACGAGGCAAACACTGAATGTATCACTACTGAAGAATGAAATATCCTCCAGATGGTGAATTGTTCTTTTTTAAAAAAAACTTTTATTTATGCTGTCACCTGGCACAGATTCAGAGAAGATATGAAGGATATAATGACACTTTGATGGAAACAAACCCTCAGATTATTTGAAATAAATGTGAATAAGGAAAATCTATTTTAACAGAACATCCATATATCTGACCCTTAATTTCACTTATTTTAATGGCAGTAGAATACCCTCAGTCTCTGTCTGGTACTACACAAAAGCAGGTTTGTACTTACATTTCTTCAATTTTCTATTGGGCATTTGGTTCTGTATTATTTTGTGTTCTTTAGAAGTCTGTTTTGACATGGTTACAAATAGTATATTCCTTAAAATGTAGCAAAATTTCAAACTTGCAGATTGACATACAAAAAAAATCAATCGACCACAGCAGGGGAAACTGACATAGGAATAAACAACAAAGTGGTTTAATACAGACTTAGTGATGCAACGCCCCAGTTTTCTTTTACATTTACACTAAAAACATTAAAGATTATTGACTTCCTTGAAATTTCTCCAGGACATTTGGTTTTTTTTTGTTTTATTGCAGGTAAGTGGCCTGATGGTTCATCACAATTCCTTTTTAAAAACTTGGACGATGATCCTCCAACATGATAGATTTTTAAACAGTAATGGATCGGAGGGTTATGGGAAAAAGACAGGAAAGTGGGAATGAGGATTACCTATGATATCATTGAATCACAGAGCAGATTTGTGGCCAAATATCCTACTTCTGCTTTTATATCTGATGTTGTTATTGTCTTCTGGTGATTCATGTTGCAATGGACATAGCTTTCCACACTCCATCCACCCTTGTGCTATTTCACTTCTTTTGCCTGAACTATTTCTTTAAGTTATGTTACAGCTATATAAAATAGAGACGATGGTGTGAGAGAGCTTCCCAATTGCGGGGGTTATGAAACATCAACGTTTCAGAGCATTAGCTTTCTCTTGTATGCTTGTATGGGTTCACACTGAACTACGAGAGTGACATGGAAAAACGAAACTGCGATTTTGCCATTCACTGAGCGAAAATATTGATGTATTTTAAAATAAATAACTGCACTGATGTTTGGAAGTGCTTTTTTTAAGCAATGTGAGAAGACAGACTATTTCTGCAAGTTGAAGACAGCATCTCAGCTATTACTGTCCCCAGATATTCGGAGACCCTACTAAGCTTGACAGATGTGTGTCCAGACTTCTCGGAGGAGCCGGCATACAGCTGAGAGAAAAACTTCTAGAGAACACATGTATTTGATCAGTGATGCAGAGAAAATTGCCACAAGAGTGAAATTTCCACTGAGACAGATGAGGCGATAAATTGATTTATAAAAATGCAGATAAGAAAAAGAAATCGGCCTTTACGAAAATCTCATTGTTTAGTTTGACCTAGTTTTATTTTTTTAAGGATAGGATTCTTGGCAGCATGGAGGAACAGAGGGATCTTGGTGTGCAGATACATAGATCCCTTAAAATGGCCACCCAAGTGGACAGGGTTGTTAAGAAAGCATATGGTGTTTTGGCTTTCATTAACAGGGGGATTGAGTTTAAGAGCCGTGAGATCTTGTTGCAGCTCTATATAACTTTGGTTAGACCGCACTTGGAATACTGCGTCCAGTTCTGGGCGCCCTATTATAGGAAAGATGTGGATGCTTTGGAGAGGGTTCAGAGGAGGTTTACCAGGATGCTGCCTGGACTGGAGGGCTTATCTTATGAAGAGAGGTTGACTGAGCTGGGTCTCTTTTCATTGGAGAAAAGGAGGAGGAGAGGGGACCTAATTGAGGTATACAAGATAATGAGAGGCATAGATAGAGTTGATAGCCAGAGACTATTTCCCAGGGCAGAAATGGCTAGCACGAGGGGTCATAGTTTTAAGCTGGTTCGTGGAAAGTATAGAGGGGATGTCAGAGGCAGGTTCTTTACGCAGAGAGTTGTGAGAGCATGGAATGCGTTGCCAGCAGCAGTTGTGGAAGCAAGGTCATTGGGGTCATTTAAGAGACTGCTGGACATGTATATGGTCACAGAAATTTGAGGGTACATACATGAGGATCAATGGTCGGCACAACATTGTGGGCTGAAGGGCCTGTTCTGTGCTGTACTGTTCTATGTTCTATGTTCTATGTTCTATCATCCTTAAGTCCAGGGAATATATAAAAAAAGTTCTATATGCAAATTCCTTAGATTTTCTATTCAATGTTTGATAGGCTTCTTACTTTCTGTTCCATGTTACTTTCTGTTCCTTAGAATTTAAAAGGAAATGTCCGGATGGCATGTACATTTAAAGTTAGCATTTCAAAATTTTTTAAAAAAAAGTTGATATCCAACACATACATAAATGAAAACCAAAAGTACTTCGGATGCTGAAAATCAAGAACTTAAATAGGCATTGCTGGATAAGTTCAGCAGGTCTGGCAGCATCATTGAAGAGAAATCAGAGTTAATGTTTTGCATCCAGTGACCCTTCCTCGTTACGGACCATAAATGTTAATGCCCAGTTCTCTCACAAATCGTGCCAGGCCTGCTGAACTTTTCCAGCAACTTCTGGTTTTGTTTCTGACATACATAACTGAATTGATTACACTTACCAAGACTAAATGCACCAGGTAAAACCATGACAATGTTTAATTTTGTCTGGATAAATAAAAGCAATACCTCAAACTGGGAAACACTTCTGAATGTTTTGTTTGAAAATGATATGAACGGGACTTAACTATTCGGCACAATTACATTTTGAAACTTCCTGAAGGGCAACTTCAAATAGACAAACAAATGAAAAATTGCAAAGTACTGAATAAAAAATATTTTATTATTTACACGTCATTGAAAATGTCTGTCAAACACAGAACATAAAGGCACAATGCCAAAAAAAAATCCATGGGTGCACACAATTATGAACAGTAGATTCATAGGAGAATCGAAAATGAGAGCAAGAGAAAGCCAATCAGCCCATCAAGTCTGTTCTATGATTCAACATATTCACAGTGGATCATCTATCTCACAATTTTTTTTTGCTGTTTTATTTTTACCCTTTGCTTTTCATCACTGTAGACCTCAGACTAACACAACACTACTTCTTTGAAGCATTCAATGTTTTGGCCCCAAGCATTTTCTGTGGCAGAAACTCCACAGGCACACCATTTTCTGGATTAAAACTTTCTCTTCATCTCCATCATAAATTTCGTACCCATCTTTTTGGATTTTGACCCACGGTTCCAGTTGCAGCAACATGGTGGAAAAGCTGATGTGGTTTGTTTTCTTATCACTTGCAGGACAAAACGTTCCCCTCCAAATCCGAAAATTTTATGTTTCAGTGAGAGGATGTTTAAGTCAATATTGAAGACCATATTTCATGCCAATCCCTAAGTGCATTACTGAATTTGGGATGTGTTGTGTGTTTAAATTACTGCAAAACTTGTGGGAAGAAGAAATGTGCTACTTCTGGGATCATGGTATTGAAAAGACAGGTAGGTTGATGACCGACAATGATGAGTGCAAGTTTTCTAACAGTTAAACTTTACAGAGTGGCATCACTTAAATCAGTCTTGAAAATGTCATCACGAGTGAAGTAAGATCCGCAAAGCGTAGCTCATTTTTAGTTAAGTACTTCATACTCTGCACCTGCTAAAGTGCCAGCTTGCACATCTTTTCACCTTTGAGACAGGAGGATTTTCTTCTTTGAAGTTGTTTTTTTTCTCCCCCAGCAAATAAACGATTTCATTGAGAGTTGCGGTGCATTCTAACAGATTGTTCCATTCAACCATAAGATTTTTTTGAAAGGAATGGGGGAGAGAATGGTGAATGAGATGCTGGATATTGGATATTGGTGTCCCATTAAAAAAAGCACAATTGTGCTCGTAATGACTGTGCAGCACTTAATTATATTCAACAGCTACCACAGCAGTGACTAACTTTGGAAAATTCCAGCTTGAGGAAGCAGACAGGAAGAATTACTGAGAACATGGATCAGTACTTGGAACTACGATTTTGTGGCCATTACAGAAACTTGGGTAACTCAGGGGAAGGAATAGTTGTTGAAAGGATTTAGATGCTTTAAAAGAAATAGGGAGGGTGGATAATGAGGTTGGGGGAGTGGCATTGCTAGTCAGGGCCAGTATAGCAGCAGTTTGAGACTGCCATGTCTACAGAGTCAGTTTGGTTTGAGGTCAGTAATGAAAAAAGGAACAGGGATAATCCCTGGAAACTACAGGCCAGTTAGTCTTATGTCAGTGGGAGGCAAATTATTGGAACGGGCTCTGAGAGACAGGATTTGTGATCACTTGGAAAGGCACAGTTTGATTCATGATAGGCAGCATGAATTTGTGAGGGGTAGACATTGCCTCACAAACATTATTGAATTCTTCGAAGAGGTGACCAAATACGTGGTTGAAGGTGGAGCAGTGGATGTGGTATACATGAATTTAAGTAAGGCATTTGATAAGGTTCCCCATGGTAGGCTCATGCAGAAGGTAAGGAGGCTGGGATAGAGGGAAATGTGGCAGATTAGATTCAGAATTGGCTGACCCTTAGAAGGCAAAAGGTGGTAGTGGACGGAAAATATTCAACATGGTGTTCAATTATGAGTGGTGTACCACAAGGATCTGTTCTGAGTCCTCTTCTATTTGCGATTTTTGTAAGTGATTTGGATGAAGAAGTGGAAAGGATGGAGGAGCAAGTTGTAGATGATACAAAGGTGGTCATGTTGTGGACAGTGTGGAGGACTGTTCTGGGTTACAAAGGGGCATTGATAGAATGCAGAGCTGGGCTGAGAAGCGGCAGATGAAGTTTAACCCGAAAAGTGTGAGATGATTCATTTTGGGAGGATAAACTTGAAAGTGAATACAGGGATAACGGAAAGATTCTTGGCAGTGTGGAGGAGCAGAGGGATCTTGGGTTTATGTTCACAGTTCCCTGAGAGCTGCCATCCAGGTGGATAGATTTGTTAAGAAGCCATATGGGGTGTCAGCTTTCATTAATAGAGGAATTGAGTTCAAGAGCCGTGAAGTTATGCTCCAGCTATACAAAAGCCTGGTTCAGCCACATCTGAAGTAGTGTGTCCAGTTCTGGTCACCTCATTACAGGAAAGATGTGGAAGTGCTAGAAAAGGTTCAGAGAGATTTACCAGGATGTTGTCTGTAATGGAGGGAATGTCTTACGAGGAAAGGTTGTGAGAGATAGGGCTTTTCTCTTTAGAACGACAAAGGATGAGAGGTGACTTGATAGAGGTGTACAAAACGATCTGAGGTATAGATCAAGTAGACTTCCAGAGACGTTTTCCGAGGGTGCAGGTAGCTTAAACGAGAGGAGACAGTTTTAAAGTGAGTGGAGGTAGACATCGGGAAGACGTCAGAGGTAGGTTCTTTACTCAGAGAGTGGTAGGGGCAGGAATGCATTTCAGGAGAGGGTGTTGGAGTCAGCCTCATCAGGGGTATTTAAGCAGCTATTAGTTAGGCATATGCATGATAGTGTAAGGTAGCGCTGGAGGTTAGAAAGACCTTACGTTTAGGGTAAATGTTTGGCACCACATCATGGGCTGAAGGGCCTGTACTGTGCTGTACTGCTCTATGTTCTAATTATGAAAAGCACAGTGGTCATGATGCACATTGATCTAGCGTCAACAATTTATCTGATTTTTAAAAATGCCCTACTGTATGTTTGCACGTATCATAGACTAATTGATAGATTTTTTCTGGCTACATGTGATCAATAAATTAATTTTTATTCAGTATTTTACAATTCTCCATCTGTTTGCTGTTTGAATTGTCCAGTGTGAAGTTTTCAAAAAATAGAAGGTTTTGTTCTTAGAATGAATGCAAACAAACCTTCAAACTGAGGAGGACAAGAGGACAGAAGTCATTGAATTTCATGAGTATTTGACCCATGGCTACCTCCACCCTAGGAAAAAGTCTCTGGCTGTCTACTCTATCTATAGCTCCGATCATTTTGTACACCTCTCTTAAGTCACCTCTCATCCTTTGTCAATCTAAAGAGAAAAGCCCTAGCTCTCACACCCTTTCCTCATAAGACTTTCCCTCCACTCCAGACAACATCCTGGTAAATCTCCTGTAAACCTCTTCTAACACTTCCACATCTTACATGGCCAAAAGGTTTCAGACAGTTAATCTACACAGATGAAATAACCTGCCCCTAGGAATATGATGTTACAAGAAGTGCTAATGTGAAAAGACTGTTTTTTTTTTCTGTGTGGGGCAAGGGAGCAAGAGGAATTTCTCAACAAGTAGACCTTGTACATACAGCTCTTATCGGATGGTCTACAGACATCAGCCTTCATTGAGCAGCTCTCACTATTGTAAAGTGGACCAGAAAAAATTGAAGGAATACCCAAGGGTAAGTTTCCTAACACTGCAGCTACAGACAAAAATGCTGCTGCCAGCACTGAATGAGTTCAACACATTCCCTGCAAACTGCCCGTTTGTTCCCTGGTATCAGTGAATGATCACTAAGTGTCACAGTTTTATGTTTTCTTTATCTAACTGAGCTCCATCTTGCTACCAAACTCAATGACTGATCTAAAAATCATTTAAAAATCATCAGTTGTCACCATTAGGTAGTTGTGATCGTGAACCTCTGAAAAGCAATGTTTCTGTTAGCACTGGGAAAGGTTAGAGAGAGACATTATTTAATTGGCATTGAATTTCTGAAGGTGGAAAAAGCAAGACATTGAAGTTACCATGAAAGTACAATATTCTGAAGTACGACTGGTAGGCAGTCAAATTTTGTAATATCAGCAATAAGAGCTGTTCTGAAAATTGTAAAATTATGCAATTCGGCATTCACCCCTGGCTGTCTTTGGACAGACTTTATGGAAGGAGATATTGAGTGAGAAACAGTTCTGAAACAATTTAGCTGGAGCATCTCTTTGATTGCTTTACATTTGGATAACAGTAATAAAATTTTGTGAGCATTGGTAAAAGATCTCCAGGTTAAATATGGTTATCGACAGGAATATAAAGTACAAGCACCTCTCTGATTTATGAAATATGAAAGCTTACCAAGCAGGAATATATAAACAGAGGGCAGTTGCTTCCCCGCGAAAGTCATGTAACCTTGGAATGCATGTGAGATTAGCTCTCCCATTGATCCATCTGAATGCAGTGAGATAAAGCGATGTGCAGCCAGGCAGAATCTAGAACGGTTGGTGTAAAGAGTATGGCCCTTAGACATGGGTGAGTAAGAGGTCAAAAAGTTTGTTCGTCAAGTGTATTTAAAGTATAAATATTGGATTATTTTCACAGCAAGTTTCCATGATGTTACAATGAGGTCATTCCTTACATCCCAGAGAAATTGGTACTGAACAAGAAACAGTCCAAAAGTGTCATCTGTTTTGCGACTTTCAGATCAAGTTCCATGAAAATTTTAGAAGGTGCTCATTTTCTAGAAAAAAAAAACATGGCCTTTAAAACAGATCATGCTTTGGACGTTAATTTAAAAAGTAACAAAGTTGGACTAGTTCTCACAACATGCAACTCAGTATCTGGATATTTTTTTTAAATTTCAAAATCAAGTTTGAAATTGACAGAAGATTTAGACAGTTTTTTTGTATAAACAGAGTACGTGAAGTACACATTGATGTCAGCTGGTAAGTTGGGCTTCACCCCTTCTCAGAACGGCAGAGTTATAGCTTCCAGATGATGACGTTTAAGCTTCATCACACAGCAAGTGTGCGATGAAATACATGATTCTGAATATGAATAAATTCTTGATTTTTGAGTTAACTAATTTATTTTGATATAATTAACACACTGCATGCTTTCCTATTCTCCAGGGAATTGTGTTTTTATTCACTAAGCATGTTTCAAGAACAGAGAGAGGCCACTCTACGCTGAAAATGTCTGAAAATAGGAGATGTTGAACTGACATTTTCTCCAACGAATTGCTTACTCGCTTTAAATATTAGTTCATGCTTGCTGAGTCATAACTGCAGCATGTTATCCAAGAAAGCACAAACAGAATGGGATGCGCTTGTCGACTTGATCGTTTTCGTTTGAATAGATATCTCAACATTACGAAACATGACATTTTAGACAGAGAACAAGTAGAATCCACAGCTGAAATAGGTCACTTAAATAATGTTTAGAAGGACTTTATACTCTGGCTTCAGATTGGGAGGTCTGTCCAGTTACATTCTAAATTCTGATCACATAATAGGGACGGAATTAAAGTTGCAAAGTCAACTATACCAGTTCATTCATGAAAATATGATCATGATATCTCCACAAAGACATTGTTTAACCACTTTTATTATTGGCCAATATATTAATACCGTCCCTAAAATTAGGAAAATCAAAACTTATGACCGATTGTTAAGCGGATAATTGTTGAGGAAGAGGAAGCCTTGCTACTTGTAGGAAAACAAAATGTGTCATCAGAGAAACCTATTTCATTCATGTCAGATTCCACAAAATATCCGTTAATTCAAATGATGTTATTAACTGGCATTTCATCTCGTACGTAATTTATTTGCCCTGAAAATGATTTTCCTTCTGAGCATCCCAAGCACTGAGATTAGATTAGATTCCCTACAGTGTGGAAACAGGCCCTTTGGCCCAACAAGCCCACACCGCTCCTTGAAGCATCCCACCCAGGCTCATCCCTCTATAACCCACACACCCCTGAACTCTACAGGCAATTTAGCATGGCCAATCCACCTAGCCTAACATCTTTGGGTTGTGGGAGGAAACTGGAGCACCCGGAGGAAACCCATGCAGACACGGGGAGAATGTGCAAACTCCACACAGACAGTCACCTGAGGCTGGAATCGAACCCAGGTCCCTGGCGCTGTGAGGCTGCAGTGCTAACCACTAAGCCACTGTGCCACCTTAAATAATGTAAACCTGTTTTAATGTTTGAAATATAAATCCACGAGAGCCTTAATTAATTCATTATTGTAATGCACAATTCTCTTCTCTCTCTATCATTTAAACTTAGTGATTTTGAAATGCACAAGAGTTAGCATTTTCATAGTAATGTTTCTGTTCTCAATCATTATCCGCTTTTTTTTTCAAAAGAAAACAAAAATGGGACATGATTGACTCAACTACCCCATTTTCCTTTCAGACAAAGACAAATACTATGCCACTTCTTTCAACAAAGTAAAAATATCCTGGTTTTAGTTTTTCTTTTCATCTCTTTGACAAACACTTCACCAGGTGAAAGAGCAGTGTTAGACAATAGACAATAGGTGCTGGAGTAGGCCATTCGGCCCTTCGAGCCAGCACCACCATTCATTATGATCATGGCTGATCATCCACAATCAGTATCCTGTTCCTGCCTTATCCCCATAACCCTTGATTCTACAGCGCCATGACAGCTTCTGCTTTCAAGTAAACCTGTTGGAGTATAATCTTTATCACACTGTACAGAGCTGAAGACCACAACCAGCCAGGCAGCATTAGAGCAGCAGGAAACATTTCGGGTTGTGGCTTTTATTCAGAAACAAGAAGAAATTAGAATAACTTTCCTATTGGAAAACGTAATAGAATAATAGATTATTTAATTATGAAAAAAATAACTGCTCTGATATGATAAAATCCCATAAGCACAACCTTAGCGAAGTCAAATTCAGTAAAATAGATTACCTCAAATGCAATCTCTTAAAATTTTATTTTCATTACTTGTTCTGCTTCACATTCTTAAATAAACATCCACATTCAAATAAATGAAATAGGGAGATTTGTCACGTTCTTCTCAACAACCCTGATCATTTTGTATTTTTCTCTTATTTTTTGCAGCTTTCAATGTAATTTCCTTTAGCACTTCCAAAAAAAAGCCACTGACTTACCCTGTTTTCAACATATCTTCCTCCCAGTTGTTTTTTTCCCCAAACCACCAACACTACAACTTCATGCGGCCCTCCTCATTACAATGAAAATACCTGGGCTTTTTATTATTATTATTATTATTATTATTATTATTATTATTATTATTATTATTCTGTTTCCCCCGATGGGTTTCTATGTTACTCTGTTGAAAACAATGTTTAGTATCTTTATTGAGAACTTACTTCCCCTATCACCTGAGAACTTCTTGTTTCCCCAATGTCTATTCCTCATGGAATGATGTTCATGTTGAAAGCCAACATTTGATTTATGAAACAACTCATGATCATTTGACAGTTCCATTGCTAATCCTGCAGCCTGAACGTCGTCCTTTTCCACAGTAGTTCTGATTACTACAAGAAGTGAATATTTGGAGTCCTCCAAATTAATCCTTACTTAAAGAGAAATAGATTGATCTATTTTTAATTTGCTTATTCACCTATCAAGTTTACTATTTTTAACCTTACAAACTATATGCATGCTTGACCGGTTTCCCTTGTTATATTTATGAAGCATTGTCTGCAGGCTTCTAAGATAAGCTCATATCAACTTAAGAAGGCATATTTCACTTTATGGTCCTTCCCATATACCGAATTTATTTTTATCAATAGGACTCACACATTCAGCCCCTTTGTCAAATGAAATGAAATTATTCTCATCGAAATTAGGTAATGCTGGGGAATATTTAAATAAGAACAAAGAACAAAGAAAATTACAGCACAGGAACAGGCCCTTTGGCCGTCCAAGTCTGCACCTTTGTCTAAACCAGTCATCTATTTTCTAAGGGTCTGTATCACTTTGTTCCCTGCCCAACCATGTACCTGTCCAGATAGGTCTGAAAAGGCACTGTCGTGTCTGCGTCTACCACCACCTCTGGCAATATGTTCCAGGCACCCACCACCCTCTGTGTAAACAGCTTTCCACGCATATCTCCCTTAAACTTTCCTCCTCTCACTTTGAACTCATGAGCCCCAGTAATTGACTCCCCCACTCTGGGAAAAAGCTTATTGCTATCTACCTTGTCTATACTTCATGATTTTGTAGACCTCAATCAGGCCTCCCATCAATCTCTGTCTTTCTAATGAAAATAATCTGAATCTACTCAACCTTTCTTCATAGCTAGTGCCCTTCATAACAGGCAACATCCTGGTGAACCGCCTCTGCACGCTCTCCAAAGCATCCACATCCTTTTGGTAATGTGGCAACCAGAACGGTACACAGTACACAAAATGTGGCCGAAGCAAAGTCCTACACAACTGCAACATGACCTGCCTACTCTTGTACTCAATACCCGGTCCGATGAAGGAAAGCATACCGTATGCCTTCTTGACCACCCTATTGACCTGCGTTGCCACCTTCAGGGAACAATGGACCTGAACACCCAGATCTCTCTGCACATCAATTTTCCCCAAAACTTTTCCATTTACTGTATAGTTCACTCTTGAATTAAATCTTCCAAAATGCATCACCTCACATTTGCTCGGATTGAACTCCATCTGCCATTTATCTGCCCAACTCTCCAGTCTATCTATATTCTGCTGTAAATTCTGACAGTCCCCTTCACTGTCTGCTACTCCACCAATCTTAGTGTCATCTGCAAACTTGCTGATCAGACCACCTACACCTTCCTCCAAATCATTTACGTATATCACAAACAACAGTGGTCCCAGCACAGATCCCTGTGGAACACCACTGGTCACAGGTCTCCAATTTGAGAAACCCCCTTCCACGACTACGCTCTGTCTCCTGTTGCTTAGCCAGTTTTTTAACCATCTAGCTAGCACATCCGGACCCCATGAGACTTCCCTTTCTCCATTAGCCTGCCATGGGGAACCTTATCAAACACCTTACTGAAGTCCATGTATATGACATCTACAGCCTTTTCCTCATCAATCAACTTTGTCACGTCCTCAAAGAATTCTATTAAGTTGGTAAGACATGGCCTTCCCTGCACAAATCTATGTTGCCTATCACTGATAAGCCTATTTTCTCCCAAATGGGAATAGATTCTACCACTCAGTATCTTCTCCAACAGCTTCCCTACCACTGACATCAGGCTCACCAGTTGATAATTACCTGGATTATCCCTGCAACCCTTCTTCAACAAGGGGACAACATTAACAATTCTCCAGTCCTCCAGGACCTCACCCGTGTCTAAGGATGCTGCAAATATATCTGATAAGGCCCCGGCTATTTCCTCCCTCACTTTCCTCAACAACCTGGGAGAGATCCCATCCGGACCTGGGGACTTGTCCACCTTAATGTCTTTTAGGATACCCAACACTTCCTCCTTCCTTATGCCGACTTGATCGAGAGTAATCAAACATCTATCCCTAACCTCAACATCTGTCCTGTCCCTCTCCTTGTTGAATACTGATGCAAAGTACTCGTGAAGAATGTCACCCATTTTCTCTGACTCGACAAATAACTTTCCTTCTTTGTCCCTAAGTGGGCCATTCCTTTCTCTAGTTACCTGCTTGCTCTTTATATATGAATAAAAGGCTTTGGGATTTCCTTAACCATGTTTGCTAAACATATCTCATGTCCCCTTTTTGCCCTCTTAATTCCTCATTTCAGATTCACCCTACATTCCCGATATTCTTCCAAAGCTTCGTCTGTCTTCAGTCGTCTAATCCTTATGTATGCTTCGTTTTTCCTCTTAGCTAGTCTCACAATTTCACCTGTCATTCATGGTTCCCTAATCTTGTCATTTCTATCCCTCATTTTCACAGGAACATGTCTCTCCTGCAGGCTAATCAGCCTCTCTTTAAAAGTCTCCCACATGTCAAATGTGGATTTACCTTCAAACAGTTTCTCCCAACCTATATTCCACAGATCCTGCCGAATCTTGGTATAGTTGGCCTTCTCCCAGTTTAGAACTCTTCCTTTAGGACCACTCTCATCTTTGTCCATGAGTATTGTAAAACTTATGGAATTGTGGTCACTATTTCCAAAGTAGTCCCCTACTGTAATTTCAACCACCTGGCTGGGTTCATTCCCCAACACCAGGTCCAGTATGGCCCCTTCACAACTTGGACTACATACATACCACTATACAAAACTGTCCTGGATGCTCCTTACGAATTCTGCTCCATCTTGACACCTAACACTATGTGAATCCCAGTCAATGCTGGAAAAATTAAAATCTCCCATCACCACCACGTGTTGCTCCTACCCCTTTCCATTATCTGTTTACATATTTGTGCCTCTATCTTACGCTCGCTGTTGGAAGGCCTGTAGTACAGCCCCAGCATTGTTACTGCACCCTTTCTATTTCTGAGTTCTACCCATATTGCCTCATTGCTCGAGCCCTCCATAGTGCCTTCCTTCAGTACCGCTGTAATATCATCTTTGACCAGTAATGCTACTCTTCCACCCCTTTTACCCCCCTCTCTATCCCGCCTGGAGCATCGATATCCTGCCAATCATGCCCTTCCCTCAACCAAGTCTCAGTAATAGCAATAACATCATTGTCCCAGGTACCAATCCAAGCGCTAAGTTCATCTGCCTTATCTACAACACTTCTTGCATTAAAACAAATGCACCTCAGACCACCTGTCCCTTTATGTTCAGCCACTGACCAAATAAATGAAGGCTACTCCCGCTCAACATAATGTTGTTAGAAGTGGAAAAACCTACCTTCCCTGCAGCCTCCTGGTGCTCTCTCTCTCTCTCTCGTTCCTCCCAAAAATGCTCAAAATAGGTTCAAAAAGGTTCAAAATAGAACCACACCAGGGGTTTGCTTGTGATAGGATTTCAAAAGCTTTGCCTTGCTCACTTTCTGAAGTGACTTCTTCAACTCCCAGGAATGTCTTAATGTCTAAAAAATGCCATTATGCCATAAGCGACGGAATGCAACATTAAAATGAAATTTAAAAATAGACACCAACATTCATCTCTCACTGCCTATGAATCCATTAATCCTAAATCCAAACTGGATTTACAAAGATTTTGATACCCAATGAGCTGCCAGATTGTTGTGGACCAGAATAGATCCCGTCAAAATATGTTAAGAAGATAGTCAACTAGACCTAATGTTATATTCTTTTCAAGGCAACTGTCAGGCATCGCATTCCAGGTGTGATTTGATCATTTAAACTGCCAATCTTGAGTGGAAAAAATCATGCTTTATTCATACATCATAATTAAAATAGAACAAAAGAAATGTAAATTAGAATAACTTAACTCAATAAGTTATAAACACACCGTTGGTAACAGCAATTTCAGTAAGACAGATTGTCTTATATGCAATTCTCCAGTCTGGAAGGAAAAAAAAAGAAAATTCTGAAAGATAGAGAGAGGAGCAGGGACAGAAGTAATGCAGCTCCCAAACCCAGCTTTTACTGAACAACTGAAACAAATGATCATGCTTCCATGGGAGCTTGGCATCATCTATTCAGACTAATTCTACTTTTCTGACTTTAGAAATAAAATACAAGATCTCAAATGTTGGGTTTTAAAGTCTCATAAATAATTTACCAATTGATATCATTGGATATGTTAGCAAACTCTTAAACTGTTCTCTAAACTTGGACTGAGTCGCCACATAAAGAAATGTGTTTGTGCAGCAACTTAAATTCCACAGCATATATGCAACATGTTGTTGGATAACAAAAGGGTCAATAGCACAAAAGACATTAAGGATATGTAAAACATAAGCCAACCACAGAAGAATGAGAGATAATGGGAACTGCAGATGCTGGAGATTCCAAGATAATAAAATGTGAGGCTGGATGAACACAGCAGGCCAAGCAGCATCTCAGGAGCACAAAAGCTGACGTTTCGGGCCTAGACCCTTCATCAGAGAGGGGGATGGGGGGAGGGAACTGGAATAAATAGGGAGAGAGGGGGAGGCGGACCGAAGATGGAGAGCAAAGAAGATAGGTGGAGAGGGTGTAGGTGGGGAGGTAGGGAGGGGATAGGTCAGTCCAGGGAAGACGGACAGGTCAAGGAGGTGGGATGAGGTTAGTAGGTAGCTGGGGGTGCGGCTGGGGGTGGGAGGAAGGGATGGGTGAGAGGAAGAACCGGTTAGGGAGGCAGAGACAGGTTGGACTGGTTTTGGGATGCAGTGGGTGGGGGGGAAGAGCTGGGCTGGTTGTGTGGTGCAGTGGGGGGAGGGGATGAACTGGGCTGGTTTAGGGATGCAGTGGGGGAAGGGGAGATTTTGAAACTGGTGAAGTCCACATTGATACCATATGGCTGCAGGGTTCCCAGGCGGAATATGAGTTGCTGTTCCTGCAACCTTCGGGTGGCATCATTGTGGCAGTGCAGGAGGCCCATGATGGACATGTCATCAAGAGAATGGGAGGGGGAGTGGAAATGGTTTGCGACTGGGAGGTGCAGATGTTTGTTGCGAACTGAGCGGAGGTGTTCTGCAAAGCGGTCCCCAAGCCTCCGCTTGGTTTCCCCAATGTAGAGAAAGCCGCACCGGGTACAGTGGATGCAGTATACCACATTGGCAGATGTGCAGGTGAACCTCTGCTTAATGTGGAATGTCATCTTGGGGCCTGGGATGGGGGTGAGGGAGGAGGTGTGGGGACAAGTGTAGCATTTCCTGCGGTTGCAGGGGAAGGTGCCGGGTGTGGTGGGGTTGGAGGGCAGTGTGGAGCGAACAAGGGAGTCACGGAGAGAGTGGTCTCTCCGGAAAGCAGACAGGGGTGGGGATGGAAAAATGTCTTGGGTGGTGGGGTCGGATTGTAAATGGCGGAAGTGTCGGAGGATAATGCGTTGTATCCGGAGGTTGGTAGGGTGGTGTGTGAGAACGAGGGGGATCCTCTTGGGGCGGTTGTGGCGGGGGCGGGGTGTGAGGGATGTGTCGCGGGAAATGCGGGAGACGCGGTCAAGGGCGTTCTCAATCACCGTGGGGGGGAAGTTGCGGTCCTTAAAGAACTTGGACATCTGGGATGTGCGGGAGTGGAATGTCTTATCGTGGGAGCAGATGCGGCGGAGGCGGAGGAATTGGGAATAGGGGATGGAGTTTTTGCAGGAGGGTGGGTGGGAGGAGGTGTATTCTAGGTAGCTGTGGGAGTCGGTGGGCTTGAAATGGACATCAGTTACAAGCTGGTTGCCTGAGATGGAGACTGAGAGGTCCAGGAAGGTGAGGGATGTGCTGGAGATGGCCCAGGTGAACTGAAGGTTGGGGTGGAAGGTGTTGGTGAAGTGGATGAACTGTTCGAGCTCCTCTGGGGAGCAAGAGGCGGCGCCGATACAGTCATCAATGTACCGGAGGAAGAGGTGGGGTTTGGGGCCTGTGTAGGTGCGGAAGATGGACTGTTCCACGTAACCTACAAAGAGGCAGGCATAGCTGGGGCCCATGCGGGTGCCCATGGCCACCCCCTTAGTCTGTAGGAAGTGGGAGGAGTCAAAAGAGAAGTTGTTGAGTGTGAGGACGAGTTCCGCTAGGCGGATGAGAGTGTCGGTGGAGGGGGCCTGGTCGGGCCTGCGGGACAGGAAGAAGCGGAGGGCCTTGAGGCCATCTCCATGCGGAATGCAGGTGTACAGGGACTGGACGTCCATGGTGAATATGAGGTGTTGGGGGCCAGGGAATTGGAAGTCCTGGAGGAGGTGGAGGGCGTGGGTGGTGTCACGGACATAGGTGGGGAGTTCCTGGACCAAAGGGGAGAAAATGGAGTCCAGATAGGTGGAGATGAGTTCGGTGGGGCAGGAGCAGGCTGAGAAGAAGAATGAAACTGCCTGATATGCTGAATAGAAAAATGATCGAATTTCTTCGGCTCTCGATTTCTGGGTGACTGTAATCTCCTTTGCTCTGATGCCTCAATGCCTTACGAGATCGATTGGCCATGGTAATGTGCTGCACTGTCAGAATATTGAACAATAGAATTAAAACGATTGGTGTTAAAACTTTTTCAAACATCCTAAATCCAATCTATCTTGGATCAGTTTTATAACTCAACTTACTAGAGCAGAGCCATTGAATATTGTTGATTATCATTGCAGGTTCAAATCTAAAGTGGATGGGAATGTTTTTCAGGTAGAGAGGAATCACAATTATCATCAGAATTGTAGCTGCAGTTTTCTTAGTGCAATACCTAGTCTTCAGTTTTGGACAACAGATGTAAACAAATCGATCAAAAGTGAAAGCAATGGTGAACCAGACAGAACTGTCTAATGCTGCTCGAAGCAGCACATAAGTACCGGTGCACACAGGAGTGATGTCCAAAAAATTTAGTGGGATATAATAACTTTTCACACGAAGGAATATGACATCAGTAATAATGACCAGCAGAGCTGAGATTGCCATCGCCACCAGGTAGAATGTGATACAAGTGGAGAGTCTGTACTTCTGCCGGTAAAGGTTCATAACTGTTATTATATTCACTGTAAGATAAATAGTTTTTAAAAAGTGAGTATGGCTAGGGAGTTTGAGCCCCAATGTGTGGACTTTAGTCCTTGGACCAATACCAGTCTAGCTGATTTAAGAGCCTCAAACATATGCTCAAACGGTTTTCATCCCACCAACATCGAGGATTAGCATGCACACATAACAGGGCTCCACTTTGACTTGAAACACTCATTAAGATACAAGACTCTCATCTGTGTCTGAAGACTACGATTGGTGTAAGAAATGAGTATGTTATTGAGTTAAAAAGAATTTGGAAGGAGACAATGCAAATGCCATCCCAGTGTTCTCATTTCTACAAAATGGTAATTTAGAAAGGGAATTCATTTTAACCAGAATGGAAGAGTGGTTGCACTACATTTGACATAACATGTTTGCTTCTAGTCTGCATAAATGAGAAAAACAAAGACATATATACAGACCTTTGAGCAGATGTACAAATCATTTACAAAATTAGAATGATAGGTTATTTCTTACAATTGCTGGAAGATAGTGTAACTTCATTTTTGTGAATGATAGTAGGCTGAAGGATTGTCAAAACAATCTCTTCAACATTATAAGAGAGTTTGAAATTGTAAATGTTGAAAATAGTTTCACCTGTGTTGCTGTTCAATTCTAGGTTGACTCGGTGGGAGGCAGTCATCAAACAATTCATGAAATATTTCAAGGAATACCACTCTGAGAACAGTTAGAATGTGTAAATGTTATAAGAATCATTGCATGAAGAAAAAAAATAATCTAACAGCAAATGGCACAAGTATATGTGGGGTATGGGAACTGGAGAAAATATTAATAGATTTAGATGAATTTGAAATGGACAGGTCTCTTGCAGCATGGTAAGACTAATATCCAGTTGTGTCAACCTCAATTCCAGTTCTAAGTCAAAATTAACTTCTGTTTTAAATGATCAAAGTTGTCAGGAATTTTTGTATAATCCTGAAATTATTAACACAGTACACCTGTGACCCATGAATTCATAAAGAAGATTACTACGTGTCGAAAAGTGATGCCAATTAGTTTATTTAGAATTAGAGTCAGATAATGCCCCTTTTCCAATGCAATTATACAATGAGAGGTGTTTCACAAAATACATGATTGATGAGTTCACGTAACTCACCACACATTAAAAGCATCTTGAGAATGTTAGTTACTCCCAATAATTTATGGTGTCTGGATTTCTGTCATCAACTACTGTGACCTCGCTCAACACAATACTAGACTAAGAGAATGACACAGAGTATTATGCCCACTGATAGATTTTTTTTTGTTTTGATGCATTTTCAACAGTACAGGAATTAATTTTCTAACAGATTAACTTTTTGGTAGAAACAGTTGAGATAACAGATTAAACCTGCATTGATATAGATAAAATTTTAGCAGTGCAGATATATTATTGAATGTAAGTCTGTGTAGTTGTGAACAATTGATGGCATATAATAGTATCAGTTACAGAATAATAGCTAAATGCAACGATTTACAACAATTACTTAATTAGATAGACCAGGTACAGAAAATATAGCAAGGGACATATAACAATTTTTCTCTACTGACATAATTATTCAAAGCATGTTCTGAGTGAAGTCAATCTGTTTTTGATAAAATTAAAACTGAATTTATTTCTGAGATGTTGTATCAGTGATAATGGGAACTGCAGATGCTGGAGAATCCAAGATAACAAAGTGTGGAGCTGGATGAACACAGCAGGCCAAGCAGCATCTCAGGAGCACAAAAGCTGACGTTTCAGGCCTAGACCCTTCATCCTTTTGTGCTCCTGAGATGCTGCTTGGCCTGCTGTGCTCATCCAGCTCCACACTTTGTTATCTTGATTTCTAAGATGATATTTTTTCATCATTAATTTATATTCTTCAAAATCTCCACGGAAATGCTCTGACTGCTTGCCTTAATCTAAGAACAAACACATTACAGCATTTTTTTTCTTGATTCCCTGAACTGCCAAGATTTCATCCTGCCAGGCATATGAAGCTGTGAGTCTCAGTGGAATAACTAGCTAACAATAATTGTAATCACTGTTAAAAAGCAATGGAGGATATATGTTTTAAAAAATGTCACGAGGGCTCATTTTAGTTACTTCATGTCGTTCACTCCTAAGGCAATTAAATGTCTAGCTTCCAAAAGTCAGATAGCTCTCCCACAGCAGTTTGTTCACTCTCAGCAACTGCTTTTTTGTATTCAGCAACTCAGTCTTATAATTCTTGTACTCACAAAAAATTAGACCCAGTCTTCCCTGTCTTATTAATGCCCACTCATTGAAAGAACAACTCAACTAACCTTACTTTTCTATGTGTCATCATTATTTACTTTATCTTATTTATTCATTACGCTTCTGTTTGCAAGTGGTTTCACCACATTCCCAGGTATTTCATTTCAAAACATTATCACACGGTTTTAGTTCTACATACATTCATGTTATCATTGAAACCACCATTAGATCATAATACATAAGAGCCGACATAGGGCATTCAGTTCATCGTGTCTGCTCCACCATCCAATGAGATCTTAGGTAACATGATAAATCCTCAACTCCATTTTCATGCTTCCCCCCGCCCCCCCCAGGACAATTGAGTCTCTTGCTGATTCAAAAAATATATTGTGTTTTCAATGTATCTTTTGATCTTAGTAGGATAAGAGGTTGGCATATCATCGTGGAACAGAGGGCCTGTAATATGCTGGACTGTCCTATGTCCTATGTATACAAAGACTCAAATTCTACAGCCTTCTGCTGGAAACAATTCAACATGTTCACTATGCTCTGAGAGAATAAATGCCTCCTTAAATTTCTCTTAAGTGTGAGCCTCATTATTTTCAGATTATGCCATCAGGCCCTTGACTTTCCCATACAGGGGGAAAGATTTTCTGCATATGACCTGTCGTATCCCACAAAGATCTTGCATAGTTCAACCAGCGTGCCTCTCAATCCAGTAAATTACCATGAGAAAAGTCCCAACTTACTCAACCTGCCCTCCCTGACCAGTCACTTCATACCTGCTATCTGGCATGTGAACATTTTCTGGACCTTCTTCAAAGCCATAATACATTTTCTCACATGAAATACACACAATTGCTCGTAGTGTTTCCGCTGTGGCTTAATTAGTGCGTAGGGCAGTTTTAGCAAAACCTTATTAATTTTGCATTCCATTTCCTTTAAAACACAGGCCACCATTTAGTTTGCCTTCTTTGATATCTATTGGACTTGAAGCAAGTTTTGTTTTTGATCCATGGGTGAAGCCTCCTAAATCCCTCTTTTCTGCAGATTCCTGTAGTCTTAACCTGTGGATACTCTTCTGAGATCTCTTTGTGTCTTCCTCACCACTGGCCTTCCTACCAATTTTAACCACTTTCAGCTGTAAGTGCTGAGTGTGTCCAAAGGTGCCCAACTTTACAAATGCTACTCTTCAGTAGGGAGGTTATCAAAGAGGCAAGTTTGTGCTGATATCAAGAGAAAACTCCTTTTGCCTTCAGGAGATAAATGATCTGCAAAATCCGATGGAAATGTTACCTGGCCAAAATATCAGAAAAATTGGCTGACTGGCTGTCTTCAGAAAAAAAAATCAATTTGTGCGTGCTAAATATAATGTCGTTAAGGATGTAGAATCTGAAACATTGTGAGTGATAAACTCAAGGACAGAATTGGTATGAAGTAGGTTCACATTTCTGAAAGTAGCTAACATACCCAGTCCAAATTAAAATTTGTCACAGGCAGTTAAAAACAACTTGGGGATATTGTCTGCCTTAAATGTTCTTACCATTATATTCCAATCCTCAGTGAATGCAGGCAAGTGCCAGAGGATTGGAGAACTGCTGATATCGCAGCATTGTTTAATATAGAAGTGATGACATGATTGAAGGCTCGAATTCTTAGAGACAGGAGAAATGCACCTAAAGGACCCGAGAATCTCAACAACAGTCACAAAAGTTGTCTTTAATAAATTGGACTTTTGAACACTGGCTAGGGTGTTTTAAAGTTCTAGCACACTTGACTTGACATCACTTCCTCGGTAAAGAATATAGATTTAATCTCTTATCAATCTCTTCGTCTCCAATCATAAATCGACTTTTCAATCATTAACTGGATCCATTTACCATTTTAACGTCTTTTTCCCATTTTATATGCTGATAAAAGTGAATGAAGATGTTTTCTATTGTAGCTTCAGGAACAAAAACAAAAATTGGTGGAAAAGCTCAGCAGAACTGGCAGCACCTATGAAGAAAAAACAGAGTTAATATTTTGTGTCCTGTTAACTCTGATTTTTCCAGAAACTTCTGTTTTTGATTGTGATTTACAGTATCTGCAGTTCTTTTGGTTTTTATCTTCTATTTCAATTTGCCTCTCTCATTCACTCATTCAGTTCTCCCCTGAACCTTGCAAATTTCACCTGATTCTCAATTGCAGCATCAACCTGACATGTGTCACAAAAACTCTTTCTTTCTTCATCCAATTTCACTGTTATGTCTTCTTGAGACCTTAACGTTTATTATCCCTATCATTCTCTTATGTGGCAGTTGTAAGCCATGCCTATATAACTGACACCTGGTTATGCTAGGATTGTCTTTGGGTAGATTTGTTGATACTAACCCTCCTCCAATTTTAGTTGTTAGTTTAAGAGATAAACTAGCAGGTCTTTGGAAGACCGAGACTTATTTCAGCAACAAAGGCAAATTTATTCCAGTTATTTGTAAGATAAAAGGTTAAACATTGATGCTAGTTAAGAGAAGTTGTTATTTCCTGAGGCTTACTAACTTGGTATGTGCCACATAGATTTGGGACACCTAACTCACAACTGAACAAGAAACTGAATCTGATCTGCTCCTCTCAGAGGCAGTCATCTGTATCTCAATGGATAGAGCTATTTCTAATTAACCCATTAAGGCCAATGGGTTAATACAACCGTGAGAATATATATTTGTGAATCTTTCAGCACTATTTCATCTTTAAAACACATCATTATTCAGTAATTTTCTTTTATTTGAATTGATCTACGTCAAATTCATTCATACCCTAATGGACTCATACCAATAAAGTACTCTCACTCAACTGAAATCTTTGTTGACGGATAGAAGAGACAAACCTTTTAACTATGAAATTCAGAGCCTTTTGATATTCAGATCCTGATGAATTACGTGACTGTCATGTCTTGATGTTACACTTGGCTCAATTTCCGAGCTGTTGATCCGCAGCTTGGAATAGTCTATCAGAAATTTACAAAAGCTTTCACTATTAGTTCATGGTAGCAAACAGAAGAGACATTCATCTCGATTAAAAGTAAGTACTATAAATACTGGAGAGCCGAAATGAAAACAGCACATGCTGCAGATACTTTACAGATCCAATAGCGCTGGACAGGGTGACATCAGAATTAACATTTCCAGTCCAGTTATTCTTCTTTGTCATTCAAAACGTTAATACTATTTCTTTGTTTGGAAGTACTGCTAGATCTGAATTTCCTTGCGCTATCTGACTACCTTTCACTTCTTTTTTTTAAATCCACCCACCTGCTTTGGGATACTTTCGCTGATCTGAACTCCATAACTGTTTCTCCAGCATCTGCAGTTTCTATTATCTCTGATACACATTGCACTCTGTCACTTTCTCCAAATCATAAAGATAAACATTGATAATTGAGGCCCTGTGACTAACCATTGTGACACTCTATTAATTATGACTTCCCATCATGAAAAAATCATTCACCCTAACTCTCTACCTTCAGTAAGTTAACCTATCATCATTCTATGCTCTTTCATTACTCCATTACTGTGAGCTCGAATCTGGTGCAATGACCTTCTGTGTGGCTCCTTTATGAGTACATGCTAGGAATCAAAATGCTTTCCATCTACCGGCTCCCTTTAACAACCATGATTGGAATATTGGTAAAGAACTTTCACAGAATTCTCAAATGTAATTTCCCAACGACATATCATTGTCTTTCAACAACTTGACTGCAGTAAACTTCTTGAAAATTTCCTGGTTTATTTTTTCTGTAATAATGATCTCTGGCATTTTCAAAATAACAGATGTTGGTCTTAGACCATAAAATAGTGGAGCACAAGAAAGTGAGTTGCACCTATCGGGTCTGCTACACCATTCTAGGAGATCATGTCTGATTTCATAATCCTCAACAACAAAAACATAAATTACTGGAAAAGCTCAGCAGGTCTGGCAGCATCAATGGAGAGAAATCAGAGTTAACCTTTTGAATTGAGTAAGGTTTCCTGATAAACTGAATCTTCTTCAGAACTAGTTCAGCTATGCACTCCACATTAAAATATTGGAGAAAATATCAGGTTTATCTGTCGAATCAGAATATTCATGAAACTTTGTCTCTCTCATTTGATTACTTGTCAACTGTACAACTTTAAAAGAACATCCCCAGCTCTGAAGCGCCTTCCATTGCCGTGAAACTGATGAAAGATCCTGCTTAATTGTTTTGTTTTCTTTCCATCAGTTAACAGCTATGTTGAATGGACCATTGCCCCTTTTACTGTTTATCTCACAACGTGTTTCTATCTGTCTCTTTATTTATATTTATCCAAGTCACCCTCCTTTACTCTCTCGTTGTGCCCAAATCTCTTATTTCCAAATTGTGCTCTCTGGAAAAAAAAATGAAATTCAGAGATAATTTGAGAGTAGAGCTACTGAGAGGCTTTTCTCCCCTGGGTGGGGTGTTTAGAACTATGTTCACATTTTCCAGATAATGCGTGTGTCACTTAAGGCAGAGACAAGGTGACATATCTTCCTCAATGATTGTGAATCTGTAAAATTTTAAATAGAATTTCTAATCTATCACAATAACAATTCTGCAACAATTACAGGATTTCTCATGACATCGCTAAAGAGTGGGCGATCAAGTCTATGCCAGCCCGCTGAAGAGCACCCCGTGGCTGTATCACCTAACCTATACATCCATGTTTGTGCCGTTTCCACAACAATTGCAGGCAGACCAGTTTATCCTGCCTCCCCTCGTTATTCCTACCAAATGGAGAATGAAAGAGCAATAATAAAGGAAGTGAGAAGCACGAGTGTTTGTGGAACAGAGGAAAGAAACTCCACGATCAATAAATTGTTGCAATTCACAAAGTAACACGAAACAGTATTCCCTGATGATGACCAAACCCATGCAACAGGAGTGAGAGCACTATATAATAACTGATTCAATGCAAACACAAGAAACGTGTTCAGTCAGTAATTTCTTTGAATGCGTTGGGCATGAAGTAAATATTGAGGGGGAATCATGCCCCAAGCTTTGAATGGATTGTTTTCAATTACCAACCCAACATCATAAGAAATCAGAACAGAAGTAGGTCTTTGGGTCCCAAGAGCTTGCTTCACCGTTCAATAGGACTATGGTTGATCTGATATTCCATAGTCCAATTTCCTGCCATTTCCCCATAACGCTTGATTCCCCTTTTAGTCAAAATCTACATATCACACCCTTAAATATGCATAAGGAACCTTCCTCTACAGCTCTCTCTGACAAAGAGTTCCAAAGGCTCACAACTGTCAGAGAGGAAATTCCTCTTCACCTCATTCTTAAATTGATACCCCTTTATTCTGAGAGTATACCCTCTGCTCCTTAATTCTCCCATGTGGAGAAACATTGACTCAACATTCACTCTGTCAAGTTCCTGAAGAAATCTTTATGTTTCAATGGGATCACCTCTCATTCTTCTAAACTCAAGTTCATAGAGTCCCAAACTGCTTAAACCTTCCACAAAAGACAGCCCTTCCATACGAGGGGTCTTCCTCATGAACCTTCACTGAGCTGCCTCCAATGAAACAATATCTTTCCTTCCGAAAGGGGACAAAAATTATTAACAGTATTCCAAATGTTGTCTCACTGACAACTTGTATATTTGCAGTGGGAATTCCTTGCTCTTCAATTCCACAAGCCTTGACATATAGCCCAACATTCCATTTTCCTTCCTGAATACTTGCTGCAGCTGTGTGCTAGCTTTCTGTGTTTTATGCAAAAGTACCCTAAGTTCTTTTGTCTTGCAGCTTGCTATAGGGTTTTTTTTTGCTTTGGAACTAATATTCTAGAACATAAATAGTACAGGCCCTTTGGCCCAAGATGTTGGTGTCATCCTACTATAAAATCAAACTACCCTGCATACGCTACATTTTACTATTACCCGTGTGCCTATCCAAGAGTCGCTTAAAAGTCCCCAATATATCTGCCTCCACTACCACCGCTGACAGCGCATTCCACACACCCACCATTCTCTGCATAAAGCATCTACCTCTCACAACTACTATACTCCAATCACCTTAAAATTATTCCCCCTCGTAATAGTCATTTTCTGCCTGGGGGAAAAAAATGTCTCTAATTATCCATTCTATCTATGTCTCTCATCATCTTATACACCCCTATCAAGTCACCTATCATTCTTCATCATTCCAAGGACCCTAGCAACCTCAAACTTTCCTCATAAGACCTACCCTCCAGTCCAGGCAGCATTGTGGTAAATCTCCCCTGTACCTCTCTAAAGCTTCCACATCCTTCCTATAATGTGGCAACCAGAACTGAACACAATATTCCAGGTGTTGTCTAACCAGTGTTTTATACAGCATAACCTCATGGCTCTTAAACTCAATGCCCCTGCCAATGAAAGCCAACATAACATATGCCTTCTTAACGACCCTATCAACTTGGGTTGTAACTTTGATGGATCTATGGGTGTGGACCCCAAGATCCTCTCTTCCTCCACACTGCCAAGAATCCGGCCGTTAACCCTGTATTCTGCATTCAAATTTGATCTTCCAGAATGAATTGCTTCACACTTTTCTGGGCTGAATTCCATCTTCCACTTCTTTGCCTACCTCTGCATCCTGTCAATGTCCTGTTGCAAACCACAACAGCCCTCCAAGCTGTCCACAACTCCACCAAACTTCAGCAAACTTACTAATTCATCCTTCCACTACCTCGCCCAAATCATTTGTAAAGATCACAAAGAGCTGAGGCCCCAGATCAGATCTTTGTGGAACACTGCTGGTCACCAAGTTCCAGGCTGAATACTTTCCATCTACTATGACCCTTTATCTTCTATTAGACAGCCAATTCCGTTTCCAGACAGCCAAATTTCCCTGGATCCCATGCCTCCTTACTTTCTGAATGAGCCTACCATGGGGCATCTTATCAAATGGATTGCTAAAATCCATCTACACCACATACATTGCTCTATCTTCATTAGTGTGTTTTGTTACATCCTCAAAAAATTTAATAAGGCTGGTGAGGCATGATCTGCCCCTCATAAAGTCATGCTGACTATTTCTAATCAAACTGCTTTTCCAAATATTCATAAATACTATCTCTCAGAAACCTCTCCTATAATTTACCCACCAACAGAAGTAAGACTGACTGGTCTGTAATTCCCAGACCAGCCTAAATAATCTAATCTGCCAGCATTTTGCCCATATTCCTCTAAACATTTCCCATTCATATACCTAACCACATGCCTTTTAAATCTTGTGATTGTTCCAGCCTCCACCACTTCCTCTCGCAGTTCATTTGAAACATGCATTACCCTCTGTGTGAAAAACTTTACCCCTTAGATCAGTTATAAATCTTTCCCCTCTCACCTTAAGCCTTGGCTCTTTAGTTTTGGACTCCCCAATCAGGGAAGACCTTTGCTCTATACTCTGTCCATGCCAATCATGTTTTATAAACCTCTGTAAGGCCATTAGTCAGCCTCTGACAATCCAGGAAAAATAGTCCCAGTCTATTCAGCCTCTCCCGATGGCTCAAACCCTCCAACACTGGCAATATCCCTGTAAATCTTTCCAGAAACATTTCTAAGTTTCACAACATCCTCTCTAAAGCAGGGATGCCAGATTTGCGCGCAGTATTCCAAACATGGCCTAACCAACATCCTGTACAGCTGCAACTTGACATCCCAATTCCTACATTGAAGGCACTGATCAATGAAGACAAGCATAGCAAATGCCGCCTTCACTATCTTATCAAACCATGGCTCCACTTTCAAAGAACTATGAACCTGCATAAAAGGCCTCTTTGCTCAGAAACACTCCCCAGGACCCTACCATCAAGTGTATAAGTCATGCCCTGTTTTGCCTTTTCAAAATGTAGCACCTAATATTTACATAAATTAAACTCCATTTGCCACTCCTCTGCCCATTGGCCTATCAGGTCAAGGTCCCATTGTACTCTGAGATAACCTTCTTTAAAGTCTGCTGCACCTCCAAGTTTGTTGCCATTTGCAAACTTACTAACCATACCTTCTGTGCACACATCAAAATCCTTTATGTAAATGACAAAAGTAGTACACCCAGCTTTGACGCTTGTGAAACACCACTGGTCTCACAACTCCAGTTTGAAAAGCAAACATCCACCATCATCCTCTATCTTCTACCTTTGAGACAATTTTCTAACCAAATAGTTAGTTCTCCTTGTATGCCGTATGATCTAAACTTGCTAACCAGGGTGGCAGGTGGCTCAGTGTTTAGCACTGCAGCCTCACAGTGCCAGAGACCCGGTTTGATTCCAGCTTCAGGTAACTGTCTGTGCAGAGTTTGCACATTCTCCATGTGTCTGCGTGGGTTTGCTCCAGGTGCTCCGGTTTCCTTCTACAGTCCAAAGATGTGCAGGCTAGGTGGATTGGCCATGCTAAAATGCCCATAGTGTTCAGGGGTGTGTGGGTTATAGGAGGATGGGTCTTATGGGGTGCTCCGGGGCAGCAGTGTGGACTTGTTGGGCCAAAGGGCCTGTTTCAACACTGTAGGGAATCTAAACTACCTTGAAGAACCTTATCAAACGTCTTACTGAAGTCCATATAGATCATATTTATCCCATGCAATATAAAACGCAGTGTACTCGATGACTAGATAGCTTCAGCAAATTAAACCAAGGCAAATTGATGTAACAAAACAGAAGCAGGGCCAAGGGGCTTATTTACAGAAGGATGGGGGAATGAAATAGCAAGTTGAGCAGGGTACAGAGTGACATAAACAGAGACCTCAAAAATTGTGATTTAATATAGGACTGACTTCTGCAGGTATTGAGGTCACAATGACCATGACCCTTCATTGTTTCGCAATGTATGGTCCATTACAATTCACTGCTAGGGATTCACTTAAACTGGTTTGTGGCCATACTGACATTTGTTTGGCTTACAAACTCTTGTAATGTTAAACCAACCATGTGAGTAGGTTAGATAATAAAATGTGAGGCTGGATGAACACAGCAGGACAAGCAGCATCTCAGGAGCACAAAAGCTGACGTTTCGGGCCTAGACCCTTCATCAGATGAAGGGTCTAGGCCCGAAACGTCAGCTTTTGTGCTCCTGAGATGCTGCTTGGCCTGCTGTGTTCATCCAGCCTCACATTTTATTATCTTGGAATTCTCCAGCATCTGCAGTTCCCATTATCTCATGTGAGTAGGTTGATGCAATGACCGTGTGCCAAGACTCAATGTAACTTTAATTCAGAAATATTGATACATTGACAGTTTGGCACATGGGAAGTTATTTAACACTCACAATGATAGACACAAATTGAGATTGATTCTTTCAACCACCTGTATTCAAAGGCAGACAATTCCACTACATTTTCAGAGGCAATGAAGTTGTAAATACCCACTGCTAAATATCTGGCATTGCAACCGAATCAGTTGAAAATGGCATTGCCTCCAAACTAGTTTATTAGCAAAGTGGAATGAATTGAATGCACGTAAAGATTTGGGATGAAATCTGGCAGTTGTTGACAAGTCTTAAAACGTACCATCACTTCAATGTAAGCAACCTGAGAGTTGACTACTGTCCAGTAAGGGACGGTGTCAGATGATTTTAAAAACCTAGGTGTAAAAAGTCGGCGAGTGTTTACAACTTAGTTTTGGACAGTAACAATTAATAGCAAAACTATAGTCAATATGAAGTAAAAGAAACATTTATATTAGTTGGAGTTGTACCTACCACAAAGGATGTGGTTGTGGTGTGAATGATCTAAGTCTCAGGACATCACTACAGGTGCGTCTCAGGGGAGCCCATACTACACTGAAGCATATTCAGCAGCTTCATCAATAACTTTCCATAAATCATTGTCAGAAGTGAGGATATTTGCTGATATTGTATTTATAAATGCTCTGCTATTACAAACTTTATAATAGTCTCTAAGATTTTTCTAATAACAGATGTTAAACTGACTGGTTTATAATTAACTATATTTCTCTCTCTCTCTTCTTTTTCAAATAAAACAGTTTTGCAAACCTCTGGTAACAAAGTGTGAAGCAGGGTGAACACAGCAGGCCAAGCAGCATCTCAGGAGCACAAAAGCTGACATTTTGGGCCTAAACCTTGCAAACCTCTGGGACTTTTAAAAAATCTGATCACTCTCGAAAGGTGATGACCTGTGCATCCACAAGCTCTGTAACTTGTTCCATTAATGGGCTAGGATGTGGCCTATCTTGGCTAGGTGACTAATTTTTTTTTTAGTTTCATTAGTTTTCCTTATATTTTATCTCAAGTCAGAGTTACTGCATTTATTTCCTATCATCCATTTGCCCTTTAGTTATTTAGTAATCTTGGAATGTTATGAGTGGCTTCATCTGTGAAGACTAATGTAAAGTGACCATTCAATTCTTCTTCCATTTCCAGACTAAAAAGAAACAAAACAATATTATTCCCCCAGTCCAGCCTCTAAAGGGCCTATGCTCATCAAATTGAAACAGACAGGTTTTGTTTTTTTAAAACAGTAAAGAAACCTTGGGTTATGGAAAAATGGAAGGAGAGTGGAGTTGAGGGTTCTCAGATCTACTGTGATCTGATTTAATGGTGTAACAGACTCACTGAGCCAATTAACCAAATTCTGCTCCAATACTTCATGGATGGTAATTCATTATATTTGGAACCTACCACGGCTCACAGAAAGCTTTTTCATTTGACACTGAATGGATGCTCTCCTTATGGATATTATTAGTAATTATCAATAATTTTGACTGACTGGCTTCCCAATTATTTTGGAGGTTTATTGTGATTTGTACATTAAACCAGAAGCAACGTGCCCATTTTCCATATAAGTGCGTGTAGTTCCACCATTTGGTGAATGTGACCACATGAACGTGGCAGGGGCAGAAATTTGATCAGGGATTGAAACGTAGCCTTCTGGGACAGACGGCTTGGATTTGGGAGGAAACAATGCATTCTGGTTAAGTCATGTTCAGAATACAATAGTATCTTACTAGAAGAAGGAAGGAGAAAAACAGCTGCAGCGGTTAACCCCCTGCTGAAGTGTTCTACTCCACCATCATCTTGAAACTGTATGAGATAAATTAATATAACAGCAAACACAGAGAGGTTCTGTGGTTAGACAGAGGGTGTTTTGAGACAGTTTGTCCCAGTGAGCGAGCATAAGGGAAGGAAGCTTGAGAGACAACTGGCCAGATTGTCTCAATCTTAGTGACAAAGAAGTTCCATGCATTCTTTGCACTCGTTTTGGAGATGAGGATGGCCGAAACAGCAGGGGCAAATGTGTGTTCGATATTAAAATAACTCACCACACTGTATAATTGACACATATTGGATTTATTTGACATCCGCAGCATTGGCACCTGTCACCAGACTGTAGTTTATTAACATCAAGAAAGACAGACCCCGATGAAGGCGGATCAGTTCTGCGTGTTAAATAACATCAAAATCCCATCACTGGATCTACTTGTGACATTGCCGATATCTCACTAGATGGGATGAACAAGCAACCTCCTTCTCAAACATGGAAGAGACATATACAGTGATAGAGTCATGGAGTAATACAGCATGTAAACTGGCCATTCAGCCCAAACTAGTCCACGCTGACTACAATGCCCACTCAACTAGTTCAAATTGCCATCATTTGGTCCATATCCCTCTAAACACTTCACATTCATGTACCAATCTCCCTAAATGTTTGTTAAATATTGCTACTGTACCTGCCTCAACTACTTTTCTGGCCACACATTCCCATATTCACCATGCTCTGCATGTAAAAATTGCCCCTCAGGGCATTCTTAAATTTTTTCCCCCTCACCTTAAATATATGCCTTCTGGTATGCAATTTCCCATCCCTGGAAAAAGACTAAATGTGTTCATCCTATCTATGCCCATCATGAATTTATACACTTCAATTAGGTCACACCCTCATCCTCCCATGTTTCAAGAAATAAAGTCATCTCCCGGACAACCTCTTCCTGTAACTCAGCCTTTTAGCCCTGGCAACATCTTTGTAAATTTTCTTTGCACACTTGCCAGTTTAACTATGTATTTCTTATAACAGAGTGACCAAAACTGTACACAATTCTCCAAATGTTGCCTTATCAATGACTTATACAACTGTAACCTAACATCCCAACTGCTATGCCCAAAGCCTCGACCAGTGAAGGCCAGTATCTTCACCGTGACCCCACTTTCAATGAACTATATACTTGTACTCCTAGGTCCCTCTGTTCCACAACCCTCCTCAGAACATTCCCATCTATTGTACAAGTCATATCTTGGTTTGACTTTCCAAAGTGCAATACCTCACATTTATCTGTATTAAATTACATTTGCCAATCCTCAGTCCACTTCTCAACCTGTTTTCAGATCCGGCTGTAACTTTTCATAACCTTCCATGAGTTTGACCAATGGAATATGCTGGAAGACAGGAAACACTGATACTCCAGCCAAACAGAACTTCCATATTGTCTTACATGCAAGCGGAACAAGAAACTTCATTCCTGCTCTGCAAACCAGCTGCTACTGCTCTCCTCTCTCTAAATGAAGTTTAAGTTTCACCCCAACTGAATTTTCCTCCTCTATCCAACATTTGTGAACAAAGCACTTTATTACTTTGTCACTGTATGATTATATTTGTTGATTTGTAGCAGCTGAAGTGAAAGGAAGTCAATTCATGGAGGGTGCAGATTTTGGAAAAGTTGACCCAAGTCTCCCTCAGCTTGAAATATTTATTTATCTGGTAAAAGCATAGCTTCTTTTGTAATGTTTACAATTGAAGAGGTTTGCTGCCCCAGGAGACATCCAACATTTAAAAGGACAATAAATTAATATGCCTCAGAGACATGCACAGATTGTTGGAATGTTGGACAGGCAGTATTTCATTTCTGGGTCTATGGGTTTGTTTTCTAATAATTCTAATCTTGTCCCCAGTATACAATGAAGTTATGCACTATGATACATATTCTTTAGGGAAATTCTATTGGCTGCTTATTCATTGCCGGAGATGGAGAACAGAGGGAAAATGTGTGGGATGGATATGCACAGCTTTTGAGAAATGAACAATAGAATATTCCAGCAAACCTAGAAATGCCTTTTCTTAATTTCTATCCTGCAATCTCGCAAATGAATAGAATACTTTCACCTGCATAAGGAATTGCATGAGTTACATTTGCGGTCAGCAATTGGTGATGAATTTTGAAAACTCATCTTACAGGATATTGGAGTGAGGCTTTGCAAATGAAAATCCTCAAACCAAACAACACTGTCCAAGACAGCACATTCCAAATCTTAAAACCTGAGTAAAGATGTTTCTCCTTATCTCACTCACAACTCCCTTGAAATTGTGACCCTCAACTTTGCGTAACAGAATACCTTTCTTCACCCTGTCAAAATTGTTGATAATATTGACCAGCTTAGAAATGTGACTTGTTAAACTTCTCAACTCCACGAAGAATAAGCTCAATCTTTCTAATCTTTAATTGTATCTGAAATGCCTCATTTCTGCTATCATTCCAGAAAATCTCCTTTTCACTCTTTCCATACTTTAATGTTATTCCTTAATAAGATGACCATGACCTAACACAACATTCCAAATGTGGTGTGAATAATAATTTGTAGATGGGTGGCATCACTTCCTTGTTTTTGTACTCAATTGATAAACTCTATTTATAAATTCAAAGGTTGTTTAAATCATTTTAACAGTTTCAACTTGCCTGGCCACCTTCAGAGAATTATGCACCTAAATCCTGAGATCACTGTGCTCCTGTGCTTCCCTGAACATTGTACCATTAAGCCTGTATTGTCTCTTTGAGTTTCTTTTACCAAAATGCATTACCTCACATTTCTCTTCATTCAAATTCATCTGCCCAGTTTCAGCCTAATTGGCCAACTTGTCGTTGTCTCTCACAATTCACTATTCTCCCCAGCTCAGTATCATCTGCAAATTTCAAGCTTTTACATTGAATACCCATCTCCAAATCATCTAGATAAGTCAGAGAAAGTGAGGGTCCCAGCACTGATATCTGGGGAACGCCACTTTTTAACTCATGTCCAGTCTGAGAAATGTATATCTACACCAACCTTTTATTTCCTATCTTTTAGCCAACTTCTAATCCATGCTGCCAAAGACTCGTCAATCCTAAATATTTCAAACTTACTAACCACCCCATTATTTGAACTCATCTCTTCAGAACAGTAGTCTGGCCTTCTGGATTATTAATCCAATGACGTTCCCACTATGCCTCCATTAGAACAATACTTATCGTTTTTACTTATACCATTGTAGAAGTTTTATTAATTGTTTGCCCAAGTGATCGCTGTTCGTGGAATCTTACTCTCCACAAGGGAGCCAGTTGGATAATAGCTGGAAGGTAATTCAGTTAACACTGACAATGTAACTTTGATTCTTGTTATCATTCAGGCAGACTCTGGATCTGCTTCCTCCACCCTTCCCCTGACAGAGGAAGACTCCATCTGATGCAAAACATGAGTGATGAAGCATTAGTGGACACTCCACCAAGGAGCTGCCTGTGTGATGAGTACACAACACGTTTGTGCAAGCTGCATGTTATCAATAAATAATAATTTATCTTTAAAAAACATGTTAAACATGATAAAATATCCCAAGGCACATCAGACAGATTCCTGAAAGTGATATTTTGGCACCCAGTCATGTTAAGATAGAAATTCAAAAGCTTGTGTAGAGAGAAAGATTTTAACAAGTGGATTCAATCAGGAAAGTGGTGGAGAGGTTTATGAAGAGAGCGTTACAGATTCCTACACAGCCTGTCCATAACTGGTGGAGAAACTAAATCAGAGAGACCTCAGACCAAAATGAGAAGAGGGAACATAATGACTGGAGATGACAGAGAAACAGTGGGACAAGGGCATGGAAGGATTAGGAAACAAGGATGCAAATTTTTAAGTCATGCCAATTCTTGACTAGAAGGCCATGTAGCTCAATGGCCACAACAGGGTGGTGGTTGGACAGAGAGGCAGCACAGTTTTGGATGAAGACATATTTCCAGATGAGGGGAGGGCAAATTACAGGTGGGTTGGGATGTACTGGACCTAACAAGACTAAACATAACACAGGCATGGCTGATTGTTTCAGCAGCAGATGAACAAAAGTTGATGGCATGGTTATATGGTTGGAAACTTAGCTTGGGATTAAACATGTGACTGAGATTGTTCACAATGTGGTTCAGCCTCACCGTTTCGGAGGTAATGTACTTGGGATGTAGGGAATGGAATTTGGAATGGTAAGCAAAGACGATCATTTTGGTCTTCTCTTTTTTTTAACTTAAAAGAATTTTATATTCATCCAATATTAGATGTGGGAGTACATGTGGGATTACCTGGTGGCAGCAGATATGTGAGTAATATCTGAGTTAAGTTCAAGCACTTTAGAGAGGAAAAGAAGTCTGATATAGAAGGTTAACTTGTTTGTTGTTTTTCTAATAAGATTGGTAGATTTAAGGAATGAAGGACAGAATGAGCAGAGAGAATGAACTGTTATCAGTGAACATGAGAGATTGGATGGTCTGTAGTTTAATGGGAACAGGGCCCGTGGAGCAGGAGGTGAGTCTTATCAATAAGTGAGCTCTGATGGAATGAAGGAACATTGCAGAGTAATTGGAGGAATATGGGCATTCTGAACTGAGAGATGGGAGGAACTTTACATAGTCTGGCCTGTTGAGCTATTGGTGCGAGGAGCCTTCTGAAACTAGTTAGAGCAATAGGGCAATGTCACTTGCCTAGCTGGCTCAAGACAAGTCTTGAGACTGTTTGTAGGAGGGAGCTGGGGCTGATGTTACCAGAGGGAGATATGGTAAAATAGTTACAGAGATAGTAGGAACTGTAGATGCTGGAGAGTCTGAGATAACAAGGTGTAGAGCTGGATGAACACAGCAGGCCAAGCAGCATCATGGGAGCAGAAAAGCTTGACGTTTCGAGCCTAGACCCATCGTCATTACTGAGGAAGGGTCTAGGCCTGAAATGTCAATCTTTCCTGCTGCAATGATGCTGCTTGTCCTGTTGTGTTCATCCAGCTCTACACCTTGTTTTCTCTGGTAAAATAGTTAACCTATATAGCAGCAGCAGAGGAGGTAGCATTTGGATTCCTGAGCCTGGGGTTCATCTGCTCCATATCCTTTTCTTTTTTTTAAAATTTCTTTTTACATTTTACTCAACTACTTCCAAATAACTCATTCACGAGGGCAAGGTGTGTTCAGTGCAGACTCATGTCAGTAGTTGCAGTTTGGGCCTAGTGCGGTATCTGGAGTCACTGATGACAGCAGCACCAGCTTGTTCAACAAGGATTCATGGTGGTGGTAGCATAAATGGAGGCATGATGGTGCCAGAGAGTGGCAACTCTTGTTATGGTCATGGCGAAGGGACCCCAGACAGGCCAAATGCTTCATGGTGATGACAGTCTAAGCATCGGAGTGGAGGAGTCAGGATCCAGGCCATGGCTGAGCACTAATCAAGGATGAATGTAAAGTTTATTTCTTTATTTTCTGCCTTTATATTCTATGATTTGGTACATTTTCTGTGTTTTAATGGTGCCTGAGACTGGCAGCAGTATACAACATTTTTCACTGCATTTGTAACAAAACACATAACAATGAATAGACATATATAATCAGCAGAAGCAGATGTTTGGATTGTCTCAATTTAATGACAAAGAAACTCCATGAGCTCTTCCCACTTGTTGAATGTGAGGATGGAGGAGACAAAGGGAGGGAGACGCCTACGAAACTATCTATTGTAAACATTTAACAGACTGACACAGAACTGATTTATTTGACTTTCATTCAGGCTATACATCTAAAACCAGACTGGAAGTTACCAACATCAATTAACACAAAGAACATGGTTCTTTCCAGGATGCAGTTAACAGCAGCATTTAACATATAGTCACTTGTGAACACGCTGGTGTCTCAGCAAGTTGGATGAGTGAGTGAATCCTTTCCCACATTCCGTGCAGGAGAACGGTCTTTCCCCAGTGTGAACTCGCTGGTGAACGATGAGGTCAGATGATCGCTTAAAACCAGCCCCACAGTGAGAGCACCTGAATGGTCTCTCCTCAGTGTGAACACGTTGATGGCGCATCAGTTCCCCAGAACTTTTAAAGCATTTCCCACAGTCTGGACATGAAAAAGCTCTCTCGTCAGTGTGAACGTAATAGTGGTGGATCAGTTCCCTGGAACTTTTAAAGCATTTCCCGCAGTCTGAACATTTAAAAGGTCTCTGATCAGTGTGAACTAGCTGGTGTGTCAGAAGGTGGGATGACTGAGTGAATCCTTTCCCACACTCATTGCAGGTGAATGGTCTCTCCCCAGTGTGGACTCGCTGGTGTTTAGTGAGTTGAGATGATTGCCTGAAGCCAGTCCCACAGTGAGAGCACCTGAACGGTCTCTTGTCAGTGTGAACATGCCGATGGGAAGTGAGATTGCTGGAACGTTTAAAGCACATCCCACAGTCTGGGCATTTAAAAGGTCTCTCATCAGTGTGAATGCGTAGATGGGACATCAATTCTCCTGAACTCTTATAGCATTTTCCACATTCTGGGCATTTGAACGGTCTTTCCTTGGTGTGTGCACGTTGATGGGACATCAGTTCTCCTGAACTTTTATAGCACTTTTCACAGTCTGGACATTTAAAAGGTCTCTCATCAGTGTGAACACGTAAATGGGACATTAGACTGCTGGAACTTTTATAGCACTTCTCACAGTCTGGACATTTGAAAGGCCGTTCGTCTGTGTGAACCTGCTGGTGTCTCAGCAGGCTGGATGAGTGAGTGCATCCCTTCCCACATTCAGAGCAGGTTAACGGTCTCTCTTCAGTGTGAACCCACTGGTGTCGCAGAAGGTGGGCTGACTGAGTGAATCCCATCCCACAGTCTGAGCAGATGAACAGTTTCTTCCCAATGTGACTACAGTTGTGGTTTGTGAGGCCTGCTGATTGGCTGAAGTCTTGTCGACACACACAACATGTGTACAGTTTATTGTCACTGTGAATAGGGTTTTTACCTTCCATGTTCAAAATTTGATGATATTTTGTTCATGACAAACGTGGTGCCTCTCTAATATCCTGATGTGATGCTTGGTTTGGTGTTCCTGATTGCAAATCCTCCCTTTGTAATGCCCTGTCAAGTTTATACAGAACAGAACAGTGAGTCAGAGAGAGAGAACTGACAAAAACACAAAAGGAGACTATGAAATGGAGCTGAAACAGTCTGATAATTTCTGGGGCAGGCACTAGGAAAATGTGACCATGAATGTTGATGTCTTGCTAAAAATTAAACAAAAGGGCCACCCAGTTTGGTCAATACAAGATCTTGGCTTTGGCGGGAACAGGGAGAAAAAGGTGAACAAGAAAGAAATCAGAAGAACAAAAGGCAGAGAGGCTTGCCAGAAAGTGTGAATGGCGGTGGGAGGGGGAGTCAGTTAGAGAAAAAAAATAGCAGGGAGGACAGAGTGTATGTAGCACAAACGGGAGCAGGCCTGGAAAGGAAGAGGGACTAGAGTGTGAGAGGGGTGGGCACAATGTGAAGGGTGGGAGAGGCAAAGAGGGGAATGAGTGCAACAGCATGAGTAGGGAGACTGAGAACATGGCAAGGAAGAGGATAAAAGGGATGTAAGAGGTAGTCAGAACATTATAGAGGGGGCAGGGTAGATCAGGAGGGTTGATCATTCACCCAGGTCTGTCGGTCCCCTGATCACTGGGAAAAATAAGCCCTGCCCAATGATATTACATCACCAAGATGATAGCACGCATGCTCTCCTCTCCCTGAACCTGTTTCCCAGAAAATGATACGGAGCTGCAAGTGTGGATCCTGCAGGATTTTATCCAGGACTTCCCGTTCCATTCTTCTCCACCCACCTCAATCCCGGCATCATTCCTCTCCTCCTTCCCCCACTCTCCATTCCATTGCTCTCCTCACCCTAACCCCTGGCTCTATTCCTCTCCCCAACCTCCACTCCATTGCTCTCCTATCTTCAGCCCCTGGCTCCATTCCATTCCTTGCCCCCATGTCCACCTCCATTCCTCTCCCCATTCCCCCATACCCAGCTCCATTCTACTCCTTTCTCCCTATCCCGGCTCCATTCTTTCCTTCATCCTTACCCCTGGCTCCACTACTCCTCCCACAGCGTCGGTTCCATTAATCTCCCCCCAACCCTATCTCCATTCCTTTCCACCTCGTCCAACCCTGGCTCCATTCCTCTCTTTCCTCCCCCACGCCTAGCACTATGCCTTTCCACCCTCCTCATCTCCTGGCTTGTCCTTCCCCCATCACCCCCGTTCCACACCATCCCTCTCTCCCCATGCTGACCTCCGTTCCTCTCCTCGCTCCCCCACCACCAGCTCCAATCCCCTCCTCATTCCCGCACTCTCGGATCAATTCCTCACCTCCACCTCCAACCCCAGTTCCATTCCTCTCCTTCATTTTCCATCCTGGCTGTATGCCTTTCTTCCTTCCCTCATTGTGGCTCGATTCCTTTCCACCCTTCCTCTCCACTCCACACCATTTATGATTGCTCGCCATGCACCATTTCTGATGTGATTTGAACATTGCTCTCTCTTGTAGAAATACCCTGACATTGTACACCTCTGTCCACGTTTTCCACATGCACTTCCCCTGAAGGTGCGGACTCTGAGTGAGTTATATTCCATTTGTACTGCTTTTTCTCAATCTCTTGATACTGAGTATTCAACTTTGTAAAATGATACAGTACAGATGGGAATCATTCAAACCATCATCTCTGTGCTGATTGTTTGAAAGGTGTATCTAATTAATTCCACATCCAGATGTCAAAACAAGGCCTATCTACACAGTAATGTAAGAAGTGATTGGGAAAGTTTTTCCAGTTGGTTACCTCTCAGACCTACTCAACCCTGTGGATGGATCAAGTCCATGTACTCAATATATGTTAAATACTCAGGGGTTAGTTAAACACAGATTACCTCAGAGATTAATTCAATATATCTGTACATCAGATACCTTGCTACACATTATTAACATGGTGCCAAGTTAATGCAAATATAATGCAATAATAGAAGTAATATAACATCTTTGCATCTCCAAACACAGCAACTCATCAGATGGTTGTCAGTTTTCATCCATCTGGAGAAATAGCAGTGAAGAAAGCGATCATAAAGGGAGATGATGATCTGGTCAAAGCCATCACCTTGCCTGCTGCCTTCATCACCAAGCTCTCTGATCCTGTTCACTTCCTAGTCACAACACAGGGTAATTTGGCCAAGTCAGATTGTTCCACCTAGTGGGATCGTACTCCCCATTAGTACTCATCAGGCTCATAACCAGTTTCTCCCAAACTCAAACAAACCTCAACATCGTGTCTGCAATGGCCAGTCAAAAAGATGGTGCTGCTCATTTCAACACTAGGGCCAACGACCCACTCCTATTACATTAACTGATTCATGAGAGGTAAAGTAACATCAAAGCCATCGTGAAGCGGAACTAAGCTGTGAGACAAATAGGAAAGTCCATATAATAAAATTAGAGGACAGAGCACATGGGATCCCGGTATCTTGTTAGGTTGGATGCAAAATTGGTTCAGTGATAGATGACAGTGGATGACATGAGAAGGTTGCTTGTGTGACTGGCGGCCAATGTCCAGTGATGGTCCCACAGGGATCAGTGCTGGGTCCCTTGTATAGCATTGCCCTCCTAATTTCCAAGAACCAAATCCAGTTGAGTCTCCTTACTCAGTGGACTGAAAATATACTTTGGGTCAAAGTCCTGGCTGTCCCACACTTATGGCATTGCTGATATCTCTAAATTAAAAGCACAACAGCTCACTACTTCTTGTCAAGGTCATTTGGGGTTGGCCGATAAATGCTGACCCAGACAGCGAGGCCCACTTCTGAGGAAGGGACACTGGGCCCGAAACGTTAACTCTGACTTTTTCTGAACATAAACTGCCAGACCTGCTGAGCTTTTCCAGCAACTTAGTTTTAATAAGGGCCAAATCTACTCAATCAATTAAAAAATGTTGTAATGTATTTTCCTGAAACCATTGTAAGAACTCTTGTCCTTTACGCTCGCATCATTTCAGTGGTATTTTGTTCCTGCTTAAACTGATTGCCATCTCCAATCTTCGCTCACATTATGGCTAACAATCTCACCAATGGCAGTACCTTTCCCCAACATACGCCGCGCTGATGAATGTGCACAGGTGCAGTTCCACGTGGAGTTTGGAGCATGTGCAGTGACTGTGATAACAACGGGTAGAGATACTGACTTTTGTCATCTGCTGGCGAGCAGCCTGCGGGACCGCGGAGGGAGTGTTGGCGACGGCAGGAGGACGGCAAGTGTTTAGAAACACTTATTAAATGCCTCAAACTTCGATTAACAAACTGCAAGTCCCACATTTACATTCCGGAGGTTTTTTGCTGGGACAGACCTTACTTACCATCCACCATCTTGGTTCCACTGCGTGCACAGCGCAGGCGTGATCCGCCCTGTGACGGAACATTGGGCGGGACTTAAGGGCCTCTGTTTCCCACCAGGTCCTACAGCTCCACAAGCGTCATATACTCCCGACCTGAAGCGTCAACTTTCCTGTTCCTCTAATGGTGCCTGACCTGCTGTGTTCCTCCAGCTCCACATTGTGTTATCCCTGACTCCAGCACCTGCAGTTCTTACTAGCCCCGTTGAAAAACGTTCTGTTCAGGGTGAGAGGCTGCAGAATTGTAGCGTTAGCTGAAAGGACGGCTCTGTAACGTTTAATGAAAACATTTAATTACATTGCTGATCTCTCGTTATGCAGTTTAATCGGACGAGGCAGCCGCGGGGCGGGCTGTGGTGGGAGGTAGAAGGAGGAGGAGAGCTGGTTAAATCAGCGGATTTCCACCTCGGGCTTTTGTGCTCCTAAGATGCTGCTTGGCCTGCTGTGTTCATCCAGCTCCACACTTCGTTATCTCGGATTTCCACTTGGGTTTGATTGTGTTTATGTAGCGATTTGTAGGGCTTAGAAGAACAGGATCCCTTTGAGGGTGGGATGCTTGAATTGCTAAGGCTGAAAATAAGAAACAGAGGCAGGAATAGGCGATTTGGTCCATCGAGCCTACTTCGTGATCTATAAGGATTTGGTCTGACTGTGAATTCTCCCATGATAATCCCTATGCCAGGTCGAGGGAGAACACAGTATCACTAGCACATTGGTACCTACCACAGGTGTATGTCTTAGAATCCAACGTGCGAATTGACACGGAACTACATTTCTTCAGCTTACCTTGGGAACTTTGCTGAATGCGACTTCTTTTTGTGTGCCTGAATCATATGTTTTGAGAAACATGAGGAATTAATGTTCTGTAGAAATTAAAATTATCTGTTGTGAATTTCAGTCTGAGCTGCTCATGAACATAACAGTGCTATCTTCTTGTAAACAAGAATCTGAAACCAAACACCACATCAAGATCTTAAAGTGTGAAGCTGGATGAACACAGCAGGCCAGGCAGCATCTGAGAAGCACAAAAGCTGACGTTTCGGGCCTAGAGGCTTCATCAGAGAAGGGGAGGAGGAGAGGGGGCAAGGTGGACTGAAGATGGACACAGGAGAATATAGGTGGAGAGGGGATAGGTCAGTCCGGGAAGGACAGACAGGTCAAGGAGGCGGGATGAGGTTAGTAGGTGGTAAATGGAGGTGCGGCTTGAGGTGGGAGGAGGGGACAGGTGAGAGGAAGAACAGGTTAGGGAAGCGGGGACAAGCTGGGCTGGTTTTGGGATGCAGTGGGGGAAGGGGAGATTTTGAAGCTTGTGAAGTCCACATTGATACCATAGGGCTGCAGGGTTCCCAAGCGGAACATGAGTTGCTGTTCCTGCAACCTTCGGGTGGCATCATTTGTGGCAATGCAGGAGGTCCAGGATGGACATGTCGTCTAAGGAAATGGGAGGGGGAGTTGAAATGGTTTGCGACTGGGAGGTGCAGTTGTTTGTGAACTCAGCGGAGGTGTTCTGCAAAGCGGTCCCCAAGCCTCCGCTTGGTTTCCCCAATGTAGAGGAAGGCACAATGGGTACAGTGGATACAGTATACCACAGTGGCAGATGTGCAGGTGAACATCTGCTTGATATGGAAAGGCATCTTGGGGCCTGGAATGGGGGTGAGGGAGGTGGTGTAGGGGCAAGTGTAGCATTTCCTGCGGTTTCAAGGGAAGGTGCCGGGTGTGGTGGGGTTGGAGGGGAGTGTGGAGCGGACAAGGGAGTCACAGAGAGAGTGGTCTCTCCGGAAGGCAGTCAAGGGTGGGGATGGAAAAATGTCTTGGGTGGTGGGGTTGGATTGTAGATGGCGGAAGTGGCGGAGGATGATGCGTTGTATCCGGAGGTTGGTGGGGTGTTATGTGAGGACGAGGGGGATTCTCTTTGTGCGGTTATTGCGGGGGTGGGGTGTGAGGGATGTGTTGCGGGAAATGCGGGAGACATGGTCAAGGGCGTTCTCGACCACTGCGGGGCGGGGTGGGGGGGGGGGGGTTGCGGTCCTTGAAGAACACAGACATCTGGGACATGCAGGAGTGGAATGCCTCATCCTGGGAGCAGATGCAGCAGAGGCGAAGGAATTAGTAACAGGGGGATGGACTTTTTGCAGGAAGGTGGGTGGGAGGAGGTGTATTCTAGGTAGCTGTGGGAGTCGGTGGGCTTGAAATGGACAAGTGGATGAACCGCTGTCTCTTGTTCCCAACAGGACCTTGAACAGTTCATCCACTTCACCAACACCTTCCACCCCAACCTCAAGTTCACCTGCTCTGTCTCCATCTCAGGCAACCAACTGGAAACTGATGTCCATTTCAAGCCCACCGACTCCCACAGCTAACTAGAACACACCTCCAGCAAAAAGTTTGAGAGACTAGGGGGGCATTATAGAGATAGGAGATTCCAGTTCAGGTGCAACTCCCATCTGCCTTGAACAAGCCCTGAAACAAGAGAAAAAAAAATTCCCACCCTGTGCACTACATTTCCAGCATTACAGGTTGTCCCTTGTTCAGGTTGTGCCTTCGTCCAACTGCTCAGCTGAAGCACGCTGATTTTCCTTTTCTGAAGCACAAATAAGGTCCATGAGTTCCTCGCATTTGGAGTTGAGATTGGAGGGTACAAGGGAGGTGGACGGTTCGTCAAAGTAAATCAGCCTGCATTTGAGATAAGCAAAAGACTTGTTGCGTAATAGTTTTCACAAAAAGCTGATTTATATCAACTTTCTCCCAAATAGGTAACCAGACGTATAGTGTTTACAAACATCAGAAAAAGGCCCAAACCACAGGGTTTGGATACAAACAACAGTAGCGTCAAAAACAAATTCCTACGGTTACTTGGAACTATTTGATGGATAATCAGTCTTGATGAACCAGGAAATCCCTTTTTACAGACTGTGTAGGTGGATAATCTTTGCTCAGTGTGAATGTGTTGATGTATAGTGACAATGTGATCATTTCCAAAACCTACCCTACAGATACACAATTGTTACTACAATTTTAATCAGCAGCTTTAATTGAGCAGGGACTAATAATATTTGTCCAAAGACCACAGTTGATTGTTTGGTGTGAGAAAGAGCAAAATCTTTCAACTGCCGTTCTTTGTGAATTTGCTGGTTTAACAACAGTTTGGAAACCAAGTGAATCCCTTGTCACACATAGATCATAGTTTCTCTCCAGAGTGAACTCGCTGGTGTATCAGCAGATGAGTTCTCTGAGTGAATGTTTTTTCACACTCAGAACAGGCGCATGGTCTCTCCCGTATGTGAACTTGCTGGTGTCTCAGCAGACTGGATGACCGATTAAATCCCTTTCCACATTCTGAACAGATGAATGGTCTCTCCTCAGTGTGAACTCGCTGATGTCGCAGCAGGCTGGATGACCGATTAAATCCTTTCCCGCACTCGGAACACGTGATTGGTCTCTCCCCTGTGTGAGCAAGCTGGTGTATCCGCAGGTTGGATGACCGAGTGAATCCCTTCCCACACTCAGAACAGGTGAACGGTCTCTCTCCAGTGTGAATTCGCTGGTGTTTGAGTAAGTCAGATGACCAAGTGAATCCCTTCCCACAATAAGAGCAGGTGAATAGTCTCTCTCTAGTCCGAACTTGCTGGTGTTTGAGCAGGTCAGATGACTGAGTGAATCCCTTCCCACACTCAGAACAGGTGAATGGTCTTTCTCCAGTGTGAACTCTCTGGTGTATGAGGAGACTGGAAACCCGAGTGAATGCATTCCCACACTCAGAACAGGTGAATGGTTTCTCTCCAGTGTGAACTTGCTGGTGTTTGTGCAGGTTAGATGACTGAGCAAATCGCATCCCACAAGCAGAGCAAGTGAATGGTTTCTCCCCAGTGTGAACTCGCTGATGAATTTCCAGCTGGGATGGGTAATAAAATCCCTTCCCACAATCCCCACATTTCCACAGTCTCTCCCCAGTAAGACTACGCTGGTGTTTGGACATTTCAGATGGATCTTCACAATTTTTCCAACAGAAACACAGACCATGTATTCCTCCCCAGTGTAAATGATGCTTTTTCCTTCAGTGTTCAAAATCCTGTGATTGTCACCTTGTGATAAACAGAGTGACTGTCAGATCTGAATTCTTTAATTGCAAATAAACCTTTCAAATACAAAGAAAATCCAGACGAACACAGAGGTTGTGAAATTGAGATAATCTTAATCTGGTCATTTGTGGAGACAGTTGGGACACTGCTGGATTACCATTAAAACTGAACGGTTCTATAAATAACCCTCAGACAAGGCAAATCATGTTTGCATAAAACTCCAGAAAGACAGAGGCTGAAGAGGCATGCATGAAAGAATGGATTTTACAGGTTCACAACTCAATCCGTTGCTTCCCCCCACCCCCGGCGTACCCTTCGATCTCTCCAAAGGACTAAAAACAAGTGCAGAAGCAAAATTCTGAAAATCTGAAATTTAATCATAAAATGCTGGAGATGCACAGGTCTGTCACCATCTGAAATGGTGACAGATGTCTAAACCATTAGATGAGAATTTAGAAGGCATAGTTAATAGGTTTGCAGACAACACTAAAATTGATGGCATGGTGGACAGTGAAGACATTTTCTAAGACTACAAAAGAGATCTTGATCAAATGGGTCAAAGGGCCGAGAAATGGTAAATGGAGTTCAATTTGGAGAAGTGTGAGGTATTGCCTTTTGGAACAACAAACATGGGCAGGATTTATACAATTAATGGTAGGGTCTTGGTAGATGTTGTAGAAGAGACAAACCTATCAGTTAGATAATTCTTTGAAGTTTACGGCACATACAGATAGGGTGGTTAAAAAGGCATTAACAGCACTTGCCTTCATTGCTCAGCCCTTTGAGTCTAGGAGCTGGGAAGTCATATTGGGGTCATAGAGGACATTGGTGATGCCTGTCCTGGAGTACAGTGCCCAGTCATACGAAGGATATTAGAAGAGGATTCACTAGAACTTTACCAGGACATTGCTGAATATGGAAGGTTTGAACCTCTTTCACTGGAGTATAGAAGTTTTACAGGTGACTTTATAGAGGTTAATAAGATCATGACAGCTATAGATACAGTGATTGGTAGGTCTCTTTTCCCTAGGATGGGGGGTTTCAAACTAGTGGCCAGGTTTTTAAAGCGAGAGGAGAGAGGATTTAAGAGGCATAAGGGACAAATGTTTTTAGACAGGCAGTGGTTTGCATGTGGAATGAACTTTCTGATGAATTGGTGGATAGTTACAACATTTAAAAGCCACTTAGGTAAGTACACGAATAGGAAAGGTTTGGAAGGATATGAGCCAGGAGAAGGCAGGTGAGACTAGTTTAGTTTGGGATTATGTTTGGACTGAAAGTCTGTTTCCATGATGTATGACTTTAAAAGTATTTAGATGATCATATTACAGATTATATGCTATTGCCAGGAAGTGGGACTAACATAAATACATGCTTGCTAATCAGCAGGCATAAGATGAGAAACACTGCATTCAACAATTTTACATCAGAAACTCTGATCCTATTTTCATTCATGTTTCTCTATGACTCACTTTCAGGAAACAGGAACACACAATGTACAGTGAAGAATGCAAATAATAGTTGACCTTCAAATTGAGAGGAATTGAGTACAGGAGCAGGGATATAGAACATAGAACATAGAACAGTACAGCACAGAACAGGCCCTTCAGCCCACAATGTTGTGCCGACCATTGATCCTCATGGATGCACCCTCAAATTTCTGTGACCATATGCATGTCCAGCAGTCTCTTAAATGACCCCAATGACCTTGCTTCCACAACTGCTGCTGGCAACGCATTCCATGCTCTCACAACTCTCTGCGTAAAGAACCTGCCTCTGACATCCCCTCTATACTTTCCACCAACCAGCTTAAAACTATGACCCCTCGTGCTAGCCATTTCTGCCCTGGGAAATAGTCTCTGGCTATCGACTCTATCTATGCCTCTCATTATCTTGTATACCTCAATTAGGTCCCCTCTCCTCCTCCTTTTCTCCAATGAAAAGAGACCGAGCTCAGTCAACCTCTCTTCATAAGATAAGCCCTCCAGTCCAGGCAGCATCCTGGTAAACCTCCTCTGAACCCTCTCCAAAGCATCCACATCTTTCCTATAATAGGGCGCCCAGAACTGGACGCAGTATTCCAAGTGCGGTCTAACCAAAGTTTTATAGAGCTGCAACAAGATCTCACGACTCTTAAACTCAATCCCCCTGTTAATGAAAGCCAAAACACCATATGCTTTCTTAACAACCCTGTCCACTTGGGTGGCCATTTTAAGGGATCTATGTATCTGCACACCAAGATCCCTCTGTTCCTCCACGCTGCCAAGAATCCTATCCTTAATCCTGTACTCAGCTTTCAAATTCGACCTTCCAAAATGCATCACCTCGCATTTATCCAGGTTGAACTCCATCTGCCACCTCTCAGCCCATCTCTGCATCCTGTCAATGTCCCGCTGCAGCCTACAACAGCCCTCTACACTGTCAACGACACCTCCGACCTTTGTGTCGTCTGCAAACTTGCTGACCCATCCTTCAATTCCCTCGTCCAAGTCATTAATAAAAATTACAAACAGTAGAGGCCCAAGGACAGAGCCCTGTGGAACCCCACTCACCACTGACTTCCAGGCAGAATATTTGCCTTCTACTACCACTCGCTGTCTTCTGTTGGCCAGCCAATTCTGTATCCAAGCAGCTAAGTTCCCCTGTATCCCATTCCTCCTGACCTTCTGAATGAGCCTTCCATGGGGAACCTTATCAAATGCCTTACTGAAGTCCATATACACCACATCCACAGCTTGACCCTCATCAACCTTACTAGTCACATCCTCAAAAAACTCGATAAGGTTTGTAAGGCATGACCTACCCCTCACAAAGCCGTGTTGACTGTATTTGATCAAGCCATGCTCTTCCAGATGGTCATAAATCTTATCCCTCAGAATCCTTTCTAACACCTTGCAGACGACAGACGTGAGACTTACCGGTCTATAATTGCCGGGGATTTCCCTATTTCCTTTCTTGAAGAGAGGAATTACATTTGCCTCTCTCCAGTCCTCAGGTACGACTCCAGTGGAGAGCGAGGATGCAAAGATCTTCGCAAGTGGCGAAGCAATTGCATTTCTCGCTTCCCAAAGCAGCCGAGGACAAATCTGATCCGGGCCTGGCGACTTGTCAATCTTAATGTTTGACAAAATTTTCAGTACATCAGCTTCCTCTATCTCTATCCATTCCAGCATGCACACCTGCTCTTCAAAGGTTTCATTCACTACACAGGTCGTTTCTTTCGTAAAGACAGAAGCAAAAAACTCATTTAGGGCTTCCCCTACCTCCTCAGGCTCCACACACAAGTTCCCTATGCTATCCCTGATCGGCCCTACTCTTTCTTTGACCATTCTCTTATTCCTCACGTAAGTGTAAAATGCCTTTGTGTTTTCCCGGATTCCTTCTGCCAAGCCTTTCTCGTGCCCCCTCCTGGCTCTCCTCAGACCATTTTTGAGCTCCTTCCTTGCCTGCATGTAATCCTCTCTAGCTGAACTTGACCCTAGCTTCCTCCACCTTATGTAAGCTACCTTCTTCCTTTTCACTAGAAGCTCCACCGCTCTCGTCATCCAAGGTTCCTTTATCTTACCCCGTCTTGCCTGTCTCAGAGGGACATATTTACTCATCACTCCCAACAACTGTTCCTTAAACCATATCTTTCCGTAAGGGGCCTTGGTGAGACCACAGCTGGAGTATTGTGAGCATTTTTGCTTTCTTTTGCCAATGAAGTATGCTCTAGCTATTGCGAGAGTGCAAGTTCATCAGATTGATTCCCGGGATGTCAGGACCGATGTATAAAGAAACACTCGATCCTCATTTAATCCTTGTTTCTTTTGTCTTTCCGATTATTGACTACATCACTGCCTCTGATTTCCTGATCTGAATCTAACCCATCCAAGCCTACACTTTGGTTCCCATTCCCCTGCCATACTAGATTAAAACCTTACCAATACTGTTAGCAAAAGCATCTTTAAGGAAATTCTCCCAGCTCTGCCCACGTGCATTACCGATCAGACATGTCAAAGTCACATCTTCCCCAGAAACAGTCCCAAATGTTTCAAGCATCTGAATCCCTCTCTACTACACCATTTCTCCAAATACTCATTCATCTGATCCATCCTTTTATTCCTGCTCCCACTTGCACATTACATTGGGATTTGGCCTGACATTGCAACATTTCAGGTCCTGCATTTTAACATATTTCCCCTCTTCCTATAATCAGCTTTCAGGCCTTCATTCCTGTGTTCACCTATGTCATTGACACCTATGTGTACCACGACCACAGACTTTCACCCTTCAGTTCCAGAATATTCTATAGCCGCTCCTGATATTCTTGATTCTGGCATCAGGTAGGCAATATACCTGGATTCACGCCTACAGCGACAGAAGTGCTTGTCTGTACCCCTTACTTTTAAACACCCTATCAGTATAGCCCTGCGACTCATGCTCTTCCCTGTCTGTGCAGGAGAGTAACTCTTGCTCTACCACGCACATCATGGGTCTAAGGTCTCCTACCATGACATCCCTCCAGATTAAGCTAGTTACTACTTAAAGAGAATATAGTTCAATCAGGGACCTCCTCATTTCAAAAAGCTCTATTATAGTCAGAGCCTGTACCTTTACTTAAGGTGATATACAGTACTTCAAAACATCTAAAAAAATAGCTCTGTAGGTATCACTTACAAATTGGCCATATCTGTTTGGACCACATCACTTTCTGAATTGCCCGCTGAGATTGCACTCGGTCTTTCAGCTTTACCTGCTCCCTGTTTCACTGAACTCACTGTTTTCACCCTAGTCCAAACCACTTCTGTTTAGCACACAGTGCAGCATTGTCAGCACACACCCACTGTGACCTCAGCCTCCTACACTACTGCAGTGAAACTCAATGGGAGTTCAGGGAAGAATATTACATTTGTCAGTTCAGCCTTTTTAACCATCTGGACTCAACACAGAATTTAGCAGTTTCTGGATCTACAGACTTGTCAGTATCAGGAGCGTGCAGCTGAAGGGGTGCTGGATCTCGAGTCCATAAGGAATTTTAAAATGGAGTTTGCAGCTATTTGAGAATGAGAAATTCATAGGCTATGAGCATGAAGTGAGAGATTAGGACTAAACATGACTTCTTTCAAAGACATGAGGTGTTATTTGGTGAAATGTGTCCCCTTCCAGGACAATATCTCTTTCATCAGGACCGATGTCCAGGACAACAGCTGCAGGGCCCAGGCATTGGGATGGTCTAACCACAAGTCTGAACACCTTGCTGATTTCCGAGTTACAAACATATTAAAGATATTTTTCCACAAACAAAATGGACAAACCTTTTTCCTTCAACAGTAAATGCCAATGATACTCAGATTCCAAATGGCACCGCTGATTCTCTCAGAACTTGTTTTGAGAGCCCAGTCTGCAAATTATTGCCAATTAATAGCCTGTAAAACAAGCTCACAAAAGAAAACAAAATAATGTCAGTCAGGATGGAAACTTAGGAAAGACATCTTGTTTTAAACTTGCTGCGTGTGAATCCTTAAACCCCAGTCTATTCTGCCGAGATAGGAGACCTGCTATGTGCGCTACTGCCCCGGTCCCCAATAAAGATTAAAAAAAATTGCTGGAAAAGCTCAGCAGATCTGGCAGCTTCTGTGAAGAAAAATAAAATCAGAGTTAACCCTGAGGAAGGGGCAGCGGATCCGAAAAGTTAACTCTCTCTTCTTTTTCTTCACAGATGCTGCCAGACCTGCTGAGCTTTTCCAGCAATTTCTGTTTTTGTTCCTGATTTACAGCATCTGCAGTTCTTTCGGTTTTTCTTCCCCAATAAAGATGGCAGTTGCAACCCTAGGCCTATCAGCGCCTGCAACTCCAGCAAGCACTGGACCGGGACTTTCTAATTCGGATCTAGCGGCCTACACTTGGTGTTTATGAAACTTCCCAGTCCAAACAAAAGAAAAATTTCTGATGAAAGGTCTTGGCCCAAAACGTCAGCTTTTGAGGTCCTAAGATGCTACTTGGCCTGCTGTGCTCATCCAGCTCTACACTTTGTTATCTCAGATTCTCCAACATCTGGAGTTCCCATTATCTCTGATAAAGCACACCTTTCAGCCCTTGGTCCCAAATTAATCTAGTCCCACCTGCCTGTGATTGACCCATTTCCCTCCAAACTTTTCCTATTCTGCATGTCCTTTAACCATTAGAACTGTACATGCATCCACACATGAACCACTGTGTAAAAAAACACTACGCCTTCTATCCTTTTTAAAATCTTTCCTCTCACCATAAAAATATACACCCCCAGTTTTGAAGTCCCCCACCCCAGGGAAAAAGATCCTTACTAATCAATGTTTATAAAACAAGGTAAGAAGGTCACACCTCAACCTCCTCAGTCCCAGTGAAAAATGTTCCAGCCTTTTCAGTCTACTTTTTTTAAACTCAAACCCTCCATTCTCAGCATGATAATGATGTCTAGATGCAAAATGTTCGCTTGCTCCCTCTCCATGGGTGTTACCTGACCCACTGTGATCTCCAGCTTTTGTTGTTTTCAATACAGATTCCAGCGTCTGCAGTAATTTACTCCAAAATCCTAGTAATTCTTTTCTAAACTCTCCCTACTTTACAGATATCCTTCCTTTAACAGGGCAACTAGAACTGCACACAGTACTCCCGAAGAGGCCTCACCAATGTCTTGTACAACCTCAGCATGACTATCCAACTCCTCTTTTCGAAGGGCTGAGCATTGAAGGCAAGCATACTAAACCCCTTCATAATCATCCTGTTGATCTCTGATGCAAATTTCAAAGAACAATGTATCTGAACTTCTAGGTCTCTGTTATACAACACTACCCAGGGCCCTACTATTAATTATGTGTCCTTAACCTTATCCGGTTTATCAAAATGCAATAACTCATGTTTATCAAAATTAAATTCCCACTCCACAACCCAATAACCAATATTTCTTTGTAATCTTAGATTTACCTTGTTGTAGGGAGAAATACAAGAGGTGTCTTAGGTCTTGTCTCCCTCAGCACATGATCTTTATTCAGAACTCTATTACCACAGATGAAGGAGAGAGGAGAAATCACCCTGAATTTGGCTTTCATGTGGGGTATATTTGTCCTCTTAGCACAGCTCAGATCAGAAGGTCAATGAAGCCGACAGTTCCCCAGCAAAATACAACATTTTTATATCTTTCCCCTTACCAATAATTACATGCAACATTAGATAACAAGGTGTAGAGCTGACGAACACAGCAGGCCGAGCAGCATTAGAGGAGCAGAAAAGCTGACATTTCGGGTCTGAACCCTTCTTCAGAAATGGGGTTCATTTCAGATTCTCCAGCATCAGCAGTTCCTACTATATATACATGCAACATTGATGTTATTATTAGCCACATTCCCCTAATCTATACATCCAATCCAATAACACATGATCAACGATAACAACTCTGTGGACAGACTCTAGGTCCTCCCATAATCTCATGATATCTATCAGATACATCCAGCATCTGTCTTTGGGATCTTACAATGCTCCTGACTGTTTTATTCCTTGCTAGACATTTGCCAGCTGCACCACATTATTTACCAATAACCAAAATATTTTTTATGAAGAACTCTTCCAACTTCTGAACTAACTTCAATATGGCAGATCAGGAAGGATATTAATTTCTAACAATCATCATAAAGTCTTTACAATGAATTTTCATGTAAAGTTACTGTGACACAGTTGACAATTTGAGGGGAACCCCTTTCTCACTTGAATCTAAGAGATCAAACAACAGTCCTTCTGACTTGTAAATGCAGTTTACTACCCCTGCTATTTATGTGCCATAAGATGATTTTCAACGAAAATTTCATTTTTAAATAAATCTTTACTGTTTCCATTCTAAACACGTACCATTATTAATTATCTTTTCTTAATTAAATAATCTATTCAAATTCCACTGATGGGGATGAAATTCAACCACCTTACAACTTTACTAAGCCTTTAAACAAAACTTTAGATTTCACAAATAACCACATCGTCCCTTTATGTTTTGTAATCTGTTTTTGTCAATCTTCCCTTAATCTGTGGAAGTAAGAACTGTTCCAATAATCAACACTTGCACTTAAGTTGAAATTGTTTATCTTTCCCCAGTTATGACTTTTTTTTAAAACAACCTTTCTCCAGCCCCAATGGTTTTTCTGGATGTTGTGTTTACACTATTTATTACCTTACTTTCCCTCAAAATGCATTGAGCCTCTTTATTGTCTATAAAGATTTGCTCAAGAATACAACTAACCTTTACACACTAATTTGTTCTCCCTATGGAGAACCTCATCTTATCCAGTATACCTATGTGGAGACTACAAGTCTGGCTGTGAACATCTGCCGTACATATCCGTCAAGCCCTTTCGGCAATTTTGTGTTAGCTTAAAATATGCCCAAGCGGCCATCTGCCCAACTCAGCCATGGGCCGCTATAACAATGTTATTCACTGTCCATGATACCAACAATTCTATTATCATCCACAAAATCATTAACCATGTCTCCTATATTTTTATCCAAATCATTCCTTTAAATGCAGAACAAAAGTGGACCTTGTACTGATCCCTGTGGAACATTGATCACACACCTCCAATGTGAAAAATAACCCTCCACCACCACCTGTCTCCTAACAAAGTCAATTCTATATCTACTAGGCAAGCTGTCCCTATGATCTAACTTTACTAATTAGCCTATCATGCAGAACGTTGTCAAAGGCATTAATTTAAAGCAGGTATGCTTCAAATCTGTCCCAATTTCCCTGCCATTTGCCCACAGCCCTCTTAATCATTCATTCATAAGTTAAATTTCTAAGGTCTTTTGAGAATAACTGTTGAATCTGCATCCAGCTGCCATTCAGACTGTACCAGATCCTCAGCACTTGCTGAGTCAAATGTTCTGCTCATTTTCATCCTGCATTATTTGCCAAATATCTGAAAGTTGTATTCTGCAGTGACTAAACATCGTTACAATGTTAATATTTTTCTCCCTCTCTGCAAACTAAAAATCTTGGAAACAAATCTACAACTCGAATAAATCATTGCTTAACCTTCTCAGCGCCAAAGAAAATTATCTAAGCTTCTGCTAGGTCTCCAAAAAACAGAAGCCCCACCATAATGTTAATTTATTTATGAGTGTTGCGTTTGCTGCCATGACCAGTATTTACCACCCATGTTTATTTGACTTGGATAAAGCATTGGTGAACTACTTTCTTGAACTGCTGCAGTCCATGTGCTGTAGGTACACCACAGTACTTTTGGATGATAACCTCCTGCAGCCTTGCAATCCATCTTATCTCTGTAATCCCCTCCAGCATCACAATCCTCCCTATCTCTGTAAAGACCTCCAGCCCCTACAAATATCCCTATCTGTCTTCTCCTCCAGCCTCACAAATCTCTGAAATGTGTACTTTCCTCTAATAGCACACTTACAAGGATACCCTGTTTCATCTTTCTATTTAATGGCGGCATTTTCAGATTCCTGGGCTAAATTCCAGAACTTCCTCCTAAACCACTCTCCTTCTCCTCCTCATTTTCCACCCAAAAACAAGGAACTATATGACATCCATTCTGATATTTCCTTCTCTAACCTGGTTTCAAATGTTGCTTGTGATATTCTGATCTCAAGTATCTCAGAAGTCTATGGTCCAGGAAAAGGCTCTGTGGCCCATCATTTCTGTGCCAGTTAAAAAAAAACACTTTAACTATGCTAATCCCACTTTTTTAAGCAATTGGCCCATAGCCTTGTCTATCTTTGCAATGCATGCGTGCACCTAAATATGCTTAAATGTTCTCAGGATTTGTGTGTCTACCACCCTTACAGACTGTGAAGTTCAGTGCAGTTGTTACTGCATGATGACATCACACACAGAAACAAACAGTAACTGGATCTCTGCAAACCAGAGATCACCACACATTGTGTATGAAGGGAGATCCCTGAGAGGGTGCAGTGGAGATTTACCAGGATGCTTCAAGGATTGAGTGATTTTAGTTGCATAATAGCATTTTTTAAACATTATTCATTCATACGACATGGGTTTTGCTGATGCACATTAAGAACATCCATCTACAATAGATGGACTCTCCTCCTCAACCTCTCCTCACGCCTGGGGTGTGGTAATCTTCAGGTTAAACCACTACCAGCAATGTCTCTCTAATAAGACAAAGCAGCCCAATGGTCTGGTAGAACAATGCTGACTTTACGTTTTACAGTCATGCCACTGTGCCCTGGCAGTGGAGAGCAGGAATGTTGAAAGTGGTGGATAGGGCAGTGTGAAGAATGTTCACTTTCTGTAATATTGTTTAGGGCTGCACTGATGCAGGCAAGTGAAGAATGTTCCAACAAAAGCCTGACATGTGCCTAAAGGCTAGCAAACAGACATTGGAGAATCAGGGTTTGGAGAAACTAGGTTGTTCTCCTCGTAGCAAGGGAAATTAAGTGGAACTTTGATACAGGTTTTTACAAAAGATATTCATTAGGATAATAAAACTCAAGTTCATCAATTGATCATAACAAATTACAGGATACATATTAAAAATTTTGGTGAAGGTCAATCAGAGAATGATCTCATTTAAGGGAGAAATTTTATGCAGCAAGTGGGAATGAGCTGAAACACCAGGTCCTGATGAATTGAGTAATTGTGTCAATTTAGTGTTACAATTGTTTTGAAATTCCCGACTAATAAGTTCACTTGAAATATCCTGTAATACAAGTTCATAAATTCCACCACTGTCAGTCAAGGGTAGAAATTCACATCTCTCCTCCTGGCCTAGGATGACCATGCATTCTTCCTGCTGCACGTTACCGCATGTGGAGGTCAGCAGTCAACCCGAGGGAATCTAAGAGATAATGGGAACTGCAGATGCTGGAGAATCCAAGATAATAAAATGTGAGGCTGGATGAAGACAGCAGGCCAAGCAGCATCTCAGGAGCACAAAAGCTGACGTTTCGGGCCTAGATCCTTCATCAGAGAGGGGGATGGGGTGAGGGTTCTGGAATAAATAGGGAGAGAGGGGGAGGCAGACCGAAGACGGAGAGAAAAGAAGATAGGTGGAGAGAGTATAGGTGGGGAGGTGGAGAGGGGATAGGACAGTCCAGGGAAGACAGACAGGTCAAGGAGGTGGGATGAGGTTAGTAGGTAGATGGGGGTGCGGCTTGGGGTGGGAGAAAGGCATGGGTGAGAGGAAGAACAGGTTAGGGAGGCAGAGACAGGTTGGACTGGTTTTGGGATGCAGTGGGTGGAGGGGAAGAGCAGGGCTGGTTGTGTGGTGCAGTGGGGGGAGGGGACGAACTGGGCTGGTTTAGGGATGCGGTTGGGGAAGGGGAGATTTTGAAACTGGTGAAGTCCACATTGATACCATTAGGCTGCAGGGTTCCCAGGCGGAATATGAGTTGCTGTTCCTGCAACCTTCGGGTGGCATCATTGTGGCACTGCAAGAGGCCCATGATGGACATGTCATCTCAAGAATGGGAGGGGGAGTGGAAATGGTTTGCGACTGGGAGGTGCAGTCGTTTGTTGCGAACTGAGCGGAGGTTTTCTGCAAAGCGGTCTCCAAGCCTCCGCCTGGTTTCCCCAATGTAGAGGAAGCCACACCGGGTACAGTGGATGCAGTATACCACATCGGCAGATGTGCAGGTGAACCTCTGCTTAATGTGGAATGTCATCTTGGGGCCAGGGATAGGGGTGAGGGAGGAGGTGTGGGGGCAAGTTTAGCATTTCCTGCGGTTGCAGGGGAAGGTGCCGGGTGTGGTGGGGTTGGAGGGCAGTGTGGAGTGAACAAGGATGTCACGGAGAGAGTGGTCTCTCCGGAAAGCAGACAGGGGTGGGGATGGAAAAATGTCTTGGGTGGTGGGGTCGGATTCTGGATGGCGGAAGTGTCGGAGGATGATGCGTTGTATCCGGAGGTTGGTGGGGTGGTGTGTGAGAATGAGGGGGATCCTCTTTGGGCGGTTGTGGCAGGGGCGGGGTGTGAGGGATGTGTTGCGGGAAATACGGAAGACGCGGTCAAGGGCGTTCTCGATCACTGTGGGGGGAAAGTTGCGGTCCTTGAAGAACTTGGACATCTGGGATGTGCGGGAGTGCGGTCCTTGAAGAACTTGGACATCTGGGATGTGCGGGAGTGCGGTCCTTGAAGAACTTGGACATCTGGGATGTGCGGGAGTGCGGTCCTTGAAGAACTTGGACATCTGGGATGTGCGGGAGTGCGGTCCCGCACATCCCAGATGAACAAGTTCTTCAAGGACCGCAACTTTCCCCCCACAGTGATCGAGAACGCCCTTGACCGCGTCTCCCGTATTTCCCGCAACACATCCCTCACACCCCGCCCCCGCCACAACCACCCAAAGAGGATCCCCCTCGTTCTCACACACCACCCCACCAACCTCCGGATACAACGCATCATCCTCAGACACTTCCGCCATCTACAATCCGACCCCACCACCCAAGACATTTTTCCATCCCCACCCCTGTCTGCTTTCCGGAGAGACCACTCTCTCCGTGACTCCCTTGTTCGCTCCACACTGCCCTCCAACCCCACAACACCCGGCACCTTCTCCTGCAACCGCAGGAAATGCTACACTTGCCCCCACACCTCCTCCCTCACCCCTATCCCAGGCCCCAAGATGACTTTCCACATGAAGCAGAGGTTCACCTGCACATCTGCCAATGTGGTATACTGCATCCACTGTACCCGGTGTGGCTTCCTCTACATTGGGGAAACCAAGCGGAGGCTTGGAGACCGCTTTGCAGAACACCTCCGCTCAGTTCGCAACAAGCAACTGCACCTCCCAGTCGCAAACCATTTCCACTCCCCCTCCCATTCTTTAGATGACATGTCCATCATGGGCCTCCTGCAGTGCCACAATGATGCCACCCAAAGGTTGCAGGAACAGCAACTCATATTCCGCCTGGGAACCCTGCAGCCTCATGGTATCAATGTGGACTTCACCAGTTTCAAAATCTCCCCTTCCCCAACCGCATCCCTAAACCAGCCCAGTTCGCCCCCACCCCCCACTGCACCACACAACCAGCCCAGCTCTTCCCCTCCACCCACTGCATCCCAAAACCAGTCCAACCTGTCTCTGCCTCCCTAACCTGTTCTTCCTCTCACCCATGCCTTCCTCCCACCCCAAGCCGCACCCCCATCTACCTACTAACCTCATCCCACCTCCTTGACCTGTCTGTCTTCCCTGGACTGACCTATCCCCTCCCCACCTCCCCACCTATACTCTCTCCACCCATCTTCTTTTCTCTCCATCTTCGGTCCGCCTCCCCCTCTCTCCCTATTTATTCCAGAACCCTCACCCCATCCCCCTCTCTGATGAAGGGTCTAGGCCCGATACGTCAGCTTTTGTGCTCCTGAGATGCTGCTTGGCCTGCTGTCTTCATCCAGCCTCACATTTTATTACCGAGGGAATCTAAAGTGCGTTTCTATGAATTTCCACCTCGGATCTTCATGTGGATGGACAGAGCAGCAGATCGTTGACACATTGGACAGAATGGTCCAAGAGTTAGTGAGAGGTGCAGAGCAGAATTTGCTTCTTTTTCTTTCCTTTCCTTTTGTGATGCTGCTTTGTCTCCTCAGTAAGATGTTGGGTGTGAAAGACTAACGCAGGTGGATGGACAAGTTCTCTGCATTCTCAACAATGGGCAGCAAGCTCCTCTCAGTCATTCTAAACAGTGTCCCCTAGAAAAATAACAATTGTCCATGCATCCTACTGCTCAGTGCTCCCAACAAACTGTTTCAAAGAGCGAAGGGGATCTCACAGAAAAGGCATAACAGTCAAGTTCTGAGAGGCATACAAACAGTTTACAAAGAGATATTGTTAGCAATAATAGGTAATAAGGGTAATAATAGGTAATAGCTACAGAAGGTAATAGATTAGATTCCCTACAGTGTGGAAACAGGCTCTTCGGCCCAACAAGTCCATACTGCCCCTTGCAGCATCCCACCCAGACCCATCCTCCTATAACCCACACACCCCTGAACACTGCGGGCAATTTAGCATGGCTGTTCTACCTAGCCTGCACATCTTTGGACTGTGGGAAGAAACTGGAGCACCCGGAGGAAACCCATGCAGACACAGGGAGGATGTGCAAACTCCGCACAGACAGTTACCCGAGGCTGGAATCGAACCTGGGTCCCTGGCGCTGTGAGGCAGCAGTGCTAACCACTGAACCACCATGCCGCCAAAGGTAATGAACTTAACTAAGAGTTTTCTTGGTGGAAATTTCTGCTCATCCAGTACTGGAAGCAGTTTTATAATTGAGTAACAGTGGATAAATGGAGAGGGGTGGTGGGAAGGTAGAGCTGGACACTGTTAGTGAACATGTGAAAACTAACACAGTGCTTTTGGGCATTGTCACCTCCTGGTAGTATCTAGGTCATAATAATGAGGGACCAAGGGTCGATCTTTGAGATACACCAAATATAAGGACTTCAGAGAGAAAAGGGATAATGGAGATGAAGTGGGATTTTCCAAGGGTGGTGAGGACAAAGTTTTTATTTAAAAGGACAGGTGAGAAGGACATAACCAGACAAAGAAAAACAGACAAAACAAGAAACAATATCTATGAATTGGTGTGGGGCAAGAGATGAGGAAGAGAATGAAGAGCAGAGGGGTGGGGGAGGGAGAGAAAGGAGTTATATTGTCTATAGTTTAATGAGAACAAGGTAACGGTCAAGATGAGCTCTGAGAAGGCTTGACAATAGACAGGAGAAAAACTGGAGAAAAATGCAACTTCAGGACTAAATGAAGAGATACATGCAAGACAGTTTGGCCTGGTCAGCTAATGGAAGAGAGGTAAGCAGGACAGGCAAATGATCAGCTTGTCTCAATCTTAGCAACAAACAAACTCCATATGCCACTTTTTCAAGGAGAGATTGCAGGAGACAGGATGATTGACAGCATTTTAGAAGGAAATGAAAGTAGAGCTGGTGGTATTTAAAAATGAACATTAAACTTATTTATTTGACTTTAATCCAGATTTTTAAAAACAAATAGCCAAAGTCTGGGTTCAATCCCATCTCAGAAGATGGTAGAATTTGAATTTAACCAAAATTAGCTCGAAATTAGAATCTACTGATTGCAAGGAAACATTGTCAATTGTCACAAAAAAATCCTAATGTCCCTCAGGGAAGGAAATCTGCTAAGCTTATCTGGTTTAGCTTACATGTGACTTCAGAGCCACAACAAAATGGTTGACTCTTGACTGCCCTCTGAAATGGCCCTGCTAGCCACTCAGTTATATCAATCGCTAGAGTCTCAGCAAAGAAAAGAACTGGACAGCCCTTTGGCATTTATTGAGGTACCTGAAAAGAAAATCACAGAAAAAGCCCTGTTAACCCTACAACGTCCTCCTTGCTAACATGTGGAGGCTAGTGCCAAAATTGGGAGAGCTGCGTCACAGACTAGTCAAGCAGCAGCCCAATACAGCCAAATTCAGAATCATACCTTACAGAGAATGTCCCAGACACCACCAGCACTATCCCTTCGTCTGTCCTGCCCACCAACAGGACAGACCCTGGAGAGATGGTAGCAATGTGACATATAGTTGGGTGGTAATTGCCCTGGGAGTCTTCAACATTGACTCTGGATCCTATGAAACCTTCTGATCATCAGGTACTGTTCTCCCTCAGCTGATGAATCAAAACCCCTCCATACTGAACAACATTTGAAGGAAGCACGGAGGCTGCCAATGGTGCAAAATGTATTCTAGGTGGGGGATTTCAATGTCCACCACCAAGTGTGGTTTGGCAGCAGTAACTGCTGTTTGAACCGGTCGGCTCCTGAAGGACATGGCTGCTATACTGAGTCCGCGGCACATGCTGAGAGAGTACCAACAAGAAGGAAAAACATACTTGACCTCATTCTTACCAATCTGCTCATCACAGAACCATCCATCCATAACAGTATCAGTAAGAGTGACCATATCACATTCCTCACAGAGACAAAGTCTTGCCTTCACACGGGCAGTACACTCCCTTGTGTTGTGCAGACAAGCTGTACTGAGGGATCTGTTTCCGTGCTGTATGACTCCATGAAAAGGTCTGTGAAAGTAACATGAAAAAAAGTAAACAATACTGAAATACACCATTAGAGACTGAGGAATTCAGATATTGATAAACAGTTGATCAGGGTGCATAGAAGTGAATCAGTGCAGTCAGCAGTTGTGATCCTTCTTAAATGAATATCGAACAAACAGTTATGCTTTGACAGGTCATAATCTTTAAAGCAGGGTTTCCTACAGTGAGGCTGCAATAGGTAACGTGGAGCTCTGACAGAGTTATGAGCATTTCTCCTCCAGTAAGTATCTTAAGTAATAACAGCAACAATTATGTTGCCTGAAGTTTGGGCCTCAGGACACTGCCAGCTTCAACGTCTCTCCCAGGAACTTCACACCCTCTCGGTCAGTCTGGGAAAGAAAGCCTGGAGAAACAAGATAATAAAATGTGAGGCTGGATGAACACAGCAGGCCCAGCAGCATCTCAGGAGCACAAAAGCTGACATTTTGGGCCTAGACTCTTCACCAGAGAGGGGGATGGGGCGAAGGTTCTGGAATAAATAGGGAGAGAGGGGGAGGCGGACCAAAGATGGAGAGAAAAGAAGATAGGTGGAGAGGAGAGCAGAGGTGGGGAGGTAGGGAGGGGATAGGTCAGACCAGGGAAGACGGACAGGTCAAGGAGGTGGGATGAGGTTAGTAAGTAGGAGATGGAGGTGCGGCTTGGGGTGGGAGGAAGGAATGGGTGAGAGGAAGAACAGGTCAGGGAGGCAGAGACAGATTGGACTGGTTCTGGGATGCAGTGGGTGGAGGGGAAGAGCTGGGCTGGTTGTGTGGTGCAGTGGGGGGAGGGGCCGAACTGTGCTGGTTTTGGGATGCGGTGGGGGAAGGGGAGATTTTGAAGCTGGTGAAGTCCACATTGATACCATTGGGCTGCATGGTTCCCAAGCGGAATATCAGTTGCTGTTCCTGCAACCTTCGGGTGGCATCATTGTGGCACTGCAGGAGGCCCATGATGGACATGTCATCTAAAGAATGGGAGGGGGAGTGGAAATGGTTTGCGACTGGAAGGTGCAGTTGTTTATTGCGAACCGAGCGGAGGTGTTCTGCAAAGCAGTCCCCAAACCTCTGCTTGGTTTCCCCAATGTAGAGGCAGCCACACCGGGTGCAGTGGATGCAGTATTGGCAGATGTGCAGGTGAACCTCTGCTTAATGTGGAATGTCATCTTGGGGCCTGGGATACAGGTGAGGGAGGAGGTGTGGGGGCAAGTGTAGCATTTCCTGCGGTTGCAGGGGAAGGTGCCGGGTGTGGTGGGGTTGCAGGGCAGTGTGGAGCGAACGAGGGAGTCACGGAGAGAGTGGTCTCTCCGGAAAGCAGACAGGGGTGGGGATGGAAAAATGTCTTGGGTGGTGGGGTCGGATTGTAGATGGCGGAAGTGTCGGAGGATGATGCGTTGTATACGGAGGTTGGTGGGGTGGTGTGTGAGAACGAGGGGGAATCCTCTTTGGGCGGTTGTGGCGGGGGCGGGGTGTGAGGCATGTGTTGCGGGAAATGTGGGAGACGCAGTCAACGGCGTTCTCGACCACTGTGGGGGGAAAGTTGCGGTCCTTGAAGAACTTGGACATCTGGGATGTGCAGGAGTGGAATTCCTCATCGTGGGAGCAGATGCGGCGGAGGAGGAGGAATTGGGAATAGGGGATGGAATTTTTGCAGGAGGGTGGGTGGAAGGAGGTCTATTCTAGGTAGCTGTGGGAGTCAGTGGGCTTGAAATGGACATCAGTTACGAGCTGGTTGCCTGAGATGGAGACTGAGAGATCCAGGAAGGTGAGGGATGTGCTGGAGATGGCCCAGGTGAACTGAAGGTTGGGGGTGGAAGGTGTTGGTGAAGTGGATGAACTGTTCGAGCTCCTCTGGGGAGCAAGAGGCGGCGCCGATACAGTCACCAATGTAACAGAGGAAGAGGTGGGGTTTGGGGCCTGTGTAGGTGCGGAAGAGGGACTGTTCCACGTAACCTACAAAGAGGCAGGCATAGCTGGGGACCATGCGAGTGCCCATGGCCACCCCTTTAGTCTGTAGGAAGTGGGAGGAATCGAAAGAGAAGTTGTTGAGGGTGAAGACGAGTTTGGCTAGGCGGATGAGGGTGTCGGTGGCGGGGGACTGGTCGGGCCTGCGGGCAGGAAGAAGCGGAGGGCCTTGAGGCCATCTGCATGCGGAATGCAGGTGTATAGGGACAACGTCCATGGTGAAAATGAGGTGTTGGGTGCCAGGGAATTGGAAGTCCTGGAGGAGGTGGAGGGCATGGGTGGTGTCACGGACGTAGGTAGGGAGTTCCTGGACCAAAGGGGAGAAAATGGAGTCCAGATAGGTGGAGATGAGTTTGGTGGGGCAGGAGCAGGCTGAGACGATGGGTCGACCAGGGCAGGCAGGTTTGTGGATTTTGGGAAGCAGATAGAAACGGGCCATGCGGGGTTGGGGAACAATGAGGTTGGAAGCTGTGGATGGGAGGTCCCCTGAGGTGATGAGGTCATGAATGGTGTTGGAGATGATGGTTTGGTGCTCGGATGTGGGGTCATGATCGAGGGGGCGGTAGGAGGTGGTGTCGGAGAGTTGGCGTCTGGCCTCGGCGATGTAGAGGTCAGTGCGCCATACTACCACTGCGCCACCCTTGTCTGCGGGTTTGATGGTGAGGTCGGGGTTGGAGCGGAGGGCCGCCCGTTCTGCGGGGGAGAGGCTGGAGTGGGTGAGAGGGGTGGAGAGGTTGAGGCGGTTAATGGCAGTTAGAGATGAAGAGGTCGAGGGAAGGTAGGAGAGAAGGTAGGAAAAACTGTTCTATGTCCAATCGTGACTGGTATTCGTTGATGTGTGGTTGTAGGGGCACAAAGGTGAGCCCCTTACTAAGGACTGACCATTCATCCTCAGTTAGTGGGATGTCTGGGGGGATGGTGAAGATGCCGCAGGGTTCAGTATGGCTGTCTTCTCTGGAGTTTTTCCACCGCCTTCGTCTCCACGTCTACTTCTTCAAACGGGAACCTAACCCTCCCTCCACTGACCCCTTCACCCGCGTCCAACACAAGTCCTCCTCCTGGACACCACCCCCAGGCCTCCTACCTTCCCTCGACCTCTTCATCTCCAACTGCCATCGAGACATTAACCGCCTCAACCTCTCCACCCCTCTCACCCACTCCAACCTCTCCCCCGCAGAACGGGCAGCCCTCCGCTCCCTCTGCTCCAGCCCCAACCTCACCATCAAACCCGCAGACAAGGGTGGCGCAGTGGTAGTATGGCGCACTGACCTCTACATCGCCGAGGCCAGATGCCAGCTCTCCGACACCACCTACCGCCCCCTCGATCATGACCCCACATCCGAGCACCAAACCATCATCTCCAACACCATTCATGACCTCATCACCTCAGGGGACCTCCCACCCACAGCCTCCAATCTCATTGTTCCCCAACCCCGCACGGCCCGTTTCTATCTACTTCCCAAAATCCACAAACCTGCCTGCCCTGGTCGACCCATCGTCTCAGCCTGCTCCTGCCCCACCGAACTCATCTCCACCTATCTGGACTCCATTTTCTTCCCTTTGGTCCAGGACTTCCAATTCCCTGGCCCCCAACACCTCATTTTCGCCATGGACGTTGTCCCTATACACCTGCATTCCGCATGCAGATGGCCTCAAGGCCCTCTGCTTCTTCCTGTCCCGCAGACCCGAACAGTCCCCCGCCACCGACACCCTCATCCGCCTAGCCGAACTCGTCCTCACCCTCAACAACTTCTCTTTTGATTCCTCCCACTTCCTACAGACTAAGGGGGTGGCCATGGGCACCCGCTTGGGCCCCAGCTATTCCTGCCTCTTTGTAGATTACGTGGAACAGTCCCTCTTCCGCACCTACACAGGCCCCAAACCCCACTTCTTCCTCCGTTACATTGATGACTATAATGGCGCCGCCTCTTCTCCCCAGAGGAGATCAAACAGTTCATCCACTTCACCAACACCTTCCACCCCAACCTTCAGTTCACCTGGGCCAACTCCAGCACATCCCTCACCTTCCTGGATCTCTCAGTCTCCATCTCAGGCAACCAGCTTGTAACTGATGTCCATTTCAAGCCCACTGACTCCCACAGCTACCTAGAATACACCTCCTCCCACCCACCCTCCTGCCAAAATTCCATCCCCTATTCCCAATTCCTCCGCCTCCGCCGCATCTGCTCCCACGATGAGGCATTCCACTCCTGCACATCCCAGATGTCCAAGTTCTTCAAGGACCGCAACTTCCCCCCCAACAGTGGTTGAGAACGCTCTTGACCGCGTCTCCCGCAACACATCCCTCACACCCCACCCCCGCCACAACCGCCCAAAGAGGATCCTCCTCGTTCTCACACACCACCCCACCAACCTCCGTATACAACGTATCATCCTCCGACACTTCCGCCATCCAGAATCCGACCCCACCACCCAAGACATTTTTCCATCCCCACCCCTGTCTGCTTTCCGGAGAGACCACTCTCTCCGTGACTCCCTCATTCGCTCCACACTGCCCTCCAACCCCACAACACCCGGCACCTTCCCCTGCAACCGCAGGAAATGCTACACTTGCCCCCACACCTCCTCCCTCACCCCTATCCCAAGCCCCAAGATGACTTTCCACATTAAGCAGAGGTTCACCTGCACATCTGCCAATGTCGTACACTGCATCCACTGCACCCGGTGTGGCTTCGTCTACATTGGGGAAACCAAGCGGAGGCTTGGGGACCGCTTTGCAGAACACCTCCGCTCGGTTCGCAATAAACAACTGCACCTCCCAGTCGCAAACCATTTCCACTCCCCCTCCCATTCTTTAGATGACATGTCCATCATGGGCCTCCTGCAGTGCCACAATGATGCCACCCAAAGGTTACAGGAACAGCAACTCATATTCCGCTTGGGAACCCTGCAGCCCAATGGTATCAATATGGACTTCACCAGCTTCAAAATCTCCCCTTCCCCCACCGCATCCCAAAACCAGCCCAGTTCGTCCCCTCCCCCCCCCGCACCACACAACCAGGCCAGCTCTTCCCCTCCATCTACCGCATCCCAGAACCAGTCCAACCTGTCTCTGCCTCCCTAACCTGTTCTTCCTCTCATCCATCCCTTCCTCCCACCCCAAGCCGCACCTCCATCTCCTACCTACTAACCTCATCCCACCTCCTTGACCTGTCCGTCTTCCCTGGACTGACCTATCCCCTCCCTACCTCCCCACCTATCATCTTTTCTCTCCCTATTTATTCCAGAACCCTCACCCCATCCCCCTCTCTGATGAAGGGTCTAGGCCCGAAACGTCAGCTTTTGCGGTCCTGAGATGCTGCTTGGCCTGCTGTGTTCATCCAGCCTCACATTTTATTATCTTGGATTCTCCAGCATCTGCAGTTCCCATTATCCCTGGAGAAACAAGCATTTCTCTTGTTTTGAGGTTGCTCTATGTAAATCCTCCCCTTCTCGATCTCTACCAGGAAGACACACGAGAGAGACAATCAGGATTGCATATGCTGGAAGCCAGAGTCTATGGGTGTGAGGCTGGAAAACACAAGTCAAAAAACATCAGAGAAGTAGGAAAGTCAACATTTCGGGTCGAAACGTTGCCTGAACTGCTGCGTTCCTTCAGCTCCACGCTATATTGACTGACTCCAGCATTTGCAGCTCTAGCTATGTCCGAGCCCGGAGCCGTTTTCCGTTTTGCTGCAAACAGCGGACCGGGAGTTTAAAATGTGTATTTTGCAGCGTGCACTAAATGTTTGTAAAACTTATGTCCATACCAATTGTATCCTTTTCCTCCCGTCTCACCGTACCCCACACCTTCCAACCACACTCTCGGTTGAATCGCTGCGATTCCGGCGCCTGTGCGAGTGATCACGTGGTTAATGTCGGTCGGACGCCCTCATTCACTCCGATTGGTTGGAAAACCAGCCGTCACCGCGCGGTCCACCAGTCCCGCCTCCTATTGGGCCAGAGCCGACATCAATCACTGGGGCCTCCGATGTGAGCGTGGATGTGCAATATTTCCTTATCTTTTGCTACTGTTCATCAGCTCCATAGTGACGGTACGGGGTTCATTGTGAGGTTGGGGAAAATGCGTCATTCCTGATTCTCCAAATATAAGGCAATAACAACAACTACTTGAAAATGATGCAACCTTTTACATTACCGACACTCCTAAAGTGTTTCACAGATGATCGATACACTGATTAGAGATCGATTTTAAGAAATATCTGAAAAGAAAGCGATTTAGGGAGGGAATGTCAGAGCTTGCACAGCTGCAGTCGTCGAGTGATGCAGATGATGTGTTGAAAGGGATATAAAAAACGGAATTGCAGAGTGCACAGGGTCTCGAGAATGAAGTAGTTTTCAGAGACTGTCATCGAGAGTATGGCTGCGTCATACAGCTTGAGGCATAGCACTGCAATGGGTGTAGGCAAACCATAATCACACTAGTACAGGATATTTCTGCTGCCTTAACAAGGGTGACAAATCTTATATCCAAGGGCTTACAAAACATCACTGATCTCCACCAAATTGAGCCCGGGAACAATGTGATTCAGCTACAGGCGAAAGGTCTGGGAACTGCATCCAAAACTCTCACCTTCTCAATATTTTCAGCCCCAAACTGTGCAATAACTCAATAACTCTACGCACCACAACAGTGTCCCTCAACAGTTGTGTCTGGCCTACTCGCGTAGAAGTGGAATAGTCTTTACTGGGACCCCTCCGGGGATCTGAAACGTTGATTGAAAACTAAAAGCATCTGAACCATGAAGCAGAGTTCAGAATACTGATTACACATTTGCTGAAACCTGCAGGATGCACCAACCAGATAGAAGCAATAGGCAGTATCTGGGCGACAGACTGTAATTGATCAAGTGTGCGCGCGCCCTGGCGAAGGGTCAGGTGGTACGTAGTTTAACAAAGTCATCTTGGCTCGAAACATTAGCTTGCTCTCTCTCTCTCACACACACACACACACACAAAAGATGCTGGCCGACTCGCTGCGGTCTCAAGCATTTTGTTTTGTTTTCAGTACAGATTCCAGCATCTGCAGTAATTTGCTCCTACATGGAATGCAAGGATTGGAACCATTTCCAGCCCTTGTTAATTCTCACATCACGCGGGCCAGTTCAACCTTTCATGTTTCAAATTTATGAACTCAGCAGCAAGATAAGTTTAAACAGCGAATTTGATAATTAGAAGCCAACGTCGATTGTCATTGGAATCTTGCATTTGCAGTACAATAGGTAAACAAAACTTAGAAAACAAATCGGAAAGATGACAAGTTACAGGTCCTAGGACTTTAAATGGAGTTTAGAAAAGGTTCTTGCAACAAAAAAAACTAAAGATAGCTCTGGAAGCTGCTTTGTTGTTGAAATAAATAACGACAGATGTAGCAGCTCTGAGGTAACAGGCAGATTAACAATGAATATACAGAACGTGTTATGTGAGGCTAGTGTTATTCACATGAACCGTGACTGGGCACAGAGACGGGATTATCAAAGAACATTGATAAAAGATCCTCAAGAAAAGTCTGCAGTGGTGACCAAGCCGAATCAAAAGATGAAGTCCCAAGAGAGGGAAAAAGCTTGTCAAGACGGACGTTGCAAGCTCTACCAGATGTCCTCCTAGTGCCCTACTGTCCAGTTATTGATACAACCTGTATCACCCACATTGAACTATAAATCGCTGTGAGTTTATTGCTATAGTTTGCTCGACACTTGGTTTCAACAAAGCTGATAATTGGTTCACAACTCAGCTCTGCTGCCAAGTCTACTCCTGCCTGAAATTAGGTGTAAACCACGCAAAACCAGAGAATGCTGAATGTCAATCCAGGCTGGAAGCTGAACTCCACTTCCGTACCACTGATTCCATCTCTCTCCCTTCTAACTGTCTGAAGCTGAACCAGGCTGTTCACAGCCTTAGAGAAGTATTTTACCCCAAATCGAGCTTCCAACCACGTATATCCCATCATCACAAAGACCACAAATATTTCAACCTCAGTACATCTGCCGCTGAAACTCTCATCCAATCCTTAATATAATGGAATAGACCAGACCCCCTCAAATATTTTAAGAAGGTAGCCTAGACCCTAACATCTTTTTAACTTATTTTAAAGGCATCTTCACAAAGACACATATTTCAAACGAGTAAAATCTTTGTTTACCTGCTGCTGAAACCCTCATCCATTCCTTTGTGCTATGGACAGAACAGACCCCCTTGAAATATTTTAAGACGCTGCCCTGGGTACTGACTTTTTCAACTTGCTGAACTTTCTCTCCTGTAGTGCATCATCCCTTATGTATTTGAATGGAGCCGAGCAACGGAACTCTCTCCATCACCATTGAAAAATTGAACAGAACCTCTTTGCTCTTGTCTGCTGCCACAAATTAAAAAAAACTATGATATTACATAATATATTAGGTACCCTCTTAATCCATCCTCCTACACAAGTACTAATACACATATATACCCAGGTTACTCTGTTCCTGCAAGCCATTTGGAGTTGTGCACTTTATATTGTTTTCGAATATTCGTCACATCAAAAGACATGACCTGTTATTTCTCCACATTGAACTTTATCCAGCTCTGATTGACATGCTCCACCAACTTAGCTATATCTTTAAAAATTGCACATTTCACATGAATGTCGAAGGAAGGTAGGGGGTGGGGATGGCATCTTTGGAGAATTATACAAAATTAATAGGCATGGATAGAATCGATCATTGGAATCCTCTCTCAGGGTAGAAATGTCAATTACTAGGGGGCCTAAGTTTAACGTAACAGGGAGTATGTTTAAAGGAGATTTGAGAGGCAAGTTTTTAAAAACAGAAGACAATAAGTGCATGCAATGCACTTTGAAAGGAAGTGTTGGATACAATTGTAACTGAGGCATTTTACAGATTTACAAATAGGCAGAAAATAGAAGGAAAGTGTTTTCAGTTCAAAAATGCATTGTGTGTTGGTGCAATTTGGGTGAGTTGAAGGGCCTGTTGCTGTAGTGTTCTTTGTTCTAATATCCTTCTCACAACTTACTCTGCTTCCAAATCCCAAATCATAATTGTCCCCATTCCCCAAAGTTTAGGGTCTCAACACTGGTTCCGAGGAGCTTCACTAGATTCATATCACTATTCTGAAAACTGTCCATGAGCTACTGTCATGTTTCCTTCGTTAATTTTGTACCTATATTGTTACTAGTTATTTTCCCATTTAAACTTGTCTCAAGGGTCAACTGTATGACATTCGATCACATACCTTCTAGACATCTGTTACATATTCAACATAAAACAAAAAGCTGATCACCAATGGCAAGTTAACTGAGGAATTTATGCTACTTCTCATGACCAATGCCAAGCAACTATTCATTTTGTCTCAATTATTGTCTCTGGAACCTACCAAGCAGTCAAAGTAATTAAAGATAACAAAGTGTGGAGCTGGATGAACACAGCAGACCAAGCAGCATCTTAGGAGCACAAAAGCTGATGTTTCAGGCCTAGACCCTTCTTTTCTGGAGGAGTCTAGGCTCGAAACATCAGCTTTTGTGCTCCTAAGATGTTACTTTGCCGGCTGTGTTCATCCAGCTCCGTGCTTTTGTTATCTCGGATTCTCCAGCATCTGCAGCTCCCATTATCTCTGAAAGTAATTAGACTTGTTTTTAATTGTTGGACATAATGGGCAGCACGGTGGCTCAGTGGTTAGCACTGCAGCCTCACAGCGCCAGGGACCCAGGTTCGATTCCAGCCTCGGGTGACAGTCTGTGTGGAGTTTGCACATTCTCCCCGTGTCTGCGTGGGTTTCCTCCGGGTGCTCCGGTTTCCTCCCACAGTCTAAAGATGTGCAGGCTAGGTGGATCGGCCATGCTAAATTGCCAGTAGTGTTCAGGGGTGTAGGGGGTTATAGGGGGATGGTTCTGGGTGGGATGCTTCAAGTGGTGGTGTGGACTTGTTGGGCTGAAGGGCCTGTTTCCACACTGTAGGGAACCTAATCTATATCCTTAAAACGTTTTAACAAGTGAGTAACCTTTGCAATTTCCTGTATTGTGGCTCGAGTTTCCAAAGTTAGCAAGTTTTCTTGAGTACAGACTTTATAAGCAGACTTGGAGAACATCAATGAACACTTCAAATTAGTTCACCATCTCAAACCTGACTAGTATATCTTTGCAGGAGGTCTGCTGAATGACTCAAGATTATTGCAGCTCCATGTGCCTCACATTCAAAGCAAATTTCAAAAATTGACATAGACAGGACTGGCGAACTTGGAGGTGGATAATGTGCACTGAGCATGTTCATTTAACTGGTATCTGGGAGAATAAAGATTAGATCCTCATGTCTCTTTACCTCATCATCTGCAACCCCATTTTATAATACCTTGTGGCGTATATTCCTCCTTCATCTTTTCTAGGTAAACATTGAAATTATGGAATCCCTGTGGTGTGCGGGTGGCCATTCAGCCCATCAAGTCTATGCTGATGATCTGAAGAGAATCCCACCCAGAGCTATACCCCTAGCCTATCCCTGTGACCCTGCATTTCACATGGCTATTCCAACTAGCCTACACATCCTTGGACACATGGACCATACCAAATTGCCCAATCTAAAGCACACATCTTTGGTCTGTGAGAAGAAACCAAAGCACTCAGATGTAACCAACACAGACACAGGGACAATGTACAAATTCCATACAGCTGTCCAAGTGTGGAGTTGAATCCAGATCCCTAGCACTACGAGACAGCAGTGCTAACCACTGAGCCACCATGCTGCATATATCTAAAAACTAACATGGTGCTTTTGGACACTCACCTTCCTGGCAGCACGTAGATGAGGAATAGGACTGACCAAGGATACGTCCTTAGGGGACAGCAAATACGAGGACTTTGGAGAGGAAAGGGAGGGTGGAGATGGGTTGGGGTTAAATAGGAGACAAACAAATCAGCAGAGAAGGAGAATTGTTACCAATATGAACAAACATGAGGACGTCTGGTGATCAATAATTCAGTGAGAACAGGGTTGAGAAAGAGGAAGGTTTCGTGGAGAAGGTGAACACTGGCAGGACCAGACACAGTTATAGGGGAGAGCCTGGGGAGAGTGGAGTGCAGGTTCACAGCTGGGAGGACATTTAGAGCCGGTGGTGGGTGGGCAGGCGGGCGGACGGATGGAAGGAACAGAGGCAGGTGATCAGGTTGTATCAATATTCGTGACAAAGAAGCTTTGTGTGCTCCTTCTATTTGTTGTTAGTGAGGATGGAGGAGAGGGGAGAAAGGGAGAGCTGTTCAAAAGAAACTAATTTGTCTAAGTGACATTAAAAAGATTTCTCACGATCTGTTTAACATAACACTGATTTATTTCCTTTTTAATCAGAATATTAATACCCCACGACTGGGCCAGAGTTTTGAATATCAACCTGACAAACATTGTCGAGTCCTGGGTGTGATCAACAGCAAAGTCCAGTCACTACAGTTAATTACGAATGCACTGGTACATCAACAAGCTGGATGAGAGAGCAAATCCCTTCCTGGAGTAGGAGAATGACCTCTCCATATTTGCTGGTGTACAGTGAACTGGAATAATTGCCCAAACCCTGTTCATCAGTAACAGCAGCTGAACAGTCTCTCAGCAAGAACACAATCGCAGGTCAGGTGCCAAGAACTTTGAACTCATTTCTCAGTTTGTCATCAGTGCAACCTCATTGGTGTTCCAACAGGCTGAGCGAAACCCTTCCCCTACTCCAGGGCCAGTGAATGGCCTCTCATCAATGTGAACTCACTGGTGTAAGCAATTTGGATGATGGAGTGAAACTCCTCCCACACTCAGAGCAGATAAACAGTTGCTGCTCAGTGTGAAGTCGTTGGTGTACAGAGAACTGGGATGATTGTTTCAAATCAGGCTCACAATGAGAGCATCTAAAGGGTCCCTCGTCAGTGTGAGCACATTGATGGGACATAATGTCCCTGGCACATTTAAAGCTTTTCTCACAGTCTGGACATTTAAAAGGTCTCTCCATGGTGTGAACTCGTTGGTGTTCCAGCAGGTTGGATGCCCGACGGAATCCTTTCCCACACTCTGAGCAGGTGAATGGCCTCTCCCCAGTGTGAACTCGTTGGTGTACAGTGAGAGTATATGATTGCGTGAAACTAGCTCCGCATTGAGAGCACATGAACGGTTTCTCATCAGAGTGAATACGTTGATGACGGATCAGCCCTGCAGAACTTTTAAAACTCTTTCCACAGTCTGTGCATTGAAATGGTCTCTCATCAGTATGAACTAGCTGATGTGACTGGAGATTGGATAACTGAGTGAATCCCTTCCCACACTTGGAACAGGTGAACAACCCGTCTCCAGTGTGAATTCGCCGGTGAACAGTGAGTTGAAATGATCGCTTGAACATCATCCCACAGTCAGAACATCTGAACGGTCTCTCATCAGAGTGAACACGTTGATGGGATTTCAGTTTCCATGAATTTTTATAGCCCTTCCCACATTCTGGACATTTAAACGGTTTCTCATCAGTGTGAACTTGTTGGTGACTGAGCAGATTGGACAAACGAGTGAAGTCTTTCCCACACTCAGAGCAAGAGTACGGCCTCTCCCCAGTATGAATTCGTTGGTGCACTGTGAGATCATATGATTGCTTGAAGCCTGTCCCACAGTGAGAGCACCGGAATGGTCTCTCCTCTGTGTGACCCCGCTGGTGTTTAAGTAGGTCAGATGACCGGGTGAATCCTTTCCCACACTCTGAGCAGATGAATGGCCTTTCCCCAGTGTGAATTCGCTGGTGTACAGTGAGCTGGGATGGTAACCTGAACCCATTTCCACAATGAGAGCACCTGAACGGTCTCTCTACAGTGTGAGCACGTTGGTGAGACACCAAGTCTTTGGAAGATTTATAGCACTTCCCACAATCTGGGCATTTAAATGGTTTGTCCCCGGTGTGAACCCGCTGGTGGCTCAGGAGGTTAGATAACTCAGTGAACCCCTTCCCACACTGGGAGCAGATGAATGGCTTTGCCCGTGTGTGACTGTGTTGATGAGATTCCAGTTCAGACAAGGAAATGAATCCCCTTCCACAATCCCCACATTTCCATGGTTCCTCCCCACTGGGAACTGTGTTTTTTTCTTCCATGTTCAAAATCTGCTGATGTTCAGCTCAAGATAAAACGTGTGACTTTGTCAGATCCTGTTGTGATGTTCCTGGATGCAAATCTTCCAGTTTCCTATGACATTGATTTGAAAAAGACAGCAGGGGTGAGAGAAAACCCACAAAAAGAAAACACAATTAACAATTCTGAAATGGAGCTGAATGAATCTGGTAATATGTGAGACAAATGCAGGGAAAAGTAATCATGACACCTACTCAATTGTTACAAAAACCCATTTGGCTCACTAATGTCCTTCAGTGATTGGAACGAGCTACTCAGTTTGATCCAGAACAACTTTGGTCTCTGTGCGAGGAGATGGATAGGGACATTGAAGGAAGGGATTTTATATGCTTACAACTTGATCAGAGCTTAACAATCTCTACCACCCAGAAAGACCAGTGTAGTAGGTTCATGTCAAACCCCAATCTCACATTGTGTTGACCTGTCTGACATCTTGTCTGGATGAGCAGAAATTTAAATATTGGGAAGACAGAATGCATTAGTCCCACTACAAACTTCAATCCCTTAGCAACTCCAAATCACTCTGCTGGTGAGTGTCAGAGGCTGAACCATATTGAAATATTTCCATTTTACTTCAGTCATTCTCTCATTAACCCTGAACTTCCCTGCCTGCTGTTATTTCTGACAGCTTCACAATTATAAGCATGAAACTTTAGAACTTAATTTCTTCTCTTTTTCTCACTGTGGTTCAAGTTCATAGTGTGGTAAAGAACAGATAAACCTTGCTTTATTCCCCCGATGTCATTCGAGTTTCCAATGAAGAGGTTCTGTGCAATGGAATGTCTTCAACAGTCAGTGATTCAGTAACTGGAGGAAATCAAATTTAAACCATCACTAAAAGTGCCCAAACCAGGGCAAAATATTGAGCAGGCAAATAAGAAATGTTCAGGACACTCTCAGTACTTCCTAGACAGAGACCGATGGTTCCTGTAACCTCTGGGTTCAATATGGTCTCATTGCAGTGACAGATGTCAATGCCAGAGAGTGAAGCAGACCGAACATCCAGTGTCTGCTTGAAGCATTCTCCAGTCAGAGACAGCACAGGTTAGATACACAGGTAATCTTCCTTTCACATTAGCCCCATTAAACTCTCTTTGGGCAGAGAAATGAAGAGTAAAGCCCCTACTGCATTATTCTCCACTCCGTCCAGATGCAGAGAGGATGCGAGTTAGAGTAAAGTTTCCTCCACATTGCTCCCACCATATATTAAATGACTGGTGTCTCTTGGCATCATAAACACAGTACAGCTTGATTTACACTCCTCAAAACAGGTGAGAAATAAAGTAGATCTCCCTGGCCTGAAGGGAAACAGCAACAGGGCGAGCCAAGTGAAGCCCAGCATTAATGCAGATAGACACAGAGTAAATTTCTACTGTACTGAGGGAGAAATGTCATTGGCCTGGAGATTCCTAGTCCTTCACCATCTGTATCATAGGGCTAGGTCACGGGTTTACTCTGTATCTAATCCCTGCTGTATTTGACTCAGAAGTGTGTCATTCTGGCAGGTAGGAAGTACTGGGATAAACCTATCAATTTCCTACCGGCACACAGATCCTGAAGGACAAGGAATGTCTAGAACATCTTAGACATTGACCTTGATTATGTTCTGAACTCTTGGCACACATCTCCCATCATCCTGCTTTGTCATGATGAAAAGGCACTCAGTCTGCCTCAACTTTTGATAAGGCACTATATGCAAGGCTGCTCATGAAATCAGAGCCCATGGTGCTAGAGGGCCATATATTAGCATGGACAGGGAAATGCCTAACCAATTAAATGCAGAGTTGGGATCATGGGGCTGTTCTTAGGATGGCAAACTGTTACTATTGGAGAGTCACACAAATCACATGACCACAACTATTTACAATGTAAGTTAATAACTTGAATGGGGAAGCCAATGCACTATACCAAATTTCTGAAAGATAAAAATAGGGAAGATACACACTGGGGATGGCACAGAGAGTCTGCGGAGGGAGTTGGGAGTCCGTTGTCCTTTATTTCAAATGGAGTGGAAAATATTAGAGAAAAATGTTGCAAGAAGTAAAGTACTGGTTAGACCAAACCTTGAAAAATGAAAACACTTTCGATCATCTTCTCGAAGGGAAGATATACTAACATTGGAGGCAGTTCAGAGAACGTTAAAACAGTTGATCCCAGGTGTGGAGAGATTGTTTTCTAAACAGAAGTTGAAAAGGTTGGGCCTGTACTCAGTTCAGAAGAAGTAAATGCAACCTTTTTTGAAACTACTAAATTCTTATATGGCTTGACAGGGTAGATGCAGAAAGATTGTCCCACAAAGGGCAACAGTCTAGGAACAGAGGGCATAGTCACCCTAAGTGGTTACCCAGTTGGGACAAGATGAGAACACAGAACAGTCCAGCTCTGGAACTGGCCCTTTGGTGTACCAAATCTGTGCTGATCATGATGCTATTCTAAACAAATCCTATTTGCCAGCACATGTTCTGGAAACCTTTATTTTCTCACTTTTCATGGGTCTGCCTCAATGGCTCAAACTTTGTAACTACATCGGCTCCTACCATCTCCCCTGACAGCACTGTCTCGGCACCGTCTCCCTGTGTATCAAAATAAAAACCCTTTCCTCATACATTTCTTTTAAAGTTAGCCCCTCTCACCTTGAGCCTATTGTCTCTAGTTTTTAACGTTTCCAACCTGGGAAAAAGACTCTGACTACCTGCCCTGTCTGTGACTCTCAGTTTTAGATACTCCTATCAGGTCGCCCCTTAACCTCTATGATTGAGCAAGAACATCCAATTTTGTTCAACCTCTCATTATAGCTAATCTACTCCAATCAAGGAGTCGAGTAGACCTGGTTCTGAAAAAGAGTGACTGGAGTGGAAACGTTAACTCTGATTTTTCTCCACAGATGCTGCCAGCCCTGCTGACATTTTCCAGCAATTTCTGTTTTTCATTGGGTCTAGGAGTTGGGCAGTCATGTTGAGGTTGTACACGACATTGGTGAGGCCTCTTCTGGATTACTATTTCTGGTTCTGCTCGCTCAGTTAAAGGAAGGATATTACTGAGCTGGAGACGGTTCAGAAGAGATTTACCAGCAGGTTGCCAGTATGAAAGGATTGAATTAAAAAGAAAGGCTGGATAAGTTGGGACTTTTTTCAGTGAAGCAGAGGAGTCTGAGGTACCATTACAGAAGTTCACAAAATCATGAGGGCTAAAGATAGGTGTATTTTCCCTAGGGTAGAGATTTTAAGTCTAGGGGCACATTTCTAAGGTGAGAGGAGAGAGATTTTAATAATACATGAGACACAAATGTTGTCTTTACACAGAGGGTGGCTCACATGTAGAACAAACATGCTGAGGAAATGGTGGATGTGGGCCCAATTACAATTTTAAAAAACATTTGGACAGTCCTTGAGAGGAAAGGTTGAGGGATATAGGCCAGGAGCAGGGAGACGAGACTGGTTTAGTTTGGGATTGATGTACTGCAGGGACTGGTTGGGCCAAAGGGTCTGGTTCCACGATTTTAAGTCCTGATAGACCTGTTCTGCACACTGTCCAAAGCCTGACATCCTTTTTATAATGCAGTGACCAGAACTGCACACAGTACTCTAAATGTAGCCCCAGCAAAGTCTTCTATAGCTGCAAATAACTTGCCAACAGATATACATAGTGCCCCAAAAGCTGACGGTAAGCATGCCATATGTCTTCTTTCCCACCTTAGCCATTTGTGTTACTACTTTCAGGGAATTATGGACTTGGAACCCCAAGATCCCTTTGTATATCAATGCTCCCAAGGCCATTTACAGTACACATTCCTCTTGTCTTCGACCTTGTGAAATGCAACACACCTTATCTGGGTTAAACTCCATTGGCCAATCTCTGCCCACATTTCCAGATAATCTGTATCCTGCTGCATCTTTTGCTATCCTTCCTCACTATTCACAGCTCTTCCAATTCCAATGTCATCTGCAAATTTACTAGTCAGACCACCAACATTTCCATAAGACCATAAGACATAGGAGTGGAAGTAAGGCCATTCTGCCCATCGAGTTCACTCCACCATTTAATCATGGCTGATGGGCATTTCAACTCTACTTCCCTGCACTCTCCCCGTAGCACTTGATTCTTTGAGAGATCAATAATTTATCGATCTCTGCCTTGAAGACAGTTAACGTCCCGGCCTCCACTGCGCTCCGTGGCAACGAATTCAACAGGCCCACCACTCTCTGGCTGAAGAAATGTATTCTCATTTCCATTTTAAATTTACCCCCTCTAATTCTAAGGCTGTGCCCACGTGTCCTAGTCTCCCCATCTAACGGAAACAACTTCCCAGCATCCAACCTCTCCAAGCCATACATTATCTTGGAAGTTTCTATTAGATCTCCCCTCAACCTTCTAAACACTAATGAATACAATCCCAGGATCCTCAGCCGTTCATCGTATGTTAAACCTACCATTTCAGGGATCATCCGTGTGAATCTCCGCTGGACACGCTCCAGTGCCTGTACGTCCTTCCTGAGGTGTGGGACCCAAAATTGGACACAGTATTCTAAATGGGGCCTAACTAGAGCTTTATAAAGTCTCAGAAGCACACTGCTTTTGTATTCCAAACTTCTTGAGATAAACTAATATTGTAATAGATATACATGATCTAAATCATGTATATCTATTACAAACAACAGAAGTCCCCACCCTAATCCTTGCAAATATCACTGGTCATAGGCCTCCATCTATGGCCAAGCAAACTTTGTATCCAGCTTGTCAACTCATCATGGATTCCATGCAACTTGATTTTCTCAATCAACCTACCATGCAGGACCTTGTTAAATGCTTTACTGAAGTGTATATCAACAATAGCCACTGCTTTACCTTCAATCATCTTTGTCACTTCCTCAAAATCTCAATTAGGAACAGAATAGGGCCCTTTAAAGATCAGCAAGGCCACCTATGTGTAAAACCGCAAGAAGTGGGGGAGATACTAACTGAGTATTTTGCATCACTTTTTATTGTGGAGAAGGATATGGAAGCTAGAGAATACGAGGAAATAAATAATGACACCTTGAAAAATTTTCATGTTACCATGGAAGAGATGCTGGACATCCGAAAAATCAATAAGGTGGATATATCCCTGGGACCTGACCAGGTGCAGTCTAGAACTTTATAGGAAGTGAGGGAAGTGATTGCTCAGCCACTTGCTGAGATACTTATATCAGCAATAGTTACAGGTGAGCTGCTGGAAGACTGGAGGTTCGCAAACGTGGTGCCACTATTTAACAAAGGGATGTGAGGAAAAGCCAGGGAACTATAGACTGGTGAGCCTGACATCAGTCACATGCAAGTTTTTAAGGGGATCCTGAGGGATAGCACTGACATGCATTTTGGAAAGACAAAGACTGTTTAGGGATGTCAACATGGCTTTGTGTGTGGGAGATTGTGTATCACGAACTCACTTTGGTTTTTGAAGCAGCAGCGAAGAGTATTCACAAAGGCACAGAGCAGGGGATGTGATCTAATATGAACGACAGTAAGGCATTCATCATGGTTCCATGTGGTGCACTGACTAACAAGGTTATATCATAATAGTGAGAACTAGCCATTTGGATACAGAACTGGCTCAAAAAGTAGGAGACAGAAGTTGACAGTGCAGTGTTGCTTTACAGACTGAAGGCTTGTGACCAGCAATGTGCCATAGGGATCAGTGCTGGCTCCACTGCTATTTTGTCATTTATATAAATGATTTGGATGTGAACAAGAGGGTATGGTTTGCAGATGATACCAACACTGATGGACAGCCAAGAAAGTTGACTGAGTATAATGGAACCTTGATCAGATGGACTGAGAAGTGGCAGATCGAGCTTAATTTAGATAAATGTAAAGAGCTGCATTTTGGGAAGGCAAATTACAGCAGGTCTTGTACATTTAATGGTAAGGTCCTGGGGAGTGTCGCTGAACAAAGTCGTTGGGGTGCACGTTCATAATTCCTTGAAAGTCGAGTCACAGGTAACACGATAGTAAAGGCAGAGAAAACAAGGACTGCAGATGCTGGAGTCAGAGACAATACAGGGTGGAGCTGAAGGAACACAGCAGGCCAGGCAGCATCAGAAGAGCAGGAAAGTTGATGATTTGGGTCAGGACCCTTATTCAGAAATGGGGATGGGGAAGGAAGTGTGAAATAAAGAGAGAGGAGAGTGGGGTGGGGAAGCTAGGTAGGATGGCGATGGGTGCGTGCAGGTAGGGAATGGTGGGGAATGGTCAGTGGGATGGGTGGCGTGGTTGGTGGGAGAGATGATGCACAGGTTGTGTCAAGTCAAGGTGGCAGGGATGAGACCAGGTGTGGGGAGATTTTAAAACTGGCAAATTCCATGTTTAGGCCATCGGGCTGTAGGCCCGATGAGGCAGAAATTAAGGTGTTGCTCCTCCAGTTTGTGGTTGGTGTCATTGTGGCACTGGAGGAGGCCCAGAATGGACATGTCACCCAGGCAGTGGGAGGGGGAGTTAAAATGGCTGGCAACCAGATGGTGTTGTCATTTGTCGCTTACAGAACACGGATGCTCTACAAAACAGTCCCAAGAGTCAACACTTGGTCTCACAGATGTACAAGAGGGTACATCGGGAGCAGCAGATCCAGTAGACTAAATTGGCAAATGTACTGGTGAACCCCTGTCTCAGATGAAAGGTTTACATTGAGCCTTGAATGGAGGTGAGGGGGTTGCTGTCGCACTTCCTGAGGTTGCAGGAGAGGTGCCAGTTAATTTACGCTATTCAGACAGCATGGATAAGTTGGACTGAAGAGTCTGTTTCTGTGCTGTGTATCTCTATGACACTGTGACTATGTTAGCTGGGGTAAGTTGGCACTGTGGAGCAGATGAGGGAATTTTGGAGTGAGCAATCCCTACGAAAGGCAGATAGGGGTAGGGAGGGAAATCTCTCTTTAGTTGTCAGATCAGATTGTAGATGGCAAAATTGGCAGAGAATGATATATTGGATGCAGAGGTTGGTAGGGTGATATGTGAGGACAACATGCATTCTGTCCTGAATTTTGTTGGGGGAAGGGGGTTTGAGAGCAGAAGTGCAGGGAATGCTAGAGACGAAATTGATGGCATTTTTGATCACTGAACAGGGAAGTTGTGATCTTTGAAATAGGAGGACATCTGATGACTGGGAGTGGAACACTCCACCTTGGGAGCAGATGTGCAGGGACGGAGGTGGAGGAACTGGGTGTAGGGGATCGCATTCTTGCACGAGGGTGGGTGAGAGGAGGTGTAGTGCAGGTAGCTGAGAGAGTCAGTGGGCTTGCAATAGATGTCAGTTTCAAAGGTGGTTACCAGATATGGAGATGGAAAGGTTCACGAAGGAGAGGGAGGTATCAGAGACGGTCCAGGTGAATTTGAGGTTGGGGTGAAAGGTATTAGTAACGTGGATTTTACCAGTTTCAAAATCTCCCCATCCTGAGCCTCGTCCCATGACCATCTCTCATCCCCACCTCCTTGCCCTCCCACTTCACTGACCAGTCCCCACCAATCCCTACCTGCACTCACCTATCACCACCTACCTTCCCAAGCCTCACCCCTCCTCTTTATATTTTTTTCTCTTTATATTTTATCCTTTCCCCTCCCCATTTCCAAAGAAGGGTCCCAACCTGAAATATCAACTTTCCTGCTCTCTGATGCTGCCTAGCCTGCTATGATACTCCAGCTCCAAACTGTTATCCCCGACTCCAGCGTCTGCAGTTCTTACTATATGAATAAAGCTGAACTATTCAAGCTCCTCGTGGGAGCATGAGGCAGTGCCGATGCAGTAGTAGAGGGCCTCCTCTACATTGTTGAGAGGTGACCATCTTGTCGAGCATCTACATTCTGTCCGTGACAAATGACAACACATTCCAGTAGCCAACTATTTTAACTCCCCCTCCCACTCCTACTCCCTGAGTGATATGTCCATCCTGGGCATCCCCCAGTTCCACAATGACACCACAGGAGGAGCAACACCTCATATTCTGCCTTGGGAGTCTACAGCCCGATGGCCCAAACATGAAACTCACCAGTTTTAAAATCTCCCTGTGCCTGGCCTTATCCTCTGTCCAACCATCTCTCTCATCCCCACCTCCTGGACCTGATACAACCTGTCCATCTTCTCTCCCACCAACCACCCCACAGACCAATCCTGACCACTCCCTACCTGCACTCACCTATCACCATCCTACCTACTTTCCCCAGCCCTACCCTTTCTCTCTATTTCCCAGCTCCCTTCCACCCTCTCCATTTCTGAAGAAGGGTTCTGACCTGAAATGTCAACTTTCCTACCTGGCCTGCTGTGTTCCTCCAGCTGCACACTGTGTTCATAGTGGTAAAGGCGTTTGGTTTGCTTGACTTCATTGGTCAGTGCATTGAGGTCACGGTGTGGCTGTACAGGGCATTGGTTAGGCCACTTTTGGAATACAGTGTTCAAATCTGGTCACCTTACTATTGGAGGGATGTTGCAAAACACGAAAGGTTTCAGTATAGATTTACAAGCGTGTTGCTAGGTTTGAAGGTTTGTAGTTATCGGAAAGAGGCTAGGGCTATTTTCCCTGGAGTGTCAAAGGCTGAAGGGTGACTTTGCAGAAAATCATAACGGGCACGGAAAAGGTGAGCAGAGTACAAAACTAGAGGACATAGGTTTAAGGTGGCAGGGGATTTAAAAGGGACTGAAGTGGCAACTTTTTCATGCATGGTGTTGTGATTGTACCAGCTTCCACAATATTCAAAGGCAGCTGGATGAATACAATAATAGGAAGGGTTTAAGAGGGTATGAGCTAAATGCTGGCAAAGTGTTCGGCACACTGCAATGCTTCAGTGAATCGTGGTGCAACTGGAGGAACAACATCTCATCTTCAGACTAAGCACCTTACAACCTTCTGGACTTAATATTAAGTTCAACACATTCAAACTGGACCCACTTCCATTCCTTTCTTTTAGCTTAACTTGTTACTTTCTCTGTCAACATATCCTCTCTTCTCCCTCCACCCCAGTGGCACTGTCTGTTCTTTCAAGTCTGGCAGTTAGATACACACATTCTGCTCTTCTCACATACCAATCACTTAGTTTGAACTATCAACATCCTTTCACCTCCAGCACTCCACACACGCCACCAACCCACCACTGCATAAACGCTGCTGACTCCACACTTCACATCAGCCTTGACGAACAATCACCTAGACTCAAAACATTAGTTTGCTTTGTCTCCATGGATGCTGCCTGAGCTGCTGTGACTTGCAGCAGATTTTAGTTTCAGAACCAACTCCAGCATCTTAAGTACCAAAAATAGAAACCGCTGGAAAAGCTCGCAAGTCTGGCAGCACCTGTGCAGGAAATCAGAGCGAACGTTTCGAGCGGAGTAATGTTTCCTAATAAACCTGTTAATGTCGATTCCGTTTCAGATCAAGTGACCCATCCTCAGAACTGACGGTAGCTAGGTTTATATGCAGAAGATAGGGTGGGGTGAGGGAGTAAGGAGTAAATGTTACGTGGGGATAGGACCCAATGAGAGAGAGAACAGTTGGACAGACAAAAGAGTGGATAATGATCTGGGTAGGAGGGCAAATACATGTTAATGGGGGCTACTAGCACTGAACAATGTGTGGTGTGTAATAGCAGGCTGTGACAACAAGGCCTGGTTGGAGTAAGGACATGGGAGAGCTCAAGCCCTAAAATTATTGAATTCAATATGAAGTCAGGAAAGCTGCAGGGTCCCTAGGTGGAAAATGATCTTCCATCTTGTGCTGAGCTCCGCTGGAGCATTGCAACAAGCATGAGACAGAGATGTTGGCCAAGGAACAGACCGGTATGTTGATGTGGCAGGCAACTGGAAGTTCAGGTCTTTTTTTTGCAAACAGAACACATGAGTTCTGTAAAGCGCTCAACCAATCTATGTTTTCTTTCGATGTAAACTAGCCCACATTATGAGCAGCAAACGCAGTAGACTAGATTGTCAAGTGCACAGAAAGTGCTGGATACCAAGGATACAGAAAGTAATCGGACAGGTGTTGCACCTTCCATGGTTGCAGTGGAAGGTGTTGGGAGTGACAGGAGGGTGGATTATGGTGTCCCGGAAGAAGGCTGACAAGGGATGGGAGTATGTGCCCGTTGGTGGCATCTCACTGAAAGTGACAGAAATGGCAGCTAATGTTCTTCTGGACAGAAATGGGCAGTCTCCTTGGTATCCAAGGTACAAATAGGTGAGTTTTGTGGAACAGGAGTAGGCAGAAACAATAGGTCTGCCCGGCCAGTCCTGTTTCTGAATTTTGGGAAGGAGATAGAAGTATGGGGTGAGAGGTGATCAGTCTGGAGGCAACGATAACAAGGTGTAGAGCTGGATGAATACAGCAGGCCAAGCAGCATCATAGGAGCAGGAAAGCTGCCGTTTCGGGCCTAGACCCTTCTTCAGAAAAATTCTTCAGTCTGGAGGCAGTTTTGGTTGGGGAGGTTTCACCCCATGAAATGAGGTTGGTGACCATGGTTAACATGGTGGCCTGATGAAGCAGTATGAGCAGCAGGAAGAGCAGGAGCTTGGACCAGAGGCCTGTCTGGAAAGGGTGAGTCAGTGGTTTAAAACTTTAAAAGCTTATCTCGAGTGTCGGAGCCCTCCATTTCTGTTTCCAGCAGCAGGATTTATAATAATCTAGCAAGCAACAATTTGATAGTCAACATGGATTCGTCAAGGGCAAGTAATGTTTCACAAATCTCTGAGTTTTTTGAGAAGGTGACCAAGCATGTGGATGAGGGTAGGGCAGCTGGCGTAGCATACATGGGCTTCAGTAAAGCCTTTGATAAGTTTCCACATGGTAGGCTATTTGAGAAAATGTGGACGCATGGGATTGAGGAAGATTTAGCAGTTTGGTTTAGAGACTGGCTTTCTGTAAGAAGACAACGAGTGGTAGTTGATGGAAAATATTCAGCCTGGAGTCCAGTTACTAGTGGTGTGCCATAAGGATCTGCTTTGGGACCACTGCTGTTTGTCATTTTTATAAATGACTTGAACGCAGGCATAGGTGGATGGGTTAGTAAGTTTGCAGATGACACTAAAGTCAGTGGAGTGGTAGACAGTGTGAAGAATGTTGCAGGAAGACTTGCATAAACTGCAGAATTGGGCTGAAAGTTGGCAAATGGAGTTTAATGTGGATAAATGTGAGGTGATTCACTTTGGGAAGAATAATAGGAAGGCAGAATACTGGGTCAATGGAAAGATTCTTGGTAGAGTGGATGTGCAGAGGGATCTTGGTGTCCATGTACATAGATCCCTGAAAGTTGCCACTCAGGTTGATAGTGCTGTTAACAAGGCATACGGTGTGTTAGGTTTTATCGGTAGAGGGATTGAGTTCCGGAGCCGTCTGGTCATGCTGCAACTGTACAAAATGCTAGTGCGGCCTCACTTGCAATATTGTGTACAGTTCTGGTTATCCCATTACATGAAGGATGTGGAAGCATTGGAAAAGGTGCAAAGGAGACTTACCAGGATGTTATCAGAGATAATGGGAACTGCAGATGCTGGAGATTCCAAGATAATAAAATGTGAGGCTGGATGAACACAGCAGGCCAAGCAGCATCTCAGGAGCACAAAAGCTGACGTTTCGGGCCTAGACCCTTCATCAGAGAGGGGGATGGGGGGAGGGAACTGGAATAAATAGGGAGAGAGGGGGAGGCGGACCGAAGATGGAGAGTGAAGAAGATAGGTGGAGAGGGTGTAGGGAGGGGATAGGTCAGTCCAGGGAAGACGGACAGGTCAAGGAGGTGGGATGAGGTTAGTAGGTAGCTGGGGGTGCGGCTTGGGGTGGGAGGAAGGGATGGGTGAGAGGAAGAACCGGTTAGGGAGGCAGAGACAGGTTGGACTGGTTTTGGGATGCAGTGGGTGGGGGGGGGGGGGGGGGGGGGGGGGGAAGAGCTGGGCTGGTTGTGTGGTGCAGTGGGGGGAGGGGATGAACTGGGCTGGTTTAGGGATGCAGTGGGGGAAGGGGAGATTTTGAAACTGGTGAAGTCCACATTGATACCATATGGCTGCAGGGTTCCCAGGCGGAATATGAGTTGCTGTTCCTGCAACCTTCGGGTGGCATCATTGTGGCAGTGCAGGAGGCCCATGATGGACATGTCATCTAAAGAATGGGAGGGGGAGTGGAAATGGTTTGCGACTGGGAGGTGCAGTTGTTTATTGCGAACCGAGCAGAGGTGTTCTGCAAAGCGGTCCCCAAGCCTCCGCTTGGTTTCCCCAATGTAGAGGAAGCCGCACCGGGTACAGTGGATGCAGTATACCACATTGGCAGATGTGCAGGTGAACCTCTGCTTAATGTGGAATGTCATCTTGGGGCCTGGGATGGGGGTGAGGGAGGTGGTGTGGGGACAAGTGTAGCATTTCCTGCGGTTGCAGGGGAAGGTGCCGGGTGTGGTGGGGTTGGAGGGCAGTGTGGAGCGAACAAGGGAGTCACGGAGAGAGTGGTCTCTCCGGAAAGCAGACAGGGGAGGGGATGGAAAAATGTCTTGGGTGGTGGGGTCGGATTGTAAATGGCGGAAGTGACGGAGGATAATGCGTTGTATCCGGAGGTTGGTAGGGTGGTGTGTGAGAACGAGGGGGATCCTCTTGGGGCGGTTGTGGCGGGGGCGGGGTGTGAGGGATGTGTCGCGGGAAATGCGGGAGACGCGGTCAAGGGCGTTCTCAATCACCGTGGGGGGAAAGTTGCGGTCCTTAAAGAACTTGGACATCTGGGATGTGCGGGAGTGGAATGTCTTATCGTGGGAGCAGATGCGGCGGAGGCGGAGGAATTGGGAATAGGGGATGGAATTTTTGCAGGAGGGTGGGTGGGAGGAGGTGTATTCTAGGTAGCTGTGGGAGTCGGTGGGCTTGAAATGGACATCAGTTACAAGCTGGTTGCCTGAGATGGAGACTGAGAGGTCCAGGAAGGTGAGGGATGTGCTGGAGATGGCCCAGGTGAACTGAAGGTTGGGGTGGAAGGTGTTGGTGAAGTGGATGAACTGTTCGAGCTCCTCTGGGGAGCAAGAGGCGGCGCCGATACAGTCATCAATGTACCGGAGGAAGAGGTGGGGTTTGGGGCCTGTGTAGGTGCGGAAGATGGACTGTTCCAAGTGGAACAGTCCATCTTCCGCACCTACACAGGCCCCAAACCCCACCTCTTCCTCCGGTACATTGATGACTGTATCGGCGCCGCCTCTTGCTCCCCAGAGGAGCTCGAACAGTTCATCCACTTCACCAACACCTTCCACCCCAACCTTCAGTTCACCTGGGCCATCTCCAGCACATCCCTCACCTTCCTGGACCTCTCAGTCTCCATCTCAGGCAACCAGCTTGTAACTGATGTCCATTTCAAGCCCACCGACTCCCACAGCTACCTAGAATACACCTCCTCCCACCCACCCTCCTGCAAAAATTCCATCCCCTATTCCCAATTCCTCCGCCTCCGCCGCATCTGCTCCCACGATAAGACATTCCACTCCCGCACATCCCAGATGTCCAAGTTCTTTAAGGACCGCAACTTTCCCCCCACGGTGATTGAGAACGCCCTTGACCGCGTCTCCCGCATTTCCCGCGACACATCCCTCACACCCCGCCCCCGCCACAACCGCCCCAAGAGGATCCCCCTCGTTCTCACACACCACCCTACCAACCTCCGGATACAACGCATTATCCTCCGTCACTTCCGCCATTTACAATCCGACCCCACCACCCAAGACATTTTTCCATCCCCTCCCCTGTCTGCTTTCCGGAGAGACCACTCTCTCCGTGACTCCCTTGTTCGCTCCACACTGCCCTCCAACCCCACCACACCCGGCACCTTCCCCTGCAACCGCAGGAAATGCTACACTTGTCCCCACACCTCCTCCCTCACCCCCATCCCAGGCCCCAAGATGACATTCCACATTAAGCAGAGGTTCACCTGCACATCTGCCAATATGGTATACTGCATCCACTGTACCCGGTGCGGCTTCCTCTACATTGGGGAAACCAAGCGGAGACTTGGGGACCGCTTTGCAGAACACCTCCGCTCAGTTCGCAACAAACAACTGCACCTCCCAGTCGCAAACCATTTCCACTCCCCCTCCCATTCTCTTGATGACATGTCCATCATGGGCCTCCTGCACTGCCACAATGATGCCACCCGAAGGTTGCAGGAACAGCAACTCATATTCCGCCTGGGAACCCTGCAGCCATATGGTATCAATGTGGACTTCACCAGTTTCAAAATCTCCCCTTCCCCCACTGCATCCCTAAACCAGCCCAGTTCATCCCCTCCCCCCACTGCACCACACAACCAGCCCAGCTCTTCCCCCCCCCCCACCCACTGCATCCCAAAACCAGTCCAACCTGTCTCTGCCTCCCTAACCGGTTCTTCCTCTCACCCATCCCTTCCTCCCACCCCAAGCCGCACCCCCAGCTACCTACTAACCTCATCCCACCTCCTTGACCTGTCCGTCTTCCCTGGACTGACCTATCCCCTCCCTACACCCTCTCCACCTATCTTCTTCACTCTCCATCTTCGGTCCGCCTCCCCCTCTCTCCCTATTTATTCCAGTTCCCTCCCCCCATCCCCCTCTCTGATGAAGGGTCTAGGCCCGAAACGTCAGCTTTTGTGCTCCTGAGATGCTGCTTGGCCTGCTGTGTTCATCCAGCCTCACATTTTATTATCTTACCAGGATGTTGCCTGGTTGGGAGCAAAGGTCTTATGAGGAAAGGCTGAGGGACTTGGGTCTGTTCTCATTGGAGAGAAGGCTAAGGAGGGATTTAAAAGAGACATACAAGTTGATCAGGGGATTAGATAGAATGGACAGTGAGAGTCCTTTTCGTAGGATGATGATGTCAGCTTGTACAGGGGGCATAGCTGTAAATTGAGGGGTGATAGATTTAAGACAGATGTCAGAGGCAGGTTCTTTACTCAGAGTGGTAAGGGCATGGAATGTCCGGCCTGCCAATGTAGTTAACTCAGCCACATTAGGGGCATTTAAACAGTCCTTGGATAAGCATATGGATGACGACGGGGTAATGTAGGGGGATGGGCTTAGATTAGTTCATAGGTCAGCGCAACATCGAGGGCCGAAGGACCTGTTCTTGCGCTGTATTGGTCTATGTTCTATTGACGGGTGATGGTCCGGAAGAAGAGAGGAGGAGGTATTTGAGGGCTGACACTCAGCCTCTGCATTGCAGAGGTCAGGCTGCAACAGCGCCACCCTTACCAGCAGGCTTAATTAGCAAAGTCAGGGTTGGATCCAAGAGCACGGAGTACAGTCAGTTCCCTGGAGGAGAAGCTGGAAGTAGGTTGTGGGGGTGGGAAAGAGAAATTGAGGCGACGAGAAAAATGATACGTCGACGGCTCTGAATAAACGGACTGAGTTCAAGTACAAAGCCAGAGAGAAGGAGAACAGCCGGAGGGTGAGTCTTGGAGCTGGGAGTAAAGTCGGTGGTTCGGGGAGAGGGGTCTTGTCAGACACGGGCACAAAGGAGAAGGCAGAGCATTAATTTGCTCCGGCATTGTTTGTTCGGTCCTCCGAAAACCACCCCCTGTTTCCTATTAGTCCGGAGCTGCTGTCAATCACTGGTTCCCATCGTGAGCTGGAGCATGTTCAAGGCAGGCCTCACGGTTGGAGTCAAAACGGTCGGGCCTATTTGTGTGATAACCTGGTGAGGCCGCCTCAGAGAAAACAGACATAGGTTGCCGAGGGTTCACACACTCTCCCGGACGAGAATACAGTGAGTACCGACTGAAACCTACCTTCGCGGCGTTTAATCAGACAGCAGCCTCTCGGATGGCTCGCTCACAACAACCGAGCACAGGGCCGCCCCCTTCACTGGAGCGGGTCAACAGCGCCGTGCATGCGCAAAGTGGTGATGGCACCGCCTCTCGGTCGCTCCCATTGGTGGGAGGACCAGCCGCCCCAGCTCGGTCCTCCAGGCTCTCCCCATCTTCCTATTGGTCGGCAGCAGTCGATCAGTCAGTTTGAATGTGAGTTACTGAATGTGCAGTGAGATCCCTGGTGCACTGTCTCCAGTCGTTCCAAATTATCTAAAGGGAAATATCCAACACACTGGAATTGGAGAGTGGGCATTTTGAGCATTAGAAGGTTAGGAGAAGAAAGTGTTGTATAAAAAAAACTGGACAACAAAACCAAAGAACTGCGGATGATGGAAATCAGTAAAGAAAACGAAATGCAGCATCTGTGGAAAGAAAGCACACCTAACGTTTTGGATCTAGTGACTCTGCAGAGGTGGTAGGAGTGATAATGGGAACTGCAGATGCTGGAGAATCTGAGATAACAAGGTGTAGAGCTGGATGAACACAGCAGGCCAAGCAGCATCAGAGGAGCAGGAAAGCTGACGTTTCGTCAGCTGAATGGACCATTCAGAATTTCTGAAGAAGGGTTCAGACCCGACACGTCGTCTTTCCTGCTCCTCTGATGCTGGTTGGCCTGCTGTGTTCATCCAGTTGTCCACCTTGTTATCTCGCTCTTTCCGCAGAATTTTTATTTGTAATTGGCTCAACAGCAGATGGAGCTGGATATACTTCCCCTACCTGTGTGCAACAGGGAGAACTGAAGCTTTTATTATTTGCCCCAGAGCCCAGGTATGAGATGTGTTACAAGTGAACTCGCTTTTGTAATTTTTTGACGTCATAAATTAACGTACCGTTTTCCTGTGATGTCACTGTTTTGATTTGTTTCCCAGTCGTCAGTCCCCGGAAGGCGCAAGCTGTCAAACTAGGAATCCTCTCTGCTCAGCTGAAGGTGAAGAATGTAGCCTTACGAACAATAAACTCCGTAAAATGACCTTACAAATCATGGGCAAGGCAAAAAACAAAAAAAAAATGCACTTGTTAGCGAGTTTTGAGAAGATTTGTAGCTCAGGTTGGGTTTCTGGATGTGAGTTTGCTCGCTGAGCTGGAAGGTTAGTTTTCAGATGTTTCGTCACTTTTTTTTATTTGAAAAAATATACTTTATTCATGGAACGTACAAAAAAAAATTTATACACCTACCCAGTCATGCAAGTCGCTCCGGGTTACCTAGGGGGTACGTACACCAACTAAAGGCAGAATAAAAACAACGAAGAAAAAAAAACAAAGCAAAGAAAATACCCCGGCAGTCGTCTCCCCGCACAGTCCCCGTTGGCCCCCACACCAGTTGGGGAAGGCACCAACTGGGCCCAGTTACCAGACAGGGCCCTTTTTTCTATTCTGGACGAGGGGTTTCATACCGTGGTCTTTCCCCACCGTGCCTTGGCAGCGGCTGCCCCAAGCTTTAGCGCGTCCCTCAGCACGTAGTCCTGGACCTTGGAGTGCGCCAGTCTGCAACACCCGGCCGGGGTCAGTTCTTTCAGCTGGCAGACCAGCAAGTTGTGGGCAGACCAAAGAATGTCTTTCACCGCATTGATAGTCCTCCAGGCTCGGTGTGCGTCCCGGGAAACAGCCCGTAGAGCACGGAGTCCCGTGTCACGGAGCTGCTTGGGACGAACCTCGACAAATACCACTGCATCCCCCTGCCAAGAGGTCCGGGTAGTCTGGCAGTCATTTCGGAACATTATTCCAACGAGCCACCACACACTGCAGCACAGAGGAACTACAAAGAGCAGAAGAAAATCACCTGTACAGCGTATTCAAAAAGAACGGGTGCCCAATGAACACAGTCCGCCGATTCCTCAGCAACAAACCCAAACAAACAATGAAAACGGGCCCAGAAACCATAACCACTCTCCCCTACATCAAAGACATTTCCGAAATGGCTGCCAGATTATTCGGACCTTTTGGCATCGGGGTAGCCCACAAACCCACCAACACATTAAAACAGCAGCTAATGAACTTAAAAGACCTGATACAGACAACAAGCAAAACGAACATCATCTACAAAATACCTAGCAAGAACGGTGACAAACACTACATTGGACAAACAGGCAGAAAGCTAACCACCGGGATACATGAACATCAACTAGCCACAAAACGACATAACCCACTATCACTCGTATCCTTACATACAGATGAGGAAGGACACCACTTTGATTGGGACAACACATCCATCCTAGGACAAGCCAAACAGAGACACGCACGAGAATTCCTAGAAGCATGGCATTCCAACCAGAACTCCATCAACAAACACATTGATTTGGAGCCAATCTACCATCCTCTGAGAAAAAGAACAGGAAATGACATCACCAACCCAAGGAAACCTAAACAGATAAATAGAAAGCGGGACATAACACCAGCGCTTCGTCGGAGGCTCACTGATGATGTTACCTAGAATGGTGATGAAACATCTGGGAACAAACCTTACAGCTCAGTGAACCAGCTTACATCTGGAACAAAATAAAGACCCACTCTCTTGTGGACCAAGAGGAGGAGAGCGCTGTGTTGGAGGTGAAAGGAGGACGTCGGGTTGGCTGTGCACCCTTGCGACCAGTGGATCTTAATGCTGGCTTCGGCCTAACGCTGGTTCAGGGGATCAGCCAACCTGCAATGATGACTGTGGCAAGTGCTCATGCCCCAGGTCAGGGGGTTCGGAACACCATCTGTGTTTCCGTGAAGAAGGTGAATGAAGGTGCACCTGTGGATCGCACCTTCTTCGTGAAGAGGGTCCTGTTGGACTGTTGTGGGTTCGCTGCTGCAGACATTTACTGCCTGCAGGATTTTTCCAGAGGAGGTTTTTACGACGTAACCTTCTGGAGTGCCAAGCTTTGTGAGCGCTTCATGGAGGTTTTCAAGGAGGAAGGAGGTGAGGGCCCCCTCTCTGTATTGACCGCTGTCCCGCTGTTTGTGATGCTGGTGCAGAGGAGCCGTATGGTGACTGTACACATGTACAACCCGCATGTGCCAGCAGTTGATGTCCTGACCTTCCTTGGAAGGTACATGAAGGTGGAAGGCGACCTAACCGACAACTTGGACCCCTATGGCATCTGGACCAGTAAGAGGCAGGCCAAGGTGACGCTGAGGATGGGCGCGGACGGGAACATCGTACACCCACCATCCAGCTTCGCGATCGGTGGGAGCAAGGGCTACCTGACCTACGCAGGGCAACCTAAAGTCTGCCATGCCTGTGGTAGGTCAGGTCACGTGGCGGCCGACTGCAAAGCCACCATCTGCAGGGAGGAGGGACACCTTGCCAAGGATTGCCCACGAGAAAAAAGCTGCAACCTTTGCGGGGAAGCAGGCTACCTCTATAGGGCATGCCTGCGGTGGGGGACCACCTACGCCCAGGTTGCCGGCAGGGGCAATGCGGGCCCAGCCCCCGCCGGAGGAGAGGAAGGCACCAGGGCCCTGCAGGGACCCCACTAATGTGCAGGAGGGCCAGGTCGTGCAGGAGTGCCCAGCCCCGCAGGATGGGCCCGAGGCCAACAAAGCGCCCTTGCAGCTTCGCTCCCCCCCCCACCCCCGACAACCCGGAGTCAATGGAGGCGGCAACAGGCGACCCAGGGGAGTGGACAACGGTCCGGAAAGCGAGGAGGAAGGTGCGTCGGCGGGCCCAGGAACCACAACCATCAGGCGGGAAGCGGCATCTACGGGGGGCTATAAGAGCTTCTCCGATGAGGGAGATTCGGAGGGGGCCCACCCAAAGCAGAAGCTAAAGATCTCGAGGGAGAAGGAAAGCAGCACCCCGCTTCCAGGTGACGGGAGGCATCCTGAGGCTCCATCCGACACCCAGCCACGCGCCACTGGGGCAGGAACTTCCAGGCGGGAAGGAGGAAACAGCGCGTCCCCAGCCTGACCCAGAGCCGGACTTCCGTGCCTCCATACCCCCGACGGGGGGATGCCACCCGGAAGGCAGCACGGATGGTTTCCTCTGCCCGGAGAGCATCCAGCAGTTAGCCCGAGCAATGGGCATGAAGGGACAGATGGAGGGGCTGGACCTTGGACTTGGGGAGGGTACTGCAGTCACTGCCCACAATGGGGGTACGAGTTGCGAGCATTAATGTGCGCAGCGTCAAGTCCACGGCGAGATGAGCGTCCATGTTGGCCTACCTGACCACCATCAAGGCGGACCTCCTGTTTCTGCAGGAGTGCGGGATACTGCACCTCGGCAGGTACGGGAAGTGGTCCAGTGCCTGGACCTGTGGGCCTTCGATCTGGTCGGGAGGTAACGACTGTCGTTCCTCGGGCCTGGCTATTCTGCTGCGGGGGCGCAACTTCACCATCTCTCAAGTTTGGGAGGTGGTGGGGGGGCGCCTCCTAGTGGCTGACGTCACCTACAGGAACGCTCCCCTGAGGCTGATCAACGTGTACGCCCCACTGGTACAGAGTGAGCGGTTGGCCGTCCTGCAGCGGCTTCCACCCCTGCTGGCTACCTCCAGGCCGGTCATCCTAGGCGGAGACTTCAACTCCATCATCGATGCAGATGGAAGATCCAGCGTGGGGCAGCGGGTGGGGGCAGTCAACTGGACGTCACGTCCAGATTCCTGATGGGCATGGTGAAGGACGCCAAGCCGCTCAACGTCTTCAACGCCCCTGCAGACGGAGCGCAGCGAAGATACACCTGGTCACGGCCAGACGGGTCTATTCGCTCAAGGATAGACTTCCTGTTTGTGTCACGGGCATTCTCGGTCAGGTCCACCGGCGTCGAGCCGGCGTTCTTCTCTGACCACTGCCTCCTGCTGGCCGACTGTCACTTACAAGACGACCAGCCGGCCGGCAAGGGGACGTGGAAGCTCAACATGACTCTGTTGACCCCAGCGAACGTCAAGGAGCTTAAGAGAAAGTACGCCGGTTGGAGAACCGTGAAACCCCTCTTTGAGTCTCCGGGCGACTGGTGGGAGACGGTGAAGGAGAACATCGAGAGGTTCTTTGTCCTCAAGGGTGTTCGAAAGGTGAGAGAGAGGCGGGGAAAGCTGTCGCGACTCCAGAAAAGGGTGCAGAACCTGCTCTTTCTGCAGTTGATGGGGGTTGATGTCACGGAGGACCTCCACGAGGTGAGGGGCCAGCAAGCCTCGCTCTTCGCCGCGGAGGTCTCCAAGATAATCTTCCGGTCCAGGGTCCGCACGTGGAGCAAAACGAGACGTGCTCGCGTTTCTTCTTTCAGAAAGTGCACAAAGAGAGCTCTGTGCTTAGCCGGCTGAAGGAGGACGACGGCTCGGTGATGTGGTCTCGGCCCGATATTTTGAGGATCAGCAGATCCTTCTATGCCGGACTGTACGACACGAAGCCCACGGACAGCACGGCCTCCGAGTCGCGCCTGTCGTCTATCATGGAGGTCTTAGACGATGGCACGAGGGAGTGGCTGGACCGGCCGACATCCCTGGACGAGCTGACCAGAGCCCTCAAGTCCTTGGAGAGGAATAGGACTCACGGGAGCGACGGCTTACCGGTCGAGCTGTATTCCGCTTTGTGGGACCTGGTCGGCCAGGATCTGCTGGAGGTGTACGATAGTGCGCTTCGGGCAGGGGAAATTTGCAAGTCCATGAGGAAGGACATCATCACCCTCATTTACAAGAGGGAGGGGGGAGAGAGGAGAAACTAAGAATTGGCGTCACATTTCACTATTGAACGTGGACTACAAAATCCTTGCCAAAGTCATAGCCAACCGGGTTAGGTCTGTCCTGGAGTCAGTGATTCACCCTGACGAAACCTGTGCTGTGCTGGGCAGGAAGATCACTGAGAGCCTCGCACTCATCAGGGATACCATCGCCTACGTACAGGACAGGCGGTTGGACACCTGCCTCGTCAGCCTGGACCAGGAGAAGGCCTTCGACAGGGTCTCTCATGCTTACATGAGGGACGTCCTCTCCAAATTGGGGTTCGGGGAGGGCATCCGCAATTGGATCCGGCTGCTCTAAACCAACATCATTAGTGCATTCTCGATCAACGGGTGGGAATCGGTCGGTTTTCCCGTCAGATCTGGAGTCAGGCAGGGCTGCCCGCGCTCTCCTGCCTTGGTCGTGTGCTGTGTGGAGCCCTTCACCGCATCCATCAGGAAGGACGTGAGCCTGAAGGGCGTGACTATCCCAGGCAGCGGAGGCCTTCAGGTCAAGACCTCCCTGTACATGGACAATGTCGCCATCTTCTGCACCGATCGTCGGTCGGTGAGTAGACTGTTGGATATCTGCGGCCAGTTTGAACTGGCCTCGGGTGCCAAAGTCAGTAGGGGTAAGAGCGAGGTCATGTTCTTCGGGAACTGGGACGACCGCTCCTTCATCCCCTTCACCATCAGGACGGACTACCTGAAGGTGCTGGAGAATGCACTAATGATGTTGGTTTAGAGCAGCCGGATCCAATTGCGGATGCCCTCCCCGATCCTCGGTGGAGCTGGGGCATGCACTAAGACTTGGGAGGAGCGTATCGCCAAACTGAAGCAGAAGCTGTGCAGGTGGACACTCCGGTCCCTCTCCATCGCCAAACTGAAGCAGAAGCTGGGCAGGTGGACGCTCCGGTCCCTCTCCGTCGCAGGTAAGAACCTGGTTGTCAGGTGCAAGGGGCTTTCGGTACTGTTGTATGTGGCGCAGGCCTGGCCTATTCCCTGGACCTGCACCGCTGCGGTCACCCGGGCCATCTTCCACTTCATTTGGGGGTCGAGGATGGACCGGGTCTGCAGGGACACCATGTACAAAGACCTGGAAAATGGTGGAAAGGACGTACCGAACGCCACCCTCGTCCTGACGGCTACCTTTGCGTGTGGCTGCATCAAGCTGTACGTAGATCGTCAGTACGCAAACACCAAGTGTCACTACTGAGGTTCTACCTGTCCCCGGTGTTGCGAAGGATGGGCCTGGCCTCGTTGCCGCGGAACGCTCCGAGTAGTTGGACCGTTCCGTACCACCTGTCCTTCCTGGAAAAATTATTGAAAGGAAACACCTTTGACCACAAGGCCGTCAGGCAGAGGTCAGCACGTAGTATCCTCGAGACCCTTCGGGAAAAGGAGAGGGTGGATCCTGCTGTGTGGTTCCCCACGCAGACTGCCAAAGTCATTTGGCAGAATTCCCCATCGCCAGAACTTTCAAACAAGCACAAGGACATTGCTTGGCTGGCGGTGAGAGGGGCTCTGCCAGTGAGATCCTTTATGCATGCCCGGAATCTCTGCGCCACCGCATGCTGCCCTCGAGGTGGCTGCGGGGGGGACGAGACTGTCCATCACCTCTTTCTGGAGTGCGCCTATGCGCAGGAGGTCTGGAGGGGGATGCAGTGGTATTTGTCGAGGTTCGTCCCGAGCAGCTCCGTGATGCAGGACTCCGTGCTCTATGGGCTGTTTCCCGGGACGCACACCGAGACCAACATCAACTGCGCCTGGAGGACCATCAATGCGGTGAAAGATACTCTTTGGTCTGCCCGCAACTTGCTGGTCTGCCAGCTGAAAAAACTGACCCCAACCGAATGTTGCAGACTGGCGCACTCCAAGGTCCAGGACTACGTGCTGAGGGACGCGCTAAAGCTTGGGGCAGCCACCGCCAAAGCGCGGTGGGGAAAGACCACGGTATGAACCCCCTTGTCCAGAATAGAAAAAAGGGCCCTATCTGGTAACTGGGCCCAGCTGGCGCCTTCCCCAACTGGTCAGGGGGCCAACGGGGACTGTGCGCGGTGACGACTGCCGGGGTATTTTCTTTGCTTTTTTTTTCTTCTTTTTTTTTTCCTTTATTTGGTGTATGTACCCCCTGGATAACCCGGAGCGGCTTGCACGACTGGGTAGGTGTATAAATATGTTTTATTTTTTGTACTTCTTATGAACAAAGTATATTTTTTCAAATAAAAAAAGTGACAAAACGTCTGAAAACTAACCTTCCAACTCAGCAAGCAAACTCACATCCAAAATACCCTTGTGCATAGAATTCGAGTTGTTTTCTTGATTTACAGCAACACCTACTCACACCGGCAGTACCTAATTCTGGATGTGCCTTCCCCTAACTGCTTATGCAAAGTGCAATGATTGTTTTGTTCTTAGTCACAAAGAAACTGTGCTCCTTGTAGTTAAGTAGGCAATAAGGTAGATCATATAATCCCCACTGTGTGGAAGCAGGCCATTCTGGGCATTGAGTTCACACTGACCTTCTGAAAACCATCCTACCCAGACTCATCCCCATTCCCTCTACAATATCCCTGTGACCCTGCTTTTCCCATGGTTAAACCACCGAGCCTGCACATCTTTGGACTTTGGGAGGAAACTGGAGCAACTAGCAGAAACCCCTACACACAGAGACAACGTGCAAACTCCACAAAGTTACCAAGGCTGGGATCAAACCTGGCTTCCTGGTGCCGTGAGGCAGTAGTGCTAAGCACTGAGCCACTGTGCTGCCCAATGATGTTTTGGAGACTTTGAGAGATCTTCAGAATAAACTAATCTTAGATACTTATAAAGACTTGATGTTTAATAGAAAACTGATTCATATATTTTTTTTATCACCAAAAGTTAAACAGACTTGTGCTGTTTATAAATGATAAGACATCATCAGAAAACAGACTCTAGAAAATGTTGTTTGGAGATGGATGTCAGTAACTCAAACTCCCACTCCTAAAGTTACTTGGGAACTCACTGCTGTTTAATCAGTCCTCCTGAACCAGAAAATCCCAATTCACATGCTGTGCAGGTGGATAGTTTATATCCAGTGTAACTGTGTCAATTGTAAAATGATGTTGTGATCAATTCCATGACAGACACAATATTAACATGTTAACTATGATATCAGCAGCTTTAAAAAAAGCAGAGTTTAATAACAAACAGATCAGTGCTGATACATTTTTTTTCATTGATGTAAGTGATTTGGATGTGAAGGAATGGTTAGTAAGTTTGCAGTTGACACCAAAATAGTTGATATGGTAGAGAGTAAAGGATACCTCAGAGTACAACAATCCTTGAACAGATGGGCCAATGGGCCATGAGTAGTAGATGTATTTAATTTAGACAAAAATGAAGTATTGCATTTTGGTCAGGCAAACTGGGGTAGATTAGATTAGATTACCTGTGTGGAAACAGGTCCTTTGGTCCAACAAGTCCGCACTGCCTCTTGAAGCATCCCACCCAAACCCATCCCCCAGAACCCACACACCGCTATGGGCAATTTAATGTGGCTGATCCACCTAGCCTGCACATCTTTGGACTGTGGCAGGAAACCGGAGCGGCCAGAGGAAACCTACATAGGCACGGGGAGAATGTGCAAACTCCACACAGACAGTCGCCTGAGGCTGGAATTGAACCTGGGTCCCTGGTGCTGTGAGGCTGCAGTACTAACCACTGAGCCACCGTGCTAGTAGGGCTTCCAGAGTCAATGGTAAGGCCCTGGGGAGAGTTGCCAAACAAAGACACCTGGAGTGTAGTTGTGTATTTCCTTGACAGTGGAGTCACAGGTAGATAGGGTGGTGAAGAAGACTTTGACGTACTTGCCTTCATTGGCCAGTGCATTGATATACGAGTTGGGACATCATGTTTCAGCAGTAGGTGACATTGGTGAGACCACTATTGAAATACTGTATATAATTCCGGTCCCCCTGCTGTCGGAACGATGTTGTTAAACTTGAAAGTGTACAGAAAAGATTTACAAACATGTTGGTAAGACGTGGGGTGGGAGTGTGTGCTGCATTTAGATATAGGGAGAAGCTGAATAGGTTGGGGCAGTTTTATTTGCGGGCATCGGAGGTTGATGGGTGATTTTATAGAAGTTTATGAAATCATGAGGGGCATAGATAAGTTGAAGAAGGGTTGAGACCTGAAACATCAGCTTTCCTGCTCCTCTGATGCTGCTTGGCCTGCTGTTTTCATCTAGCTCTACACCTTGTTGTCTTAAATAGCCAAGATCTTTTACCCCAGGGTAGGGGAGTCAAAAGCCCAAGTGCACAGGTTTAGATGAGAGGGGAAAGATTTAGAAGGGACCTAAGGGGCAATGTTTTCATGCAGAGGGTGGTGTGTGTATAGAACAAGCTGCCAGAGGAAGTGGTTGAGCCGGGTACAATTTCAATATTTAAAAGCCATCTAGATTGATATATGAATAGATATGAAGTGTTTAGAAGCATACGGGACAGGTAAATGGGATTAGATTAGTTTAGGATATTTGGGTGGTGCAGATGAGTTGGACTGAAGGCTCTGTTACCCTGCTGTATGGGTCTGACTCTGATTCTTTCACTGATGTGACTAAGAGTAAAATCTTTCACCTGTGGTCTTTGTGAATTCATCGGTATTTTAGCAGGATTGGTGACTGAGGAAATCCTTTGCATACACAGAGAAAGAGAGCATATTCTCCCAGCATAATCTCACTGGCGCATTAACACGTTTGATGAAACATAAAAGCTTTTTGCACAGTCGGAGCAGGGGAACAGTTTCTACCCATTGTGTATTTGCTGGTGTACCAGCAAGCTGGATGACTGAGTGAATCCCTTCCCAAACTGGGAGCAGTTGAATGATTTCTCCCCAATGTTTCATTGATGGTATGCCAAAAGGTTTGTTGAATCAATAAAGCTTTTTCCACACACAGAGCAGATGAATGGCCTCTTCTCAATGTGAACTCACTGGTGTACCAGAAAGTGCAATGACCACGTGAACCCCTTCCCACATTCAGAGCAGGTGAATGGTTTTTCCCGTGTGAACTGACTCATATCTCAGCAGCTTGACAACAATTTGAATTCCTCCACAGATTATATTCCTCCACAGCAGGTATATTACCTCTAATCCCATTGCTCTGATTTTGCACACTAACAGTTATGTGGGACATTATCAAAAGTATACTGAAAATCCAAACTTCCCCCACCTATTGTTGTGCTATACCTATTTTACCTGTTATATCCTCAAACACATTCAATAGGTTTGTCAAAATAGCTTCCCTTTTGTAAATCCATGTTGACTTTGTGTAAACTGTTTTGCAACTGCCTGGTTATCACATCCTTCATAACAGACTCCAGCATTTCCTTATGATGATAGACTCATTAGCCTTTGAATCTCAGGGAAATGTTTCCCTCTTCCATCTGGAAAAGCCTGGAAAGAGAGACACACATGTATACACCACAGTGAGTCTTTCAGTGCACTGGCTGGGGAAAGGTCTTTAACTGGGTACACAGCCTGAAAAAAATTGTGATTTTAACAGTGGGGAGAGGCTGTGTACACATTCCATATGAGATTAAGGTTTTAGCCCATCACAAAGCTGGAGAGACAAAAGGACACTCACCTTGAAGAAACTGTGGGAATGTGAGGACATCGGGAAGGAATTCTCTTCATTTAGAATAGAATCCCTACAGTGTGGAAACTGGCCCGTTGGCCCAACAAGTCCACACCAAACCTTGGAGCATCCCACCCAGACCCATCCCCCTATAACGCACCCAATCTACACTCCCCTGAGCATTATGGGCAATTTAGCACGGCCAATCCACCTAACCTGCACATCTTTAGACTGTGGGAGGAAACCAGAGCAAACCCATGCAAGACACAGGGAGAATGTGCAAACTCCACACAGACAGTGGCCCAAAGCTGGAATTGAACCTGGGTTCCTGGTGCTGTGAGGCAGCAGTGCTAACCATTGTGCTGCTCTACATGATGGAGGAACCATTGACTTCTCCCCATATGAGAATACATTCACTCAGTCCTCCATTCTGTTGAAGCATCAGAGTTCACAGCAGGGAGAAACCATTCACCTTGTCATCATTGTCATCATTCATTTTGAGGTACCAGTGAGTTCACAAATGACTACAGTGTGAGGATTTCGTGAGAAGTGATGAACTGACTCCTCTCTGTTCACTCTTCTCCCTGAGTCACAACAAAGATCTCTGTTCCTTTTGCCAGAGGCTGTACCTCCCTCTAATCAAAGTTTTAATTCATTTTGTTGCTCTGATAAGGAGCCAATTATCCAATCCTTCCTTGAAGAAGCAGATTTGTTACCTTTTTAGACCTGAGAAAAGTATGAAAAAATGACTCAATGTTAGACACACAGCTTTCATTCAGTCACTTGAGCTCAAACACACAGCCACATGGTTAAAAGGGAACAATGTTGAAAATAAATAACAAAAGAATACACTTGAGTGTCCTGAGTTTACTTTGATGTTTAACCTCAGTTTAACCTCAGCTGATGTGGTTTTGCTGGTTTCTTGGGATGTGGTGTGATGATTCTTTAAAAGGTGCTTAAAAAAAATTTAAATTCAAATAAGTTGCAATTGACATTTAACAGAAATCAAACATTTATAAAAATAATTTAAGATATGTAATGAAGTTGGTTTCAGTTACATGGGACTCTGAGCATCTAGTTCTTTCCAAGTCACATTTAAAGGTTATTTTGTCCTGCTTTATTTTTAAGCAGAGGTTGTCAAGGCAGAGATACAGAGCTGGCTACTGGCGATGGCTTCACTAAATAATGTGAGCCCTTTAGGCTTTTTTTAGAAAAGTTGGAAGAATGGAAGCAGCTTAACTGGGAGTAACCAGTTCTCTCAGACCAGGCTTTCTAGGGTTTTCTTGGAAAAGTTGGAAGCTTCAGTGAATGATTCCTAGCTGCTTCTTATTCTGAAATCTCTCAATGCATTTTTCCCCTCCTGGTTTGGAGAACTGCTAGTAGGAATCTGTGTCTGAATTTTCCTTTTTACTAGCGGGTGTTTTGAAGGGATGTTATGATATTGGGATAGTTAATTAGTAATAACTACTGCATATACTATTTGGTTACGTTTTCTGATAGTTAAGGTCTTTTAACTTCCTCTTTCTTTAGTTCGTGTTTTAACTATAGTGTTGTTCCAGTTGTAAAGGAAAACACAGTGGGAGCTAAAAAGCTGCACTGGAATGTATCAGAAATGCTGGGAACTGCAGATGCTGAAGAATCCGAGATAACAAAGTATGGATCTGGATGAACACAGCAGGCCAAGTGGCATCTTAGGAGCACAAAAGTTTACGTTTCGGGCCTAGACCCTTCATCAGAAAAGGGGGACTTGACACTCTCCACTCTGTCAACTTCAGTTCCATTGATGTAGATGGGGGCATGTTCGCCTCCTTTCTTTCTGAAGCCAATGATCAGAGAGTGATTGTTTTCATTGCACCACTTCACCAAGTCCTCGATCTCCTTTCTGTATTTTGACTCATTGTTGTTGGATATCTGTCCCACTATAGTGCCATCAGCGAACTTGTACATGGCATTTGTCTGGAATTTGTCAACGCAGTCATGGGTGTATGGGAGTTCAGTAGGGGGCTGAAGACACATCCTTTGGGGTGGGGGCTGCTGAGTTGGGTGTCATTGTGAAGGAGGTGCATTTACCTGTCTTCACTGATTTCAGTTTGTGGTTCAGAAAGCTGTGGATCTAGTTGCAGAGGGCAAAGCTGACACCAAAGTTCAGTCTGGAGGGGATATTGGTGTTGAAGTTGGAGCTGTAGTCAATGAACAGGAGCCTGACGTAGGTGTCTTGGTTGTCCAGATGTTCCAGGGATGAGTGTAGGGCTGGAGATATGGCATCTGCTGTGGACCTGTTATGTCAGTAGACAAATTGTAGTCAGGCAGGTTGGGAAACTGGCATTGATGTGAGCCATGACTAGCCTCTCAAAGCATTTCATTATTGAGGTCAGAGCCACTGCGTGGTAGTCTTTAGGGCATATTTCATGTGCTTTCATAGGTACAGAGCTTATTGAGGTCTCCTTGAAACAATCAGGGACCTTGAATTGTAGGAGGGAGATGTTGGTGAAAACCTCTGCCTGTTTGTCTGCACAGGATCTGAGTGCTCAGCTGGGGACACTGTGAGGCCTATCGCTTTCTTGGATTGACTCCCAGGAAGACTGATCTGACATCTGCAGCAGTTACAAAGGGAACCGGTATGTCTGGGGGTATCAAGTCATTGCACTGCTGGCGTTTTGCTCAAACCAAGAATAGAAAGCATTGAGCACATCAGGGAGGGATGTGTCTTTGTCTTCTGTGCTTCATTTTGTATCCTGTAATATTGTTTAAGTCTTGGTACAGGTGGTGGGAGACCGTTTGGTAGGTTTGATCTTCTAACTTGGTCCAGTACTTCCTTTTGGCATTTCTGATGGCTTTGCGGAGGTCATATCTAGATTTATTGTATTGGTCTGGGTCATCTGACTTGAATGCTGCGTGTCTGGTCTTCAGAAGAGAGTGGATTTCCTAGTTCATCCAGGATCTACGGTTGAGGAATACTGGAATTGACTTCTTTGGTATGCAGTCCTCCACGCATTTACTGATGAAGTCCATGATAGTGGTGGCATACTAATCTAAGTTTTCCACTGAGTATTTGAACAGGTTCAGTTCACCAATTCCAAGCTGTCCCAGACATGGTCTTCCACAGCCTCAGACCAGCATTGTACTTCCCTTTGTGAAGCATCCTCCCGTTTTAGTTTCTGCATTTAAGCTTGTGTCGTCAGGGATGGCTTGTGGTGGTGGAGTATACATAGGTTGAAAGAGGAAAGAGGTCCTGCAGAGTGAGTACAGTAAGTTAGGAAAGAGGCTGAGAAGCAGCGCTTCAAGGGTACAATCTCTAGTTTATTATCAGTGCCCCATGCAAGTGAGGCATGGAATAGAAAGATAGGACAGATGATTGTACAATTAAAAAGTTAATGCAGGGGGGAGGGTTTCAGGTTCTTGGATCATTGGGGCCTCTTCCGGGGCTGAGTTGACCTGTACAAGAGGGATGGGTTTCACCTAAACTGGCGGGGAACGGATATCCTTGTACGGAAGTCGCTAGTGCTACTTGGAAGGTCTTAGAGTGGAGTGGTAGTGGGGTTGGGAGCCAGGGCAGCAGCTCAGTAAGTGGAGGAATTTAGGGAAAGGTAGATGTTAGACCAGTAAATCAGAAAGGAAGGACAGACACAGAGGTAAATGAACTTGATGATGCGAATGGGCTGAAGTATATTTATTTTGGTGCAATGAGTATTATAGCTAAGGCAGAAGAGCTTAGTGCCTGGATCAGTACATGGGACTCTGATGTTGTGACTATTACAGAGACTTGGTTGAGAGAGAGAGAGAAACGAGGAGGGCTGCTCAACATTCCAAGGATTTCGTTGTTTTAGATAAGATGGAGTGGAAGCTAAAAGAGGTGGAGGAATTACATTGCTAATCAGGGAGAATGTCACATCTGCACTCAGAGAGGACATACTTAAAGGCTCATCATCTGAGGCAATATGGGTAGAGCTCAAAAATAAGATGGAAGCAACGTTTCTGACAGAAATGTACTATCGGTCCCCCTGAAAGCCAACAAGACATTTTGGAACAAATATGTAGGTGGGTTATGGAAATTGGCTCTGGAACTGTTCCAAATCAGACAGGTGGGGATTGGTGTCAGTGACTGTGCTGTTGGGTTATAACAGAGTGTAGAAGATTGGCGATCATCATTGTGGTTTATATTAGAGAATAGCAGATATGTGTAAGTTACTGTCGGACTGGATTATACCAAACAGATGCACATTGTTGGCGGGGACTGAGGGACCAGTTTATGAGAGACAGGAGGTGATTGGAGCCAATGACTGTCTTGCTGGCTTATATCAGAGAGGAAGGAATTTGTGACAGTGACTGTGGGGCTGGGTTATATCAGACAGGAAGAGAATGTTGGCCAGGACTAAGGGACCAGTTTATGTCAGGCAGGAGGAGATTTATGTCCATGACTGTGGGGCTGATTAACATAAAACAGGAGGGGATTATTGATAGTGACTATGGAGCTTTGTCTTTATCAAAGAGCAGAGGATTGGGGATTGTGAGGACTGCAGATACTAGAAGTCAGAGTAAAAAAAAACGTAGATCTAGAAATGCACAGCTGGTCAGACAGCATCCGAGGAAGCAGGAGTGTCAACATTTTGGGATGAAACCCTTTGTCAGGAGTGATGTCCGTGACTGTATAGCTTGTATCCCTGACTGTAGGGCTGATTTATATCAGGCAGAAGGAAATTGGTGTTAGCGACTGTGAGGCTTGATTATTTCACACAGAAGGAGATTGGTGATTATGACTGTTGGGCTGCTTTATATCAGACAGAAGGAGAATGGTATTAGTGACAGTGTTGCTAGTTTATATCAGGCAGGAGGAGACTTGGGACAGTGACAGTGGAGCTGATTGATATCAGACGGGAGATTCGTGCCATTGTCTGTTGGGTTGGTTTATGTCAGACAGGAGCTGCTTGGTGGCAGTGACTATGGAGATGGGCCATATCAGACAGGAGGAAATTAATGTTGGTGATTGTGGGACGGATTATATCATACATGAAGGGATTGTTGTCAGTGACTGTGGAACTGGATCATATCAGACAGGCAGAGATTGATGTGACTGTTGGGCTCAATATTATTAGACAGGATTAGATTCATGTCAGTGTCTTTGGGGTTGTTTATATGAGACAGGAGTAAATTGGAATCAGTGACTGTCGAACTGTTTTATATCAGATAGGATGATATTTATGCAAGTAACTGTTGGACTGGTTTATATCAGACAGGAGGAGATCAGTGACAGTGACTATTGGACTGGATCATGTCAGAGAGCAGAAGACTGGCAACAGTGATAATGCTGCTGCTTATATTAGACAGGAGGAATTTAGTATCAGTTACTGTGGGGCTGATTGATATCAGACAGGAGATTGGTGTCAGTGTCAGTTGGATTGGTTTATGTTCGACAAGAGGTGATTGGTGACACTGACTGTGGAACTGGGCCATATCAGACAGGAGGAAATTTATGTCAGTGACTGGGGTATGGATTATATCATAGAGGAGGAGATTGACTGTCACTCTGGGTCTGGGATATATCAAACAGGAGGAGATTGATGACGGTAGATGTAGGGGTATTTTATAACCGATGGGAGGAGATTGGTTTCAATGACTGTGGAGCCTGTGTATATCAGACTGGAGAAGATTCATATCAGTGATAGTGTTGTTGGTTTGAATCAGATAGGAGGAGAATTGTGCCATTGACTGTAGGGCTGATTAACATAAAACTGGACGAGATTGTTGTCAAATGACAGAAACTCTGGGTCTGAATTATATCAGAAAGGACTGCAGATTCTGTAAATCAGGAACAAACACAGGAGTTACTGGAAAAGCTGAGCAGGTCTAATAGCATCTGTTAAGAAAAAAGAAACAGTTCTGAAAATAGGTCATTGGAGCTGAAACATTAACTCTGACGTTTTTTCTTCACAGATGATGCCAGACCTGCTGAGCTTTTCCAGCAACTTCTGTTTTTGTTCTGGAAGAGATTGGTGTCAGTGACTGTTGAAATGGGTTATATCAGAGAGGAGGAGACTAGTGACGGTGGCTGTGGGGCTGGTTTATATCAGAGAAGAGGGGATTGGTGACTGTCTTTGATTCATATCAGACAGGAGTAAATTGGAGTCAGTGAATGTGAAACTGTTTGATATCTGATAGGATGAATTTTGTATAAATGACTTTGGGGCTAGTTTATATCATAGAGGAAGATATTGGTGACAGTGACTGTCGAGCTCCTTTTATCAGACAGGAGGAGATTGGTGTCAGTGATAGTGTTGCTGGTTAATATCAGACAGGAGGATCTTGGAGACCATGTCTATGGGTCTTGTTTATATCACAGAGAAGCAGATTGCTGTCAGTGCCTGTGGGACAAATTTATACCACAGGAAGGCATTGGTGACAGTGAATACATAGAATCCCTACAGTATGCAAACAGGCCCTTCAGCCCAACAAATCCACACCAACCCTCAGAGCACCCCCCCCCCCCAACACATCCCCTTACAACCCACCTAATATACTCATCCCTGAACACCGTGGACAATTTAGCATGACCAATTCACCTGACCTGCACGTCTTTGGACTTTGGGAGGAAACCAGAGCACACGGAGGAAACCCAAGGCAGACATGGGGAGAACATGCAAACTCCACACAGAGAGACTGGAGGAGATTGGTGTCAGTGACTGTTGGACTCATTTATTTCTAGATAGGAGAATCAATTTAAATTTGTTGTTCTCTGTAGATGGCTTAACGGGATATTGAAGACATCGACAGTGGGATTCCAGGATGAATTTCAAAGGCTGACAGGGTGAATGGAAAATCAGGCACTGAATCAGTTTTAGAAGAAATATGGAGAGGAATGGGATTTTGTTTATAGAGAATATTATGAATATCTTCACTGAACAGACATGGGTGATTTTGGAAATTCCTTTCACTGTGGGCCTGAATGGAGAGATCTATATAGAGCAAATTTAAACCTAGTGACTATAAATGACTTCTTCAGTTCTCTGGACTGATAATAATGGTTTATTATCCCAGTTAGGATTTTAACTGGGAAGTATTTGCAAATGCGAAAGTGAGCCAAGGATTATACGACAAATAGACAGAGTAACCTGATTCATCAGAGCTTGAAAATCATTGGCCTTTGACTGAGTATAAACAATTGCCTTTATGCCACAGAGCCATGGTACAGTGCAAATTACATATATATATTCACATGCAAAAAATGAGGCAGTGATTATTGGGAAGCTCAGTACAGACACAATTCCTGTGACACATGCGGCCACATTATTGGTACAGTACTTACATTTCAATCTCTTGTAAAAAATTATACAAATCCGTAAAAGGTTAATAAGGTAGAATTGTCAAGGGATGTGTAATTTAAGACAGAGAAAATGTTATATATTGCTTTCATGCACACAAAACCAAACAGGGAATAAATTCCAGCAACACAATTTTATGTCACTGCCACAGGAATCACCAAGCGATCCGTCATTGCAATGCGCACTGACTAATATGTGATGCAATAAGACCACTACATCCTTCTTGAGTCAGGATAACAATTGCAGTGAAGTCAGATTCAACAGAGAGAAAGAAAAATTACTATGAACATACATTCAAAAGAGGAGATGATGGTTTAGTGGCTTGGTAGCTAGGCAAGCAATTGAGAGTGGAGTAACTTTGTTGATCCCAGATTCCAAACTACCTTTATTTTAAAAATCGAACCAAAAGTCTAATGATTGCCATGAAATGATAATCATAGAACCCCCACTTGATTCCCCAATGTTATACATGGAAGGAAACCTGATCATGCAAATTAGTTTGATATGTATGTGACTCCAGAGCAAAAGCAATACATCAATGCTGAAAATTATTGCCACAAAAGTAAAAAAAATCATAAAATAAGCATGGATAAAATGATCGAGAATATTTGGCACTATTGGAGACAGAAAGAGGATAACTGCATGTTGAGAAGCATGACTTTCAATGTTCGAGACATTGGTTAATGGGACTACTATCTGAGTCCACTCTTTTTTTAATCTGGAACCTTGATTGTTGCAACTACTAGATAGTAAATAGCAGACAGCAGTCCTGCCAGTATTTCATGCATTTCTCAGCATGCTCTGCAAATCCTTGCAAAGTAACTTCATTTATACCTGATAGCCGACTTAAAGAAAATAATTCATCCATTCATTCTGTTATGCCCATTATGGTTACAAAACATGAGTTGTTTACTGCAGTTACTGATTTGCAGGTGTTTTTTTTATCTGATGGAAAATAATTCACTTTTTGTGGGAAGAGGCTCTCTAAGAATTGCCCATACAGTATCAACATATTTTTCATCTGATCCACTAGGTCTAGGTTTCAGTCAAAAGTAGTGGTGTTTAAGAATCATCTGGACAGAAAATGCAGATTTTTCAATGATAACACAGTTAAGGTCTCAATTCTTAGCATGGTTGTGTCTGTGTGATCACTTTTCAAGTGAAGCCTGGGTCCAAATCTCCCTGAGACTTTGTGCACCCACTTCAGAAAATCTGCATACTCAGTGCATACAGGCCTATTTAAGTGCTGTCAGATTCAATGTATATTGGCCCAATGGCTTGTTATTACATTCAGTGTGTCCTTGTGTCAGGTTCATTTTCAGAAACCCTCACGGACTTGATGCAATAGCAAGACACTGACCTGGTTGGCGACAGAAACACAGGCCATTATTATTTAGAAAGTACAAACTGTGGAGGATCGCTGTACTCAACCCGGCACAGAGCACTGTGTTCCATAAGCGATTCTCCCCAAACAGCGAACAGTCTCTGCTTTTTATACTTTACATACAAATTGGCTAATACAAACAATTAATACATTTGTAATGTAAAGAGAGCAGGATGCAGCATTGATCGTTCGTGAAGTGAGTGATTATGGCAGGATGCGTTTTCAAGTTGCCGAAGTGACAGAATGCAATTTCAAGCCGCCGACGTGTCTGGCTTGAACAAAAGGCCACTGACCTGGCCACTACAGTATAAACAGAAGTTTAATTCTTTTACAGAAGTTTCATGCTCTTACAGAAGTTTTATTCCCTTACAGAATTACAGATGTCTCACCTTTACAAACATTTCCCACCCAATCCTATTCAGGCGGGAAGTTTAAGACAGTTTCTACATACCCATGTGTCGTAAGATAAGGTGCATAAATTCCACGTACCCCTGTGTAGGAAGGTAGGAAGCATAAATATTAATAGAATGTTATCTCATTAACATCTCACTTGTCCAGGACACTTTCATTTCATTCATTTTGGACAAGTTCATTGCACTGTGATCAGTTTCAAGACAATAATCTCGAACAGTATGGACTAGCCCAGATTCAGGACTGATCTATTCAACATCCACATTTCAAGTTCAACATGTGTGAATTTAATGCATACTTCCCTATTTCAGAATTAATAACATTGGGACACATTTTCTGAGGAGTGTCAATCTCATACAAATTGCTGCTGCACCCTTCCTTGCATTTCAAAAAGTAGTAAGCTCCACTTTTCAGAGGAAAGGTTCCAATCAGTTCTCTTTCAGTAATGCGGAGCATACTTCAATTTTAATAATTGTGGTGTAGAGAAGAGGAAGAAGGAGAAGGCAACTGCGCCTCCTTTTTCACCGCAGCCAACTGAAATTAATGGTGCGTACTGACAATGTTGTAATTTCTAAGTGGCTGCCAGTATTCTGGTAGCTTAAAGCTAAACAGAGCTTGATTGCAGGTGACAGGGTAACACTCAACTAGAAGAATGACTGCACTCTGAACATAGTGTTACAAATGTTCAGTTTTGTTTCCCTAATTACTTTAGTTATGTTAAATAGCTAATTTTCTGTTTGGTTCTCATTAGAAGGCATATAATTTTGTGTTTGGCCAGAAGATTTCAGGCTACAGCCAATGTCCAATTTTGACCAAGTTTCACCACTCATGTTTCCTTTGTCCTCTCTGAATATCTTTTGACTAGAGCTGACCAGTACTGATTTATGTTTTGAAACAGTTTCATCCCCACCTTTTCTCTTAGAAGTCATTGCTATATTGTACTGTCTTCCAGCTGTTATCTTATACTTTATTGGGGCAACAGGTGAGACTTGCTGCAATTCTAATCAGTAAACTTATTTTCAGCTGAGGGCTTTTGTTTTGCATTAATTGCAACCATCAACAGTTGAAGATAACTGAGTAACAAACTAATTCATTTCCTGGAAAACTTAAGACCATATGGGTTCTACAGCAAGTCCCTCTTTACTTTCCAAAGAGATGTCCAATGTGAGTTCTGACTATGTTACTGCCATTATCCAAATGAACCAACTGAGACTTATATCAGTATATATTTATATACAATCTATTATAGTGTACACCATGAAATTAAATGTACTTAAGTATGTCATGGCAAAGTTTAGTTTGATACTAAGCTGCTATTTAGCTAATTGCAATGAAGCAATTTCAACAGCACAATTGTGATCTTAATTTTTTTGATAATAGCCAAAAAAAGTTTGGAGTGCTTTATGAAACGTCTGAAATCTCAATTTGAAACTAATCAGGCGGCCCTCAGCCTTGCAGTTGTAAGTCCAAGACGTAACACCATTGTGTTTATCTTGTTCGTAATCCCCTGATTCATTTCTTTATCAAATGAAGCTATGTAAAGTCACATGGTGTATGAATGTCAGGATGAACATTGGCTATAATCTAAGCAGAATACCACGATCTCAGATTAATTAATTCATATTGTGATAACTAATTGTAACTACAATAAATTAATCATGAAATGTTCATTTCTCTGCTAGTCTCTGATGTGATGACTATCTTGTCTATTTTGCAAATGTAGTTAGAATTTCAAATTACCAATTTTTTTTTTATTATTTGCATGTTCTAAGATAGATTAAAATAGAAGATTAATTCCACCATGTGATAACTGTACTTACTGTGTTTAGTTACATATTGTGACCTGTCATGTAGTAGATGCCTATCTGAAGGTAATGGTGGCTCACTGATTCCATTGTGTCATTGTAACATTTAAACAAGACTATAAACATTTTATCTTTCATAAAGTTTAGAATTCGAACACTTGAACACTATGTCTTCAAAGATGTAAAAATAAAACAAAAAAAGTTTTATTGGAAAAGCTCATAATAACGGGATGTTATTTTGTAATCTATTATCTGGATGTTGTGATAGATTAAACTGGTTTCATCACCTAAAATGCTGCTTGGCCGGCTGTGTTCATCCAGCTCTACACCTTGCTGTCTGGGTTTCATCTTTTTGTGTTCATCTGCTCAAACTCCACACACTTATATTTCTGTTAACATTTTAGCTTACATTTTGCCATGTTAAAATTCACTATATTCTATTAGCCATAATCACTAAATGCTGTTAACCTAGATTAACACTGCTTTAGTATTCTTCAATTTGCTAATCACAGAACACTTCACCCTTATCATTAAAACAACGTCATACATGGACAGAAAATTCTCCAGTTGTTTTTTACATCTGCGTCCAGCTCGAGGCTACTTCTCACCAACTGTTTATGTCTAAGACCTTAGATGTTCATCTCCAAATATTCACCTTTCTCTTTCCTTCGGATGGTATCAGTATGTTTAATCTATCATATTTATGTTAAGGCCAATTTCTCTAAGAGGCAAGTGATTGTATTCTGCTGATTTTAAAGATTCTAACTCTTTTAATGAACCTGTTAACCATTTCATGATATGCTGCATGTCACATAGGTGCACAATTGTTATTCTATTAAATCAAGTCTGATATTCCAATTCCTATTTGTTGCTGTTGTTTTCCTGTCTCTATGTTCCAGCATTAATCATTTATTCTCAGTTAATTTTACATTTACCAGTAGATATGATCTTGTCTTGTTCGAGAGTTTGGGGAGAATTTTACAGTTGCTTGACATATTCTGATAATATCGTTAAAATAGAACTCTGTTTTATTCGATTCCAACAAAAATACATTTTGTCTGTTCCTTCTGTCTCTCAGACTGCATTCTTCCTGTTGTTTTCAGTATCTACTTGAGGAATCATTCTGGATATTTATGTTTCATGTCTCAGAATTTTCAAAAACACAAAGATCATTGTCAACTGACATAGTTTTCTGCTACAAGTTCAAGGTAACCTGTTTTGTTCACCTTCTGTGCATTGACACAAATGACATTACGTATGTACATTTTCTTATTGCTTTCTGAGAATAACATTTAGATTGAGCTGACTGTCCCATGTAAATTTTTTAATACATCAACCCATGTGAATACAATCTATTCCCTTCTTGGAGTATTCACTTTCAGTAGTTTTTTTTTCAGAGGAGGAAGTTTTTGGTGTGTCTTCTTTATGTAATGAGGGAAGTTGAAAAATGATGTTTCAAGGTGAATTGAATGATTAGTCATTATTTCAGACAAGTCAGTAGGTTTATCTGTTAAATATATTAATCTCTGTTATTGATTGAATAAGTTGTTAGTGCTTCCCCTGAGTCCAAATTCAAACATTTTTATGCTCAACATATCAAATGAACAAAAGAGAAGTACAGCATAGGAACAGGCTGTCAGCCCTTCAAACTTGTGTAGATCAACATGACCTAACTATTCCATAAACAAACTTTCTGCCCTTATTTGGCCCAAATCCCTCTATTCCATCCTTACTAATGTACTGATACAGGTGCTTCTTAAATGTTGCCAATGTGTGCATTTCTACTCTCTCTCCTGGCAGTGCGTTATAGGTTCCTACAAATCTCTGTCTGAAAAATGCACATCTTCCTTAAACTTTACCCCTCACACCTCGAACCTGTGTATCCTTGTTATTGAAACTTCAACCCTGGGGGAAGAAAAAAGCCTCTGACTATTCAGCCTATCTAAGCCTCTCATAATATTGTAGACCTGTACCAGGCCTCCTCTCAGCTGCCGTCTTTCCAGTGAACACATCCTAGCCTTTTTACCTTTCTTCAGAGCCAAAGGTCTCAAAACCAGACAACATCTTGGTGAACTTTGTCTGTACTCTTTCTAAAGCTTCCACAACTTTCTAATAGTGTGGCAGCCAAAACTGCACACAGTACTCCAAATGCAACCTAAAAAGGGTTTTATGTAGCTGCAAGATAATAAAGTGTGAAGCTGGATGAACACAGCAGGCCAAGCAGCATCTCAGGAGCAGAAAAGCTGATGTTTTGGGCCTAGACCCTTCATCAGACCCTTCATCACCCTCTCTGATGAAGGGTCTAGGCCCAAAATGTGAGCATTTGTGCTCCTGAGATGCTGCTTGGCCTGCTGTGTTCATCCAGCTTCACACTTTATTATCTTGGATTCTCCAGCATCTGCAGTTCCCATTATCATTTATATAGCTACAACATGGTTTGCGACCTCTTGTACTCCGTGCCCCAGCCGATCAAGACAAGCATGCTGTGTGCCTTCTAATTACCTTGGCCACGTGTGGTGACGCTTTTAGGGAAGTGTGGACCTGCGTGCCTGGGTCCGTTAGAATATTAACGCTCTTAAGGGTTCTGCCATTTACATTATATTTTCATTATGTCATTACAGCTGTGTCCTTCTGATTTTGTAATTAGTGCCATGGCCAACAGCAAATCATCTATGCAACTTGAAATAACAACATTCATCAAAAAAAGTAACTCTGGCAAACAGCATTCACAGCGACTTGAGCTGTCTTGACAAAGTACAATTCAGCTGACAACCAGAGGCATGCCTAAGTGTGGTGTGAAAAGTTATACAACGAAAGAAAAAAATAGCAGAGCAAATTCAAAGATCATTTAGCAATCCTTGAGCGATAAAGGATTTCTACAAGTGATGGTTTTATCTTTGTTTCCCTCAAAATGGTGAAATTCACCAAAAAAATCCAATGGAAGATTTATCACTCGTTGTTACTTGTAAACGTGCCGAATGAGTCAGGCGATTGACTTGAAATTGGCATATTTTGTCCAAATCCTGCCAACTAAGGCTAACTTGTTACAAAATCCGGCCTTCATGATGCTTAACTAAACACAGGGAAAGCCTTTCAGACACATTATTTTTCTTTGTCATTCTGTTCTTAACATTTAGGAGGTTTGTTTCATGAAATGGTGCATCAGTTAGCATAATTGCCTATATTCTCACTTTCTGCCTGTTTGTCTTTTCAGAAACTTGTTTAAACTCTTCACAACACTGTTGTAGTTTTCTATTAAGTCTGTGCATTGTAATAAAAAAGACAAGGTGTAAAAGAGTATTTTGTCTTTCTACATATAATGTAAAATAAACATCAGTTTAGTTACCATAATAAAGTGCTGCATTTCACTGCTGTTACACGCACATAATCACACACACGCATGCACACAAATATATGTAGTGGCAGATGATCAAAAACTCAGTCAACAAGGACAGTCATACAGGCAAAATTGAGCTGAAGAGTTCTTGGGGTAATAGCAAACCATGGGGTCATGATAACTGAATGTGCATTCACCAAAGATGGAGCAAATATGGACTAGAAAGTGCACCAGGCTAGAGTTAGAGGGGGAGGGACTGATGTCTCGGAGACTGTGGGCCTGCAAGTGGTGACAGTGTTTTGAAGATGTGGAGTAATTTGAAGAAGATTATGTCATTTCATTATAAAGACATTGCTTGACCAGGAGGCAGTGTTGGTCAGTGAACACAGAAGTGATAAGGTAATGGGACTTGCTGGGTAGTGTAGTAGTGGTTTGGATTAACTCAAGTTGATGGAGTTCCCAATTCCAATTCCAAAGGACCTCCAATACAATATTCCCCCAGTCTGAAATGAATACAAAAAAAATCTGTTTCCTCTGATGTCATCAAGTTTGTATCAACATTACTTCTGTCCTTGTTTTATTTGATAAGAGAGCACTTTTCTTCCAAGTCAGTCATGAGGCACCAGTTCAATGGGCTTTTTGGGCTAATTAAATAGCACCAGTATCAGTTTCATGGTCATGCTTTTCTTACACATCATCAGGAAACTACAGAAATTTGCTTAAAAATGTTTTTCACTTGAGGGATGCTCCTTTCTCCCCATCATGATTATTTTGCTCTGAATTGTTGTTTCTGGGCATTCCCCCACCATCACAGTTAATTTGACTGCTGTAATGTCATCGCAAATGCTTTTGTGAAAAAGAAACATTGTCTGTTATGACTCCAAAGTGATTGGTGAAACCCTCAAGAACAAGACCTGTTACTGAAATGACAGACAGAAAATATGTGCATGAAATTGGGAGCTTGATGTTGGATTTTATTATTTCCATAATTTTAATAATTTAATTATCAGAGTCATACAATTCTGTAATTCCTCCCTGAATTTCTTTTGGGTTCCTGCATAAATGAATGGGTTAACACAGGAACTCAGTAGTTGTAGCATAAATCCACTTTCTTCCAGAATAAAATTAGATTTATCAAAGTTTGAACCTGAGAAGTAAGTGAGACTAGCAATTCTAACATAAAGAAAAGTGATAAAAAATAATGAATAAAACAGAATAAAACTGCCCGAGATGGAAAAAAGTAAAACAATAGACTTCCTTCTGCTCTCCATCTCTGGGTCACGCTCTCCATTGTTTTGATGCAGCAACCTCTTGCGGGCTCTGTTGGCTGCTAAGATGTGTCTGACTGTGAGAGCATTGAGCATTAATATCAGAATGAATGGGAGACAAGGTGTCAAAATGCGATGTATCCAGTCATATGCAGCCCATGCTGGTGATGTGTAAAATACCGCTTTTATACTGCAGAGCCAGGATGTTTGTTTAATTGTGTACATAGGTTCATATATAAAGTACAAGAAGGCATTTTTGCAACAGCTCAAAGCACAAATTATTCCTATCACCCTCATTGCTGTTTTCTCAGTGCAATATTTCATTTTAAGCTTTTGGCAACAAATGGCCATAAATCGATCAAAGGTGAAGGCGACTGTTAGCCACACAGAACAGTCTATAGTTGCATAAATTAAGGCAGAACGGAGACTGCATGCTGGTGTGATAGACAGGAAACTAAACTGTAAATAAATGCGAGCAATCCGGTTTACCAGCACAGCAGTGATGATGACTAAAAGGTCCATCACTGCCATTGCCACCATGTAGTGTGTGATACATCTGGAAAGATCGCATCTTCCACGAGGTAGAATCACAATCACTGCCAAGTTAGCTGTAACACACAAAGATTTTTACAATGTTATCCATGTGTAAAAGAGATTGTGTATGTGAGTGCTTCCTTGTGTTTGTGTCTCTTTGTGTTTAATTTAATAATAGAAACACAAAAAAATGGAGTAGGAGGACGTGATGTGGTCCATGAAATGAGCTCAACATTTTATTATGATGTGGGTTGATTCCCCATCTTATTGTTATATTCTTCCTTTCTCCTGAATGTCCTTAATGATTTAAAATTAAGGAACATTTTAAATGGCATTTGGTATTTAACTTGACCTCCACAGCCACCTTTTCTGGAAAGTTTCACAGGTTCTCTGTCATTTCGATAAAGTCATCTTTGCTCATCTCAGTTGTGTGTAGTCTATTCTGTATTTGAGACTTTATTTCCTGGTTCGGGTGTCTGGAACCAGAGAAAACATATTCATTGTAATTAGCCTGTCAGCTTCTGTTAAAGTCCATACGTTTCAGTCAGATCACCTTTCATCCTTCTAAACTCGACAGAATGCAGCCTATGCACTTTATCTGCCAGGTGAACCTTTACTGCACTCCCTCAGCATCAAATATGTCCTAAATTAGGTAAGAAGACCAAAACTGCACGCAATATGCCTGTTGTGGTCTCATCGAGGCACTGTATAACAGCTGTAAGCCAAGTATAATTCACAACTTAAATCTCTTTCAATTAAGCAAAATTGCCTTCTGAATTGCTTTCAACATCTGCCTGTCTACTTTCATTGAGTGGTGTAAAAGTACACTCATACCTCTTTCTGTTTGCATATTTTCCAATATATCCACATTTACAAATATCATTCCTCTCTTTTCATAGCTTCACATTTACTACTGTCTTCTGCATCTTCCATTTGTTTTACTCTCATTCAGGTTGGCTGATTCATATTGAAATCTTAGACATTTGCTCTGTTATTCTCAAAACAAACCTATTTCTTAAAACGGTGAGGAAAAATAAAGTGTGCATGCTGGAAATCAGAAATGAAAGTCATAAATAAAAAGGTCCAGCGACACTTCAGTGGCTATTATCAGCTCTGAAGAAGGGTCCATGCAAACTAAACGATAACTTTTTCTTTTTCTACACAGATACTGCCAAACTTGCTGAGCCCTTTCCAGAAACGTCTGTGTTTGTTCCTTAAAGCAGCAACAGTGACATCCCTGATTAAGATAATGTAATATTAAATTAGGCTTTACACATACATTAGGATTTGAGATACTGTAAGAAAGCACTGTGAAGGATTTGGAAATGCATTAAAAATCCAGAACATTTGACATGCAGGGGAAAAAAAAATAATGTGGAAGATATTTAAGAGTTTAGGTAAGACAAGAACCAGCATTATGTGAGTTATATGAATAAAACATTCGCCATGAGAATGGAACATTTTGTAGTTTAGTTTCCCATTCAAAGAACAAAGTACAGAAGTGCTCCTTCTCATTGTTGTTCTATAAAATAACACAGGACAAGTTGACAAGTTGTTCATATACATTTGCTGATCTTGTCCTTTTAAGAGGTAAATTCGCACGGTTAAAGTACTGGCTAAAGAAGCTTTATTAGTTGTTTCAACGCATCTTGTTGATGATAGACATATCTTCCATGGATTGTCAGTGCAGAAGAGACGTAATTTTGAAGCTGGTAAATGGGGTGCTAAGCAAACTGTCATGGATCAATGTCATTTTATGAACTCAACAGTAAGAACATTATCCTGTGATCACAGTTCGATGATACATGCACAGGAACATCGTGAATATTGCAAGAGAGTTCCATTTACACAATTGTTCTTTTCAATTTGTCAGATGTGTGGCATTTTTTGATGATACCACAAGACTCGGCACTGTTTTCAGAACACTAAAATATTGAAACACAGCCTGTATCCAGAGTAAGGAGGACTTTGGCAACACATGTTTGGCTGAGGAGTGGAAAGTAACATTTACACAACACATGCACCATGAAGCAACTATCCACATGAAAAGAGGATATGATCGTATACTCAGAGATAGTAAGAACCTCCAATGCTGGAGTCAGAGATAAGACAGTGAGGAGCTGGAGGAGCATAGCAGGCCGGGCAGCATCAGAGGAGCAGGAATGCTGATGTTTTGCGTCGGGACCCTTCTTCAGAAATGGGGAGAAATCATGTATTGGTCTCAGTATCATTTCCAACATGTTGTTGTAATCACATGTAAGAGATGAGGAATGACACAATAAGTAAATCACCTCCTCTGTCTCTAATATTTGTTCAAAATCTACAAGACTGAAATCATGAGTATGATGGAATTGCCTTCACTTTCCTGGATGGAAGCAATTACATGAGCACTTAAGGAGCTCAAAGCAGTTAAAGAAAAGAAAGCAGGTTTCTGTATAAAAGCCTAGAGATAAAGGGAGCTGCAGATGCTGGAGAATCCAAGATAACAAAGTGTGAAGCTGGATGAACACAACAGGCCAAGCAGCACCTTTGCTTTTGTGTTCCTGAGATGCTGCTTGGCCCGCTGTGTTCATCCAGCTTCAGACTTTGTTATTCTGTATAAAAGCCACTTTTTATACCTAAGAATTGTTTCCATCTAGGAGTAACAAACATTTGCAACACCATCTACCCTGAACAAGATACGATGAAGTATCTCACTAAAACTACTTCCACAACATCTTCCAAACTTCTGACTTTAATAGGGTAGGCAATGGCCTAGTGTTATTATCAGTAGACTATTGATCAGCTGTAATGTTCAGGGGACTTGGCTTCAAATCCCACCATGACAGATGGTGGAATTTGAATTCCATAAAAAATGTCTGAAATTAAGAATCTACTGACCACCATGGAATCATTACTGATTGTCAGGGAAAATACACATCAGGTTCACTTTCACCTGGTTTGGCCTAAATGTGACTCCAGACCCACAGCAATGTGGTTGTCTTTCAATTGCCGTCTGAAATGGCATATCAGGCCATTCAATTGTACCATTTGCTATCATCAAGGGCAACTAGCAATGGACAAAAATGCTGGCTGGCCAACGACGCCCACATCCCACAAATGAATAAAAATGAGGTTGGAAAAGACTACAAATTAACACAGGAATCAGTCCCTCCAAGCCACACAGCATTCTAATTGAGAACCGTGTTGGTAGTATTTCACTGCTGTAGCATCTATAGCCTGAATTCCATTTCCAAGAGCACTGTCAGTATTCTTACAACACAAGCTCTGCAGTGGTTCAGGGAGAGGTTCAGCAGGGCCTTCTCCAAGACAATTCTAATTGAATGAAATGCTGGCTGAGCTTGTGACTCCGATATCACATGAATGCATAGCAAGTCAACATCAATGTGATATTTTCTTTTATATGCAATGTTGGGGTGTGGACATAGCTAGCTGACCAGGATCTGGTTGCCCTTGAGAACTTGGCGATAAATTGCTTCCTTGAACCATTGCAGTCCACTAACACTGACTGTGAGAAATATTTCAAGTGAATGAGAATATTTATCATTTCAAGTGAATGAATTTATCATTGTAGAAGGGGTAAAGATGGAAATTGTAATGCTATAGTGACAATGGTAGTATAGACAATAGTGACAACAAATTCGCTTAAAGTTGTGAATTCCTATAATTGGAAGAATAACATGCAGCTCTGAAAGCATAGTTATTATTATTCATCACGTATCACTAACAAAGAAGGAATATCACGAAAGCGGGTCTGTGGTGGCATTATAAAACAGACATAACATCTCTAGAGTAAATAAACATACTGTAAACCAGAATAAATTGCAATAATTGAATGGAGGAAACAGTCCTGTTCAAAATAATCCAATTGTTGGGTAGAAAGACGGAGCGTAGATGACGACAGACGAATAAGTGGTCAGCAGAAAACTAAGGAACAAGGAAAAATATTTGCGGTAAAGAACAACAGTGATGCTAGAAAATACAATGTTTTACCTGGAACTCCTATACAGACAAGAGCGGGATAGTAAATGCTGAAGACAAGACCATTTGGTAGCCCGTGCATTTTTACCAGTATTTCTCAGATTGATCTGCAGCACCCAGAAATTTGTCACACTTATATCTGACACTAGCCACGAGGGAGACCATTACGTCGTTTCTTTTTGTTTGTCGTTTGAATCAAACATGAGTGCAATTGCTTCAGGTATCGTGCGGAAGTTTTAATTTAATGGCGTGTTTTTAATGTTTCGAAAAGAGGAGAAGGGCCTCTTCTTTCACGGAAATATCAGAATGTTACAAGATAATCACGATACATTTATTAATATAATACACAAAGTGCCTTTCAGATCCTTTGTTTTCAATGCAAAATTTTCTTCATCCAGTGCGGCGCCAGCATCACCAATGGACCTTGACGTCATTCATCATCCAAAGCAAACAGCCTCCTCAATGCGATAGGATCCAAAAAGGATTCACCTCATAAATTCATCAAAGCACCTTAAACAGCACTTTCAAACTCGCGAGCGCTCCCAACTCGATGGGAAAGTGCAGAAGATACATGGCAAAACCACCACCTGCAAGCTCTCCTCCAAACCATTCACTTCCCGACTTAGAAACACACAGCTATAACTTTTTTTTTCGTTCGGTCACAATATTGCATTGCCCTCCGTAACTGCATTGGCCATCTCGTTACATAACATGGAATGCAGTATTTTCAAGATAGGAGCTCACCAATACCGTTTCCGGGGCAACTGGCAACTTGAAATAAATGCTGGCCTCGCCAGCGATGCCCATATCCAGTGACTTTTCTTCTAATGTCACCGCTCAGTCTAAAAAATAATTCAGTTCAGTCCAATCAATTGGATAAATCGAATCATGATACATTTACTAATTAGAATTCCACTTTTAAACATTGAAATCATGCAGCTGACAACATTTCATGTGTTACATTCAATTTCGGAAGGGTCAATTCAGCAATGCGAAAGGTGACATTTCTGACTAGATTTGACCCGCTCAGAAAGGCTACATTTATGGGGAGGCGATGACCTGGACTGTTAATCCAAAAACCCTGATAATTTACAGGGGACCGGCGTTCGTAATCCAGCCACGGCAAATGATGGAGTTTGAATTCAATAAATAACTGGAATTAAGAGTCTAATGTGGTCCCTAAAGTGATCGTTGGGGGAAAAAAAGAAACATCTGGTTCACTAATGTCTTTTTGGGGAGGGAGCTGCCATCCTTACCTCGTCCGACCAACATGTGACTCCAGACGCACAGCAATGTGGTTGACTCTTAACTGCTTTCTGGGAAATTAACGATGCAATTAATAAATAAATGCTGCCTAGTCGTGAATGAATAAAAATACAGGGCGGCACGGTGGCTCAGTGGTTAGCACTGCAGCCTCACAGCGCTAGGGACCCGGGTTCAAATCCACCCTCAGGGGACAGTCCGTGTGGAGTTTGCACATTCTCCCCGTGTCTGTGTGGGTTCCCGCCGGGTGCTCCGGTTTCCTCCCACAGTCCAAAGATGTGCAGGGGAGGTGGATTGGCCATGCTAAATTGCCCATAGTGTTCAGGGGTGTGTGGGTTATAGGGGGATGGGTCTGGGGAGGGGGGAATGCTTCATGGGGCGGTGTGGACTCGTCGGGCCGAAGGGCCTGTTTCATCGGCTCAGGTTGGTAGCTTTATACTCAGCTGGGATTCTTTTTTGATTCAATTCTGCGCAAGCAAACAACAATATATTATTTCAAATAATGGTAGATAAGTTCATCAAATCCGTGAAATTCTTGTGCAACATCATTCACTATCACTAATCACACTGTAAAACAGCGATAAAAACAAAACACGACCGATGTGCTAGCATTTATTGCAAGTTGGAAATCTGAAACAGAAACAGGAGATAATGGAGAAACCCAGCAGCGTTGAAGAACATGCATATCAGATTAAGAAAAAGAACGTTGTTTTCTCTCCACAGCTGCTCCTCAACCTTATTGTGTTCTCCAAAATGTTTTGGCTCAGATTTGCAGTATCTGCAGTATTTTGATAGAGTTTTGGAACTAAACTCTTATTTTGGAAACTAATTGCAACCCCCACCCTCGTCAATTCACTTTCTGTTTTTACCACAACCAGTTGCCACGCACGTGTTCTAGCCTCGAAAGGGAGATAAACTTGTTAGTCCCAGTATGAGGATAAATCGCCGTTAAATGTTCAGTCAATGCGCTATCTGTTATGTGATTTTCGTTTCTTCTCGAGTTTAAAAAATGGGCAAAATGAAAATGGCTATAGGTTACTTAAGCTCGGAAAGGGAGAGCTATTGCCATTTTTCCCGCTGTCATTCTGCTCACAGATTAGAAATTCATTCGCATTAACAGGAATCAATGTCTTTATTAATGAAGTTTAACGGTCACTCACCATGTCAAAGAGTGTGCGAGGTGGGCGCCCAACGACAGACTCAGGATACTGTAATTGAAATTGAGGAAACAACAGGCTGCCTAGAGAGTCACTTTGTATCGGATTTTTGATAGTGGGGGATGGGAAGATGTACCCAGTAAGATGAGGAAAAACTAAGCTTAGTGTGGTATTGTTGAAATATCTCCCTTCCTATTCCTTAGGAGAAAAAAAAAGGCATGAACGGGATTGAGGCTCCAGAATGAACAAAGATCCTTTTAGTTTATTACAATGAAGATCAGAGGAGATCTCCCTGCTTCCCTGCTGAATGTTTGTTCCTCAAGAAAATCACAAAAACAGATTTTCTGTTCATTCGGACCTTGTTGCTTGTTTGATATTAACTTCCGGGTTTGTAGCGTCAGATCATGTGCCCACTTCAAATAAAAAATTCGTGCCCATAAAGTTCCGTGAAACACCCGCTGGTGGTTCAGAACGTTATGTAAATACAAGTCTGTCTTTATTTAACTACCTTACATCGAAATCCACAGGGAACCATTCTTCGTCAGTGGAAAATATTCCTTTTCAACATATCTGCTCCTCGTCACCTTGGCAAGGGCAAGCTAGTAGGAGCAAACGTTAACAAAGGGTCGAGCTGGATGAACACAGCAGGCCAAGCAACACCCTGAAGAGCACAAAAGCTTTCCCACTTCATTCAAGAAGAATGAAAAAAGGCTCGAGTTGTTCATTACTACACCCGGGGACGTATTTTCTTGATTCATTTCATTACTGTAGCCTCCGTGTGGTTGTGTGGCCGAGAGGTATAAGGCTTTGGGTTTAAACTCGTGTCTTTGCTGAGTCATGGGTGTAAATCATACCGGTGTATGCTTTTCATCTGACTATCTCCGGCAACTCATTTCTTAACATTGAAGTCGAAAACGGGCAATTACCTTTCAGATAAGCAAGAAGATAAACTTCGTCGTAATTGCAAAGTGGGGACTAGAGGAGGCCACAGAGCCCCATCCCCAGCCTGATCCACCATTCAGTTAGATCATGGCCAGTCTGCGGCTAAACTCCATCTGCCTGCCTTGGGTCCATATGCCTTCATACACTTGCTGGTTATAAATGTGGCTATTTCAGATTTAAATTTAATAATTGAATTAGCATCGACTGCCATTTGAGAATAGAGTACCAAATGTCCCCTACTTTTCCCGAGTGGCAGTGCTTTTTAACATCATTCCTGAATGGCCTGGCTATGATCCTTAGACCATGACCTCTGGCTGTAGACATCTCAATCAATGGACATAGTGCATCTTTATCTACCCTGTCTTTCCCTGTCAATATCCTGAAGACCTCAATTAGATCACCCTTAAACTTTTAAACTTAAGAAAGAAAGAAATACCTAATTTGGGTAATAGCTCCTCATAACCCAATATAAGTGTAAACCTGCTTCTTAAATTCCTCCAGGGCCAAAAATGATTTCCTTTCCCAGATCTGCTCACAATACAGTTTAGACTAAGTGTGATTTGGTACAACCTCTACATAATGTCAGCATCTTTACATGCCAGTCCTTTAGATACTGAGGCCATCAGTCCATTAGCAGTCTTGAAAATTTTCTGCACCAGTTCATATTTTTTAGGAGCAATGCACCTGAACTTCCCAAATCGCTTCAGACATCCGTTGTGAACCAAGCATAATATAGCAGAGGAACGGGTATTTTGGCCGAATATGCTGCACTGAACATGATGCCAAATGAAAATAGTACCTTCTGCCTTCCATATTTTCCATTCCTTGCAAATTAATCTGCTTCCCTAAAAGGCTCCTGAAACATTACTATTTTATCAGTCTTCACCACTACCCCTGTAGCTCATTCCAGACTGTTACCACTCTCTATATAATAAACTTGGCCATCACATATCTTTTGAAATTTCCTCCTCTCACCCTAAATGCAACCTTCTAATATTAAACATGTCAATTCTGAGAAAAATAATCTGACTGTTAACTCTATTTTAGTAATTCATTATTGTATAATGTCCCTTCAGCATCCATTGGTCCTTTGAAAACAACTGGTGTTTTTCTTACCTCTCCTTATAGCTCATACCCTTTTAAGGCGTTATCTTCTTAAAGATATTCTGCAAACTCTACATAGCCTACAGATCCTCTCTGTAATTTGGAAATCAGAATTGAATTCTCTAAGTGTGACCTAACCAAAGTCTTATAAATCTGCAACATGGCATCCTGACTCTTGTACTCAATTCCCTGAACAATAAAGGCAAACAAGCCACAAGGCGTCGTTACCACCCTATCTACGCAAGTGGCCTCTTTCATGGATCAAAAGATGTGAATCCCAAGATCCCTCTGTACATCAATGTTGTTCATGTTGCTGCTATTAACAGCATACTTTCCATAACATTTGATCTCCCTAAGTGCAGAACCTCACACTTAACTGACTAAGCTCCATCTATTGTTTCTCTGCCAATTCTGCAACTAATCTATGTCCTGCTTTCCATCGAAAACCTTTTGCACCATGCACAACTGCACTGATCGTTGTACTCTCTGCAGTTATCATTCATTCCATCCACATTTTCATCCAAGTTAATTATATATCATGAAAAGCAGAGGACACAGTAAAGATACTTACAGAATATCACTGGTCAAGGATCTCCATTCAGAAAAAGAATCAACCTCCCACCAAAGCTCTGCCTGCTATGGGTAAGTCAACTCTGAATCTATCTTGTCAAAAGCCTTACTAAAACCCATGTAGACAAATCCAATAATCTATCTTCATTGATCATCTTTGTCAACTCTTGAAAATATTTATTCAAGGTTGTAAGATTTGAGCTGTCTCACACAAATCTATGCTACTGTCCCTAATTAGGCCATGCTTATGAAAATGTGCATAAATCCATCCATAATAACTCTCTCCAATAATTGTCCAATCACTGATATGAGATTTCCCAGTCTATAGTTTCCTGGGTTATCCAGTTTCCCTACTTGAACAGAGGAACAACTTGAGCTACCTGCTCTGTGACCTCTGCCATGGCTAGTGAGAGTACAGAAATCTTGGCCAAGGCCCCAGCACGGTGCTCTGTTGCTCTCGCAAGATCCTAACGTAGATACCATCTGGTTCTGGGGAGTTATTCACTTAATATTCTTCAAGAGACCCAGCATCACTTCTTTCTGATCTAAGAAATTTACTAGCATATTAGCATGTTCCATTTTAATTGCTGTGTCCTTCATACCTTTCTTCTGGATAAATACAAATCAAAAGTTCTTTTAGGATCTCGCTCACATGCCTCCAAACATAAGTTCCTCTGTTAACATCGAGTGGTCCTACCTTCTCCATAGTTATCTTCTTAGCTTTTTAAATGTATGCATGGAATGTTTTGAGATGGTCTTTCACCGTATTTGCCAAACTCATTTCATGACCCTTGCTTGCTCTCCTAATCACCTGCTTGAGTTTTTTTTCCTGGTTTCTTTAAATTCTTCACGGATCTTGTCTGATTCTAGCTTTGTCAAGCTTACATATACTTTTATTTTTCCTGTTGACTAAATTCACAACCTTTCTTGTTAAGCAAGAGTCCCTTGCCTTGCCATTCCCGACCTTCCTCCTTGTGGGAACATGCCTGTCCTGAGCTTTGATCAGTAGCTCTATGAACAACTGCCAGATGTGAAATGTGGACTTGCCCAATAATTGCTCTGCCCAATGAACAGGCCCTGGCTCCTGCCTAATATTAGTGTAATTTTCTGTCCTCTAATTTAGTATGTTACCATAAGGTCCTGACTTATTCGTGGCTATCTTAAAACTTAAGGAGTTGTGATAGCTGTTTCCAAAATCCTGCCCCACTAAATGGTCAGTCGCCTGGCAAGGTTCGCAGTCAATATAAGGTCCAGTAGAGCATCTCTTATAACCGGAGAATCCACACACCCGTTCACGAAAACCTGCTGGACGCACTTACAAATTCTGCCCCGTCTCAGCCTCTTGTTCTCAGGATATTCTAGTAAATATTGGGAACTTGAAAATCATGCGCGATAACAAAACTTTTTGTTGCATTTTTTCATAATATGCCAGCATATTTCTTCCTCAATGTGTCAGTGTCTGTTCGGGGCTGAGGTATAATCTTTTCATTGTCTTTGCACTCATCTTATCTTTGAGCTCAATCCATATTTTCTAAGTGAACGAACACTCTAGGGTATCTTCTCAGAGTGTACATGTAAATTCCCCCTAATTTGCAATGCAACTCTGCTACCTCTTTAATCTTCCTCTCTGTCTCGTCTAAAACAACGAAACCCTGGTAGCTTGATCAGCCAGTCCTCCCTCTTCGTCAAACAAGTCTCTATGATGACCAAAACGCCATAGTCAGATGTACTGATTGAGGCTCTAAGCTCATCAACATTACCTCTAATACTCCTTGCGTTGAAATAAACACACTTCAGCCCATTAGTACTACGGTGTGTATTTACCTGTCTTTATTTGCGCCTCCTTTCTGGCTTCCTGGTTCTAACATTTGCATTACTCTCAATCCCTCTGTTTGCGTACTTGCTGCTCAGGTTCGAAGGCCGCTGCCACTCTAGTTTGAAGCCTAACGATTCGCACTAACCAATACTCCCGAGAGAATACTGTCGCCCTTCCAGTTTAGGTGAAACCCGTCCCTCTCGAACAGGTAATTCTTGTCTGACAAGATGTCCCAAAGATTTAAGAACCTGAAACCCTGCCCCTGCGCCATCTTCTTATCGACGCGTTCATCCGTCCTATTTTTTGTATTTCTTGCGTCACTGGAACTTTGCAGTGGTATTAATCCAGAGATTACTACAGTCGAGGTTTTACATTTCAGCTATTTTCCTTACTTTCTTCGCTCACTCCACAGAAGCAGATCGCTCTTTCTAACTATGACTTATTACCAAGGTGCACAACGACTTCTGGCTGCTCATTCCGTCCCCCCACCCCCCCTTAAGAATTCCACGCTAACCGCTCAGAGACTTCCTTGACTCTGACACCAGGAAGTCAACACAGGTTCAGCTTCTTCTGTTATAAACCCCTGAGAAACTAAACCTCGCCAGCAGCATTCAGAGTGATAAACATATTAAAGACGGGAACAGCCAGAGGAGAGTGCTGCATTACCTGCCCGCCTCTTTTGGCAGTCACCCGCTCCCCTGACTGAACTCGTGGCGTGACCACCTCCCCGTAACTGACTTCAATCACACTCTTTGCCCCTGCACATTCCTCATTTTATTCGACTGAATTTCCAAGCGTTTGACATGATCTGTGAGCAGCTGCAGCTAGTCACAAATCCGGCAGGCGTATCCGTCAGGGCCACTGGATTGCTCCCTGATCTCCGACATCTGTCAGATGGAGCTCACGACTGCCCTAAGTGCCATCTCTTTACACTATCAACGATAAAAAAAGTACATTGCCTGTATCTTGCTCACTGAACTCTATAAAACCAAGTATTCCCGCAGCCCAAAATTATGCCAGCCAGCAGCACATCCACCATTCTGCAGCCCTTCTCAAACTGTTTTGTTGGGAATTTCCAATAAGAATAACTTACAATGCAACCTTTACAAACAAACAAAGTAACTTCGAGGCTTCAAACAACTTTCTAACAACCCCTCTCGTTCTCTCTCTCGTCTTTTTTTAATCTATTGGAAAAGGAGGGAAGGACAGAAATACTACAATATTGTAGTTTTTGGGAATTACCATTGCCTGACATTGTGCTCTTCCTCGATCCACTGATCTGTCGGAGTGACTGAGCTGAATCCTCCCAGAATACTCCACAGTGAAGGCTCTCTGTTACCCTCTATTGAATTATTTTCTCCTGTTCATCACTGGATAGCCATGGGGGTTTTTCCTCGATCGACCGTTCAGTCATGGTGACTCCGTTGACTTCTCCCAGGACCCTCCTCAATGCAGTCTGTTTGCCACTCTGTCTTGAATGCTCTTCCTTCTGTTTATCACCAGGAAGAGAGTTCTTCCTCGATTCGCTGTCCAATTGTGGTGACTGAGCAGACATCTGTTAGAATCCATTTCAGAGAAGTCTCTCTGTCGCCATCTATTAAATGCTTTTATTTCCTGTTTATCACCGACCTGGGGTGGGGAGATTCTTCATTTTTCTAAAATGTCTCTGTCCCTTCTTCAGATTGAATTGGATAACCTCACAAATGTTTGCATTAAGACCAATCAGCCACAGCTTTGGTCAACATCTAAACTATCAATCCTGATGTATTAGAACGTGGTTGTCAACAATGTCTGCAATATTGCCCAATATTATCTACACTCTCTACAATATTGCTTTCAGGAAATTTCGATTTTTGACTATTTATGCAGATCCAAGTCGTTAGTGAACATTGTGAATAATAAAGACTCTAAGACAGATCCCTACTGGACACCACTGGCCACATCTTGTCATTTTAAACACTTACCCATTATTCTACAGGTCTGGCATCTTCTGTGGAGACAAAGCAGATTTAACGTTTCGAGTCTGGTGAAGTTTCTTCAAAACTAAGGAAAGCAATACTCAAACATTCATCTTTTCACAGATGATGGCAGCTCTGCTGAGCGTTTTCAACAATTTCTGTGTTTTTTTGTTGTTTCTGATTTCCAGAATTCTTTCTTTGTTTTTACTCCATTCTAATAGTTTACTGACAGTCAAGCAATTTTTAGCAATGTCCACACTTCTTTGGTGTTCCATTTTAGCTAATATTCATTTGTGTGAACCTTGATAAACTAATGAAAAAAAAGACTTTTGGAAGCCTATAGAGAAAATAACGAACGACGTATTGCTGTCTACGATCTGTCACCTCTTCAAAAATAACGCTGTGGTGTGTGTCAAGTATGACCTACTCTTTGTGAATCAATGCTGATTCTCCCCAATTGACTGAAAGGTTTTGAGGTGATCAAATACCCTGTTCCTGATTGCAGACTACTAGGATTTTCCCACCAGATGTTAAGCTAAAGAATCTACAATTCCCTGAATTTTCCTTGTCCCCTTGATTAAGCAGGAGTGACATGAGCAAATTTCTTATCCAGAGGTACAATTCTTAAATCCAATGAACCCCGAAGGATTGTGGTTCTGACATTGGACATACCTCCTCTAACACTGGAACATAGAAACAATCATGTCCTGGGGTGTTGTTCCTCTTCAGTGCTAATAATTTCCCCATTAATAATGATTCATGGGAAAAGGTAGGACCAGACAGGGTGGGTCGCGTGGTCTTTTTCCCTGGTCGAACGAAGATTACACAGTAAAGGATTGCTTCCTCATAGTCGTCATTAAAGACATCGGGATAAATATCTAATATGTGTCCAATATCTTTTTAAGGTAGCGCTTGTAGGATTATTTAACTTGCCGATAAAGAATTTCACCTACAAACCCTCGCCTTTTTCATTACAGTCAATTCAGAAGAAGTTCACTGTGAAACAGCGGAAAAAAGTGACAACTTGGTGTCCTGTCATTTTCTGGATGATCATCTCTCCCAATGCGTCTGTGAATGAATGGAGATCACTTTCTTTGTTGGCCTGAGACTCTAAATACGGTTAAGTGAACATGTTTTTATATGTGAAATTTTGGCCACATTCTTCGTATTATTTCATACTATACCGTTGCACAGAGATGCAATATCTGTATAAAAGGATGCCAGAGGAATGATGTTTCATGAAAGTGCGATCTCTATGAGGCGGTGGAACCGGAGGAACTTCACTGGACTAGCAATGGTAACAATGGCTGGTAACAATCTGGGAAGAGCGGATCAAATTCCATAATGGCAATTGGTGCTAATCATGTTCAACTACTCAGAATCTGTTGAACCTGAAAACATCGATCATTCAAATATTGAATGCATTTGCAATCAAACCTTGTCAACAACGGAGAGTTAAATAATATTAGAGAGGTCGGAAAGCTCAGCACTACGACAGGAGTGAGTGGGGGGTGTTTAAATACCTGACCATGAGTACATAGCATTGGAGGTTGAGTGAGGAACAGTGGGGTAAAGGTGGTATAGAAATAACAAGAATGAAAGGATGCTCAAAGCAGTGGCGAGACAAGCCAGCGATCCAGAGGCATTAGACAGCAGCGGCGATAACTGCAGTGCAGAGGTCAGAGACAGTGAGAACATTGCCCAAAGGATAAGTGAGACAAAGGGCAAACAACGAAGGCAAGGGAAAGTCGTGGAGAGAGGCAATGGCCACGAAAAGGAGCAGTAACAGGAATAAAAGCAGTCCGAGGAGGCAGTGCAAAAATTAGTCAAATAAAATCAAAAGCGAGAGAGAAAATTAAATCAAAACATAGAAACTAGCAGCAAGCCTTTTTTTGGTATTCGTACAATATTTACCTTGCTATTTATGTAAAGATATAAATGTGTTCAAAGACTTATACCGGCTCATACATTGAATAGAAGTATTGCTTTATCAGAAAGACTGGGATGGTTAGACCTAGATCTGCTTTATATTAAAAACGATAAAAGTTACTTTTTGAAACATATGATCCTGGGGCCACTTGACACCACCGCCGTAGAACGATGTTCCCTCTTCTGGGGTGATGGAGAACTAGAGGTAGATTTTCAGAAATAAGGTATTCCCCCATTTAAAGTAAAGATTGTGCGTGATATTGTCCCACAATGATGCTACAATTTTGAGAATTACTGGCTCAAATTGGGAAGGAAACATTTTTTTTACATAAAGGAGTTTGATAGATTCTTGCTAAGTGTGGGACAAAACTCTATCAGAGTATTTTTGAAAGTAGCCTTGAAATTTTAATCAGTTTAAATTCGATAATCCAATTAGCCCACTCTCACTCCTTGTTTATTTTTTTCTTCTTGTCTCCATCTTGACTGGAGACTTTTCATTCTTTAATTGTTCACCACCCTGCCAGTATACACACTTCATGTCTCATTACGAGATGTCGTGTGCGAATAGGATCACATTTCGTTATTCCAAACTCCAAACATATTGTCCCAAAGTGTCTTCACATGATGAAACTTTTTTTATTAACTCTGGAATAGCGTCGAGAGAAACTTCAACAAGTCTTTTGATCATCTCTGTTTCCAAATAAGGAGATGGGCACAGCACACAACAGTCGAGACATAGTATCAAAACACATTGCCCAGTTGCGCAGGAAATATGTTATAAAGGAACAAATAAGGTATATATTAGAAATCTGAAATCTAATAGGTAATTCTGGAGAACATCAGCTGGTCTGGCGAGATGTGTGAAAAGTTTTTTCAAAAGCGTTTCAGGTTCAATGACTCGTTTTGATAAAACTAAATTCATGCGAATGCTGGAAATCTGAAACAAAAACAGAAACGCTGGAGAAGGCCAACACCATTTTTGGAAGCAGAAACAAAGCTAACGTTTCTGCTATGACATCGGCAGTGACTATTCTTCGGAACTGTTGAATTTCTCCTGCCTGCTCTGCACTTATTGGACACTTCTGAATTGAACAAGCGGCGAGTTTGGGTAACTACTCTCCGTCAGACAGTGATTCATGTTCATGTCATCTAATGCAAGAGATGTGTACAAATCTTTGGCCAATTACTTCTGCCGAAAAAACAGGAGATCAGTTTGATTGGGAACTTATTGATTACCGCAATAAGGAAGCCCGCCTATGCTGAACGGTATTTGGTACGACTTGTACGAATCTACTGCCATGGTGTATAGAAACATCCAACCTGAAATTATGCGCAGAATGTAAATTTCCTGAGAGAAACTGGTTTGCGTTGAATTCACATATAAACTGAAAGGGATAAGACGACGGCAAGCTTACCTCTCATACTGGACATGGTCATGTTGAAGCTGAGAGTGCTGTCGAGGAGCTACCTACTTTTGATCTAACAGCACGGGCTTCGGCAAGTAAATTTATATATGTGTTTCTTTACACATGGAATCTATCTGTTCATAACTGAAATTGTCCAGACAATGTACAGATAATTTAGTTATACAGACTCAGGGGGATTGAAGGTTAAGTCTAATTAGTGACTAATTAGTTGCCAGGAATAAAAACATGACTGGGCTTCCCAAGAACCATGTGTGTGTGTGTGTGTGTGTGTGTGTGTGTGTGTGTGTGTGTGTCTGTCTAAATGACATTGTTTTTGGTGGAAAATATATAAATTGATATCTTTGCAATCAGTTTGCACTTCACCAGAAACGAGTCAGATTACATTACGAAAAAAAACTATTTTGTTCTATTGAGAGATAAATTACTGCCAGAAAGCAGATGCACCAATCTGTTATAACAAGGTGTAGAACCGGATGAACACAGCAGGCCAAGCAACATCAGAGGAGCAGGAAGGCTGATATTTCGGGCCTAAAAGGGTCTAGGCTAGAAAAGTCAACTTTCCTGCTTGTAAGATGCTGCTTGACTTGCTGTGTTCCTCCAGCTCCACACATTGTTATCTCGGATTCTCCAGCATCTGCAGTTCCCATTATCTCTGATCCATCTAATTATCGCCCTGGGGAATGGCGTCAGGTATAATTGCAAACGTTCTTTATTTAATGGCACAAGGTGCTCAGATCCTTTGATCGAAATGTACGGAATACAGAAGGGCCATTTATTTGCCATTTACTGTCTTTTCATTGCAGCTATGGGCATTTCGGGTAAATTGCAGAAATTAAGAATTAGCAGCATGAAATATGTTGAGCTGCAACAATTCTCCCATTTCATCAAAATCCCGGCTGTCACCTGTGGACTTTTCTAAAAAGAACTTTACTGGTTTTATGTGTCCTTTTCAATATTTCCTCTCTTAAACTGCCTAATTTCCCTTACTTTAACACATAGATTTTTTTTCTACATTCGGGACATTAATTTAGTAATTAAGATATTGATGTCTTCTGAATATTAGAATGTCTTTTTTTTTCTATTTTAACACCGTAATTACACATCTTGACCAACGTAGGTGCAGAAGTGTCCTTAACAATTTCAGTCCTTTAATGTCACACTGTCTTGTTAACTGGAACATTATTATTTCAATTGTGTCTTCGTGCACATTTGCTGCTGCCATCTCAAGATGGCAATCTAGTTCTATTGAGTCATATCCTCCACCACCTTCAGCAGTTGGCCTTATCATTATTACAGTAATTGAGCAATCCATTCGTGGTCGAAAATACTCTGGTCAGTCAGTCAATATGTTATAGTAGTTAGGTTATGGTGTAAGCATAGTTTCATTGTGCAATTTGCGTTTGGGGAATTATTAATCAACTATTGCAGTTATATTCGAGTCCTAATATGTGCGTGGTTGTGTAATTAGTAGTGATTTTTTATACTGGAGTGGCAACTTTCCGTGTTGGATTTGTCCTGCTTTTTGTATATACAAAGTAATTGGGCAACTTTCCACATTGATGCCAGTGTTGTAACTGTACCGAAACAACTTGGCGAGGCTCAAAGCAAATTCTGTAGCACAATTATTCAGTATTACCATTGGCATGTTGTCAGTGTCTGTAGCCTGGGTAATATCCAATGCTTCAAACCATTTTGCGACTTCACGTGTCGTGAATAAATTTGGGTGCAGTCTGGTCTTTGTGATGCTGGAGACAGAGATGGATCATTCACTCAAGGCTTCTGACTGAGATTTCTGCATATCGTTGAGCCTTATATGTAACATTGATATGTTGGGTACTTCAATCATTAAGAATGGGGATATTTCTGGCCACCTTCGTCCTCCAATGAGTTGATTACTTTTCCTCCACCATTTATGGCTGGACGTGTCTGCAGAGCTGAGATCTGTTCTCTCGTTTGTGTAGTTTGCTCTTACGTCTTATCATTTGCTTCTTATGCTGTTTGGCATGTAAGTAGTCCTCTTTAGCAGCTTCATCAGGTCGGCATCTCATTTTTGGGTATCCCTGGTGTTTCTCCTGACATGGGCTCCTGCACTTTTCATCGAACCAGTGCTGATCCCCTGGATCGATTGTCATGGTTGAATAGAGAATATGTTTGGCCATAATGTTGAAAATTGTGCTGAAGTGCAAATTGTCTTATTGATGGGTCACCACACCTCATTGTTTTTCAGACTTCACTTGCTGGATATGTGTTAAGTTTTCTGCATTTATCACGTGCAAGCAACACAATGGAGCGTCTTCGCAGTATGAAGGTGAGACTTCGCCCCGGCAAGGAATCTGTGGCGATCAATGTTATCAATAACTGTCATGTACAAATGCGAATGCAGCTGGCAAACTGCAGGTAATGAGGTTAAAGGTGTTCCCCCCTCTTGTTAACTCCATTACTACCAGCCACAGACACAGTCTCACGTGTTCTTTCGGACCGGAACAACTTGATCAGTCGGGTTGCTGCTGAGTCACTTTTGACGGTGGACACTGAAATCCCCCACCCAGCGTTAATTTATGCAATGACACCTTTAGGGCTTCCTCCAAGTGCAGTCACCACGGAGCGGTGCTGAGTCGACAGGTAAGGGTGGACAGCACGTGCTAATCAGCTGACTGTTTCATTCCAATGCTTATCCTGATGCCATGAAAATTCAGGCATTTAGAGTCAATATTGCGGGCTCCCAGGTCAACTCCCTCCGACTGTATACCACTGTGCCATCATCTTTGCTGGTCTGTCTGGCCTGTCGGCCAGGAAATTACGTGAATGGTGATGGTGGTCTCTGGTACATTGTCTGTAAAGTGAACAAGGCAAACAAGTAGACAAGCCAAACTCGGAGTCGTCCGTGTCTGTGAGCAAAGGACAAACAGTTCTGCAATTGTGCAGCATTACCAATTGCCAGGAATGCCATTTTAATATTTGGAAATGGCTAAAAATCAACTGTGAATGAAGCAGCTTCATGAAAGGGAAATAAAAGTTTGAATGACGATTGAAAACAGGGGGAATACAGAAATGGAGAATAAACCTAGCAGGAGAACAATAGCCTGAAAGGATAACCTTAACAGAGGAAAGGGAGAACGAGTGGGAAGAAAAGCAGAAAGAGTGACAAGAAAAGCAGGCACAGAATCTGGACTTCAGAAGTAGGCAATTAGACCGGAACTGCATCAATTCCTTACTAAAGGGAAGGAGGCGAAGGTAGAAGGAAGGCTCAGTGTGGAGGATACTGATTACAAGCAAACGTATCCTAGTCAAAGGCCGGTGTGGATCTGTGTAAATATTTTCAAGCATTGCCTGCTTTCATAGAGAAGAATGTGGACGCCTTTTACATTTCATTGGATAAACTGCCTAAAAAGTAAATAAATGGCCGGTGGCCATATGTATATTGTTGATTCAAACAAACTTGGTATCCAAAATTAGTGATGTGTTTGCGTCACGATCGGAGGAGCTATCTGCGGAGTGTAACACAGCATAAGTTGAAAAATTGTCATCTTAAGTGTTTGTGAGTTTGTGTCAGAAACCTACAGAAAACGTTTCAGAAATCTAAGGAGGGTCCTTTGTGAAGGGCACAGTGAATTTGAAAGGATCAAACAAAGTATTTTAATAGTTGATAAGGTATGTAAACCAAACATGTTATGCTCTTAGAGATGATCATTTTGGAGGAATTGAAATTTTCACTTCCCGACATTGTGAGAGCTCATTCGAGAGTGCAGAGCATTAAAACTGCAGTGGAACTTTCAGGCAATTATTAATTGGTCCATAATTTAATATTTGGCTTACGACATCAATTTCCATCTGGGAAGAATACTAATTGTGGAAAAAGATAGAACGCGAAATCGACATCTCTCTGAAGATATTAAAGATATTTTACCTGAACAAATTACAAAAAAGTAAAAATGCTCATCTGTTTTCATTGCAATGAAGTAAGCCTCATGAAGTCACAGTGATGGAGCTTTGAATAGAAACACTGGTAAGACCAATGCGGTGATCAAAATAAACCAGCGAGCTCCCTTGAAGCAGCAAAGGAAAGCAGAGTGGAAACTAAAAGGCTGCACCATAATGCACCATCTGACTGGAAGTTGGTTAAGAAGGAAGGTGCAGATCTCAAAAAAATTGCGAGAGTAAGTTTTACTCATATATGACACGAGGAGCTAAAATTAAAAATAAATAAAACTAAAATTTTATGAGATACGAGGGCATTTGGATCTTCCGTGGAGAGAGATGAGAGATAAATAATTCAGAAGGAGTAATGCCAAGAAAGATAGTAAAATGGAATTCGTGGTGAGAAGAGCAGTGTTCCGTTACAAAACGTAAGGTTGGAGAGTCCGGTGAAAAGTCGAGAAGTGGTGGTGGGAAAAATGGATAGAATCTCGACTCCAGGAATAAGGTATAGCCTTGGCAACGATATAGCTGGATCATAGGCGGGGCTGATGTTTACTGTGGTTGCAAAGCTAATGGAAAACTGGACATCAAAGGTATTACAGGAAGTATTGTCTGGGATTTTTCCTGACAGAGGAACAAAGCCAGAAAGCCACAAGTTAAACTAAGAGCAGCGACCAAATAATTACTGTACGGAATTTGAAGTGAATTTGCCAGAAACCATACTAAATAAAGGCGAAAACCCCCGCGGATGGTCTATTTCAAACAAGAACAAAAATTGCTTGAAAATGCTCAGCAGGTCTGGCGGCAAATGTGGAGTTAAATCGAAGTTAACGTTATGGCCGAGTGACCTTTCCTCAGAACTGATAGTAGCTAGTAAAATATCGGTTTATATGCAGACGACAGCGTGGGGGAGTAAACGATATCTGAGGATTGAGCCCAACAAGATTGAAGAGAACAGTTAAACAGACGAAAGAGTGGATAACAATCTGTGCATGAGGCTATTCATCGGAGGTATTAGTAGCTAACAATGAGCTCTGTGTAATAGCTGATTATGTGATAACAACCACTGGTGTTTGGGAGCTCGGGTATGTACGTTGGCGAGCTGAAGCCCTCAAGACATTGAACTCAACTTTGAGTCCAAAAAGTTGCACTGTCCTGAAGTGAAACTGAGATGCTGTTCTAGCTTGTGCTGACCTTCGCTGGAACACTGCAGAAAATGTGAGATAGAGATGTTGGCTAGGGAACAGGGTAGTCTATGGAAGTGACAGGCGACTGGAATAGAACAGAAATGTTCTGCAAAGTGTTCACTCAACCTACACTTGGATTCCATAATGTAGAGGAGAAGCAACAAATACAGTAAAATAGGTTGTGTGAAGTCTAGACAAAGCGCTGCTTCACTTGGATGATTTGCTTCAGCCCTTGGATACCGAGAAAGGGGGAAGTAAGTGGACAGTTGTTACAACTTCTGCGGTTGCAGGAGAAGGTGCTGTGAGGCTGTTTGGGTTGTTGAAAGTGTTGGAAGTGTAGAACAAGGTGATGAAGAAGGAACGGTTCCTGAAGAAAGTTGAAAAGGAAGGCAGTAGAATATTTTAATTTAGTTGAATGTAGCCGAAATGGAGGGTAATGATTTTCTGGATGTGCGTGCTGGTCGGATGGTAGGAGAAGACAAGGGGCAGACTATCACTGTTGTGGGAAGAAAGAGAGGAGTGAGGTTTGAAGTGCTAGGGATAAAATGGACCCAGCTGAGCGGCCTGCCAGCAACAGTGCTTTAGAATCCTCATTTGAGGAAAGGGGTGGGCATTTTGTAGGTTTCATTGTCGAAATTGTATCATAGGAAGATATGTCACAGAGACAGAGGAACTTGGAGAGTGGAATAGATACTTTACAAGACGTGGGGTGTGAGGATGTATAATCGATGTAACTGAGAATTGATGGGGTTATAGTGGATATTGCTGGCCAGCCTATCACCAGAATTGGAAACAGAGATGTCAAAGAGAGGAGTCAGAGATGGATGAGATGAAAGTGAGAGCGAGTTAGAAATTTAAATTGCAGTCCATAAACATTTTTCCCAATTTTGTACAAGAGCTGGAAGCAGCACCAATTTAACAATGAAAGAGTTGCCGGTTCCCGACTGAATAGGACTGCAACAAGGAATGTTCCACTTGCCACACAAAGAGAGGGTGTAGCTGGGGCCCATGTGGAAAGCCATGGCCACACCTTTGATTTGGAAAAGAAATGAGGAGTTAAAAGAACAGTTGTTGGGGGTGAGGATGATCTTGGCCAGGCGGCTGAGACTAGATGTGAATCAGGACGATTCAGGACTTTGTTGTCAGAAGAAACAGAGAACCCTGAGACCATCCTGGTGGGCATGGTCGTGTAATGTGAGAGGGCATTTTACCAGACTATGATAACGCCACCCTGATCAGCAGGCTCAATTACAACTTCAGCGTTGTATTGGAGAGCATGGAGTGCAGTCGGTTCCCGGGAATATAGGTTTGAATGGGTAAGAGGGTAAAGAATTTGAGGCGACCAGTGTCGTGTCGACCATTCTCAATGAACAAGTCGAGTGAATGTAAAAGGCCAGAGGGATGGGTCGAGGTGCAGGGAGAGCGGTGGAGGTGGGCGAAGGTGGCCTTGGAATGGGCAGAAAATACTGAGTTTTAAAATAGAAGCCTTTTTGTGTGTTTATGGTTCTTTTTTTACGGGGAGGTGTGCTGATGCTATGCCTTTAAGAGATTATTGTGCCTTTTATTTGAAGAACTTGTTTAACGCAGTCGTCCAGAACTGTCTACCATAACCTGGGAGCTGGGAGATAAATCGAGAGGAGTGATCGGGCTGGGGAAGGCAGATCGGATGGTGATAGGTGAGTGCAGGTAAGGAGTGGCGGGGATGGTGCAGTGTGATGGGAGGGGCAGCTAGGTGACAGAGAAAATGGATACGTTGTGCCAGGTCAAGGAGGCAGGGATGAGAGGGACGCTTGGACATGGGATGAGGCTGGGTGTGGGAAGACTTTAAAACTAATGAACTCCATGTTTAGGCCATTGGGCTGTCGGCTCACGAGTCAGAGTATGAGATGTTCTCCTAAAGTTTGTGGGTGGCGTCATTGTGGCACTGGAGAAGGTCATTGACAGTGCTGAGGATGTTTCAATCCTGGTTTCAAGTTTCAGTAGCGATAACCCTGGTGTTGATATCTCACTGAACGAGATGATTGAGTACACACTTTCCCACAGTGGGAACATGTGAACGACGTAAATTCAGTGTAAATATGCTAGCATGTCGTCATTTACTCACTCGCCTTTAAAAGTCAGAACAGAAAATCAAAAAAAGTCTATTATCAGTTGGTGTGCACTAAGAGAAGGTAACTGATATTACACTTGCCACACTCGCATCTGGTAATGCAGCAATCCCAAAATGGATTCACTGGAGTCTCAGATAGCGGAGTGGTAGAGTGATTAGTTTTCCACTCTCACAGCAGGGCAATAGCCTCTCTCCATTGTGATTTTTCTGCTATTTCAAGAAACCTTTCATACAGTCCTACAATTTACAAGACTTACACATGGATGAGCAAAATCTTTCTTACAGGGAGAGCATTTCACATTCATAGGCTGACGACGTTTGGGACCTAATTAATTAAGTGACTGCCAGATGTCTTTATGTAGTGTCTGTTTGCAGTTCAGTTTTCGAGATTTCTGTCTGATATCCTATAAAAAAATCTAAAAGTACTAACATAAGATGTATTTAAAAAACGTAAAAATGTGAACAGTAAAATTTGTCTGAATGAATTTGGCAATGTGTAAAGTATGCAATCGGGAAAAATATGGCCATAAAAAGTTATGAATTGTCAGAAAAGTTGAAGTGATTCACTCAAGATCTTCAAATGAAGAGAGCTACGTCTTGTGCATGGATTGTGCAATGAGAGTTGACCATTCGACCTAGAACCCACTCCATCCTACAATACGACGATCACCTCAAATCTCGCTTACACCTGAAAAAATTATGCCCTTCGAATAAAACAACAAAAAAAACTGAAGGTTTAGCTCCACCTTCTTTCAGGAAGAGATTTGCCACATCTTGTGAATTTGGCACAAGGAATAGTCTTAACTCTGTTTGAAATGGGCAACTCCGCAATTTGAAGAAATTGTCACATAGTAGTAGATTCTCCCATCAGATGAACCATCGTCTCTGCATTCAGACCTGTCAAAATCCCTCATAATCGGGACACAATCGCGCATGAAATTCCCATCAATTGTGATTGCCAGAGTGCTAGAAACACACGTCAATCTTCGACTAACAGTGGTGGGATAAAAGAACATGAAATTGATTCCAATGCTACTTATTGACGGATAGATGCTGTGTTATCTCTTGCTCTTCTCTAACATAATGACATGCTTGATTTTAGTGGTTAGTTAACGAAGTTATTTATAAATACGTAAATGGCATTTGTAGAAAATCTTTGGATAATTTATTTAGCTTGTTAAGACGTAACGTTTTGCATAATTTAAGTGGACAAAGAACAGCACGCATCCTGTGATCTCAGAGGACTGTTAACTAATGGTAGGGGACGAACGGGTGTGCACCAATCGCTTTAAAGTTACAAAGTCAAAATCCTGCCATTATAGCCGAAGTGGTCCAGATTGTTACTTGTAGACTTAGTCAGTTTCTTCAAGTTCATCTTCAATGTGAAAGTAACACATGTTTTGATTTGCTATCTGCAACAATCGCCTGACAACCACTTACATATGAAGTATCATAATTCGAATGTTTACGAATCACTGTTTAAAACGAAGCAAACCACTCATGATATCAAAATAACCGTACACACTTCCTGCACCCTAATTTCAAACTTTTTTCCCTTTCATTGCATTTGTGAACAAATCTTTTACTTTTGCAAACACGTTCTTAAAAGGGAACCTGTTGCGCCACACCGTTCTTTGATCTCAACTGGCTTGAATGCTGTGATTTTGCAAGTCCTGCTTCATTTTATTTTTCACCTCTCTTTGGACTTCTGTTTGTCTTTAATTATTTGGAGGGTGCTAATTTGTGAAAGGCTAGATAGTTATTTCAAAGACATATACCATGAATTTGTTTCCCAGTAAATGCTAGAAATAGATCGGTACTTGTGCGTTTGCAAAACTATTTAATGGACCGAGGATCAGCAGAGTTCCGTATAAGTGTAATGCAGATACCCTTCGTTTCTGGAAACGAGGGACATTTCTCACTGAAATCCAGACCTAATACGGTTGCATATCTCGGGCGTAAATTAAAAACATTCTAATTCCTTTGGAGATACAATGTCTTGGCTGAGGAGGCAGGCGAGGGTATATGTCTTAGTATAAACAGGGAAGTGAAAATGTTTATTGCTCTTTCACAATTTTAAAGCAGAAGACAAGGCTATTGAAAGAATGCGTCAGTATTCTTCAGCTCCTTTCAAAACGTAGCCTGTGTTACTGCGTAGATGAAGATGTCAGTGCAGGACCTAGGTAGGTCATACATGTTGGCCACCTCTTTAATGATAGGCCATGGATTACCAAAATCTAGGTCAGTGATGTAGCGTCACCTGTAATTCGCAAGTAAGGTAAATCTCTGGCATAGATCACCCACGGTAGCTGGAAGCTCAACGAGATAGCGAACAGGAGGACAAAAAACTTCTTGTGGTTAGCCAACACCAAAACATGTCGATTATCAGAATCCCAGGGTGTCTCTCAGTCTCGGCTAGCTACTAGAATGGGTCTAATGGTTAGGGCTTTGAGTGGTACAATAAGGACGAACAGAATGTGGGGCCAAACAGTCATGGGCCTGCCATATCAGCCAGTTGTAACAGCTGAAATTAATGTCACAGAACTATGGTATCCTACCCAAAGTGTGCAGTGCCTGATAGATGAAGGGGAAAGGGAAAGTTATTGATACAGCTTAGGGAAAGGACTATCCCACGACACGTGAAGCAGTTCTGTCAGACGACAGATAGCATGAAAACTGTCAACAGTGAAAGGTACTATCAGCCAGGCTGAACCATTGCATGTGGTCAACATCAAAACAGTGCTGATTGTGCTCAAGGATGTAATGTGGTCAAGATACTGTCCCAAAAGTAGATACTGGTAATTTGGGTGAGGATGACAGGTGCAATGATGACAAGGAAGTCAGCTACAGCTATTATCGCCAGTAGTGGGTGATGCACCGGGAGGGTCCACACCATCCACGGCGTATGATTATGATCAGCACTACATTTTCTGTGAGGCACAGGAAAGAAAAAGACGTTACCAACCGAATACAAAGTCTATAAATTTCACTGTAAAACATTGGCACGTAATGCAACTGAAACAATTGCCCCATAATTCACTGACAGTGCAATATCATAAATTATACGTATTTTAAAGTTCAGAGTTGAATCTATTTATACTTATATAGCATCCAATATTATAATCAAACAAACTCGAAACAGAAAACCCAAGCAGTCTAATGATTTGGAAATAATATATAACTTACCCAGAACTCCAAATATAGCAAGGGCCGTATAATAAATTGTCTATTCGCTAGCCCATGCATTGTTTTATAAAATCTAACGAAAACCTTCAAGGTGTCCACCTTACGTTCTGACTAGATTAAATGAGTCATTTATTTATAGTTGGTGAAATTCTACGCAAATACCATTAAAACTTACAACTTAGTTACAGGTTGTTGAACAAATAGATTAACTGAATGTTTCATGTCTTTTCTTTGTATCATTGGGAAAGTACGTTTCCATCGTTTTCGTGACTGAACCAAAGTCTGCATATTCTGTGTCCCTAGTGAGAAACTATGCCTTGGGGCTTTGGTCAAGTGAAAGCCTTGATGATAAGCGCTAAACTAAGATCATTTCTGGCATACATATGATGGTGTCGATGTTGGAGTCGGGTGGACAAATTGAGAAGTCACATGAACCGGTTTAATCTGATGTCGTGTGACTTCTGACTCAAGCCTAAAGGCATTTCTCACGCAATTACCGTGTTATCAATAATGTGGTGTCAATTTCGAACATGCACTCTGTGGATACGATGTAGTTTTGCGTTTAGTTCTAAAAAGCTTATCACAAATCGTGACTAATAATTAAATGAATATTTTTAAAAAGTAAACGTTCGTTCGTACCTGGCTAGACACCCGAAAAAGGAAGTCAGTACGATGACATCAATGTTCTGCGCTACATGCGAAGTGCCAAACACTCATGAGTACTGGTGGAAATAAAAGTGGGGAATACTCCAAAAAGCTCGAACTCGAGCTCACAGTTGGAGGTGATACATGCGCCGGAGTGTCGTTTAACTGATCGCGCAAAGTGGGAAGAGTGGAACAGATCAATATCGTGTATTTGGGTTGTTACAACATATTTGACAAACAACTACGTTTGTCAAAGTATGTTAAAAGAACATTGTGTGGAAGGGAGACATAAACGAAGAAGAAGGATTGGTGAAATGACTGAAGTCAATAATATGGATCAAACGAACTTTCTCGATGTCCCTCGCTGCATTTAGAGGAGTGCCGCAGGAATAAATGCTAAATCATCAGTTATTCAAGGCTGTGTGCACGACTCGTATGAACAGAGTCATTGCATTTAGGCTAAATTTACTAAGGGAATAAACGAACGCTGAAAACGACATAGCCAATCAAGGTAAAGAATATAAACATGTCTACATGCAGATTGTGTGAATGGGCAAAACAATATTTGACGAAGGTTATTGTGGAAAAGAGTGTGACTTTGTCCATTTTGGCATGAAGAATAGAACAAAAAAAATTATGTTTACACTAAGCAGGATTTTGGGGTAATGACTTGGTGTTTGAATCTCTTCCAGAGAGTATCCAGGTGGTGCAAGTGATGAGGACAGTTATCATTTCTTGCATGGGAAATTTATTATAAAATAGGATTCATTGCATCTATGCAGGGCTTTGGGGAGACTACATGCACAGTTTGAACATCTATTCTGTAAAAGAATGATGTCATTACTTTAGAAGCAGAACAACAAAGGTTTATTCGATTAATTAAAACCAAAACAACTGTGGATGCAGTAAATCAGGAACATAGCCATAAGTTTCCAGAAAAACTCAGCAGGTCTGACTGCACCTGTGAAGAAAACATCAGTGTTAAAGTTTTGGGTCCGGTAACCCTTCCACAGAACTAGTGGCATCTGGGAAAACATCGATTAAGATGCAAAAAAAAATGGAGGAGGATGAGTAGGGAGTAAACGAAAGGGTAGCGCCCAAAGAGAGAGAAGAACAGTTGTACAGACAAAGAAATTGATGACGATCTGGCTAAAAGGGTGAATAGTTGTTAAGGGGGACTTGTTAATGAATAGCAAAATTTAGCATCTATTAATAGGTTATGTGTTAACAGACTATGTTCAGGCTATGTTCAGCCAAGGCTTACATTGACAAGGGAGCCTCCAAAATGTCCACCTCCTTCCTCAGTCAAGCGTTCCCCAGCACCGTTGTCCAATGGGCACTCAACCGTGTTTGACCCATTTCCCGCATTTCCATCCTCATCCCTTCTCTTCCCTCCCGCAATGGCAGTAGTGTTCTCCCTGTCTGTACCAACCTGCCCATCAGCATTCACATTCAGAAGACCATCAGATGCTATTTCTGCCGTTTCCATTAAGATAGCGAAGAAGGCATTTCGTGTGCTTGCCTTTATTGGACAGTACACTGGGCATAGGAGTTGGGGTGTCATATTGCAGTTGTACAAGAAATGAGTTCAGCCATTATTGGAGTATTGCATGCAGTTCTGGCTCCCTTTTATAGAAAGGATATTGTGATGTTAGAAAGGTTTCAGGAAAGATTTACTAGGATGTTGCCAGGTTTGGGGGGGATTTGAGCTGTAGGGAAATGCTGAATAGACCAGGGATATATTCCCTGGAGCCTTGGAGGCTGATGGATGACTATGTAGAAGTTTATAAAATATTGAGGGATATGGAGACGGTAGCTAGGCAAGGTCTTTTTTCCTGGGGTGGGAGATTCCGTAACTAGAGGGCATAGGTTGTAGATCTGTTCACTGAACTGGTGGGTTTGGTTGCAACCATTTCTTCACCCTTCTAGATAACATTGTCAGTACACTTCAGTGAAGCGTTGGTGCTATGCCTCCCTTGTTATTTATATTCCTCAGTTTGCTGGTGTGTTTGCTAGCACTTCTACGCATCAAGCAGAATGGCACAGCGGGAGCATGCTGGGCCCATAACCCAGAGGTGGACGGGTCAAAACCATCCACTGCTATTTGAGGTACCTGGCATTCGGGCAGCCTGGTGGCTCAGTGGTTAGGCAATGCTGCCTCACTGTGCCAGCGACCTAGGCTCAATTGCACTCTCGGGCAACATGTCTGTTGGGTTTCCTCTGGGTGCTCCGGTTTCTCCCACAATCCAAATATGTGCCAGCTAGGTGGATTGGCCATGCTAAATTACCAGTAGTGTTCAGGGAGTTATAGATTAGGGGGATGGCTCTGGATGGGATGCTCTCAATGTCAATGTAGACTTGCTGGGCCAAAGGGCCTGTTTCCACAGTGTAGGTATTCTATGATTCCAGGTCTATTTCTCAGCGGTTTGTGCAGAGTCTAAGAAACAGGACCAGAAGTGGTACCAAACACCCCACCAAAGTGAGGCATACAAATAACAAAATACAAGTACAGAGCACCCAAGCTTCACCAGTGGTGTACTGACAATGTCAACAAGCAGTGTAGCTAAACATTTGCAACCAAACCCACTGGTACACTGGTACCTCGTCCACAACCTGAGCTGCAAATTTTGTCAAAGCCTTCAGATGGCACAAATAACAGACCTAGTGCTCAAAGTTTCCACAAAGAGTGTGGTGTGTGTGTGTATGGATGAAGCTGCCAGAGGAAATGTTGGCGGCTACTCGGATTATATCCACCATAAGGAATCTGGATAGGTATATGAATAGGAACGCTTTAAAGTGATATCGCCCAAATGCTGACAAATGGGACTAGATTTATATAAGATACCTGGTTGGCATGGACAAATTGGACCAAAGGGTCTATTTTGGTGCTGTATATCTCTATAATGTGAAGTAATTTGTGCTTCTCATAAGGCACAGTGTTTGTGGCATGGTAATCTGTGTAATTGAGATGCTCTAGCCGTTAACTAAAGGTTGTGCCAAAATATTTAATCTTTAAGTTTGGTTAATATTCTTACAACCAGAAAGTATCAAAACTAAGGCACTTAGCAGAAACAAATGCAAGATATAAAACAATAAGTGAAAAATCGTAAAAAAAAATTGGGATTGTTGTTGAAGTAGGCGTGGATTGTTTGAGATTCCAGACTAAATTTCATCATATTATCTAACATCAAAAACTTAACTTAATTCAGATTCCAAATTATGTTTGGGGGTGGGTTTGATTTACTATCCAGGCAGCCTTTCCCCACAATTGTGTAATGTATCCACTTAGTCAACATTACAAATAGAAAGGATGAAACTGTGAACTAATTAATGCATTCATTGAACCGTAACTAAGATGTGTATTCAAATAATGCTTTGTCTGGAGAATTTTATTCGGTATAAATGAGACTGTTTGATTTTTGTCTTATGGCTAAGCTTTATAGCTTGGAGAATTTTTTTGTGTTTGTAGGGCGATGCATGGTCCAGCAAATGGCCTATTCTATGCAATTTATTACCTGGTTCTCGCTGCCATTGGCGTCCCGGGTAAATTGTACATATTGTTTAAATGATCTAATCTTGTAAATCGTCGGAACACAGCCTCTAATTCGGGATGGGGGCTTCCTTTCTGAAACGGAACGAATAGCAATGAGCCTCAACTGGTTGAGCGCAAGTTATGCTGAACCACAGTGACATAAGTATATTTGTTCCACTTCCATTATGCAGTACTAAATATATTATTTCATGCATTAGGCAGCACACTTACAGAATGATTATTTGTTAAGTTGCTAATAGCATTTAGAATAAATGACATTATGCAAATCTGATACTTTTGAATGCGAAATTTAAATTAATATAACAAAAGCTCAGTTTAATATTTTAATGATTAAGGAACAATAGTGTAGTACGTAGAAAAATACAATTCTGTCTGTGTAGTCCACTTGAATTAGCCCTGAAATTATTGACAGAGGTGGAGAAATTATTAGCGTTGTAAACGAATCCATCCAAATGCAGTGTAGATTCATTGAACGTTCAGTGATTACACAGATCCACAGTTTGACAGCTGTGTTGATGCCACAGTCAAAGGATACATAGTTTCAACGGTTTCGTCGTCATTGCCAATATGACCTGAAGATTAGTTGTACAGATGTTTGATAGGGGCGAATAGATTTTCAAGATTTAAATTTGTTAATTGTTTCACTCCGAGCTGCATTTTGAGTGCATTTCTACCTTTTTGTTCAGGATAATTGTCTTCTTTTTTCACTCAGTAGCTGTGGTTGGCTTTGCCAAACTGAACATTTTTATTGCTTTTCTTCAAAATTCACTGAGGAACTTCGAATTTATTTTTAAAATCTAATTCAGCCATTGAATTATGTGTGATGGCCATGTTGCACAGGAAGCTTAATAATGATAATTCCATAATGATATACAGACGGAGGTATTTGGGCAGATGATCAAAAGTTTGATCACAAGGTATGTTAGAAAGCAAGTCTCCGTGAATGGTGCAGCGATGGGTCTGTTGACCCTGAGAAATATGATGGAGCAATTTATTTTTATCAAACATGCAATAGATGGGAGAACAGCAAGAATGTGATGATATGGTAGGTGGTACCAATCTCAAATCAATTTATTCCACATATTTGAAGAGATAGTGCATGCTATGGTTAAGGCGGACCTGGCAAAGAGAATGCATGTGGACTTCCAGACACATTTGATATGTTTCTCCATAACATGTTATTTCAGAAAATAAAAGCTCATGATGCAGATGCTAGCATCGAAATGGATAAAAATTGGCTAGCTGGAAGAAACAGATACTGAGGATAATTATGCATTCAGCTTGATCAGTAAAGTCCTGCAGGTGTCTTTGATGTATTATTTAGAAAAAAAAAATCAATGACTTAAATGGTGGCAGAGAAGGTAATGTTTTAAACTTCGCTGATGACCAACCTAGTCATAAAATTACGTACTGACGATGGTATGAGCTGCTTGCAAAGGATGCAGTAGATTTAAGTATCCATGTGGCTAGAATTGGACGATATCACCACAGCAGCCCAGTTTCATTTTCCTGTCAGAGTAAAAAAAGGCTTACTCCTGCGACCATTGTGTTGCAGTAATAGTGCCCTACGTCTGAGCGTGGAGGTCCGAGTTCAAGTTCAACCTGCTCCAAAGGTGAGTCACAGCAGGTTACAAAAAAAATACGAGGAAAAGTAACCTAATATGCCCTTAGAGCCTCGTCTGCTATTCATGATGAACATCAAACTCAGTCTTTTCCTGCTTTATCTCCATACGCTTTGATTCCTTTAGCCCCGAATTCTATATACAACTCCTTTATGGAATCATCCACTGTTTTTGGCATAGATTGCTATCTGTGGTATCGAAATCAATAGGTTCACTTTTCTCTGGATGAAGACATTTCTTCTCGTTACAGGCCAAAACTTTTTTCGCCTATATCATAAGACTGGGGCCCCTAGTTCTGAACTCCACTGCCATTGAGATGTTCCTTCCTGTTTATCAGGTCTAGTTGTATTCGAATTTTGTAGATTTTGTTTTCACGTGATCCAGTCTTTCTTCGAAATAGCAGTAAATGCAAACCTAAGCATGTGAAGTTGTTCACTTTTGGAAGAAAAGTGGAAAGGCTGATTATTATTTTATGAAAAAAGAACGGCAGTAGATATTCTACGCATTGGGTGAATAGGTATTCTATTGATGTAACAAAATTACCGGTTTTATGCGCAGCCTGTAATCAAGAATGCTAATGGTTTTTTTTCAATATTATGGCAGGGACGTTACTGAAAACTAAGGATCTTATGAGTCAGTATTCCAGGACATTGTTGAGACCAAATCTCAAGTACAAAGTGTAGTTTTGGTTTCCTAATTTAAGAAGTGGTATAAATGTGTTGCAGGAGTTCAGAAGAGGTTTACTAATTGGCATGTGCAATAACTGGGATACTGTGTGAGAATATATCTGGAAGAGCATGGCTTGATCAAATACAGTCAACACGGCTTTGTGAGGGGTAGGTCATGCCTTAAAAACCTTATCGAGTTTTTTGAGGATGTGACTAGAAAGGTTGATGAGGGTCGAGCTGTGGATGTGGTGTATATGGACTTCAGTAAGGCATTTGATAAGGTTCCCCATGGTAGGCTCATTCAGAAGGTCAGGAGGAATGGGATACAGGGGAACTTAGCTGCTTGGATACAGAATTGGCTGGCCAACAGAAGACAGCGAGTGGTAGTAGAAGGAAAATATTCTGCCTGGAAGTCAGTGGTGAGTGGAGTTCCACAGGGCTCTGTCCTTGGGCCTCTACTGTTTGTAATTTTTATTAATGACTTGGACGAGGGAATTGAAGGATGGGTCAGCAAGTTTGCAGACGACACAAAGGTCAGAGGTGTCGTTGACAGTGTAGAGGGCTGTTGTAGGCTGCAGCGGGACATTGACAGGATGCAGAGATGGGCTGAGAGGTGGCAGATGGAGTTCAACCTGGATAAATGCGAGGTGATGCATTTTGGAAGGTCGAATTTGAAAGCTGAGTACAGGATTAAGGATAGGATTCTTGGCAGCGTGGAGGAACAGCGGGATCTTGGTGTGCAGATACATAGATCCCTTAAAATGGCCACCCAAGTGGACAGGGTTGTTAAGAAAGCATATGGTGTTTTGGCTTTCATTAACAGGGGGATTGAGTTTAAGAGCCGTGAGATCTTGTTGCAGCTCTATAAAACTTTGGTTAGACCGCACTTGGAATACTGCGTCCAGTTCTGGGCGCCCTATTATAGGAAAGATGTGGATGCTTTGGAGAGGGTTCAGAGGAGGTTTACCAGGATGCTGCCTGGACTGGAGGGCTTATCTTATGAAGAGAGGTTGACTGAGCTCGGTCTCTTTTCATTGGAGAAAAGGAGGAGGAGAGGGGACCTAATTGAGGTATACAAGATAATGAGAGGCATAGATAGTGTTGATAGCCAGAGACTATTTCCCAGGGCAGAAATGGCTAGCACGAGGGGTCATAGTTTTAAGCTGGTTGGTGGAAAGTATAGAGGGGATGTCAGAGGCAGGTTCTTTACGCAGAGAGTTGTGAGAGCATGGAATGCGTTGCCAGCAGCAGTTGTGGAAGCAAGGTCATTGGGGTCATTTAAGAGACTGCTGGACATGTATATGGTCACAGAAATTTGAGGGTGCATACATGAGGATCGATGGTCGGCACAACATTGTGGGCTGAAGGGCCTGTTCTGTGCTGTACTGTTCTATGTTCTATGTTCTAATAAATTGGAAAGGCAGAGTTTATTTCCTCTGAATCTTCGGGAAAGAAGAAGAGTGGTGACTTAATAATGTATATCAAATCGTAAGTCATTTTGGCAAGTTGGGAGGCAAAGAATGTTTCCTTTGTGTCCAGTCCAGAATTGACAGCACAGTATCAAAATAAGGGATCATCATTAAAGAACAGCCATAAAGTGTATCTTTTCTCTCCAAGAGATTTGTGCAACTTTTGGACCCTCTGGCTCTGGTTTTGTGCCCATGTAATGTCATATGGGGCAGATAAAGCCTTGTCTGGCAAGTAGATCAATAAATAAATGGAAGTACGAAATTTGAATCACAAACATGATTCATATCCTTATGGGATGGTTGAACAGGATGCAAATCTCTAATGGTCTCGTTCTGCTTTTCTTCCAAATATCCATAGTCAATACTTTTGTAGAAATTCCAAATCTCTACTGATTGGGGCTGGTAGACTATAGAAAGCTGTGATAATAATGATGAGAATGTTAAACACAGATTATTGTTGAACCTGTAACCAATACAAATGTTTGCACAGAGGTATGATGATAACTGGAAATTGCTGCGAGCAATAACATGGTGGGGTGGGGTGGGTGCGGCTTATTACTTGACAGATGGATTCCAAATGTCAGGTGATGGCGAATTCACTGAGATTCAAAGTGCCACTCAAAAGACAACTCTAACGATCTTCAGTATAGACTGAACAATGGCAAGGGCACGGGCTCTAGCATCAATAAGCAAGGGCACTGTACAGGGCACATAATATTAAAATAAAAAAGCTGATATATGCAGCATCAGTGATAACTATCAAAATTCGGATGATAGACTTCAGGATCTTATCTCATTTGAAAGTGGACTCCAAGATTCTAAAGCATCTGAAGCTTCAGACGATGGCCCAGATGGAGACACAATCAGTGCCCTGTGAACAGAGTTAGTAGCGATGACTGAAAACAAAATATTCTGTATTGAGATCAGAGATAATGGGAACTGCAGATGCTGGAGAATCTGAGATGGCAAAGTGTGAAGCTGGATGAACACAGCAGGCCAAGCAGCATCTTAGGAGCACAAAAGCTGACACTTCGGGCTGAGACCTTTCATCAGAGTCTAGGCCTGAAGCGTCAGCTTATGTGCTCCTAAGATGCTGCTTGGCTTGCTGTGTTCTGTATTGACTCAAGTTTCATCCAATAGTGGACATTGAACAAGAATCTAGGGCTTTTCACTAATTGGAATCTTGAACCAGGGTATTAGATAGAATAGGCGGGGTTGAAGTCAATTCATAAAATGTCTATCTTTCCTTTTCACAGCCAACTTGATGGCAATCATAATTCTGTCCCGAGGACGGTGTGGACTTTCTCGGTGCATCACTTACTACTTGGTGGTGATAGCAGCAAATGATTTCCTTGTCATCATCACTGCAGTCATCCTAAACAGGATTGGTGGCATTTACTTCAGGTACAGCGTTCTCTCCACCACCCCTGCTTGTACACTTAGCACCGTGCTTATCTATGCTACCCGTGATGGGTCAGTCTGGCTGACAGTTGCATTCACTGTCGACCGTTTTATTGCCATCTGCTGTCAGAGGGTGAAGACTAGGTACTGCACTGAGAAAACTGCATTGCTGGTCATAGGAGGCACCAATGCCATGAGTTGCATCAAGAATGTCCCTTTCTTCTTTACCTACAAACCCTTGTACACTGTGGATGGAGTTCCCTGGTTTTGTGATATCAAGTCTGCCTATTACACATCGCCTGCATGGCAAGTCTATGACTGGCTGGATCACATTTTAACTCCTGTTCTACCATTCTTCCTCATTCTGTTACTCAATGTTCTGACCATAAGACATATCCTAACTGCTAGCAGAACCCGGAGAAGGCTCCGGGCTAATAACAATTGTGCAGATCACGAGAACGCCAACCGCAGGAGGTCCATTGTTCTGCTGTTCACCATTTCACTGAGTTTTCTCCTCCTGTGGGTCACCTATGTAGCACATTTCCTCTATGTGCGAATTTCTGGTAATGGCTACTTCACTGGTCTGGATTTCAAGAACCCAGACTTCATCTTTCAAGAGACGACAAACATGCTTCAGTTGCTCAGTTCCTGCAACAATGTCTTCATCTACGCAGTCTCCCAGACCAAGTTCCAAGAAAACCTGAAGGAGCTGTTGATGTACCCTTTCACCATTCTCACTGGCTGTTTTAAATACTAGAGAAGCAAATAAATTTCATGACACTTACCTTTGATCAGAGGGCTCCAGTCCGACTTATTTTCTTTTTAATCTGAAAGTTATGGGTTGAAGATTCTTCACTCAAGAGATGCTAAAACACTGTCAGTTAAATTCTTGGAACAAATAATTTCTTACATTAACTGTTTATAAATTGAAGGAGAGTTTATTGACACCTTGAGCTAATAGTTAACTCTGATTTGCAACCAACATGATAGATTTCCGTGTTTACCTCTTTTCTTTTAATCAATGCTTTGTCTGCATTGATTTGCCTTTTTTTCTTTTTATTTATCTTCCTTTCTTATTATTCTCGCCTTTCCTTCTTTTCTTCTTCCCTTCCATTCATCATTTCTTTATTTATTTCTTTCTTTCTTCCTTTCTTTCTTCCTTCATTTCTTCCTTCCTTTCTTCCGTTCTTTCTTCCCTTCTTCCTTCCTTTCTTCCTTTATTTCTTCCTTCCTTTATTTATTTTTCTTTCTTTTTCCTCCCTCCTTCTTTCCTTTCTTCCTTCCTTGCTTTCTTCCCTTCTTTCTTCCTTTCTTCCCTTCTTCCTTCCTTTCTTTCTTTTTATTTCTTTTTTCTTTTTTCTTCCTTCCTTTCTTGCTTTCTACCTTCCTTCCTTCCATTCCATCATTTTTGTATCCTATTCATTTTCTCAGAATCAAACTTTGCAAACCCATCTCTGCGAAAAATTATGTTTTTCTCTTGATTCTAAATGAATGCTCTGCTACTTGACCTTATAATTTCGTGATCTGTCTCTGCCATTTCTATATTTTTGTTTGGACTGCATCGCTTTCAATTCATCAATGCCAATCCAAATACCAGATCTTTAAAAATTGCTCCTTAATGATCAAGTTCTTATTTTCTTTCTCCCCAATTTCTACAATAGTCTGTTCACAAGCATTGTGGTCATAAATTTTCTAAGTTCATACGAAACATTGTGCTCTTGGAACAATGAAAACTTATCGCTCCATGATTGTGCTTAAACAGACGCAGTCTGGTCAATCAATTAATGCCAGCCTGGTATAAGAATTAAAAACTTGACAGGTAACATTTCGTGCTGCAACTCTATTCTAAGGATAGCCCAGATAACCAGCACTCTCTTGTTATGCTGTTTAAAACTATGGATCTTTGTTTATATCTGTATCTTGTGTCCGAGTTCTGATGAGATCAAAATGAAAAGCTTCTTAGGAAGAAGGGTCTAGGCGCGAAATATCAGCCTTCCTGCTCCTCTGATGCTGCTTGACCTGCTGCATCCATCCAGCTCTACACCTTGTTAACTCAGCTTCAACATCAAGTCTCCATTCAGGAATTTTTAAATTATGTTATAACTGTTCCTTTACAGAATGCACCGCTAGTGGTGATCTTGTCAAATGCAAAAGTCGGAAAAGTTGGATTCCTGCAATTTGCACTTTCCTGAGAATTGCAGAAGCACAAAAATCTCAGAGGCAGAGAGGCCCGATTGGCACACAGATGTCAGGCGATGTGAGATTGTTACTATAAGGACTTAATGATAAATTTCTTTAATGTGGGGTTTGAATCTGCAAGGTTGTTATAAATCTGCAAAGCACATTACCTTTCCAGCGAACTGAACGCACTTCATAATCCTCAGAAGCGAAGCTTATAATCTTTTGAGTGTATTCTTCTGAATTCCATACGATGCCCCGTACTGCATCTCTACTGTCATATCTTGTATCCTCATTTCCATGTTGACTTAAGCCAGCACGTTCTGCGTTAAACAAAATCATAAATTGCTGGAAAATCAAAGAAAACATCGAGTCAGGGAACATGTGTGGAGAAAAGAAAACAAAATTAACGTTTCGAGTCTGCTGACCCTTCATTTGAACGATCTTTATGGCCTCATATTTGTTAATATTTAAGTATCAAACGGCAACAGATGTCTCTCTCTAACTTAAATTGATACTCATTCATGTTGTAATCACTGCTACCCATGCGTATCATATACATGATATCATTAACCGATACTGTCTTATTTACAGATCTGATATATATCTATTTAGATACTTCAGAAATAAAATCTGCTCTATGAATTGCCCTGAAAATGATCCACGAATTCATTGGTCAGGCTACTTTGGTTCATGTAGCAATAGGCAGATGAACATCACTAATTACGACATGTGTGCTTTTATCACAGTTTCTCAACATTTATTCCCGGCCAATATTCAATAATTGATATTATTATTCCAATATATTTGTTATAATTTTGTGATTGTTCTTATTTTAACATTCAATAGAAGGTGACTTTAGAACTGACAAAATGGCACGTGGTGAGAACAAAGAAATAAGCGGCCTTGTCAGACATTCTGTTTTGCAAGGACAATTTTGGTTGGTGATCAAGCGCAATGAAATGGCTAGGAAGACGCATTGGATTTTTGCCATTATTAACCGAGACCTGGAGTTTAAAGCAGCTGTAGTGTTGTAACTGTGGTTTCACTGGAGATGCTGCCGTGGAGATTTACCAGGACAGCGGGAAGGACTGAACAAGAGAGATTTAGTTGTGAGATACTTAACTCAAAGTTCACTGATTTTGGTACAGTCACTATATGGTTTGCATTGCTAACATATCCGCGATTGTTAGTTTTGACAAATCGCACATGTTCAATTGTTGTGAGTATCTGATGTCATAAATGACTTAACTGGTACAGATCACAAAATAACAAGAGACGACATTCGCTGATTAGGGCTAAAACTACCGGCAGGAGTGGGAGCACCAAATCTTAACAGAGCTAGTTCAAACAGAGAAAACTTGCTCAGCCAATATTTGCATCCAGTGTATTGAACATAGACACAAAACCACCTGTAAGGGGATGTATTGCCACAGGCTGTAGATGAGCAGATTTTAACTTCCAAAGCGCACCAACTTCAGAAGAACATAAGGACACAGGATTCAGCCTATCGGCTCCACAAGGCTGTTTCACATGAATCACTTATCGGATATGTTTTCGGACCACTTTCCTACTCATTGTCGTATCCATTGAGTCACTGACTGATCAAGAATCTATCTATATCAACCGTAAATATATCAAGAACTCTGCTCCCACAACTCTTTGTGATAAAGTGCGAAACACTCAAACTCTCACAAACCTCTGAGAGAGGAAATTTGTCATCTTGGTCTAAAATTTGAACGGGTTTATTTTGTGACCAAGCCATTTGGCCCTAGACTGCCCCATGAGAAGTACTATATTTTCAGCATGTACTTTGACGCAAATCTTAAGAATTCAACATGTTTTAATGAGATCATCTCTAATTCTTCCAAACCTCAGAAAGCAATTTCCCAGTCTATTTAGCATTTGCTCATTAGACAATAACTGCATACCAGTGGTCATCCTCATAATCCTTCTAATCCTCCCCAGTTAAATGACCTCTTTTCTTAAATGATGTAACAAAACCTTCTCAAGATACCCCTGGTGTTGACTTGCCAACGTCTTGTACTGTGGCCAGTGGCAATATGATTCATATAATCTTTACCCGAACCCATGAAGCATTGCATCTAATTTCCAGATTACCTACTACACCTGTATGCTAGATTTCTGTGATTCATGCAAAACTACCGATTCTTTTTGTGTTCCAAATTTCCGCGGTTTCTCACCGTTTAAATATTACATTGTTCTTTTGTTCTCCCTTCTGAAATGAACAATTTCAAATGTTACACGTTATATTGTGTTTGCCAACTTTTTTTGTCACTTACTGAAAATGTTTCTATCTTTCATAAACTGTTTGTATCCCTCTCAAACTTATATTTTCTTCATCACTAACGTTTATATCACATGCTAATTTGGTTACGGTGCATTAACTTCCGTCATCCAAGTCATAAATCTATTTGTAGACATTTGCAATCCTAACACTGATCTCTACGCAAATACATTGGATACATGTCCACAAAGTGTAAAATAATCCCCGACCCCAGCCACTATTTCCTGACTATTTGTCAATTGAATCCCGATTCCAATGTACTGCATGCAACATCATAAGCTCTTATTTTCTTCCTTAAACTTTCGTTAGGTGCCTCGTTAAATGCCTTCTCGAAGTTCAAATATACACATCCTCTTGTTCCTTTCTATCCACTCTGTTCGAGCCTTCCTTGAAAAACTCTAAGAAAGTAGTGGGGGAAGTTTATCCTTTCATGAAGCCAAAATGACTTTGCTTGCTTTGATTATTCTTTTGGAAATGGACTGTAATTATTTATTTAATAATTGAATACAACAATTTTCCAACAATAGATGTTAGGCTAATCGACCTATAGTTAGGCAGTTTTTGTCTCCTCCCTTTTCTTAAATAAAAGAAGGGAATCCACATTTCTCGTTTCCTAAAGGTCCAATACTTTACAGATCAAGGATTTTTTGGGGAAAAGAACTCAACCAATCCTTGAGTATCAGTTGAAAAGTTCTGCATTGTTAGACAACAGCAAGTTCTCAGTTGGATCAACCGCATGATCTTAGCAAAAAGGCTTGCTGTGGTAACTGCAAAGTGCAACTGACATTCAGCTGGAGTTTGAAGTGACAGTTCATTGTTCAGCAAGCATATGCATTATTCAAGTAAGCCAAAGCGCCACATGGCGCAGCTCTTCTGTTCATTAATATGTCCCTTTCATGAACTATTCAGTCAGTTTACTTCAGCGTTCTGGTTTTCAACGTTGCTCATTGGGAATTTCAATCATCATCTACCTTTTCATAAAATAAAGCTCATAACAGAAAACACTGGGTAAGAGTAACTAAAACTTCTGTTGCATTGGTTTAAAAGTGATGTTTTCACTTGCTAAACAAACGTGATAAAGAAGATACATTCATTCTCTTGGGACCTATTAATTGATTTAATACGCACTGAGCGAAACTTAGAAGAGGAAAGGAGACGTTGTTAACTAAACAGGAGGGGTGTGTGAGACATTGTTAGCAGTGGGAAATAAAACATGATCCATTGGTACTTACATTGAGTCTTGCCCCACCAGCTCAGCCCTCATGCCCTGCTTCATGACTCTCAGTCATCATTGCCTTGCACTTTTTTTTTTCATTTCCTCGCTCCGCATCTGCCCTTGCTCTTAACTGATTGCAGGTCTATGATTAGAAATTGCATTTAAAAAATACCTAGCACATGAGTATTGCTAACAGAGATAGGATTCTTTGCCGATGCTGAGTTCCCGAAGAGATGGAGGGAATGAGCAACATTCTTGAATCCTTGAACTCTTTTGCAGGTAGGTACAGGCATAGTACCATTAGGGAAGGAGTTCCAGGATTTGGACCCAGCTACACTGAACAGCGATATATTTCCAAAATAGGACTGTGAATGATTGGAGAGGAGCATGAGCGTGGTAGTTTTCTCCTATATCTGTAGCCATTATCTTGCAGATGGAAGAAAAACTCTCACTCGATTGATTCTGGCAGTTTCAGGCTGTGTGTTCTGGTTATAACCAGAAATTAGATTTCATTCAGATAATTCACACAAAATAAATAAGTCTTCATTTCCTGATTAAGAATGTATCCAATCCCGGGCGGTGCACACACTGAATTCTAACCATTGGAAAAATAGTGATGATGACAGTACTCCTTGAGACCTGACACATACACACTCTTGTGTAATTTCTTCACATCATATCCAGCTTCATCAGGAATACTTCTCTCTCTAAGCTTCAAAATGGTTCATACCGTTAGCAGGGTTTCAATGTGAAGTAAATGGAGCTGCGATAATCTGATGTTGTTCAGCAAATGCAGTGCAGGAAGATACAGAGCAAGCTAATACTAACAGGGATAATGGGAACTGCAGATGCTGGAGAATTCCAAGATAATAAAATGTGAGGCTGGATGAACACAGCAGGCCAAGCAGCATCTCAGGAGCACAAAAGCTGACGTTTCGGGCCTAGACCCTTCATCAGAGAGGGGGATGGGGAGAGGGAACTGGAATAAACAGGGAGAGAGGGGGAGGCGGACCGAAGATGGAGAGTAAAGAAGGTAGGTGGAGAGAGTGTAGGTGGGGAGGTAGGGAGGGGATAGGTCAGTCCAGGGAAGACGGACAGGTCAAGGAGGTGGGATGAGGTTAGTAGGTAGCTGGGGGTGCGGCTTGGGGTGGGAGGAAGGGATGGGTGAGAGGAAGAACCGGTTAGGGAGGCAGAGACAGGTTGGACTGGTTTTGGGATGCAGTGGGTGGGGGGGAAGAGCTGGGCTGGTTGTGTGGTGCAGTGGGGGGAGGGGATGAACTGGGCTGGTTTAGGGATGCAGTAGGGGAAGGGGAGATTTTGAAACTGGTGAAGTCCACATTGATACCATATGGCTGCAGGGTTCCCAGGCGGAATATGAGTTGCTGTTCCTGCAACCTTCGGGTGGCATCATTGTGGCACTGCAGGAGGCCCATGATGGACATGTCATCTAGAAAATGGGAGGGGGAGTGGAAATGGTTTGCGACTGGGAGGTGCAGTTGTTTGTTGCGAACCGAGCGGAGGTGTTCTGCAAAGCGGTCCCCAAGCCTGCGCTTGGTTTCCCCAATGTAGAGGAAGCCGCACTGGGTACAGTGGATGCAGTATACAACATTGGCAGATGTGCAGGTGAACCTCTGCTTAATGTGGAATGTCATCTTGGGGCCTGGGATGGGGGTGAGGGAGGAAGTGTGGGGACAAGTGTAGCATTTTCTGCGGTTGCAGGGCAAGGTGCCGGGTGTGGTGGGGTTGGAGGGCAGTGTGGAGCGAACAAGGGAGTCACGGAGAGAGTGGTCTCTCCGGAAAGCAGACAGGGGAGGGGATGGAAAAATGTCTTGGGTGGTGGGGTCGGATTGTAAATGGCGGAAGTGTCGGAGGATAATGCGTTGTATCCGGAGGTTGGTAGGGTGGTGTGTGGGAACGAGGGGTATCCTCTTGGGGCGGTTGTGGCGGGGGCGGGGTGTGAGGGATGTGTTGCGGGAAATACGGGAGACGCGGTCAAGGGCGTTCTCGATCACTGTGGGGGGAAGTTGCGGTCCTTAAAGAACTTGGACATCTGGGATGTGCGGGAGTGGAATGTCTTGTCGTGGGAGCAGATGCGGCGGAGGCGGAGGAATTGGGAATAGGGGATGGAATTTTTGCAGGAGGGTGGGTGGGAGGAGGTGTATTCTAGGTAGCTGTGGGAGTCGGTGGGCTTGAAGTGGACATCAGTTACAAGCTGGTTGCCTGAGATGGAGACTGAGAGGTCCAGGAAGGTGAGGGATGTGCTGGAGATGGCCCAGGTGAACTGAAGGTTGGGGTGGAAGGTGTTGGTGAGGTGGATGAACTGTTGAAGCTCCTCTGGGGAGCAAGAGGCGGCGCCGATACAGTCATCAATGTACCGGAGGAAGAGGTGGGGTTTGGGGCCTGTGTAGGTGCGGAAGAGGGACTGTTCCACGTAACCTACAAAGAGGCAGGCATAGCTGGGGCCCATGCGGGTGCCCATGGCCACCCCCTTAGTCTGTAGGAAGTGGGAGGAGTCAAAAGAGAAGTTGTTGAGTGTGAGGACCCGTTCATTGAGACTGCTCTACTGATGCCACGAGGGCTAGGTCAGGTCGTACGGAGATGATGCCTGGTAGAGCCTCTCCAGCGAGCTGTCAAGTAAGATCTCTGTGATCGATGACAGCATTGACTGGGAGAATACACTGTCTGTGGGATTTGTGACACACAGACTGTCTGTCTGTGGTCTTTGTGTCAAGCAGACTGACGTAAAATAATTTACCTATCCTCAGTATGAAATACTGAGATGATATTATCGAGCCATCTTCTTCTTTCAGGCTGTTGGGGACAGAACTGTCCTTGTGCACTTTCTGGAAGAAGAGAAGCAAGCAGGTCTCATCTTACTTCATGGTGGATATCCCAGCTCGGGATTATCTTGGAGACTTTGGTGGCAAAGAGGGAGGCTTGTTGGCTCTTCAGCTCCTGGAGGTCCACCATGACATAAACCCCTATCGTCTGCAGCAGTAATAGTTTCTGTATGCATTTCCCGAGGTTTATCATTTGCCTACCCCTCTCACGTGCCTTCTGGGCAACTTGGAGAAAACAAAAAGAACATCTTGATGCTACCCTCTACTGTTTCCCACCAGTCCGATGGAGAGTCAAACAGGAGCTTCACATTTCTTGACGTTGGCTAGGTAAGCTAATTTGGATACAAATCTCATTTTAGATTTACTGCTGTGTATGTTAACATTTGCAACTTTTAATTCCATTTTAAGAGACCATAAAATATCCCAAACTCTATAGAACTCCCAGCATCCCAGTGTTGTGTGTGTACTGTTGGACACTCTCTGCATTGGCGTAGCCATTCTTTTCCTCCCAGAGTGGGGTTGAGGTGGATAGACTTCCATCTAGTCAGATGACAGCGGGGCAGGAACAAAGAAAGGAAGGTCCAGTTCTGAGTCCGACAGAGGGACTGTCAAACTCAGTTCCCGATTCAGAAATTTGTTACTCCCTGTTGCCTGGAGCAATGGTGCAGTGGATAAGCAGAGGTTCTCTGTAGTTGGAGGTTGGGATTCACCGGGCAGGTTGGGATATACAGCTTTTCCGGTTTGGGGAGTGTTCCTTTCCATCTCTCCCATGAAATGCCTCTTTTTTTTGTTGATGTCCAATACCTTTCCACATCATCATTGTCAGAGGAACTGCTGGTGTATCCATCATGCAGCTGCCCCTTTCCATTTTACGGTGGGCCAGTGTGGCCTGATGCATTTTATTTTCCCAATTGTTTCTCACCGGTATCCATTTGCCTGCCTCCTTCTTATCCAGCTCCTCCATTGAGTCTGACTGCTCAGGTGGAGGTTCGGTCGATGGTTGTGCCTCAATGCGGGCTTAAATTTTTCACTTCTCTGCTTTGTCCATATTCTGGGAACCCCTGTAATTAATTATCTTGCTGGACAATGAAATCTCATTGCACGCTGAGATCGCTACCTTGTGTAGCCACTTCTGGCGACCTTCACGTGTGTTGCAATGCAGTCCCCACACCTTAGGTCGGCCTTGACAAGGTGGCCTGCTTCCCTATGCAGGATGCAGCTTTTGGACTCCTTGCATTCCTTAGTCAGACGTCCCTACCATTTTCAATTCCCGCAAATCACTGTGCACTCTGCTGCCATGTGCTCTGATGCCCCGCAGGTTTACCACAGTCTAGGCTTCCCACTTAGATACGCAGCCTCAGTTCTTTCCGATTGCGCGTAGATAGAGGGCGGGTGGAGGCGGGGTCCACTGCTTCGATGCTGCGTCTTTCAAGTTGTATGTATCTTCCCAGGAAGGTCAGGACATTCACTAGTAGGACATGGGTACTGTACCTGCAGATGATAACAACGTGGTTCCTCTGTGCAGGAAGAATGAACAATGTTGCTACAGACAGGGCGGAGAGGGGACCTTCGCCTCCTTTCTTCTCCAATAACTTTAGGAGAAGTTTACATTGCTTCAAGCTCCAGAAGATCAAAATGAAGTTGCCCACGCTAGAGAAATCCTGCAAACAGAAAATATTTGCTGCTTTGAAGCCATGACAATCCAGAAGGACATTTTTTCATGACGAAGGTGAAGTCAATGTTGGATCCTTCCTCCATCTTCCACACAGTCACTCTGGCCTGGTATGCAAGCATTAGACAAGGCACCTCTGTTTGGCTAGTCAGTCGCTGAATTAGCGTTAAGGCAAAGCCAGCATAAGGAACAACCAACTCCAGCTTAACCAATGATATTTCACACTGTGCTCACAATCCAACAGTGACCTCAAGATATTCCAATGACGAAGGTTCTCAGCTCAGACCCCGGATAAGGTTTCTGCCCAGCCAAGTAAGAGGCAAAAGATGTATACAATCCAAAGAGAAACCAAAGAAAAAACACTGCATAAATACAGCAGCTCCACCTACCCAACAGTCATTCACTTTATCATTGCACTGATCACTGGGAACACTCAGAGAACATAAGCAGTCAAAGATTGGTACAACATGAGGAACAGTAATCACAATATTCCATCACTTTTAAATTCACTGCAAATTTTTGAATGTTACTCTTTCAATACAAAATGTGACCTAGAACAATATGGATCTGTAAATGAACTCTGAGTTCCCTGCAGTCTGAGATTACAGGCCATTTGTAATTCTTATTTCCTTCAATTTTATACTGCATCAGAGTTCCCTTTCTGTGTTTAAACAGTCAGGTGGACACATCATATTAGGACAGTGAGTCCGAGGACCTGTTCGGTTATCAAACCCTGTCATTGACTCGATTCCTGTAAGTAGTGTTCTGCATAGCTAAAAGTTGTCTTTTTTTAGCAAAGGCAGGGAATGTCAAATTCCAACTTTTGGTTTTCTTAGTATACAAAGACTGTATAGAAAAACTTTAAAACCTGTGTAAGTACATGAAGTTTTTTTTATAAATAAACATTATTTTTGCAATAAAAATTCAGTGTGGGACAGAACCCATGTGAATATATTGTTCAGGAAATTTTGGGGCAGTGCAGGAATTCAGTGCAGAGGCTAATAGCTTGAAAGGTTCTTTTATTTTGACAGTATGACTTGAAGCCCAGCATCAGGGGCCCAGTACATGAAAGTGGCATCAGAAGGAAATAGTACATTCATTGGTTAGTGATACCTAATAATCTGACCGTCTATTTTAGATTACATTCAGATCAGAAGTAAATACTGGATATATTTATAGAGGACAAACTGAATGACCTGTACGATTTTATTTTATTTCATTTGAATCAGTTCAAGTATTAAATAATTAAAATAGATATACGAAGTGAGGCAATGTGCTGTACTCGCATTGTCATTCATAGCTGTCACAAATGCATTGTATTGGTTGTATAAATAACTCCAGCTCACAGCTATAAGAGATAATGGGAACTGCAGATGCTGGAGAATCCGAGATAACAAAGTGTGGAGCTGGATGAACATAGCAGGCCAAGCAGCATCTTAGGAGCACAAAAGCTGACATTTCGGGCCAAGACTCTTCATCAGAAAAGCATCCACAAACTTACAACCTATGCCTCAAAAATTCTTACTCAAATAATTTACATGAATTGCAAACAAAAGTGGACTTTTGTTTGATCCTTGAAGAACACCACTGGGTACAGGCCTCCAATAAGATAAAGCAATGCTTCACAACTACCCTCCATCTCCTATCTTCAAGCAAATTTTCTAGCCAGTTGGCAAGCTTTCCCTGATTTCTATGTGATCTAACTTTACTGAGTCATCATGTGGAACTTTGTCAAAGCTTTATTAAAGCCTATATAAACAATATCTATCACAATACCCACATCAGTCCTTCTGGCTATGACCTCAAAAAGCTCATTCACATTTGTGAGACATGACTTCCTCCGCATAATGTCATGATAACTATTCTTAATTGGTCTTTCTTAAATAAAGTCACAACATTAGCCACCCAATTGTCCTCTACCAGCTCACCCATGATTGTGGTCACAGTCAGGGAACAGGATGGTGTGTTGAAGTGGTAGGCAGTTGGGAGCTCAGGGTCTTATTTGCCTACATAACGGAAGCGTTCTGTAAAGCTGTCACCTAGTCAACGCTTAATTTCTCCAATGTAAAGGAGACCACATTGTGAGCAGTGAATGCAGTAGAATAGATTGTGTGAAATGCAGATAAAACATTGCTTCACCTGAAAGGTATGTTTCAGCCGTTGAATACTGACCAGAGAGGAAATAAATGGACAGTCATCTTAAATGGTGGCTCACAATCCTTTGGATGGGGATGCTTGAAGGATTGTAGGTAATGACAAGGGGAACATTATCATTGTGACTGGATTGAGGAAAGGAGTGAGGGCTGAAGTATGGGAGATTGGTCTGAAGTGGTTGAGACCTCTGTCAACAACAGTGCTGAGGAGTCCTCAGTTGAGGAAGAAAGTGGACATTTCAGAGGCACAGATGTCAAAGTTAGCACAATCGGAACAAATGACAAGGTGATGGAACTGGGAGAATGGAATGAGGCTATTACAGAAAGTGGGATGCATGGCCGCGTAGTTCTGGTAACTATAGAGGTCAGTGGATTTATAATGGATATTAGGGGCCAATCTATCCCCAGAAATAGAACCAGAGATGTTGAGGAATGGAAGGGAAATGTTAGACATGGAACAAGGTGAAGGTGAGGGCGGGTTGGAAATCAAAAGTGAAAATGATAAACTTTTTCAATTCTGTATGAAAAAGGCACGCAGCACCAATTATACTATTGACATCTGGAGAAAGTGTTTTGGTGGGGGACAGGCCATTGTTCCAGAAGCGGAGGATACTGACACCATCCCAGTTAGAGGAAGGAAGTATGAAGGGATGGCTCATCCATGGTAAAGAGGAGGCACTGGAGCCTGCGAAATGTAAATTCTGAAATTGGCTTAAATCATCGGAAGAGTCGAAGATGTAAGTGGGCAGGAGTGGACCAGGGTAGAAACGATTGAGTGAATGTCGGAAGAGTTATGTTCTATGGTGCAGGAGCAGGTGGAAACAGGGAGTCTTGTCTGTGGATTTGGGGAACAAAACAGTAGCAAGCTGCATGAGTTTGGGGTCTATCAGCTTGGAGACAGTTGGTGGAGGTGCGGTGGGGGTGTGGTGAACAATGGCAGTTGACATGAATTTGGTGACTGCGATTGACACAATGGCTGGACATTCCACCATTGGATCCTGGCCCAGGGAGAGATCGGAGGAGGTATCTGAGTCTTGCAAAGACTTTGATTAGAACAGTTTCAGAGATTTGGAAATTCAATTCCATACAGTAAATGTTATGGTGCCCTATTAGAACTGAGAAAGTAAAGGAGATTTGCCAGCGGCTTTCACATTCTGAAATAAGAACAATATTTAACATAACAAAATTTGCTACCCAAAAAAGGAAGTGGAAACAGATCCAATGACAATTTCAAAGAGTTACTGGAATAAGAATGAAAACATGAAGTCAGGTGAATTTCGAAAACTCCTTCAAAGTCCAGTAGAGTCACAATGAGTTGGAATCCCCCTTTCTTGTGCTAATTATTCTATGATTGTGAGAAAGATTAAGTTCCTTCTGGGCCCCCAGAGTTACATATTTTTTTTTCACATGTGATGGCACTGTAGCAACTGAGCTTCTCCTCCAGAAAAGGTACATCGTGGATTGCAGAGGAACGTGCATACAGCAACAACTCGATTTCTCAACTTCAAAGGACCATAAAACCATAAGACAAAGGACTGTAAGTAAGGCCATTTGGTCCATTGAGTTCACTCCACCATTTAATCATGGCTGATGGGCATTTCAACTCCACTTACCCGCATTCTCCCCATAGCCCTTAATTCCTTGCAAGATCAAGAATTTATCAACCTCTGACTTGAAGACATTTAACGTCCCAGCCTCCACTGCGCTCCATGGCAATGAATTCCACAGGTCCACCACTCTCTGGCTGAAGAAATGTCTCCTCATTCCCGTTCTAAATTGACCCCCTCTAATTCTAATGCTGTGCCCATGGTTCCTAGTCTCCCCGCCTAATGGAAACGACTTCCCAGCGTCCACCCTTACTAAGCCAAAAATGATTTCATAAATGACTGAACTGCTGCAAACAATACCCATGGCTATATCCAAATTGTACACTTTAAGAAATAAAGAACAAATGTCTGCCTATAATTTGCAGTTTGAATGAGTGACAACTCAGTGTGGAGCTGGAGCAATACAGCAGGCCAAGCAGCATCAGAGGGGCAGGAAATGTGACATTTTTGCTCGGGACTTTTCTTCAGAAATGGGGAGGGGAAAGGGAGTTGGGAAATAAATAGAGAAAAGAGGGGTAGGGCTGGAAAGGTAGGTGGGATTGTGATGGGGTTGTGCATGAAGGTAGTGAGTGTTGGGGATTGTTTAGTGCGATGAGTGGAGTGGATAGATAGGAGAGAAAATGGACAGGTTGTGTCAGGTCAAGAAGTCAGGGATGAGAGGGAAGCTTGGAGGTGGGATGAGACTGGGGTTAGGGAGATTTTAAAATAGTGAATTCTGTGTTTCGACCTTTAGACAGTGGGCTCCCGAGATGGAATATAAGGTGTTCCTCCTCCAGTTTGCGTGTGGTGTCATTGTGGCTCTGAAAGAGGCCCAGGATGGACATGTCATTCAGGGAGTGGGAGGGGGTGTTAAAACAGATGGTGATGGAAAGGGGATGTTGTTTGTGATGTACAGAGCATAGATGCTCTAAGAAACAGTTCCCAGTTCTGCACTTGGTCTCACCATGTGCACGAGGCCACATTGGGAGCAATGGATACAGTAGACCAAGTTGGCAGATGTACAGGTGAACCCCTATTGGATATGAAAAGTTTGCTTTGTGCCTTGAGTGTAATTGAGGAAGGGTGGGGCAGGCAGGTGTAGCACTTCCTGCTCCGCTGATGCTACCTGGTCTGCTGTGTTGTTTCTGATTTCAGCATCTGCAGTTCTTGTTATCGCTCTTTAACTGAATCCTCCTTTAAGCCGAAAATGGCATCCTGCTCTTAGTGATTATCATTCCAGATTTTATAGGCTGTGAGACAGGTTCCATGGGTTGGAGGATGGATGATGGAATCCATCTAATAGAGAAAAAAAAAGGGGTAGACTGAAAAGAGAATGATAGACCAGTTAGTCTGCAATTGGGAAGTCAAAAGAGCCCATTGCAAAAGATGCAATGAATGAGCACTTAGAATAGAGCGTTAGTCTTGAACACTTTCAGTATGCTTCTGAAAAGTGACATCATGCTTGGGAGGTCACCTGCAACATTTAGAGATAAAACCACTGGAGCTGATTGAGCAAGTTAATAAATGTATTTTACATTGACTTTCAGAATACTTTTAATCAGGTCCCACTTCATAGATTAGTATGAAAATATAAAGAGCATAGGATTGGGTGTAATATACTGACATGGATAGAAATCGGTTTGCAATCAGCAAACAAAAGGTATAAACTGGTTTTAACCTGAATGGCAGACATCGACTACTGGTGTCCTGCAGGAATGAGTGCATGAACCCCAGCTATTGACAAAACATATAAACGATTTAGTTGAGGGAACAAGACGTAATATCTCAGAATTTGCAGAGGAGAAAAAGCTGGATGGGAGGGTGAGCTGTGAGGACAATGCACAGATGTTTCAGCCTGATAAGAGCAATTGAATGAGTGGCCCCATGCATGGTAGATGAAATGTAACATAGCTCAACATAGTGTAACACAACTATCTACTTTAGGAGCAAAATAAAAAGGTACATTATTTAGTGAATGTCATAGATTGGGAAAGATAGAAGAATAACAAAACCCATGTGTCCTTGTTCACCAGTCACAAAATAAGCATGTGAAGAAGTAGGCAAATAGTATGTAAGCTTTTACAGCAAAAATCTTCAGGTATGGGGAAGGGATGTTTTGTTGTAACTACACAGGACCTTGTTGGGGCCATCCCTGAAGTTTTGGTCTCCTTTATCTGAGGAAGGAAATTCTGGCTACAGAGTGTAATGAATTTCTGATTTTAGCATCTGCAGTTCTTGCTATCTCTCTTTAACTGAATCCTCCTTTAAGCCGAAAATGGCATCCTGCTCTTAGTGATCATCATTCCAGATTTTATAGGCTGCGAGACAGGTTCCATGGGTTGGGGGATGGATGGTGGAATCCATCTAATCCATCGAAGGTGGGTTCAATTCCATCCTTGGGCGACTGTTTGTGTAAAGTTTGCACATTCTCCCCTTGTCTGTGTGGGCTTCCCCTGTGTGCTCCCGGTTTCCACCCATAGTCTAAGGGCATGCAGCTAAGGTGGATTAGTCAGGTTACAGCTGTAGGTTGTGGGGGGGGGGGGGGGGGTGCGGTGGTGAGTGGAGTTCCATGAAGGAGTTAGGTCATATATTTAGGATTAAAAGGATCAAAGCACATATGGAGAATACATGAACCAGGTTCTGTGCTGAATGATCAGCCACGTTCATTTGAATAGTTCAGCTGAACAGCCTTCTCCTGCTCCTATTTTCACTGCTTCCTTATTCCTTATCCATGGGTGAAGTGTCTGAAGATTGCAGGGTGGCTAATTTTGTGCCATTATTTAAGAAAGATTGCAGGGAAATGCCTGGGAGCTACAGACTGGTGAGATTAAATACCGTGGTGGGTACGTTGTTGGAGGAGATTCTGAGAGACAGGATTCTCAGACATTTGGAGAGGCAAGGACTCATTTAGAATAGTCAGCATGGCTTTGTATGTGGGAGATCTTGCCTCATGCATGACTCAATTTTTTGAAGAGGTAGCAAAGATAATAGGTGAGGTTAGTAGGCTAGTCATTGTTTATATGAACTTTAGCAAGGTTTTTGACAAGGTACATGGCAGGATGTTCAGTAAATCTCACAGGATCCAGGGAAGCTAGACAATTAGATTCAAAACTTGCTTGGCGGTAAAATACAGAGGAAGGTGTTAGAGGGTTGTCTTTATTTTCCCCAGACTGGAGGCCTGTGATCAGTAGTGTGCCACAGGGATTGCTGCTTGATCCACCATTATTCGTCATTTATTTAAATGAATTGGATGAGAATGGAGCTATGGTTAGTAAGTTTGCAGTGCCACCATGATTGGTGGTATAGTGGGCAATGAAGAAGGTCATCTGTGAATGCAGCGAGATCTTGATCAACTGAGCCAGTGGGCTGAAGATTGGCAGATGGACTTTAATTTAGATGAGTGCAAGGTGTGGCCTTTTGGCAAAGCAAACCACAGCAGGGCTTACGTACTCAATGATAGGGCCCAGAGGAGTGTTAAATAACAACAAGATCTCGGGGTACATGTTCATAGCTCTTTGAATCTGGAATCACAGATAGACAAGGTGGTGATGAGGGCTTTTGGCATGTTTCATCTGTCATAGCATTGAGTATAGGAGATGGGACATCTTGCTGACATAGTGCAAGCTGTAGCGAGTACTACGTGCTGTTCTCTTCACTCTACAATAGAAATAAAATTAATACGCTAGAAATAGTACAGAAAAGATTTGCTAGGATACCATCTGTACTGGTAGGTCTGCATTATAGGTGAGGTTGGATAGGCTGGGGCCTTGTGTTTTTTTTCTCCTGGAACATATGAGACTGAGGAATGACATTATCGAGCTACATAAAATCATGATATCATATATAAGGCAGATAGTGAACAACTCTTCTCTATGGTAGGGGAGTATAAAACTAGAGGGCACTGGTTTAAGATGAGAGGTGAAAGATACAATATGGTCCAGAGGAGGCAACTGTTTCACAGAGAAGATGGTGAGTGTCTGGAATGGGCTCCCAGAGGCATTGGTAGAAACAAGTACAATTTCTTTATTAAAGAAACATTTAGGCACATATGAAAATGGGATAGGTACAGAGGGAGTTGGGCTTAATGCAGGCAAGTTGGATTAGTTTGATGGTGGAACCTGGGTGACATGGGTAAGTTGGGGCGATGGGCCAGTTTTCATGCTGTAGACTTCAATGACTTAATGGTTCATGTATAATGCTACATGCCATCATTAGTAATACATTGATTTGATATTATTCCCATTTTCCCCTTGGTGATGCATGCAAATTGCGTATCTGTTTCTGCTCTCTCTTCTTCTGTCTCCACAACATGTTTCTCAACAATCAACTTCATCCTCCTTTCTGCATAAAATCCTTTGCCTTTTCCTCTTCAATGGGGAAGCAGGAGCTGATGTGAGCTATTTGGCCTTGCCAGGCAGCTCTTCCACTCACTGTGACTAGGTTTTAATGATGTCATCCACATTGTCCCCCTGTTCATGATCCCCTTAACTGGCACTCACTCCTATCAATCTTGGTCTTGAATATTTTTAACAAGTATGTACCCTGAGTTCTGAGCGCCGAAATTTCTAAGGATTCAGAAACTTTTCTGTGGACATATTTCCCCTCATTTTAGTTTGAAATAATCTCTGCCTTCTGAAACTTTGATTCAGTGTTCTAGAAAATTCTGAGTAAATGTGGACACACTCAGCAGAGGTTGGCTGCATCCATGCAGACAAACAGAACAAATGTTTGGGTTGATGGCTCCTCATCAAGACTGGCATTTAGGTGAGACATGACTTTTTAAATCAACATCTATCATGAATAGCTCTTTGTAATTGATGTACTTTAATCAGATCTGTTCTCAGTCTTACGATATCCAAGGTATGGAGGACGATGCACACAGGGTACTGGTTGTGGTTATTGGAGGTCAGGCTTCTCAGCTTCGGGACATCCTTTCTGGAGCTCATTAGGGTAAGAATTTTCAATCATCCTGAGGAAGGGTCACTGGAGTTGAATGCTAATTCTGATTTTTCTTCACGGATGCTGCTGGACCTGCTGAGCTTTTCCAGCAAAATCTGTTATTGTTTGTGATTTACAACATCCACAGTCCTTTCGGTTTTTAAGCATGGGTTCAGAGATGTTATGTTGCATTCCTGGGCGAGATGGGACTTGAACCTTGGTCTTCTAGCTCAGAGGGAGAAATACTACAATGATACCATAAGAACAATCATTCCTCAGAGAAGTGTCCTAAGCCTTGCCAACTTCAGCAACTTAGTCAATGACAGTTTCTGCATGAGAAGACCAGAAGTGGGATGTTTGCTCATGATTATTCAATGATTAGTATCATTCATAACTCCTCAGGTACTTGAACAGTACATGTCCAAATGCAAAAAAAAAATCCATGCTTTCACTGAGGAATGACAAGTAACATTGTGCTCACAGAAACATCAGACAATGAAGGTCTACAATGAAGGATAATCTACTCACAGCCCCTTTATTTTCATTATGATCATTGAATCTCCACTATCAACATCTTGGAGTTAGCATTGACCTGAAACTAAATGGGATGGGGTTTATGGTACAGCACCTAGGGGGCTATGTCAGATGCTAGGAATCCTGTGCAGACACATGTCCAAAATATACAAATCACACGTCAGGAATGTGAGGAAATACTTCTCACTTTCCTGAATCGGTGCAGGTGCAAAACCAGTCAAGAATCTTGGCATTATCTAGAACATTGCCCTCTTGATTGGCGCCACATCCATAGGCATCCACTTCCTTCATCATCTATGTTCAGTACCTGCAGTGTTTACTATTTACAAGATGCAGAAGAGGAATTCACTACAGCGTCTTATATAGTAACTTCCCTACCAATGATCACTGCCGTTGTGAAGGACAAGGGCATTATATCATTGAGAGAAGCCCCCCGCCCCACTGCAAGTGAACCATCATGCAACTTACCATCGTGACTTGGGAATATTTCACCACCCCTTCAGTATTGTTTACCATGTCAAAATTCGAGATTTCTATCCCCAATGGCATTGTAAATCAAACTACTGTAGATGATTTCCATCAGTAAAAGACAACTGCTCCCCAGCACTCTTCAAGCACAACTGGAAACGGGCAATATAATTTCAGCCTAGACAGCAACGCCCACATCCCATGAGTGAACAAAAATAAATAAAATGCTTGAACACTCATTCCACCACCTCCAGGACATGTACAACATTCTCATGGTTTACAGCAATATCTGGATTTTTCTTCAGCATTTCCTCTCTTGTGAAGATACAAGACAATTGCTTGATCACATCATCATTATGAACTTATCAACTTACTGCCACATGTAGGCCAGACCAGGTGAGGATGGCAAATTTTCCGTGTTAAATGGAATCAATGGACCTGTTCAGTTCCGTATCCTGATGATGATTTTATAGTCTCCGTGACTGGGATTGGCTTTTACACATGATCTTTATGGAATTATTTTCATGTTGCACCAGATGGAAAGGTGTAGCTTAGATCGAACTTTTTCAGGTGTTTTGTGTTTCATTCTGGGAAGAAAAATGAGGAGATAGGCACATACGAATTTCAAGTTAAGTATACACTGCAAGATGAGGATAAAGGGTAATGTAGTATCAGAGATAATGGGAACTGCAGATGCTGGAGAATTCCAAGATAATAAAATGTGAGGCTGGATGAACACAGCAGGCCAAGCAGCATATCAGGAGCACAAAAGCTGACGTTTCGGGCCTAGACCCTTCATCAGAGAGGGGGATGGGGGGAGGGAACTGGAATAAATAGGGAGAGAGGGGGAGGCGGGAAATGGGAGAGAGATTCCCTGAGGTTGGTCCGGAGGGTAACTTCTTCAGGTTAGGCATCCCTGGAAGAGGCTTCGCAGTGAGGTTAAAATAGTATCAGAGATAATGGGAACTGCAGATGCTGGAGAATTCCAAGATAATAAAATGTGAGGCTGGATGAACACAGCAGGCCAAGCAGCATCTCAGGAGCACAAAAGCTGACGTTTCTTCCAGGGATGCCTAACCTGAAGAAGTTACCCTCCTCCCTCCGGACCAACCTCAGGGAATCTCTCTCCCATTGCCCGCCTCCCCCTCTCTCCCTATTTATTCCAGTTCCCTCCCCCCATCCCCCTCTCTGATGAAGGGTCTAGGCCCGAAACGTCAGCTTTTGTGCTCCTGAGATGCTGCTTGGCCTGCTGTGTTCATCCAGCCTCACATTTTATTATCTTGGAATTCTCCAGCATCTGCAGTTCCCATTATCTCTGATACTATTTTAACCTCATTGCGAAGCCTCTTCCAGGGATGCCTAACCTGAAGAAGTTACCCTCCTCCCTCCGGACCAACCTCAGGGAATCTCTCTCCCATTGCCCGCCTCCCCCTCTCTCCCTATTTATTCCAGTTCCCTCCCCCCATCCCCCTCTCTGATGAAGGGTCTAGGCCCGAAACGTCAGCTTTTGTGCTCCTGAGATGCTGCTTGGCCTGCTGTGTTCATCCAGCCTCACATTTTATTATAAAGGGTAATGTAACTGGTTGTTCTTCTTGCAGGTCAGCAGCGATGCAACAGGCCAAAACGGTCACTTTTGACTCTGACAATTCCTGAAGCTTACACATGCAGGGTGGAATCTCTTTGACTGTGCATTAATGATTTGTTCCATGTATGAGAATTATTATCTCATGTTGAAATGACAGTACAAAGACTTTTAATTTAAAACCATGAACATGGGCCAAATATGTTCACCTGTGTAGGAACAAATAAAACCAAAATAACTAAACATGAACGAACCATCAATTGGAATGAATATGTTCAGTATAGTGGTGTAAAAGAGTGAAATATCAAGGTGTGGTACTGCAGTGGAAATAAAAGTGATATGTGAAATGCATATTTGCAATGTAATAGAGTAATGCCATCTGAAATTGTGCACTAGTGAAAAGTCAGTGGAAGTAAAACAAGAGTACAGTGAGACAAGCTTCTATTTCCAAATTGCCTTAATTAATTCAAACCCCGTCAGTTGCTGAAAAGTGCATCGAACTGATTTCCACATCGGAATGTTTGGTTTATGAGTTCAGAAGCTTTGCTGTTGTTGCGCCATCTCCCCTTAACATTGAATGAGTTGGGAGTCAGTGTACGCTAGCAAGAACAGAGCTGACGGGTGAAGGAAACTTTGTGTGAGTGAACACAAAGACTGCGGGATTTCAATTATTTAAAGATCACATGGAATTTGAGAAGGCAGCCAGGACAAAGACGAAATCGCCATGTTCAGAGAACGTGGAAGAGGGATTCAAAACCATAGCAATGGGTGAAACGTTGACAAATGGCGATGTTACAGAAGTGTAAGAAGATGATGTTAACAATGGATGAGACATTTACTCAGAATCTCACCTTCTGATAAAACATGGCACCAAGATTGCGAAAAGTTTGATTCAGAGCTAGGCATTTCCAGCTGAGGGACAGATTCGGCAGTGAGGAAAATAAATATGTCACAGCAACCAAATCTTTATCTTGTCAATATCTATTTAAAGGAACATTTTTAACTCAATATTGAGTGGTGCATAAACATTCCAATAAATTACCAATGGTATAGCTTTCAAGAGAACTGGCCGCGAGGTAGAGCCAGGTATTGTCAGCATAGATTTTTTAAAATTTATTCATTCACAATATGAGAGTGTCACTGACAAAGCAGCATTTATTGCCCATTCCTGACTGCACAGAAGGCAGTTCAGAGTCAACCACATTACTGTAGGTCTTGAGTCACATGTAGGCCAGTCCAGGAGAGGATGACAGTTTTCTTCCCTAAAGGACATGAGTGAACCAGGTGGGGTCTTCCCGACAGTCAGAAATGGACTCACGATCATCATTAGATTCTTAATTCCAGATATTTAATTAAATTCAAATTCCACCATCTGACTCCCTTGTGACTCCCTTGTCTGCTCCACACTGCCCTCCAACCCTACCACACCCAGCACCTTCCCCTGCAACCACAGAAAGTGCTACACTTGCCTCCACTCCTCCTCCCTCACCCCCATCCCAGGCCACAAGATGACCTTCCATATTAAGCAGATGTTCACCTGCACACCTGCCAATGTAGTATACTGTATCCATTGCACCCGGTGTGGCTTCCTTTACATTGGAGAAACCAAGCGGAGGCTTGGGGACCGCTTTGCAGAACTCCTCAGCTCGGATCGCAATAAACAACTGCACCTCCCAGTCGCGAACCAATTCAACTCCCCCTCCCATTCCTCAGACGACATGTCCATCATGGGCGTCCTGCAGTGACACAATGATGCCACCCAAAGGTTGCAGGAACAGCAACTCATATTCCGCTTGGGAACCCTGCAGCCCAATGTTATCAATGTGGACTTCACCAGCTTCAAAATCTCCCCTTCCCCCTCTGCATCCCAAAACCAGTCCAGCTCATCCCCTCCCCCCACTGCATCCCAAAACCAACCCAGCTTGTCCCCGCCTCCCTAACCTGTTCTTCCTCTCACCTATCCCTTCCTCCCACCTCAAGCTGCACCTCCATTTCCTACCTACAAACCTCATCCCGCCTCCTTGACCTGTCCGTCTTTCCTGGACTGACCTATCCCCTCCCTACATCCCCACATATAGTCTCCTCTCCACCTATCTTCTTTTCCCTCCATCTTCGGTCTGCCTCCCCCTCTCTCCCTATTTATTCCAGAACCCTCTCCCCATCCCTTTCTCTGATGAAGGGTCTAGGCCCGAAACGTCAGCTTTTGTGCTCCTGTGATGCTGCTTGGCCTGCTGTGTTCATCCAGCTTCACACTTTTTTATCCACCATCTGCCATGGCTGGATTTGAACCCAGGTCCCCAGGATGTTATCTGAGTCTCTAGATTAACAGTCCAGCGATAGCACTACTAGACCATTGCTCTAATGCTCTAGTTTCAAATGATGTCAGCAAGAGGCATCATGTAGTTTAAAAATAGGTGGTGGTTAACATTGGATCCTCGGGGGACACCGGACAAAACCGTGGGAGAGTAGTGGTTGTTGTAGGAAAAGTAGCTGGTGCAGGAGATCCTCCCTGCTACACTGAGATCTACGAGGATGCACCCAAAAGAGTGCAGTCCTACCTCACGTGGCAACACTGCAGAGGGATTGGTAAGAGAGGGGGGGCTGGTGGTGTGATCAACCATGTCAAATACTCCAGACAGGTCCAAAATACCAACATATTGTTTATCTTTCTCACTGCCATACAGGGTGTCAATGTGACTTGGGACAGAAATCCTGATCAGAGAGATGCAAACGTTATTTCAGAAAAGAGAATCAGGAACTGAGGGGTTCATAGATTTTCAAGAATTTTAGAGAGAAGGGAAGTCACAGCAATATTGGAAGAAAGGGAAACAGCAGAGGAAGCTGATCGGATTTTCCTCGATCTTAGAGACAAGCTCCATGAACTCTTCACTCTTTTTTTTAAAATTGAAGGTGAGGATGGGGAAGATAAAGGAGTAAGCCCTTCAGAATGACGAAATTTGTTTTGCAGATACCAAAAAGACTTTACACGGATTTGAGATATCAAGGTGTTGAGCCGAATGAACACAGCAGGCCAAGCAGCATCAGAGGAGCGGGAAAGTTGACGTTTTGAGCCAACACCCTTCTTTTTCTGAAGAAGGGTCTAAGCCCGAAACATCAGCCTTCCTGGTCCTCCCATACTGCTTGGCCTGCTGTGTTCATCCAGCTCAACACCTTGTTATCTCAGATTCTCCAGTGTCTGCTGTTCCTACTATCTCTTACACAGATCTGTCTGATCTGATGTTTATCTGGAACATTAATACCCATGATTGGGCAGCATATTAGCATAATCAAAAACTGAACCCAAAGAAATGTTGATGCCTGATTGTGATGAACATCAAAATCCAATTACTGTAGTTACTTATGAACTCACTAGTGACTCAGAAGATAGATGACCCAATAAATATCTTCCCATATACAGAGCAGGGGAATCATCTCTCCACATAGTGAAGATGCTGGTGTACAGCAAGATCAGATGATTCTCTGAACCCAGCACTACAGCAGAACATTTGAGTGGTCTTCTGTCAGTGTAAACACAATGATGGGATACCCCAAAACATTAGTACATCTTGAGAGACAGGGACAGGCAGGGAGAATTTATTCTGTATTTTATTCCAAACTACCTGCACCATTTCGATCACCTTTCTTCCCCCCCATTGTTAAATCTTTCTACCTCTTCCCTGCATTTCCCCGACTAGATATTCATTGAGTTTCCTTTTTGACAAAGTGATTGCTAGAGTGCTACAGCGATCCTTAGGAAACTTGCAGTCTTCAGAACTCAATATTGAGTGCAACTATTGTCGGGCTCGAGCATCCTTTCCCACATCCTTACTCCAAACACCACATACCAGAATTTTATACAACATGGGTTGCTACCACAAATAATATATTGTCAGCTACTAATGCTCCCAATTTGCAGCAATTTATTTTCCGAGGCTGGCCTCTATCCATTCCTTTGTCTACTTCTCTGGGCTTCATCTGCACCTATCATTTTCTTACTCAACCAAGTCCACTTTCAATTCATTGCTTCACACAGACATACACACACACAGACTGGCACTACCAAAAGAAGGCAATCAATGCAGTTTACCAAGTATAATTAGGCTGTGAAATGCACTGCTTTGATGCATTCTACAGGTTCAACAAGGCAGTCAAGATTACATTAGTTTATTATTAAAATGAAAACAATGATCTGGGTCATGCGGCGAAGGCAGGATAATAGCACAAAGTGACGATGCTGACTCAGAGAGTCAATGCAGACATGAAAATGAAATCATTTACAGGGTTAGTGTTGTGTTGTGTTTGTTGACCGACATAATGTTCAAAACCACAATAGAGGTCATCTCCACTGCAAGAAAAATAAACAATCATCCTGACTGAAAGATGCTGCAGGTAGCGTGCCTGGCAATTCAGCAGCACAGCAAGATCCCCAGATCAACAGAACTGGAAACCTCAATTTAGAAAACACACCGAAGTGATAGTAAAATACTAAAGAGTTAAAGTTCACACATTATTAGAGGCAGAGGAAGTTAGACAGGAGGAGTTCAGGCAGGTGCATGTTGAAACTGAGCAGTGGATAGATTGAACAAGTCAGTGTGCACAAATCACTCTTCATTTTGCCCTTACCAACATAGCTGCCACACAGATGCCCTGGTGCAGCCTGCCTGTTACAAAAAATGGTGAACAGTCTGCAAACCTTGAACATCTGTGAGATCCTGAGAAAGCAAGGTGTAGAGCTGGATGAAGCCAGCAGGCCAAGCAGCATCATAGGATAATGTCTAGACCCTTCTTACGGAAGCTCCACACCTTGTTATCTCAGATTCTCCAAAAACTGCAGTTCCTATTATCTCTGCCTTTGAGATCTTGCAGTGTTTTGCAAACGAGGAACCAATAGCTTCTCATTTTGAACCCTGCACCCTCCACAATATGCTTATGACGGTAACCCGGTTGACTGCTCCGGCCACCCGCAATTAATCCTACAGACAAACGGGGTGGCCACGTTTACCCACATGGGCCCGAACTATGCCTGCTTCTTTGTAAAGGTACATGGAACAATCCCTCTTCCAAAGCTACACTGCCCCTATCCCCCATCTCTTCCTCTGTTACATTGATGACTGTTTTGGCACTGCCTCGTGTTCCCATGAGGAGCTCAAATAGTTCATCCATTTCACTAATGCCTTTCACCCCAACTTTAAGTTTACCTGGACCATCTCTGACACCTCTCTCTCCTTTCTGGACCTCTCTGTCTCCTTCTCTGGCATCCACCTGGAAACCAACATCCATTTTAAACCTACCGACTCCCACAACTACCTGGAATATTCCTCCTCTCACCCACCTTCCTGTAAAAAGGCCATCCCCTATTCCCAATTCCTTCGCTTCTGCCGCATCTGCTACCAAGATGAGGCATTCCACTCCCGAACATCCCAGTTGTCCTCTTCTGTCAAAAACCACAACTTCCCCTCCACAGTGATCAAAATTGCCCTCAACTGTGTCTACCACATTTCCCGTGGCTCATCTCTCACACCCCCATTCGCAATGTTAACCAAAACAGAATACCCCTCGTCCTCATGTACCACCCGACCAACCTCAAAATCCAACACATCATCCTCCGACATTTCCACCATCTGCAATCCAACCCTATCACCAAAGACATTTTTCCTTCCCCACCCTTATCTGTTTTCTGAAGGGACCACTCTCTCCATGACTCCCTAGTCCACTCCACCCTCTCCTCCAGCCCCACCACCCCCGGCGCTTTTCCCTGCAATCGAAGCAAGTGCTACCCCTGCCCCTATACCTCCTCCCTCACCCCGATCCCAGGCCCGAGGAAGACTTTTCACATCAAATGGATGTTCATCTGCACATCTGTCATGTTATATACTGCATCCGCTGTTCCCGTTGTGGCCTCCTCTACATCGGGGAAACCAAACGGAGGCTGAAGGACCGCTTTGCCGAACACCTACGCTCTGGTCGCAAAAAACAACTGCACCTCCCAGTCGCGAACCATTTCAATTCGCCCCCGCCGGACGACATGTCCATCCTGGGCCTCTTGCATTGCCACAATGACGCCACCCGAAAGATGCAGGAACAGCATCTCATATTTTGCTTAGGAACCCTGCAGCCCAAGGGTATCAATTTGGGCTTTACAAGCTTTAAAATCTCCCCTCCCCCTACCTCATCCCAAAACCAGCCCAGCTCGTCCTCGGCTCCCTAACCACGCCGCCCACCTCAAACCCCACTCCCATCCCCTCGCCACTAACCTCATCCCGCCCCCTTGACCTGTCCGTCCTCCCTCGACTGGACTGGCCTATCCACCCCCCGCCCCCAACTCCCCACCCACATTCACCCTCACAGGCTCTAATGCCGCCTCTTTGACCTGTCTGTCTCCTCTCACCCTATCTTCTCCTTTATCCACCTCCCTATTTATGTCAGAATCCCCTTCTCCTCCCCCATTTCTGAAGAAAGGTCCTGACACGAAACATCAAGCTTTCCTGCTGCGTTCATCCAGCTTCACACCATGTTATCTCATTAATCTGCAGCTCTTCGTTCAATTGAATTTTATTGCATGTTTGATTATCGCGCGGTTACGAGAAGGGGAGCATGAATGGCTGGCCTTTCAACCAATAGAGGTGAATGGAGGGCGGGGCTGGAGGACAGGCAGTGTACGACTGGTCCTACAGCCAATGGGAGTGAACATGGGGCCGGGCTAACGGGCGGTGACGTGACCATCACCCCGAAAGGCACCGCTGCCTCTGCGGGCTGGACGGATGCGGAGTTTGAGCGAGATGGTAAACGGGGAGGGCTTGCCGAGAGTGGGAGGAAAATAGAATTCTTGTAGAGACTGTGAGGTTTTCGAAATGCTGGATATATCCGCCAAGCCCGAATAAAGTCTCCTCGTCCCCTGTTTTTAGAAAACGGCTGCAGGCCTAGGGCATTTGCAGCCCTGGTTTCTCTTTAATGGGGCAATATCCAGCAAAAAGCGTGTGCGGCCGCTATTTTTATTCCTTCGCCTCTCCCATCTAGGGGTTTTTAGAGTGTGATTCCGCCGACAACAAACTCAAACCTGCATCAATGTTTGTCTGTTCTGAGTTTCAGTCCTGGACTGATAGTGGAAACACCTTTGATAGGGTAAGGCCACAAAGTAAGGCCCTTACAGAAAGATATACCTGCCGCTGTATTTGTCCTTCACGGTGAGATGATTCAATGTATCACTTGCATTCTTCTCTGTTTGCTGTACCAACATGCTGACCGAAAGAGTTAGTGGAGTATGAAACAAAACAACTTCAGAGACTCTAATATAAAATTGTTGAACATATTGTTCCCATTGTATCCATGCTGATCATCAAGCACCTCCTTACATTCATCCCATTTCTGGCATTCAGCCTGTAACCTATGTTGTAGTGTTTTGCATCATCATTTGAGCACTTCAAGGTTACAATGTTTCCTGTATCTGTCACCATTTCAATTGCAGCCAGACCTGCTGAGTATCTCGGAGTTTCTGTTTTATGTCAGATTTCCAGCATTTTCCTTCTGCACTTGTGCTTAGTCCTTCTGATGGATCACAGGGTGTGGGACGAAAACAGGAACAAGTTGAATTGCAGATCAATAAAATGATCCTGACCACCTTTTTCTGTTTCTGTAACTTTGTGAAAACACTCCCTAGTTACCTTTCCTGAAGGGTGTTTATAAACCAGTTTTAAAGATAATCAGCAGTTTATCCAGATGTCAGCTCCACAAGCAAAACAGTTTAATTTCTAAGTTTTACAAACTGTCAATTTTTCTGGTTTCTCAATAACTACATTTGTTTTCTATTTGATAGGTTATCATGCAATTGGAAAATTCAAATGGAATCCCATCCAAATCAGACTGTCACTGTGTTTATTAAAACCTAATTATCTCTGGACTTTGAACCTTAAAGAAAATTAAGGAAACACAAATGTTGTGTGTGTGGAAGGGTCTATGAAGATATACCTGAAATGTCCAAACACCAGCACACTGGCGAGAGACTGTGGAAATGTGGGGATTGTGGGAAGGGATTTCTTTACCAATCCCAGCTGAAAATTCACCAACGCAGTCACACTGGGGAGAGACCATTCATCTGTGCTGACTGTGGGAAGGGATTCACTCAGAAAACAAATCTGTTGAAACACCAGCGAGTTCACTCTGGAGAGAGACCATTAACCTGCTCTGAATGTGGGAAAGGATTTGCTCAGTCATCCAACCTGCTGATACACCAAAGAGTTCACTCTCAGGAGAGACCGTTCGCCTGCTCTGAATGTGGGAAAAGCTTCACTCAGTCAACTGACCTGCTGAAACACCAGCGAGTTCACACTGGGGAGATACCATTCACCTGCACTGTGTGTGGGAAGGGATTCACTCGGTCATCTGACCTGCTCAAACACCAGCGAGTTCATTCTGGGGAGAGACCTTTCACCTGCTCTGAGTGTGGGAAAGCATTCACGCAGACAGCTGACCTACTGAGACATAAGCGAGTTCATACTGGGGAAAAGCCATTCACTTGCTCTGAGTGTGGGAAGGGATTCACTCAGTCATCCCATCTGCTGAGACATCAGCGAGTTCACACTGGAGAGAGACCATTTACTTGTTCTGAATGTGGGAAAGGGTTTGCCCAGTCATCCAACCTGCTGATACACCAGCGTGTACACTCTGGGGAGAGACCATTCACCTGCTCTGAATGTGGGAAGGGATTCACTCAGACAACTGACTTGCTGATACACCAGCGAGTTCACACTGGGGAAAGACCATTCACCTGCTCTGTGTGTGGGAAGGGATTTACTCGTTCATCCAAACTGCTGAGACATCAGCGAATTCACCCTGGTAAGAGACCATTCATCTGCTGAGTGTGGCAAAGGCTTTGCTGATTTGTCGAACCTGTTGGCACACCAATGGCTTCACCTTGGGGAGTAACCGTTCGACTGTTCCCTGTGAGAAAGGATTTATTCAATCACCAGCCTGCAGATACACCAGCAAGTACACAAACAATAGAATCTGTTCACCTGCTTCAGGTGTGGAGAAGTCTTTTCACTTTTATCAAACATGTTAACACAACAGTGAGTTAACACTGAGGAGAAACTGTTCACTTGCTCTATGTATGGGAAGGATTCACTTGGTCATCCATCCTGTTCACACATCAGTGAATTTGCAAACACATACAGTTGAAAGACTTTCCTCATACTCACACCAATGAATGAACCATAGTCATTGAGCTATTTGTATTGATGTTATTAAATGCTGCTTCATTAAAAATGCTGATATTATAGTTAACTTGCTTATACAATTGTTTATTTTTGAACAGATCACAACATCAATTTACAACAGTGCAATGACACCGGCAATAAATTATCCACCTGCACAGTGTGTAAATTGGAATTTTTCTGGTTCATCAGGACTGGTTAAACACTAATGAGTGCCCAATTAACTGAATGGGTTGAACTTTGACGTGTACCTCCAAACTATGTTTTCTCGAGCATGTTTTTGATGATATTTGTAAACACTAAAGTCTGGTTAGCTACTTGGGATAAAACTATATAAATCAGCTTTATATGAACCACATTTTGCATCAATTCAAGTGTGAGGATCTCATGGAGTTTCTTTGTGACTATGAATGAGACAATCAGTACACTTGAATGATCAGTTGGGAGGAGATAAATCCAGAGTGAGGTACTACTTGTGAGCAGGTGCTGCTGGAAAATTTAGTGCACCATTGCAATTCTGTGCACAGGGAAGAGGTGTTGCAGTTTGTCTTGCTCATTGTCTGGAAGGTCATTGTTCAAGATTTACTTTTTGTAAGGCTACATTTTTCAGCTTCAACTAAGCAAGCAGAGAGATTTGTAGTTTAATAGCAAACTTTCAGAGGACTGACAACTGGGAAACAAATCAAAAAAGTGACAACTTGCAAATGATTAATCACATTAATTCATGGCATTACGTATCAATTACAGATGAGTTCTTATAAGACACCATGACAGCAGGGCTGACACCTGTGATGTGCTATTCCTACTCTGTAGCAAATAATGCAAGCTTTGGTTGTTTCTGGTGCCCATGTGTGGGAAATGTGCCCAGCTATGACTAAGCCCACATGTTAAAAAAATAAATTTCTGCAAAAAATTCACTGGACCTGAAAATATTAACTCCCTACAGGTGTTGCCTGACCTGCTGAATTTTATTTTAAATCAATTTCTGCTTTTGTTTCTTATTTCTAGCACAAGCAATTCTTTAGTTTTTTTTCCCCCCTTGTTTTCCAGCTTTTATGGAACTCATTTTTGTCTTAGACCTCCAAGCTCTAAATGCTCATCAGCCACAGAGTCCAATTCCAATAACTTGCTGGATAATTCTTTTCCTGTAAACAATTTGGGACAAGCGGAAGCAATGCTCCTGGCCCTCACATCTCATTCAGCAACCCATATACAGACCAACACTGGGAGTCAGAAACAGTCAGAAAATGTTTTCGGAACAAAAGTGCCGGAAAGGCTCAGCAGATCTGGCAGCATCTGTGCAGAAAAATCAGTTATGGTTTCAAGTTCAGTTACCCTTCCGCAGAACCGGTAATTTCCAGCAATTTCTGCTTTGTTTTACATGCAAACGAACTGATTGACGGCTCTCAACCAGAAGGAGGAGGGGGCGGGACTGGAGGACTGAGTAGGGGGCAGTCCTCCAACAAATGGGGGAGGCGATGGGTGGGGCGAGTCCTTCGCAAATGAGAGTGAATCAGTGACAGGAGAAAAACAATCGAACAATGGGTTGCACATGCGCCGTGCTGACGACAGGCTCCGGTGAGGATGGCGGCTATTAACCTGGGTTATGTGATCGAAGAATCTGAGGCGTTGTCGCCGATTGACATACCATAAAGGTAAGTTTCAGTCAGTATTCACTGTCTCCTCCTCTCGTGTTTCTGTATCCAGGCAACCCATTCACCGTTCTCTCCCTGTTTCTCTGGGGCGCCCTCACCGGGTTAGAACAGAATGCGGCCCACTGTCGCAGTCCAACCGCCGGCCAGCGCGACTTCACGGCAGAACGCAGTTGATTGACAGCAGATCAGAACCAATAGAACAGGAATCTGGCTGCAGGACTGTTCGAATGCGGCTAATTCTCCAACTAATGGGAGTGAAAGAGGGGCGGGCCTAGTTCTCTAAATCATTGGAGTGAATGAGGGGTGCGTCGAGATAATTAGTTTTCAGTGGGGGATGCGTTTTGGGAACAAGAAGTTGCTGAGAAAGCTCAGCACGTCTGGCAGCTTCTGTGAAGAAAAATCAGAGTTAACACTTCGGCCTCGGTGACCCTTCCTCAGAACTGATGATAACAAGGAAAATGAGATAACAAGGTGTAGATCCGGATGAACACAGCAGGCCAAGCAGCATCAGAGGAGCAGGAAGGCTGACATTTCGGGCCTAGACCCTTCTTCAGAAATGGGGTGGGTAACTTCTTCGAGGTAGGCATCCTTAGAAGAGGCTTTGCGGTGGATTTAAAATTGTTTCAGAGATAATAGGAACTGCAGATGCTGGAGAATCTGAAATAACAAGGTGTAGAGCTGGATGAACATAGCAATCCAAGCAGCATCAGAGGAGCAGAAAGGCTGACATTTTGGGCCTAGACCTTCCTTCAGAAATGTCCTCCTCCTGTGATGCTGCTTGGCCTGCTGTGTTCATCCAGCTGTACACCTTGTTATCTCAGATTCTCTAACTAGGAAAATTTCCGTTTTAGATGCAAATAAGGATAAGGAGTAAATAACAGGTGGGGATAAAGCCCAACGAGAGACAAGCAGTTCCATAGACAAATGAATAGATAATGATCTGGCTCAGAGGGTGAATAGTTGTTAATGGGGACTGTTAGTGACTACCACAGATAGATCTGCCCTTACGCACAATGTGATAACAAGGCCTGGTTTATGGGGCTAGGACATGGGAGAGTTTAGACTCTAAAATTATTGAACTCAGGGTCCATGGAAAATGCAGCAAACCTGAGACAGATGTTAGCCAGGGAACAGGGTGATCAGTTAAAGTGGGAGGTGACTGGAAGATCAGGGTATAGTGGGCAGAACATTGATGATGTTCTGTGAAGCGGCCACCCTGTCTGCATGCTGTTTCCCCAATTTAGAGGAGACCACATTGTTAGCAGGGAATGCAGTAGACTATATTCTGGGAAGGGCAGGTGAAGTGCTGCTTCACTTGGAAGGTACGTATGGGTCCTTGGACACTAGGGAGGGAGGAGGTAAATGGGCAGATGTTACACATTTGGTTGCATGTAAAGAATGGTGTGTGGGGATGTTGGGAGTGAAGGAAAAGTGGACCAGGGTGTCCTGGAGGGAATGGTCCCTGTGGAAGTCAGACAGGGGAGGGGAATGTGACATTTTGCTGGAGGTGGTGGAAATGGTGTCTGATTTTCTGGATCTGGATGCGGATGCTGGTGGAATGGCTGATAAGGTCAAGGGAAATCCTATGACTGTTGCGGGCAGGAAGACACCGAGTGAGGGTGGAAGTGCAGGAGATGGGCTGGACCCATTTAAGTTCCTGTTGACAATGTTGCTGGGGAATCCTCAGTTGAGGAAACAAGTGAGTATTTCGGAGGCTGCCTTTTCAAAGTTGGCCTCATCTGAACATGTGTGACTAGTGACAGAGGTACTGAGAGAATGGAAGGGAACCTTTACAGAAAGTCGGGTGAGGATGTATAGTCCACGTAGCTGTGGGTGCTTGGTGGGTCATGGTGGACATTAGTGGCCGCTCTATCCCCGGAAATGGAAGCAGATGTCAAGGAAGAGAAGGGAAAAGTCAGCGATAGACCAGTTAAAAATGTAGGCATGGTGGAAACTGGATGCACAATTGATGAAGTTTCCTGTTCCAGAAGAGACAGGGAAGCAGCGCTGATGATATTATCGATTATATTCGAGAAAGAGTTATTGGTGGAGCAGAAAAGGAACAAGAATATTCAACATACCCCAAGAAGAGACAGGCATAACTGTGGTGCATGCAGGCACCCATGGCCACCCTGCTGACCTGAAGAAAATGACAGGAGTTAAAAGAGAAGTTGTTGAGGGTGAGGATAAGCTTGGCCAAGTAGATGAAGGTGGCAGTGGGTGGGGACAGTTCAGGCCTTTGCTGCAGGAGGAGGCAGAGAGCCTTGAGACCATCCTGGTGAGGGACGGATGTGTGAGGGGATTGCACGTCCATGGTAAAGACGAGGTGACTGGTACCTGCAAACTACAAACTTTGAAACTGTCATCAGAGGAATCACGGTTGTTTGTGGGTAGGGACCGGACCAGAGGAGATGAGTTTTGTGGGGCAGGAGCAGGCTGAAATCACGGGTCTGCCGGGCAGACCTGATTGTGGATTTTTGGAAGGAGGTAGAAGCGAACTGTGCAGGGCTGGCACACTGTTAGCTTGGAGACAGTGGAGCGGAGATCACCAGATGAAATGAGGCCAGTTACTGTCATTAATACAGTGGCCTGTTCTACCACAGTGGGGTCATGGTCCAGGGGCAGCTAGATGGCAGTATGAGAGCTGGTGCTCAGCCTTTACAATATTAATAATGTAGTGAAGCTTGGATCTAAGCACAGAGACTGCGATTTTTTTTCTGAAGGGAGATTAGTTGTCTCGATTTCTCTGTCTCCCTCACCCAATCCAACCTATCTCCCTTCGAACTTACTGCACTTAGATCCAGCCCTGACTTTGTTATTAAGTCTGCCAATTACGCGTGGTGCTGTTGTTGTCTGGTGTACTGACCTTCACATTACAGAGGCAGAACCCACAGTGGCACATCAGGCCATTGTATCAATTTTGGTAACTGACCTAATTTCATCCAGTGATCTCCTCCCCCAGTTCCTCCAAGCTAATAGTTCCCTATGCCTATACGACTCGCTTTTATCTTATTTCCAAAGATCCACAAAAACCCATTGTTTCAGCCTATTACTGCCCCACAGAACTCATCTCCTCCTACCTAAACTCAGTTGTTTCTACCCTGGTTGATGCCCTGCCCACATATCTTTGATTCTTTTGAAGCTTTATGCCAGTTTGAAGGATCCGGCCACTGCCTCTTTACCATGGACGTGCAATCCCTTAGCATGTTCTTCCCTCACCAGGATGGTCTGAGGGCTGTCCACTTCTTCCTTGAGCAAAGACCTGAACCGTCCTCACCTGCCGCCACCCTCTTGCAATTGGCCAATGTTATCCTCACCCTCACCCTCAACAACTTCTTTTTTAACTCGGCTCATTTTCTTCAGGTCAGAGGGGATGCCGTGGCTACCCACACGACCTCAATTATGCCTGTGTTGCCGAGGAGTATGTGGAATATTCCTTGTTTCAGTCTTATTCCAGCCTCCACCCACAACGCTTTCTCTGATATATTGATGATCTAATCAGTGTCGCTTCCCTCACTCGTCCAGAATTGGAAAAGTTAATCAATTTTACTTCCAATTTCCACCATGCCCTCACTTTTACCTGGTCAATCTGACTCCTTCCTTCCCTTCCTTGACATCTCTGTCTCCATTTCTGGGGATAGACTGGCCACAAATCCATTATAAACCCACCGAACTCCCACAGATACCTGGACTATATACCCGCACACCCTACTTTCTGTACAGACCTCATTCCATTGTCTCAGTTCCTCCGTCACTAGTTCAGATGAGGCCAAATTTGACAAGTCAACTTCAGAAATGTCTACCTTCTTCCTCAACCAAAAATTCCCCAGCACCATAATCGGCAGTGCCCTCAACTGGGTCCAACCCACCTCCAGCACTCTCATCCTCACCCTCTGTCTTCCCTCCTGCAAAAGTGTTAGGGTTCCCCTATACTTATCTGCCATCCCTCCAGCATCCACATCGTAAAGATCATCAGATGCCATTTCCGCCATCTCCAGTGAGAAGTCACCACCAGACATGTATTCCGCTATCCTACCCTGCCTGTCTTACACAGGGACCATTCCCTTGGGACTCCCTGGTCCACTCTTCCTTCACTGGCAACACCACCCACCCACAGTGCCCTTCCCCTGCAAGGTTGGAGGTGTAACACCTGCCCGTTTACCACCTCCCTCCCCCATATCCAAGGGCCCGAACATACCTTCCAGGTGAAGCAGTACTTCAGCTGCACTTCCTGCTGTCGAGTCTACTGCATTCGCTGCTTGCTATGTGGTCTCCTCTACGTTGGAGAAACAAAGCACATCTGGAAGGTCAGGGTCTTTTTTGCAGGGAGAACGATGTGGCTGTTTTGCAGAACATTGTTCTCCCTGCAAAAAATGACCTTGACCTTCCAGATACCTTTCACTTTAACACACCGCCTTGTTCCCTCGTCAACATCTCTTATCTCCGGCTTCCTGCAGTGTTCCAGTGAAGCTCAGTGCAAGCTGGAAGAATGACAGCTCATTTCCACTTGGGGACCCTGCAGCCCTCCAGACTCAATATCGTGCTCAATAATTTTAGGGCCTAAACTGTCCCATATCCTAGCCCTCTTACCCCACCCCCACACAAGGCCTTGTTATCACAGTCTGCCATTACATGCCATCTATTGTTAGTTACTAACAGTCCCCATTAACAGCTATTTGCCCTCCTCGCCAGTTCGTTATCCACTCCTTTGTTTATCCAACTGTTCTTCTCTCTCTGAGTTCTATCCCCACTTATCGTTTACTCCTTACCCTCCATCTTATATGTTTAAATGGACATTTTTCCTGTTACCAACAGTTCTGAGGAAGAGGCACCAGACCCGAAATGTGAACTCTGATTTTTCTTGACAGATGCTGCCAGACCGGCTGACCTTTTCCAGCAACTTCTATTTTTGTTCTTGATTGACAGCATCCGCAGTTCTTTGGGTTTTGAGGAGGCATTTTGCGATTTCGTGATCATAGATTGTTAAGATAGTTTATGGAAAAGGACTGTTACTTGGCTGGAAATGCTAAATTGGGAAAAAGCTAATTGCCACAGTTTTAGGCAGGCAGTATAAAAATTGGATTGGGTAGCTGTTTCAGTTATCTCATGTGGCAGACTTAAAACCAACTGACGAGATTTTGTGAACTGAATGTTCCTGTGATGAAAGATAAGGATGACAAGATTCACGAGCATTGGAAGATGAGAGACGTTGTAAGTTTAGTTGAAAAGAAAAGCAAAGCAAAAGTGACATTAGATCTTAGAATCCCTGCAGTGTGGAAACAGGCCCTTTGGCCCAAGAAGTACACACTGACCCTTAGAGCATCCTACCCAGACCCATTCCCCTGTAACCCACAAAAAAATGGAAGGAATTGCAGATGCTGTAACTCGGGAAGAAAATCAAAGTTGCCGGAAAAGCCCAGCAGGTCTGGCAGCATCTGGCAGAGTTAACGTGTTTTGGGTCTGGTGACCCTTTTTTTTGCCCTATAACCCACCTAAGCTACACATCCCTGAATGGTACGGATAATTTTGCATGGCAAATCCACCTAACTTGCATTGCACATCTTTGGACTGTAGGAGGAAACCGGAGTACCCGGAAGAAACTCGCACAGATACGGGGAGAATATGCAAACTCCACGCAGTTGCCTGAGGCTGGAATCAAACCTGGGTCCCTGGCACTATGAGGCAGCAGTGCTAACCACTGAGCCACTGTGCATCCCTGGAAACAAAAGTGAAATGAGGCTTTTCAGAGGTAAAAAGCAAGCAGAAAAGAACTTTAGAAAGGAATTTGGAGGGCTGGAATGGACCATGAAATGCCCTTCAATTATGCTCTGCACACTTTGCTCTACCAGTAATCTTGGTCTGTGAACTTTGACTCACTATACTTGGTATTAAGGAGAATCACAAACAATTTTATACGTGTATTTGGAGTAAGAGGGTATCTAGGGGCAAAGATAGGTCCACTCGAGGATAAATGAGGTAATTTTGTGCGGAGTCAGAGGAAGTGGGTGACATCCTTAATGAATATTTTACATTAGAAATGAGCAATGAAAATTATATGGATTTTGAAAAGGATTTATTGATACTGTAAGCATGTCAAATTTAAGGGGATGGTGTTGGGTGTCTTTAAAAACATTAGGATCCGACCCAAGATACTGAAGAATGTAAGGGAGGAGATTGGCTATTCTCCAGTCTTTTGGGACTTCTCTTGTGGCTAAAATTTCTGCCAGTGTTGTTCTTTGTTCAAGAAGGGCAACAGAGAAATGAGAACCTGGTGACCTGGTGGTTGGGAAATTATTGGAGAAGACTCCTGGGGACACAATTTATTTGCACTTGAATATGAATGGATTTATTAGCAATAGTTAGCGTGGCTTTGTTCAGGCGAAGTATTGTGTCTCAAATTTGATTGAGATTTTGAAGAATTGATGAAGGTGATTGAGGAAAAAGCAGTGAATGTTGTCAACATTGACTTTACTGAAGCATTTGACATGGTAGACAGATCCAGAAGATCAAATCGCATGCAATACATGGTAAGTTGACAAGTTGGATACAAAATTGGCTTGGCTGTCAAAGACAAGGTTTGTTGTGGAGGGGTGCTTTTCTGACTGGAGTTCAGGGAGTAGTGGTATTTCACAAGGATCACTGCTGGGACTTCTGTTACACAAAAACATATAAGAAATAGGGGCAGGACTGGGCCATCTGGCCCATTTGAATGTGCTCAGCCATTCAATAAGATCTCAGCTGATCTTTCCGTGGACTTTGGTTCCACTTCCTCCACTCACTCAACAGAACCCATAATTCCCTTACTGCAAAAATGTATCTGTCTTTACCTTTAAATGCATCCAGTGAGGTAGCCTCAACTGCTTCACTGGGTAGGGAATTCCATAGATTCACAACCCTTTGGGTGAAGAACCTCAGCTCAGTCCTACATCTGCTTCTCCGTAGTTTGAGGCTATGCCCCTAGTTCTAATTTCATTAGCCAGTAGAAACAACCTCCCTGCTTCTAGCTTATCTATTTCCTTCATAATTTATACGTTTCTATAAGGTCCCCCAGCTTATTTTTCTAAATACCAATATGCATTGTTTCAGTCTACTCAATCTCTCCTTGTAAGCCAATCCTTTCAACTCCAGAATCAACCTAGTTAACCTCCACTGTACCGCCTCCAGTGACAATATATCCTTCATCAAGTAAGGGGACCAAAACTGTACACAGCACTGTAGGTGTGGCCTCACCAGCACCCCATATAGCTTCAGCATAACCTCGCTATATTCCTCCAGTAATGAAGGACAATATTCCATTTGACTTCTTAATTTCCAACTGCACCTGCAGACTACATTTTTATGATTCATGTGCAAGAATATTCAGGTCCCTCTTCACAGCAGCATGCTGCAATTTTTAACCAGTTAAATAATAGCCTATTTTGCTGTTATTCTGACAAAATGGGTGACTTCACATTTACCAATGTTATACTTCAACTGCCAGACCCTTACCCACTCACTCAACTTATTTATATCCTTCTGCAGATTTTGTGTTGTCTGCACACTTTGCTCTACCAGTCATCTTGGTCTGTGACCTGTGAACTTTGACTCACTATACTTGGTCTCCAGCTGTGAATCAGCTATGAAAATTGTAAACCTTTGCGTTGCCAACATCGATCCCTGAGCCACATGTCCAGCCACAGTTGTTTGTAATACATATAAACGATTTGGATGGAAATGGTGGATAACAAAGTGTAGAGCTGGATAAACACAGCAGGCCAAGCAGCATCAGAGGAGCAGGAAGGCTGACGTTTTGGTACTAGACCCTTCTTCAGAAGTGCTCCTCTGATGCTGCTTGGCCTGCTGTGTTCATCCAGCTCAACACCTTGTTATCTCAGATTCTCCAGCATCTGCAGTTCCTACTATTTCTGGATGGAAATAGTAGTCTGATTAGGAAATTGGCAGATGACATGGAAATCGATAGAGTTGTGGATTGTGAGTAAGGATATCATTGAATATGTAGGATTTTGATCAGGTGGAATGGACAATGGAGTTTAATCCAGACAAATGCAAGGTGATGCATTTTGTGAGATCAAATACAAGAGGAATGTATACTGTAAATGGCCAGACCCTTAAGAGTATTGATATAAAAAGGAATCTTGGGGTCCAAATCCATAGCTCCCTCAAATGTGGCAAACAAGACAATAAAGTGATAAAGGAAGCTATTAGCATGCTTGCTTGCCATCTTCAGTAAGGACACAGTACAAAAGTTGACAAGTCATGTGGAAGACTTTTAAGTAGTGTGCATAGTTCTGGTTGCCACACTGTGGGAAGCATGTGAAGGCTTTGGAATGGGTGCAGAAGAGATTTCCCAGGATATGGCCTAGATTAAAGTGGATTACCTATTAGGAGAAGTTGGACAAAGATGCTGCCTAGCCAGGTGTGTTCATCCAGCTTTATAGCTTGTTATCTTAGATTGTATGTTTGTTTTCGTTAGAGTGCAGGGGCTGAGGTGTGATGTGATAGAAGTTAGCGAATGGGAGCTGGAGCTGGTTGGACTCAGGATCACCTGGGGTGCAGGGAACATCATTGGTAAGAGCTATAGTGAAATGGTCACTCCAAATGTACTGGCTGCAGGTAGCTGGAAGAGGTAAGTGGTTGTGGGGGAGAGGCAAATAGTGCAGGGTTCCCCTGTGGGCCATTTCCTTCAATACGGGTATGTTGTTTTGGATACTGTAGGGGAAGATGATTTTTGGAGCTAGCAGCAGCAGTTAGGTTAGTGGCACTGAGGCTTAGGGAAAGGGTGCTGTCGGGCAGAGCAATACTGATAGGAGACTCTGTTCTGAGGGGGACAGTCTGGAAGTTCTGTGGCTGCAGAAGAGACACCAAGATGGTGTGTTGCCTCCTGGATGCCAGGGTCAAAGATGTCTCTGCGCAGTTGCAGAATAGTCTGAAGGGGGAGGATGAATAACCAGAGGTCATTGTCTACCTATGTCATTTGTACCGATGTGCACAAAGGGATGGGGTAAATACTTCCGGTTTGAAGTGCATTACTTCAGTGCACAAGGCCTGATTAGTAAGGCAAATGAGCTCAGAGCATGGATTGCCTCTCGAGACTGGGATATTATAGCCATAACACAAACATGGCTGAAAGAAAGGCAGAACTGGCCGCTTAATGTTACAGTATACAGAAGCTAAAGGTGTGACGGAAGTGCAAGAAAACCAGGAAGGGGAGTTGCCCTTTTGATAAGGGAGGACATAAGACTATCTTCTTTAAGCACTATTGTTAAGGGTTATGAAATGTGGCCATTTGGTTAGAACTTAGAAACAAGAAGGGGATGGTCATTCTGTTGGGACTGTGTTGTAGACCCCCAGATAGCCAGTAGGTAATTGAGGAGCAGATATGCAGAGAGATTGCAGATACGTTTTAGGAATAACAAAGGTGAATGGTTGGAGATTTTGATTTTCCCTGTATTGACTGGGTCACCCAGAGTTTAAAAGGCCTGGACAGGGTAGAATTTGTCCAAATATGTCCAAGCAAGTTTCCTAAATCAATATGTAGATGGTCCTCCTCAGGAGGGTGCAACGCTGGACCTCCTCTGAAGAAACAATATTGGACAAGTGACTGAAGTGTTGGTCAGAAAGCACTTTGGCTCCAGTGACCTTAACTATCTTAATTTTAACATAGTTACGGATAAAGATAGGACAGGACCACGGGTTAAGGTGCTGAATTGGAGAAGGGTAAATTTTGGGGCCATTAGGTAAGATCTAGCAGAGGTCGATTGGGTGAAGAAAAGGAATGACAGGCAAATGGGAAGCTTTTAAAAGTGTGATATCAAGAATCCAGGGACAGTACCATCCTATTAAGGTAATGGGAAAAGCTGGCAGATTTAGGGATCCCTGACTGACAAGGGATATTGATGCTGTGATCAAGAAGAAGAAGAACTCTAGATCATTCAGGAGGCTGAGAGGGTGACAGATAGGAATTATAGGAAGGTGGTCACACCCACATTACTGGACAAAGGTGACTGTCAGAAGGAGGAAAAGGAATAGGCAAATAGTGCAGAGCTCCCTGTGCCAGTTTCCCCTCAATAATAAGTATACCTCTTTGGATACTGTTGGTGGTTGGGTGGGGTTTGAGGGGTGGGGGCGGGGAGAGGTGGTAGGCAGAGACTACCAGCGAAAAGCCATAGCGTCCAGGTCTCTGGCATTGAGCCTGGCTCTGTAGCTCAGAAGGCAAGAAGAGATTCTGTGGTACCATGTGAGAGTCCTGGATGGTATGTTAACTCCCGGGTGCCAAGGTCAGGGATGTCTCGGATTGAACCGTCAGGATTGTTAAGGGGGAGGGAGAGCAGCCAGAAGTCATTGTACACGTCGCTATCAATGACATAGCTAAAAAACAGGAAGAGGACCTGAAAAGTGAATATAGGGAGTTAGCATGGAAGCTCAAGGCAGGACGAGCGGAGTAGTAATCTCAAGATTAGGACCAGTACCGCGGGCTAGTGAGGTCAGAAACAGAGAGTGACTGCAGCTGAAATGTAGCTATAGAGCTGGTGTAGGAGGGAAGGCTTCAGGATTGTGGATCATTGGGATACGTTCTGAAGAAGCTGGGACCTGTACAAGAACGACAGGTTGCACCTGAACTGGCTGTGGGGGAGGCACCAAATCCTAGGCAGGAGGTTTGCTAGAGCTCTTCGGGATGGTCTAAACTAGTTTGGTGGGGGGTGGGGTGGATGGTGATGGTGGGAACCAGAGTCACAGATCAGAGGATGGGGTAGCTGGTGTACGGACAGATAGAGCAAGCAGAGAATCTGTGAGGAAGGATAAACAGCTGATAGGGCAAAGTGGCAGTCAGTGCGACGGGTTGAGATGTGCCTACTTCACTGCAAGAAGCGTCAGGAATAAGGCTTACGAGCTTCCAGCATGAATCAGTACTTGGAACTATGATATTGTGGCCATATGGAGACTTGGATAACATAGGGGCAGGAATGGTTGTTGGATGATCTGGGGTATAGATGTTTCAAAAGAAATAGGGAGGGAGGTAAAAGAGGTGGGTGAGTGGCATTGCTAATCAGCTGTGATACCATCCCCGCAGAAAGAGGGGTTGTGGAGGAGGGTCTGTCCACTGAGTCAGTATGGGTGGATGTCAGAAACAAGAAAGCGGCAGTTGTTTTGTATGGAACACACACACACACACACACACACACACCCTCCGCAGCAGAGACACGGAGGTGTTGGACAGGTGCAGAATAATAGGGCTGTTGTCATGGGTGATCTCAACTCCTGTAATATTGACGGGAACGTCCTAAGTGCAAATACTTTGGATGGAGCAGATTGTGTCTGGTGTATCCAAGAAGGATTTCAGTGTGTTGATAGGCTGACTAGAGGGGAGGCCATATTGGATCTGGTGCTTGGCAACGAACCAGGCCAGGTGTCAGAACTGTCGGTGGGAGAGCATTTTGGTGATAGTGATCACAACTTCCTGACCTTTACTATAGTTATGAAGAAGGATAGGAGCAAGCCATATGGGAAAGTATTTAATTCGGGGAGGGGGAATGAGGTGCTATTAGGCAAGAACTGTGGAGAAATTGGAAACAGATGTTTTCAGGGAAATGCACAACATAAATGTGGATGTTGTTTAGGGAGTAGTTGCAACAGGCTGAATACTTTACTTTCCATCTACTACCACTCTCTGTCTTCTATTAGACAATGAATTCTGTGTCCAGACAGCCAAATTTTCCTGAATTCATGCCTCCTTACTTTCTGAATGAGCCTACCATATGGAACCTTCTCAAATGCCTTCCTAAAATTCATATACACCACTCCCACTGCTCTGCCTTTGATTTTGTCACATTGGCCATTGAGCCAATTTGAAATCCAATTAGCTAGCTTTCCTTGGATCCCATACGACCTGACCTTCATGACTAGCTTGCTGTGTAATGCCCTGTCAAAGGTCTTACTAAAATCCATATAGACAATATCCATTGCCCTACTCTTATTTATCCTCTTGGTTGTCTTCAAAAAACTCTCAAAGGATTTGTCAGACATGACTTCCTGCACATAAATCCATGCTGGCTATCTTTAATCAGACCTTGACTATCCAAATATTGGTTGATCTTATTCCTCAGTATCCTCTCCAATAACCTGCCTACCACTGTCAGGCTCACTGGCCTATAGTTCCTTGGTGTGTCCCTGCCACCATTCTTAAACAGTGGAACAACATTAGTTACTGAAGTAGTTCTGAAAGACTGCAGGGTGTTTAAAGATGAAGCAGAAGTCTCTTCAAGGTCCTCTGCAATTTCTTCCCTCGCCTCCCACAACATCAGGGGACATTCTTTACCAGGTCCAGGGGATTTGTCCAGCTCAATGCACTTTAAGGCTGCAAAAACTTCCTCTCTGGTAATATGTACATGGTCCAAAACATCCCACTTGTTTCCATCATTTCCTTAGCGTCCACAATTCTCTCCTCATTAAACACAGAGGACAAATATTCATTAAATACCTCCCGCATCTCCTGTGGCTCCACACGTAGACGATCATGCTGACATTTAAGAGGACCTATTCTCTCCCTAGCTACTGTCTTACTCTAAATATTGCTGTAGAACCTCTTGGGATTATCTTTAACTGTATCTGCCAAATCCATCTCTCTTTTTTTGCTCTTCTAATTTCCCTCAAGTGTGCTCCTACACTTTTTATAGTCCTCTAGGCATTTACTGGAGCCTGATAGCTTATATGCAATTTATGCCTTCTTTTTAAAACATAGAACAGGACAACACAGCACAGGCCTTTCGGCCCACGATGCTGTGCTGACTTATTATCCTACAAAGATCAATCTATCCTGCATACCCTACGTTTTACTGTCCTCCATGTGCCTGTCCAAGAGGTCATTTAAAAGTCTCTAAAGTATCTGACTCCGCTATCGCTGCTGGCAGCGCATTTGACACGCCCACCACTCTGTGTTAAGAACCTATCTCTGACAATTCCCCGACACCCTTCTCCAACCACCTTGAAATTATGCCCCCTCGTAATAGTCATTTCAGCCCTGGGAGAAAGTCTCTGATTATCCGCTCTATTTATGCCACTCGTCATCTTGTACACCTCTATCAAGTCACCTCCCATCCTTCTTTGTTCCAATGTAAACAGCCCTGGCTCCCTAAACCTTTCCTCATAAGACCTGCCCTCCAGTCCAGGCAGCATCCTGGTATATCTCCTTTGCACCCACTCTGAAGCTTCTGCATCTTTCCTGTAATGAGGTGACCAGAACAGAACATAATATTGCAAGTGTGGTGTAACCAGAGTTTTATAGAGCTGCAGCATAACCTCTCAGCTCTTAAACTCAATTCCCCTGCCAATGAAAGCCAACACACTGTACACCACCTTAACAACCCTACTAATTGGGGTTGCAACTTCGAGGAATCTATGGATGTGGACTCCAAGATCCCTCTCTTCTTCCACACTACCAAGAATCTTGCCGTTCACCCTGTGTACTGTATTCAAATGCCACCTTCCGAAATGAATCACTTCACAATTTTCTGGGCTGAATTCCATCTTCCCCTTCTTTGCCCAGCTCTGCATCCTGTTGATGTTGTATTGCAACTTACAGCAGACTTCCAAGCTGTTCACAACTCCACCAAACTTCGGCAAGCTTACTAACCCACCCTTCCACTTGCTCATCCAAGTCATTTATAAAGAACACAAAGAGCAGATCAATTTGTAGAGATGTGGCATCATTTCTTTGCTTTTACACTCTATACCTACCTCTATTTCTAAACCCAAGGATCCCATAAGACTTGTGATCAGAGATAATGGGAACTGCAGATGCTGGAGAATCTGAAATAACAAAGGGTGGAGCTGGATGAACACAGCAGGCCGAGCAGCATCTTAGGAGCACAAAAGCAGATGTTTCGGGCCTAGACCCTTCATCAGATGGTCTAGGCCCGAAACGTCAGCTTTTGTGCTCCTAAGATACTGCTTGGCCTGCTGTGTTCATCCAGCTCCACCCTTTGTTATCTCGGATTCTTCAGCATCTGCAGTTCCCATTATCTCTGATCCCATAAGACTTAACTGTTTCAACTCATCTGGTTACCTTCAGAGAATTATGAACATAATTGTACACCCCTCAAAGTTATACCTTTTGAAGCGTACATTGTCCCTGTGTGTTGCTTCTACCAAAAAGCATCACCTCACTGTTCTGTAGATTGAGTTTCATCTGCCAGGTATTTGCCCATTTGGTCAAATTGTCAATAACCCTTTGAAGCCATTTAGCATCTCTTCAGAATTCACTATTTTCCCTTTCTTAGTATCAACTACAAATTTGGAGGTTTTGCCATCAACTTCGATTTCCAAATCATTTCTACAAATCAGAAAAAAAACAAGGGTCCCAACACTTGTCCTTGGGGTCTGCACTTGCAACTCATCTCCTGTCTGAGAAATGCCCATGTATAACTACCATCTGTTTCCTATCTTTAGCCAGCTTCCAATCCATACAGCCAAGGAGCCATGAATCCCAAACATTTTGATTTTTTTTGCTAACCAACCTGCCTTGTGGCACTATATAAAATACTTTTTGAAAGTCCAGATAAACAAAATCTGTAGAACCATCTTCATCTGCTGCTTGTGTTACCCTGTCAAAGAATTCTGTCACATTTGAGAATTGACCTGCTCTTGACAAAGCCTTGTTGATTGCTGAGAATTAACTTCTTTATCTCTAAGTTTATGTTTACTTTATACTATATTCTGGCATTCATCAGTTTTCCCACGATTGATGTCAAGCTGACAGGTCTGCAGTTTTGAATTATCTTTGCCTTTTTTTTAAACAAAAGTGTCACTTTTAGTCTTCTAGCTCCCGAGGCCTAATCGAATGCTCAGAAAATTTCTGTCATTGGCATCACAATTTGCTTCCTTACTCTCTCAGCAATTTAGGATACATCCCACTGGGCCTGGTGACTTCTGTATCTGGATTTTTGCCAGCCTTTTGACCATCTCTTTATGTATCGCTATACAGTTCAGTTTCTCAAGACCCACATTGTTAACTCTGCCATTGTCACCATTTTCATATTTGGTAAAGGTAGAAGTAGATAGGTACTCTTGACTTTCTGGGACAGTATAATGGGGATAATGTTGAGGGATATTCTGTGTGTACCTGAGCTGTGCTGTATCTGGCTGGGACACTGGACTGGGGATAATGTGAAGGGAGATTCAGGTCTAACCTGAGTTGTATCCGACTGGAGAATGCTTCAAGTGGAAACTGGATGTCCTACTGTCTAGTCATGACCTATCACTATAAGAACATAATTGAACCCAGAGGTTATAGAAGACATAATCTTTTTGTCCAGGACAATGTTCTGGAGGTACTCCTGAGTATTTATTAAAAAACCTTATGAGAAAGCCAGGGAAACAGTTGCTGTCTTGACAGAGATTGAGCAAGTGCATTACCATCTTTACCCAGGAAGCAGAATTCAAATGTTGTGCTTTTTATCAAGGATCTGAAAGGATATTAGAAGCTCCTGTTGGAAACACTACATCGGACAAACAGGAAGGAGTCTAACAACGAGTACATGAACACCAACTGGCTACAAAAAGACATGACCAATACTCACTCATCTCAATCCACATGGACGAGGAGAACCAGCATTTTGACTGGGACAACACCAAGATCCTGAGACAATCTAGGCAGAGACCAGCACGTGAATTCCTAGATGCCTGACACTCCACGAAGCATGCTGTTAATAGACACATTGAACTTGACCCCATATACATTCCATTACGAAGGAAAACCGGAAGTGAGGCAGTCCAGCTCAACGGACCCGAGAGTTTAAAAACAATGTTGGAAAACACACCAACGCTTCATTCGGAGGCTGCACTGAGGACATTACCTAGCATTGTAATGAAACGTCTGCGAAACAAGAAACCAGCTCTGTGAGCCAACCAACCTCAACAACCACAACCAAGCTATAAATCTACTCCAAAACCTTGTATCAGAGATAAAAGGACATTTCTGATGAAAGATCTAGGCCCGAAACGTCAGCTTTCCTGCTCCTAAGATGCTGCTTGGCCTGCTGTGTTTATCCAGCTCTACACCTTGTTACTCCAAAATCTTAATGTGTACTTTAACCATGTTTTGTACTTTGTTCTTGTTCTTGTTTCTGCAAACTTTGCCCAAATGAAGTTTCCACTGTTGCCCCTGCCCAGCAATTTGCTACTGATATACCAGCTTTATCATCTCATTGCCAGGAACTGTTTTTTCCTACACAGGAGCTAATTTCTCTTCTTCTGATCTTCTGTAGTAAAGCAAATTCTCCACCATTTTATTAGTTGTAATTTATTCAGCATATCCTGAAACATAGTAATTACCTTGCCTTCTGATTATTTCCACTATTTGCTGTTTTTTTTGTAGCAGAGTTTCAACATCAGAAGTTATGATCGATTTGTAAGCAGCAGAACTGCAGATCACTTCAAAATTACTAAGAGCTTAAATGTGAGAGGCCAGCCGGGAGTGCAGCATGATCGTTTAAATATAAGAATTCAATGGAGAAAATTGCAAAATAGGTGAGCTGACACGAGGGTAGAGTTGGATGATGTCACTATGTGGAAATAGATGGTTTTTGATGATGATATGAACATCTTGTTTAAAGTTTAGATTACGCATGATGTTGTAAATGGTATGGTTCAGCATCAGACAGTTGCAGGGAGAGAGGGAAGATTAAGGTTCTTGCGAAGATTTTTACCTCCAAATATGGATGAGGTTGTTAGCTGGCTTCCCAGTTATCGTACAGACACTTCATCACCATGCGAGGTAACACCATCAGTGCAGCCTCCGATGAAGCGATGTTGTTCGACTCCGCTTGGTAATTATATGATCCAGTCTGTTAAGCTGGGTTGTGTCCTTTCCGGTTCTGATCTGCGTGGGTTTGTATATGTGGTCTAATTCCACATGTTTGTTGATTTGCATTACAGCTTGAAAACCAGGATGGGACAATGTGACCATTCTGGCTCAAGCCAACCACAGAGACACACAGAAATTCCCTCAGACCTGGTTTTCAACCCCTAAGGTAATCATCAAATACCAAGCAGAGTAGAACAACATCACGTCATCAGAGACCACACTGATGTTACCTAGCATGGTGACAAAACCAGCTATATCGATGAGCAAGCCAATAACCTCAGAGAAATAATGTGGGCTAGAGTGTGGAGTTTGTAACTGAAAATAGTTTCTTTTATCTTTTGGAGAATATTTCTATTTATCTTGTATTAGATGCCAGGAAAATTTGGAGGTCACAGTGTTCACATACATCTCCTATCCCAGTCCTTCTAAATTGTAAAGTTTGGGAGATTCTGTCACAGTTCTTGTTGAACTGTAAATACATAGCATCTCTCTCCTTTGCCTCTCCCTCTCTCACTCCTGTCTTTTTGATTCACCCTGCAGAGGCCAGAGTGTTGTGCATGTTCAGACTGCGGAAGCAGATTCCCTTCCCCGTGGACATTAGTGGTCCAGTTTGGTTTATTTTATGACATTCTGTCAGCTTTCCAGCCCAACAAATTAGCAAGTTTATTCAGCTGAATTTCGCAACTTGCTTTTGTGTATTTGTGGGTGTACCCTCACTCCCTTTTATTTTTGTTCTGTTTTGAAACAGTTTCAGAGGGTGTTTAGAGGAGGAGGAATTACAGTCAGGGATCACTGATCTATCACCTCAGAATCTGATGGAGGTTTCTTATTTGTCACAACCAGAATGTAAATAGATTTTGAACATGGAAAGAAAGAGCACAGTTCACATTGAAGAGAGCCCCTATACATGTTTGGTGTGGGGAAGGATTCAGCCAATTATCTGGCTGTTGGGAAACAAATGCAGTCACAATGGGGGAATAAACCCCATTTCTTATCTCCTTGAAAGAAAGGTTTCTGTCATTTAGGTGTTGTCATCCATGTACTTTATTCAAAAATGCAATTGATAAAATGTCATGCAACAAACTTGAGTGAGGATAGACATCGTAGATTAAAAGTACAGCAGCAACTTGAGTACGAAATTGACTGAGAGATGGGAGAGAGAGGCTACTGGATAATCAATGTTTTTCAGGCTGCAGGAATGTTAATAGTGGAGTTTTCCAAGGATTCATGCTCAGACTGCTACATTTCCTGATTCATTCAAATTACCTAGCTGTTAATCATAGTATTATTTCAAAATTTGCAGAATCTTAAGTGGGTCCAAAGCAGTGGCAGTTTCTCTTCTCTGAAGGACATCGATGAAATAGTTGTTTGTTTTTATGAAACCCTGCAGCTTTCATGGTTACTTTTCCCACGTCCTGGCCCCACAAAAGACCAGATTCATTAAGGTCAAATTCCCAACCTACATTTGAGATTTTGAGTGCTCTGTCTCTCACTCTCTTTATAGATTTCAATCAACTTCACAGAGTGCTAGAAACAGAAGGTTTACAGGACGAATTCAAAAACCAATCATTAAATCGAGCTCTCTGATGAAGGGTCTAGGCCCGAAACGTCAGCTTTTGTGCTCCTGAGATGCTGCTTGGCCTGCTGTGTTCATCCAGCCTCACATTTTATCATCATTAAATCGAGCTCGCACAGATATGACTCATTTATTCACAACCTAAATATCAATGGATTTTGAACATGGAAGGAAAAAGCAGGCATATCTTAAAGAAGGAAATTGGAGTAGAGAGCAGGAGTACTTTGAGGAGGAAATTCCAGAGCTCGTATAATATGCAACTGAAAGAATGACCATTGATAGTGTCACAATTTAAATCAGGAATGCACAGAATCCTGAATTGATTTTTTACAGACATTTTCAGAAGAGTGTGCTTCTTAGGAGGTTGCAGAAATGGGGATTGTTGTAACGATGGAGCAAAATAAAGGTGTGTATTTTAGAATGTTGTGGCTGCAAACCTAAGCCCATTGTCGCATCGGGTGTGCATGTCCATATTTAAAGACTGTGTAATATGCTGAAATCAATGGAATTATTTTGAGATTTTCAGGATAGTGATTTTGTGGCCATCTGTTCAGTAGTGTTTTGGTCTTTTTGCTGAAGTCAAAACTCTTGAGGAAATCAAGTGAAACACTATCAAATTCATACTTGGGAGAGACCTACCCAACTTGTGGAATGTGCTGTAAAATTTCAGTTTTATTTAATGGCCTATTTATGTGTTCAGAGATGAGACCTTTTCAATGCCCACACTGTAGGAAGTGTTACAAAATTCCAAGGGGACTGATGAACAGTGGCTCACTGCTGCCTCGCAGCACCAAGGTCCTGGTTTCGACACCACCCTCGGGCAACAATCTGTGTGGAGTTTGCACGTTCTCCCTATGTCTGCATGGGTTTCTTCTGGGTGCTCTGGTTTCCTCTGAGTCCAAAGATTTGCAGGCTAGGTGGATTGCCCACGCTGAATTGCCCATAGCGCTCAGGGATGAGTACATTAGGTGGGTTACAGGAGATGGGTCTGGGTGGGATCTCCTGAGGGTCGGTGTTGGGCCAAAGGGCCTGTTTCCACACTGTAGGGGTTCTATGATCTCCTATGATGAACCAGCAACACGTTCACACTAAGGAGAGACCTTTGAATGCTTAGATTGTAGGTAAAGCTTTAAAACATCCAGCAATCTGATCTCCCATTGATGTGTTCACACTGATAAGAGGCCTTTCAAACACAGATTGTGGGAAATGTTTGAAGTTCCACAGGTTTGAGTAATCAGCGTGTTCCTTCTGATGACAAGCCTTTTAAATATTCAGACTGTGGGAGGTGCTCTAAAAGTTCCTGGGCACTGACTTCCCATCAATGAGTTTACGTGCTGTCACTGTGGGACCAGTTTCAGAAGATCATTTGACCCTATCTAAATACTGGTGAATTCACACTACAGAGAGCCCTTCACTTTGGTCCTGTTGCCTTGTGGTACACCAGCAAGTTCACACTAAGGGGAGACTTTAAGTGGTCTCATCACTGCACACCAGTGACTTCAGACTGGGCAGAGGCTGTTCATCTGCATTAGGTGTTAGAGATTTACACAGGACCTTATAAGTCTGAGACACAGAGTTCACAAATTATTTAGGGAGTTGGGTTTTTCTCTTAATTACTTCCAGGACTGAACTCTGTCCATTGGTTTTCTTTGTTGATATCCTGAATAAAAGTCAAATAAATCAACTTTGTGTTAAACCCATATTGTGTTAAGACTTTTTAATATCTCTTCTACAAAAGTATCTAAATTATTTGTTTGTTTCACTTTCCCTCTCCCTTGTCTTCTCAAAACTGCTGTTCAAGTGTGAGTTGTGCTTTGTCAATGAGCTTCCACCTCCAATGGCGAACAGTACACCATGCAGGATGCAGAAATGTAATCTTTAATGTGGCTGTGCACTGAGTCAAAACTCTGACCCCTTCCAAGTGATAATTTTCCAATGAGTTGACTGTGGAATATGTCCCGGTGCTTTTCCTGTTAGACTGATATTTGAATTCTTTTGAAGAGGACTGAACAGACAAATATTTTTCCTTTAAGTTTCAAAGGCCAGTGATATTTTGTTCCCGTTGTATTAAATGACTCTGTTAGATCTTGATGAGATGTTTGGTTGAGATTTAATTAATGGGTTCTGCAATTTTGTCCTTTCCTTCCAATATCTTGAGGACAGATATTTTTAAAAAAGTCACCACTGTTATTATGTAACTTAAGAACAGATTCTGCTTTTTTTCTGGTACACTGCCTCCATTCTCACACTGTTCTCCTAATATACACCTCCCTATTCTCCTAAAGGAGCTGATTCACAAGTTCATAAGATATTAGAGCAGAATTACGCCATTTGGCCCATTGAAGTCTGCTTTGCCATTTGATTGTAGCTCCTGATCCCATATTTCCTGCCTTCTCCCCATAACCTTTCAACCCATTACCAATCAAACATCTGTCTGACTCCTCCTTAAATTTACTGACTGTCCCAGCATCTTCTGCACTTTGGGGTAGCAAATTCCATAGATTCACAACACCTTGGGAGAAATAGTTTCTCCTCAGATTTGTTTTAAGTTTGTGACCCTTATCGTAAGACTGTGGCCCCTTGTCCTGGAATGCCCCACAAGAGGAAGTATCCACTCCATGTCAATTTTATATATTCCTTTTTTATAATTTCAAAAACCTCAGTTTGACTTCCCCTCATTCTTTTAAATTCGAGAGAGTGTTGGCCTAAACTGTTCAATCTCCCGTCACACGACAAAGCTTTGGTCTTTGACCCCAATCTATTGAACCTCCTCTGAACTCTCTCCAATGCTACTACATCCTTTCACAAAGGGACCAAAAGTGTGCACTAAACTACTGGTGTTGTCTCACGAATGCCTTGTGCAGTTGTAACAATACTTACTTTGCTTTTATTCTATTCCTTTAACTATAAAAGCCAACATTCCATTCGCTTTCTTTATTATCTGCTGTACCTGCATGCTAGTTTTCTGTGACGCATGCTTCATTTGCCGGGGTGGCATGGTGGCTCAGTGGTTAGCACTGCAGCCTCCCAGCAACAGGGGCCTGAGTTCGATTCCAGCCTCTGGTGACTGTGTGGAGTTTGCACATTCTCCCTGTGTCTGCGTGGGTTTCCTCCAGGTGCTCCGGTTTTCTCCCACAGTCCAAAAATGTGCAGGTTAGGTGGATTGGCCATGCTAAATTGCCCATAGTGTTCAGAGGTGTGTGGGTTATAGGGGAATGGGTCTGGGTGGGATGCTTCAAGGGGCAGTGTGAATTTGTTGGGTCGAAGGGCTTGTTTCCACACTGTAGGGAATCTAATCTAATTTCGGAAGGTCAAATTTAAATGCAGAATTTAGGGTTAATGGCAGGATTCTCGGCACTGCGGAGAAACAAAGGGATCTTGGGGTCCACGTCCATAGATCCCTCAAAGTTTTGACCCAAGTTAATAGGGTTGTAAAGAAGGTGTATAGTGTGTTGGCTTTCAGCGGCGGGGGAATTGAGTATGAGCCATGATGTTATGCTGCAGCTCTATAAAACTCTGGTTACACCACACTTGGAATATTATATTCCGTTCTGGTCACCTCATTACAGGAAAGATGCAGATGCTTCAGAGTGGTGCAAAGGAGATATACCAGGATGCTGCCTGGACTGGAGGGCAGGTCTCATGAGGAAAGGTTTATGGAGCCAGGGCTGTTTACATTGGAACAAAGAAGGATGAGAGGTGACTTGATAGAGGTGTACAAGATGACAAGTGGCATAAATAGAGTGGATAATCAGAGACTTTCTCCCAGGGCGGAAATGACTAATACGAGGTGGCATAATTTCAAGGTGGTTGGAGGAGGGTGTCGGGGAATTGTCAGAGATAGGTTCTTAACACAGAGTGGTGGGCGTGTCAAATGCACTGCCAGCAGTGATAGTGGAGTCAGATACTTTAGAGACTTCTAAATGACTCTTGGATAGGGATGTGGAGAATAGTAAAATGTAGGGTATGTAGAGTAAGTTGATCTTCGTAGGATAATAGGACGGCACAACATTGTGGACCAAAAGGCCTGTACTGTGCTGTACTGTTTTATCCTCTATGAATGAGGATGCTCGGATACCTCTACACTGGAACTCTCTTCCCCCCCCCCCCCATTTGGATTACAGGTCGCCTTCCGATTTTTTTTTTCCTGACCAAAATGCATGACATAACAGCTGTCCACATTAAACTCCATCTGCCATATTTTGGCCCTCTCCTAACCTATCTATATCCATTTGTAACATTCTTATTTTCTTATTGCAAGTTACCTTCCTGCCTATTTTTGTGTCATCAGCAAGTTTGGCTATAGAACCTTCCATCCCTGTATCGAAGTCATTAATAGAGATTGTAACTAGTGAGAGTCCATGGACTAAACCTTGTGGCACCCCATTACTTACTACTTGCCATTCAAAAAACAACATTTATCCCAACTCTGTCTTCTGTCCATCAGCTAGTGACCTATCCAACTAATAATTACCTGTAATCCGGTATGATTCAAGTTTCTGAATTAACCTTTTGAGCAGCACCTTATCAAATGCCTTCCAGAAGTCCACAAACATTACACCTACAGGATCCCCATTATCCACTTTGCTTGTTACATCTTGAGAGAACTTTAGCAAATTACTTGAACATGATTTTCCCTTCATAAAACCATACTGACGGATGGATAGCATTTTGACTTTTCAAATGTCCTAATATTGCTTATTTGATAATTGATTCTGACACTTTGCCAACAACAGATGTTAAACTAACTAGTCTGTAATTTCCCACATTGTGCCTCCCTCCCTTTTTGAAGAAGGATGCTACATAAGCATTTTTCCAATCTGCTGGAACCTGTTCTGTGTCCAGGAGATTTTGGAACATTGTAACCAACGGATCCACAATCTCTACTGCCACTTCCTTAAAACCCTAGGATGTATGCCATCAGGCCCAGGGGAACCTAACAGTTTGCTGAGTACCTTTTCCCTTTCAATGTTGATTATTCTAAGTTCTATCCTTTCTGTTGCTTCTGATGTGCCCATTCCATTAGAAACAGTACTATTATCCTCCACCATGAAAATTGAGCTTTGATTTAGCATCTCTGCCATTTCTGTGTTTCCTACTATTAACTCTCTGGTTTCATCTGTCAAGGGACCAACATTCACCTTCGCGGCACTCTTCCCGTTTATGTACCTATAGATGTTTTTCCTACTTTTTTGATATTTTGTGCTGGTTTCCTTTCATATTTTACCTTAACTTTTTTGTGTGTCCCTTTTGGTTATGCTTAAAAGTTTCCTAATCCTGCTGCTGCCACTGGCCTTTGCGATATGGTGTATCTTAGTTTTTGACTTTATATTGTCCTGACCTCCTTGTTTAGGTGTGGATGTATCTGCCCATGCCCCTCCCCTGACCCCACCTTGCCATCTTCCTTCCTCACTGCGATATTTTGGTTGTCAAGAATTGAGTAGCTTCTTAAACAACTGCCACTGCTCATCTGCGTGACCTTTTAGCCTTTCTGCCCAATCTACTTGGGCCTCATGCTTGTGTAACTTCCTTTGTTTAATTCCAGAACACTACTGTAGGACTGCACTTTCTCACCCCCAAAATGAAATTTGAATTCAATCATACAAAGGCCTCCATTCACACTAATTTGCAGATCCACACTGGTCTGTTCCTATCATGGACAGAAATCGTAAGAAAATCACGAACAGTGAGATTATTCATACGACAAAAACAATGTCCCTAGTAATTCCCTCCTCAGCAGATAATTCTAGCTTCAGAGACCCACTACTTTTTATATGAAGTTCTCTATATTAACTCAATATAGAGAGTTCTGCGGAAGAGTCACTGGACCCGAAACGGTAACTTGTTTTTTATCTTCTTTCACGGACATTGTCGGACCTGCTGAGCTTTTCCAGCAACTTTGTTTTTGTTCCGAATTTACAGCATCCATAATTCTTTCAGTTTTTACTCTCTATATTTACGTGGGCTGGTGGTGGGTAGTCAGGGTGGAGGTTGAGGGGTTGCAAAAGTGTTTTTGGTTTTACGTTGGAGAAGGTACGTTTTGGCGAATTTGAAAGGAAATCACGTCTGTTCAAAATCAAACTTTGTGATTTGAAAAAAAACACAGCAATAGGCCATTCAGCCCATCTCTGCCACACTTTGAAGCTTAATGTGATCAGGCTGACTGAACACTTCAATGCCTTTTACTCATCATCCGCGCAACAGTTCATTTTATGCTATTGCTAATGAGATCACTATCAATTTTTCTTGTAGTCAAGGACTGAGCTTCCACAGCTCGTTCCGAAAGAGAATTCCGAGGAAATTTTGGGTAAAGAAATTCTCCTTGTCTCAGTCTTAAATGGCATGCTCCTTATTTTTAAATTATGTTTCCGTTTCTGGATAATAATACTGGAAACTTCTTACTTGCAAAACCCCTGCCTGGCCCTTTAAATCTGTCTTCTTTAGGCGGAGGAAAACGAAAAGAAGTGATTTTTGCAAAAGCCTGTTGAGGATGGGGTAGAGTGGTGCTTAGCCCCGCCCCTCTTTCACACCGATTGGTTGGAGGACCAGTCGTATAAATTCAGTCCTCCGGCCCCGCTCGTCTTTCCAGGTGGTTCAGCGATGTCAATGGGTGCGGGGATAGTCCCAATGCAAGAGCCTCACTGAGACGTTCTATTGGAAAGTCGTGGTGGGTGCGGTCAGCCACGGGATCGCGCAGGATGAAGGATGGAACTGGAGAAGTAGATTCGAACGGTTTGCAAACTCTTCGAAAACGAATGAGAAGTTACTTTTGTGACATTTCAACCGGTGACAGCAGTTCGATCAGTTTCGGTGGTGAGGTTCGGGTGAGCAGCCGGTGGCTCTGCAGGGGTATCTCGGGAGTTGTGCGCATGCTCGATTCTGCCTAGCCGAACTCGTCCTCACCCTCAACAACTTCTCTTTTGACTCCTCCCACTTCCTACAGACTAAGGGGGTGGCCATGGGCACCCGCATGGGCCCCAGCTATGCCTGCCTCTTTGTAGGTTACGTGGAACAGTCCCTCTTCCGCACCTACACAGGCCCCAAACCCCACCTCTTCCTCCGGTACATTGAGGACTGCATCGGCGCCGCCTCTTGCTCCCCAGAGGAGCTCGAACAGTTCATCCACTTCACCAACACCTTCCACCCCAACCTTCAGTTCACCTGGGCCATCTCCAGCACATCCCTCACCTTCCTGGACCCCTCAGTCTCCATCTCAGGCAACCAGCTTGTAACTGATGTCCATTTCAAGCCCACCGACTCCCACAGCTACCTAGAATACACCTCCTCCCACCTACCCTCCTGCAAAATTTCCATCCCCTATTCCCAATTCCTCCGCCTCCGCCGCATCTGCTCCCACGATAAGACATTCCACTCCCGCACGTCCCAGATGTCCAAGTTCTTCAAGGACCGCAACTTTCCCCCCACAGTGATCGAGAACGCCCTTGACCGCGTCTCCCGTATTTCCCGCAACACGTCCCTCACACCCCGCCCCCGCCACAACCGCCCAAAGAGGATCCCCCTCGTTCTCACACACCACCCCACCAACCTCCGGATACAACGCATCATCCTCCGACACTTCCGCCATCTACAGTCCGACCCCACCACCCAAGATATTTTTCCATCCCCACCCCTGTCTGCTTTCCGGAGAGACCACTCTCTCCGTGACTCCCTTGTTCACTCCACACTGACCTCCAACCCCACCACACCCGGCACCTTCCCCTGCAACCGCAGGAAATGCTACACTTGCCCCCACACCTCCTCCCTCACCCCTATCCCAGGCCCCAAGATGACATTCCACATTAAGCAGAGGTTCACCTGCACATCTGCCAATGTGGTATACTGCATCCACTGTGCCCGTTGTGGCTTCCTCTACACTGGGGAAACCAAGCAGAGGCTTGGAGACCGCTTTGCAGAACACCTCTGCTCAGTTCGCAACAAGCAACTGTACCTCCCAGTCGCAAACCATTTCCACTCCCCCTCCCATTCTTTAGATTACATGTCCATCATGGGCCTCCTGCAGTGCCACAATGATGCCACCCGAAGGTTGCAGGAACAGCAACTCATATTCCGCCTGGGAACCCTGCAGCCTAATGGTATCAATGTGGACTTCACCAGTTTCAAAATCTCCCCTTCCCCAACCACATCCCTAAACCAGCCCAGTTTGTTCCCTCCCCCCACTGCACCACACAACCAGCCCAGCTCTTCCCCTCCACCCACTGCATCCCAAAACCAGTCCAACCTGTCTCTGCCTCCCTAACCTGTTCTTCCTCTCACCCATCCCTTCCTCCCACCCCAAGCCGCACCCCCATTTACCTACTAACCTCGTCCCACCTCCTTGACCTGTTCATCTTCCCTGGACTGACCTATCCCCTCCCTACCTCCCCACTTATACTCTCTCCACCTATCTTCTTTTCTCTCCATCTTCGGTCCGCCTCCCCCTCTCTCCCTATTTATTCCAGAACCCTCACCCCATCCCCCTCTCTGATGAAGTGTCTAGGCCCAAAACGTCAGCTTCTATGCTCCTGAGATGCTGCTTGGCCTGCTGTGTTCATCCAGCCTCACATTTTATTATCTTGGATTCTCCAGCATCTGCAGTTCCCATTATCTCTATCCCTCGATTCTGTGGGGCTGTGGCCGTTCCCCTCATTGGATTGCAGATGCTGGAAGCTTGATTCAAAAATGTGGAGAAGCAGGGACGTCAATGTTTCGGACCGAAGCCCTTTGGCAGGACTGGAGAGAGGGAGGGGAGTCCAGATCCAAATGGAGAGGGTAGGCCTGTGGACAGGATGACTGGGATGGGGACAGGTGGAGCCAGGTAGGAGGTTATTGTTGTTGGTGAGTGGGAAAAGTAGAATGGAGATGTGAGTCAGAAGATGGACAGGTTGGGGGTGAAAAGATTTTGAAGCTGGTGAAGTCCTTATCAGGTGTGGTTCCTCCAGTTTGTTTGGTTGCTCTCTGACAGTGGAGGCCAAGGATGGAAATATCACTAGGGAAGTTAAAGTGGATGGCAGCTGGAAACTCAGATTGGTTCGTACATACAGAGCCCATGTGCTCTCTGCGAACCTCTTCCTGAGTCCGTGTTTGGTCTGCCCGAAGTAGAGGAGACCATGTCGGGAGCAGCTACAGTAGATGAGGTTAGGTGAAGTGCAGGTGAATCTCTACCAGACTTGGAAGGATTGTTTCGGGCCTTGGATGGAGGTGACAAGGGAGGTGTAGCACTTCCTGAGGTTGTGTGAAAAGGTACCAGGTGTGGTAGAGGGGTTGGTGGGGGATGTGGAGCTGACGAGGGAATTGCTGAGTAAACAAATCCTTTGGAAATCAGTTTGGGGTGGGGAGGGGAATATCTTTTGGTAGTGGGATCTGATTGTAGGTGGCTGAATTGTCAAAGGATGATATGATGTATTTGGAGATTTGGCAGGGTGGGGGTGTGGTATGTAAGGACTGAGGGGATTCTATCCTTGTAGGCATGAGAGGGTTTGAGGGCACAAGTGTGGAAATGGGGTAAATGAGGTTCAGGGCATTCTTAATAACAAAGGAGGGAAATCTACGGTCACTAAAGTAGGAGGATATCTGGGAACTCCTAGAGTAGAATGCCTCATCCTGGGAGCACATGCAGCAGAGGCAGAGGAATTGAGAGTATGGGACAGCATTTTTGCAGGAGGTTGGGTGAGAGGAGGTGTGCTCTAGGTAATTGTGGCAGTCAGTAGGCTTGAATTGCATGTCAGTGGTGAGATGGAGAGGTTCAGAAATGGTCCAAGTGAATTTGAGGCTGCAGTCGAAGAAATCGGCAAAGTTGATGTACTGTTTGAGGCCCCTGTGGAAGCATGAGGCAGCACCAATAGAGTCATCAATGTAGCGGAGGAAGAGGTGAGTGCTGGGGTAGTTGTTGAAGAAGGATTATTCTACGAATCCTACAAAGAGGCAGGCATTGCTTGGAGCCAGTTGTTGAAGTTAAGAGACTATCTGAATCACCTGTTGATGTCTGTCAACCTGGACTCCCTGGTAGCACAGCTTAACAAACTATAATTAAGATCTCATTGTCAATAAGATCCGCCTGGTTCCAATTTCTACATTCCTCCCACAATATTACCCCCACCACTGCCTAAGTACAGGGATGAAGGCCTGGTCTTTCTCGGACAGTTTCTCCTAGGACATTTTTGATCCAAGTCCAGTTCCAGACACGGGCAATGTGTACAGGACTGTAGCCCATCTCTTGCACTTGGAGCATATCAGGAGAGTTTCTTCCATTTCTTCAGCCAGTAACAGTATTGTATCCATCTCGGATTCTGAGCTTTCCTCAACATGGAATGGATGGAGAGAACCCATGGTTCCTGATAGACCTTCTGGCTGTTCTGAGGAGGCAGATATGTTTGGCTTTTGCCTCTTTTATTTGTAGGATGTGGACATTGCTAGTTGGCCAGTATCTATTGCCTGTCCCCAGTTGCCCTTGAGAAGGTGGTGTTGAGCTGCCTTCTTGAACTGCTGCAGTCTACCTTGTGTGTTAACCCACAATACTATGAGGGAGAGAATTCCAGGATTTTGAGCCAGTGACAGTAAAGGAATGGTGATATATTTCCAAGTCAGGATAGGGAGTAGCTTGGAGGGAAACTTGAAGTTGGTGGTGTTCCCATATATCTGCTGCCCTTGTCCTCCTTCTAGAAGGAAGTGATTGTGGGTATGGAATGTGCTTCTGAGGGTCGTTAGTGAACTTCTGCAGTGCATCTTATAGATAGTACACTGTTGCCACTGAGTGTTAGTGGTGGATGCTTGTGGATGTAGTGACAATCAAGTGGGCTGTTTTGTCCTGGATTGGTTCAAGTTTCTTAAGTGTTGCTGGAGCTGCACTCATCCTGGCAAGTGAGGAAAACGCCATCACACTCCTGACTTGTGCCTTGTAAATGTTGGGCTGGCTTTGGTGATTCTGGATGAGAGTTACTTTCTGCAGTATTTCTGGTCTTTGACCTGCTCTCGTAGCCACTGTGTTTATGCAGTGAGTCCAGTTGTGTTTCTGGTCAATTATAACCTCCAGGATGTTGATAGCAGGGGATTTGGTGATAATAACACATTTTGAATGTCAAAGTGGTGAATAGATTGTTTCTTATTGGTGATGGTCATAGTGTGCATTTGTGTGGAGCAAATGTTACTTGCCACTTGTCAGCCCAGGCCTGGATATTGTCTGAATCCTGCTGCATTTGAACATGAACTGTTTCAGTATTGGAGTCACAAATAGTGCTGAATCAGTGAATATCCCCACTTCTGACCTTATGATGGAAGAAAGGTCATTCATGAAGTAACTGAAGATGGTTGATCCTAGGACACTATCCTGAGGAACCCCTGCAGAGATGTTCTGGACCTGAGACGACTGACCTGCAGCAACTATGACCATCTTATTTGCCAGTTAAGACTACAACCAGCAGAGAATTTGCCCCCTGATGCTGATTGCAGTTTTGCAAGGGGTCCTTGATGCCACACTTGGTGGAATGTAGCCTTGATGTCTCACAGCTCACCTCCCGTCTGGAATTCTGCTCTTTTGTCCATGTTTGAACTAAGGCTGGAATGAGGTCAGGAGCTAAGTGGCCATTGCAGAATGCAAACTGGGCATCACAGAGCAGGTTATTACTGAGCAGATGCTGCTTTGATAGCACTATTGATGTCACCTTCATCACTGTACTGACAATTGAGAGTAGTTTTGGAGCAGAAATTGGCTGAGTTCAATTTGATGTACTTTTTATGTAAAGGACATACCTCAACAATTTTCTACATTATCAGGTAGATGGCAGTATTGTAACTCTATTGGAACTGCTTGGCAAGGGGAGTGACAAGTTGTAGAACACAAGTCTTCAGAACAATCGCTGAAAATGTTGTCAGAGCCCAGAGCTTTTGCAGTATCCAGAGTCTCCAACTGTTTGCTGATATCCATTGGAGTTTTTCAAATTGGCTGAAAACTGGTATCTGTAATGTTGGGGACTACTGGAGGCGGCCAGGATGGATCATCCACTCGTCACTTCTGGTTGAAGATTGCAGCAAAAACTTCAGCCTTGTCTTTTGCTAAGCCAATCTACCATTGAGGACGGGGATATTTGTGGAGCCAGAAATGGCAAAACCACAGATGCTGGAATCAGTCAACATAGTGTGCAGCTGTACACTGGGAGATGCTGGCCTTGTGGTATTATTGCTGGACTGTTAATCCAGAGACCGAGATAATGCTCTGGGGACCTGGCTTTGAATTCCGTCGTGGCAGATGGTGGAAATTGAATTCAATAAATATCTGGATTTAAGAATCTAATTATGATTGAGAGTCCATCTGTCAATTTTCAGAAAAACCCATCTGGCTCACTAATGTCTTTTTAGGGAAGGAAATTGTCATCTTTACCTGGTCTGGCCTACATGTGACTCCAGTCCCACAGCAATGTGGTTGACTCTTAACTGCTCTCTGGGCAATTAGTGATGGGCAATAAATGCTGCCTATCCAGTGACACCCTCATCCTGTAAATAAATAAATGAATAAAATAAAGCCAGAGGAACACAACAGGTCCGGCAGCATCACAGGAGTCCTGATGAAGGGTCCTGCCCTGAAACATTGACTTTCCTGCTCCTCTGCTGCCTGACCTGCTTGTTCCTCCAGCTCCACACTGTATTGACATGTGTGGAGCCTCCTCCTGCAATGAGTTGTTCAATTGTCCACCACGCATGACTAGATGTGGCAGGACTGCAGAGCTTAGATCTGATCTGTTGGTTGTGGGATTGCTTATATCTATCACTTGATGCTTATATTGCTTGGCATGCAAGTAGTCCTTTTTGGTAGTTTCACCAGGTTGACATCTCATCTTCAGGTATGCTTGAAGCTCCTGGAGGGCCCTCCTGCACTTTCCATTGAATCAGGTTTGATCCCCCAGCTTGATGGTAATGGTTAGGTGGGGATATGTCAGGCCATGAGTTACAGATTGTGCTGGAGTTCATTCCTGCTACTGTTCATGGTACACAGCACCTCGAAAATGCGCGGTCTTGAACACTAGATATGTTCCAAGTCTATCGTATTTAACATGGTGATACTGCCACACAACACAACGGAGGGTATTCTCAATATGAAGGCAGGACTTCACCTCCACAAGGACAATGAGGTGGTCACTTTTAATCTATGGAAGTGTCACCAAATCTGAAATGTTAACTGTGGATTTTTTTTTCCACCTTCACAGATGCTGCCAGACCTGCTAAGTGATTCTGTTAACTTTAATTGGTTCTGATTCGGATGTTGCTAAGCAATTTAACTGTTCCAACCCACATGAAGCTGAACTTGAGGGTGTACTCACTTGTGTAACGTGAGTTTGGGTGACTGAATCCTTCATAAAATTTGGAGCAGCCTGACTCCAGTGTGAATTTTGCAGTGTACATTGAGTTTTGATAGTTTTAATCCAGTCCCACAGTGAGAGCGCCTGAATAGTCTCTCATCAGTGTGAACATGTTGAAGGTGCATCAGCTCTCTGGAACTTCTAAAACATTTTCCTGCAGTTGGGCATTTATAAGGTCTGTTTTAAGAGTGAACTCGCTGGTGTACTGTGAGATGGAATCACTGGTGAATCCTTTCCCACACACGCTGCAGGTGAATGGCCTCTCCCTGTGTAAATTCTCTGATGCATAGTGACCTTAGATGAGTGACTGTATCTGAATGGTCTGTCCTCAGTGTGAACACATTAATGCGACATCACTTACCCAGAACATTTGCAGCACTTCCTGTAATCTGTATTTAAAAGGTTTATCCCCAGAGTGAACTTGCTGGTGGACCATGAGCTGGGAAGACAGTATAAATCAGTTTCCATGCTCAGCACATGAATGGCATCTCCCCAGTACTATTGTGCCAATGGATCTCCAGCTCAGGTGGGGAGCTGTATTCTTCATCACAGTTCCAGTATATTTCCATGGTCTCTTCCCCCAGTGTGACTGAGTTGGTGAATTACTTCCCACAGTCCCAACATTTCTGTTCTGTTTCCCCACTGTAACTCTGGTGAATTTCCAGCTCAGATTAGTTACTGAATACTTTCTCACATTCCTCTCATTTCCACAGTATCTCTCAAGTGTAACTGTGTGGACGAATTACCAGCTCATATTGATCACTAAATTCCTTCCCCCAGACACCACATTTGCATGGTCTCTCTGCAGTGTGACTGTGTGTGTTTCTCAACAGGCCAGATAATTGGTTGAAGCCTTCTCCATACTCAGAATACCTGTAAGGTTTTTTCTTTAGCATGAACAGTGTACTTTCCTTCCCAGTTCAAAATCCAATTACATTTTGGTTGTGATAAATTGGAAGCTGCTATCAAATTTTGAGGTGCTGCTAGATTTGCGATCCCTGACTATAATTTCTCCATCTCTGGAGTCCTCTGAAACTGTTTTAAAACAGAAATGAGGGTGAGAGAACACCTACAATGGCAGACATTGAACTGAATGAATCTGTTAATTTGTTGGGTTGACACTGTGAAATCAATCATGAAAGGTGAAATATGTCATAAAAACCAAACAGGTTCACTAATGTCCATTTCGACCCCAGTCTGATCTTTCAGAAAAAAACTGCTACATTCCATCAAGGTCAAAGAAAGAATTTAAAGAGGCAGAGGCAAAGGAGAGATATTGTCTGTATTTACAGTTTGACCAGAACTTTGACAATCTCCCAAATACTCAAACTTCGCCATCTAGAAGGACTAGGATAGGAGATGTTTGTCAACAGTGTAACCTCCAAATCTCTGCACGCCGCCCCCCACCCCCTGTCTTGTCTGACTTCTAGTACTGTATGGATAGAACTATACTCTAAAGATGAAAGGAGCTGTTTTCAGTTAGATACTCTACATCCTGGACCCAACGTCATCCTCCTTTCCTGCAACTATCTGATGCTGAAACAGACCATTCAGGGCAATAACGTCACGCACAACCGAAACGTCAAACTATAGATTCACCATCAACACCAAGTCCATCTATTTCCACATCAGTGACATCACTCAACTCCGTGACATCACCCAACTCCACCCTACTCTTAGCAAATCTGGCTTTGAAACGATTGTCCATTCTTATCTTATTTCTAGAAGTAAGCATTGTGTCATGCTCCTGTCTGACTTCACACAATCAAGATCTGTAATTTTGAGGTGACTTCAAATTCTACTGCTTACAATTGGTTCTAAGTTCTGCAGATGCTGAAAATCTGACGCAAGAAAAGAGAAAATATTGGAAATAATCAGCAGGTGAGTTAATACCAGCAAAAAAAAACCTGAAATAACTCGGAATGCTGTAAATCAGGAGCAAAAACAAAGGTGCTGGAAAAGCTCAGCCTCTGTTAAGGGGGAAAAAAAAACAGTAAACGTTTCAGATCCAGTGACCCTTAATCAGAATTGATGGTGGCTGGGAAAACATCAGTTCATATGCAAAAAAAAATGGGGAGGTGGGTAGGGAGTAAACGACAAGAGAGAGCCTTAAGAGAAAGAAGGACAGTTGGGCAAACAAAGGAGTTGATAATGATCAGGCTGGGAGGGTGAATAGTTGTTAATGGGGACTATTAGTGACTGACAACAGGTAATGTGTAATGGCAGGCTATGTGGTGATAATAAGGTCTGCTGAGTGGAGTAGGTGGCTAGGACAGCAGAGAGTTTAGGCTCTTAAGTTATTTTAACTCGATTATTGAGACCGGAGGGCTGCAAGGTTCCCAAACAGAAAATAGGTGTTGTTCTTCCAGCTTGTGTTAAGCTTTGATAGAACACTGCAGCAAGCCAGACACAGAGATGTTGGCCAGAGAACAGTGTGGTGTGTTAAAGTGGCAGGCAACAGGTAGTTCAGTGAGTTAATAATTGTGTTTTAGGATGTGCTGAGTAAATCACAGCTAATGGTGGAGAATTTGACTTTCCACAGAAGATCAGATGCAAGAGAGAAATTAGCTCCAGAGCAGTCCAGTGTTCCTGAGGGTGGGTAGAATAAGCTGGTATAACAAGGTGTAGAGTTGGCTGAACACAGCAGGCCGAGCAGGAAGGCTGACGCTTCAGGCCTGGACCCTTCTGTGTTCATCCAGCTTGACACCTTGTTATCTCAGATTTTCCAGCATCTGCAGTTCCTACGATCTCAGAAAAAGCTGTGGTAAATCAGCGACACGTTGCTGTGCATCTGCAAGTGTGGAAATTTCAGTTGGACAAGAACAAAAAAAAATGGTTGAAGTATGCATTATTAGAGTACAGAAAGTTGTACAAAGGGAAAGAGGTTATGGAGAAGGACAGCAATGTAACAGAACCATAGATGGACGTGCATTCTGTGGTAAGGGAGCCACACTAGCCCCAAAGCCATTGCACAAAAGCGTAGTATGAATGCTTTAACTGAAAGTGTTTCAAAAGCGGGCCAGTCGTCTAGTGACTCTACCTCTCCCAGCCAAGGAACTCAATAATTGATGATAAGTGAATGGCGGCCATTTAGGCCAGCATTCCCCGTGGTGGGGAACGCTCCTTTTCGAGAACAGAGCAGTGCGCAGGCGCTGACCTGAACACTTTGGAATAAGCGCAGGGTGACTGATGGCGAGACGTTTCTTCTTTTGCAGTCGCCAGTGAACGAGGCTGGGGCACTGGGAGGAACGAGAGAGCCGTCGGGTGAAAGTGGCGGTCTTATTAATACCTGTTGGAGGTCCCGGTCACCGAACATGAACTGGTGGGCCCCGTGTTGGTAGCGCGGTGTCTGATTCTCGGGGCCACGCCCCGTCAAGGTCTGCCATCTTTTGTGAAGCAGTGCGCATGCGTGATTAGCTTGGTAACTGCGCGGGGAGTGGGTGGGGCCTCTATTCCGAGCGTCAGAGACGGTGGACGTGTGGAGATGGATGTTTGTCTGAACGCAGGCAGGAGGGAGAGGGATTCACAGTTCTGGAGGGGAACAAGAGAGGTATGATAATTCATAGATATTGGAATTGCCTGAACTTCTACCCGATACTGACAGTGATGACTTTTATAAACTCCTTTTACAGGGGGCCGGTAGAGAACTGCAGATAGCAAACTCAACCCAAATACTGTTCAAGTTCGCACACAACATTCCTTTCATCCGGAACTGGATGTTATCTGTCTTTTAACGTGGAAGGAGAAATGTTACAATCAGATGCACAGCCTACAAAAAGCGCAGCGCTGTTCACATAAGAGAAAACCTATGCGTGAGTTATAGAGACCACGGCATAGAGTCTGTCCTACTCAAAAACAGCTATCTAACTATCTAATCCCATTTTCCAGCAATTACTCCATATCCTTGTATGCCTTGGCATCGCAAGTGTACATCTAAATGCATATTAAATATTTCTGCCTCTATCACCCCTTCAGACAGTGAATTTCAGATTCCCACCATCCCGTGGCTGTGCTTTGTGTAAGGGTAAGTCTTGAACTAGTCATCAAACCTGGAGACAGACAACCATGCCAGCACCACAGGAAAACCATGTAAATGTCGAGAATGTGGAAAGGCATTCAAATATCCATCGTTGCTGGAAATTCATCGGCGGAGTCACACTGGAGAGAAGCCGTTTACCTGCTCCCAATGTGGAAAAGGATTCACTCAGTCAACAACCCTGCTGAGACACCAGCGATTTCACACAGGCGAGAGACCATTCATGTGTTGTGTCTGTGGGAAAAGATTCACTCAGTCATCTGAGCTACTGGTACACCAGCGAGTTCACACTGGGGAGAAGCCATTCACCTGCTCCAGCTGTGGGAGGGGATTTACTCAAATGTCCCAGCTACTGACCCATCAGCGAGTTCACACTGGGGAGAGACCATTCACCTGTTCTGTGTGTGAGAAAGGATTTACTAATTCATCCAACCTCTTGACACACCATCGAGTTCACACTGGGGAGAGGCCATTCGTCTGCTCTGTGTGTCAGAAAAGGTTCACAACTTCATCCAACCTACTGACACACCAGCGGATTCACACTGGAGAGCGACCATTCACCTGTTCAATCTGTGCGAGGAGATTTAGTCAGCTTGCCCACTTGCTGACGCACCAGCAAGTTCACACATGACTGCAGGGGTTGGAATATACCAGAATTTCTGCTGTTTTTCACATTCAGGACTGAATCAGGTATGCTATGACAGTTAGAGTGTGTTTTTGTTGATGTTACTCATCATATGACTGGATTAGAATTGAGTTGAAGATTCTGGTTATGCAGATCATTGTTTTCTGAGGGGTATAGTGCCCCTTACTCAACAGCTGTATGTGATAGTATCCCCGATTTCTGAAAATCTCACCAGCAATGAGTTTGCAACTAATATTAATCTTCTGCTTCAAACCTATGTTGATCCCCAATAAAATTTGAAATATGATGTTCAAACAGTTTTGCTAATTAACATCTCCAATTGGAAAGTGCTAATTAATGTTTGCTGACAATGCTTACTGACTTGCATATTCCACACAAAGAGGCCTCCATTACCACAAGGAAGAACAGGAATGGGAATCAAGGTTTACATTGGACTGGAGGAGTTTAGTGACTGAGATTGTGTCACTTGTTTATGTCTGACAGTAGGAGATTGGCGTCAGTGACTGTGAGGCAGGTTTATGTGAACTGGAGGAAAGTATTTTGAGTGACTCTGGGTCTGCTTTAGTGACTGTGGACTGGTTTGAAATTAGACAAGATATTCCCGTCAGTCACTGTAGGTTTCGTTTCTACCAGGCAGGAGGAGATTTTTCACTGTGACTGTAGGGCTGGATTATATCAGGTGACAGTGACTGTGGGGCTGGTTTATATCAGACAGGAAACGATTGATGTCAGTGGCTCTGGGGCTGGTTTCTAGCAGACAGAAGGAGATAGATGCCTCAGACTGTGGGTTTATATCAGACAGGAAGATGTTGGGGTCAATGATTGTGATACAGGTTTATAACCGACAAGAGGCAATTGGCAACAATGACTGGTTTTATCCTGTGTCAGACAGAAGGAAATTGGTGTTTGTAACTGTGATGTTGGAATCTTTCAGATAATGACTGCAAGCCTGGGTTATATCAGACAGCAGTAGATTGGTATCAGTGACAGCGGGCTGGTTTCTCTCAGACAGGAGCAGATTGGTAAGAGTAATCTTGAGCTCTGAAGAGACATACAGATTCAAAGTTTGACACCAATCTCGTCCTATCTCACAGTCTGCGATACCAGTCTGCAAGTGAAAATAAAATATGCTGAAGATCTCAGTGGGTCAGGCAGCATCCCTGGAAAGACAACAAGCTTACATTTCAAATCAACATGACTTCATCAGAGCTGAAGTAGGGCTGGTTTATATCAGATAGGAGGATATTGGTGCCAGTGACTGTATTGCTGGATTATTTCAGAAAGGAGGAGATTTTTAACAATGACTGTGAGGCTGGTTGATGATCAATTTTAAGCTCTGATGAACAGTCATCGAGACTTGAAGCTTGCTTGATCCTCCCAGTCATTGACATCATTGTCCTACTGTATGATATAAACCAGCCCCATAGTCACTGACACCAATTTACTCCTGAAAACAAAATTGCTGAATATCATAGCCGGTCAGGCAGCAGCCATGGAGGGACAGGGAAGAAACGTTTTGAGTCTAGATGACACTTCATCAGAGCTGATTTGGGGCTGAATTATGTTAGACACGAGGAGATTGGGTTCAGTGAATGTGCAGCTGATTTATATCAGGTAGGCTGACATTGGTAGCAGTGACTTTGGAGCTGGTTTACATCAGGCAGGAGATTGGTACCTGCGACTGAGAGTTGCTTTATATCAGATTGGAGGAGATTTGTGCCATAGGCTGTGGGTCTGGTTTATGTCAGTCAGGCAAAGGTTTGTGTCAGTGACTTTATATCTGCTTTAAACCAGACAGTAGGAGATTAATTTCAATAACTTTGGGGCTAGTTTATATCAGACAGCAGAGGATTGGTCTGATCTGGTTTGGTTTTTATATATTGGACAGGAGAATATTTGAGTGTGATGTTGAATTATTTCAGACAGGAGGAAATTTTTGACAGTGGCAGTGGGGTTGGTTTATATGATTGAGGACATTGGTGCCAGTGATTTGTGGGGTTGTTTTACGTCAGACAGGAGGAGATTTGTGTGAGTGACTGTGAGGGAGCTTTATTGCAGACTGGAGAACATTGTTGCCAGTTACTGTAGAGCAGGTTTACATCTGACGGGAAATTTGTGTGAGTGACTATGAGGGTGGTTTATATCAGCTAGGGGAGTTGGTGTCAGTGACTGTGGTGCTAGTTTATATCAGACAAGAGGCAACTCATGTCATTGACTATGAGGTTGTTATTTATCAGACAGGACGAGATTGCTGTCTGTGAATATGATGTTGGATTATTTCCGACAGATGGAGATTTTTGACAGTTTTGGATGTGAGTTGGCTGGCTGAGCTGGAAGGTTTAGTTTTCAGACGTTTCGTCACCATTCTAGGTAACATCATCAGTGAGCCTCCGATGAAGCGCTGGTGTTATGTCCCACTTTCTATTTATCTGTTTAGGTTTCCTTGGGTTGGTGATGTCATTTCCTGCATTGGTGATGCCATTTCCTGTTCTTTTTCTCAAAGGATGGTAGATTGGCTCCAAATCAATGTGTTTGTTGATGGAGTTCTGGTTGGAATACCATGCTTCTAGGAATTCTCGTGCGTGTCTCTGTTTGGCTTGTCCTAGGATGGATATGTTGTCCCAGCATGGCATTCCAACCGGAACGCCATCAACAGACTCATTGGCTCCAAATCAATGTGTCTGTTGATGGCGTTCCGGTTGGAATGCCATGCTGGGACAACATATCCATCCTAGGACAAGCCAAACAGAGACACGCACGAGAATTCCTAGAAGCATGGTATTCCAACCAGAACTCCATCAACAAACACATTGATTTGGAGCCAATCTACCATCCTGTGAGAAAAAGAACAGGAAATGGCATCACCAATGCAGGAAATGACATCACCAACCCAAAGAGACCTGAACAGATAAATAGAAAGTGGGACATAACACCAGCGTTTCATCGGAGGCTCACTGATGTTACCTAGAATGGTGACCAAACGTCTGAAAACTAACCTTCCAGCTCAGTGAGCAAACTCACATCCAGAACCTCAACCTGAGCTACAAATCTTCTCAAAACTCGCTATTTTTGACAGTGATCGTGCAGCTAGTTTATCTGAATTGGAGGAGATTGGTGTCAGTGAGTGCAGGGTCGGTTTATGTAAGTCAGGAAGAGGTTTGTGGGAGTGCCTGTGAGAGTGGTTTATTTTCTGATAAAGCAATATTGGTCACAGTGACTTTGGGGCTGGTTTTGATCAGACAGTGAATAATTTTGTCAGTAACTGTGAGGGTTGTTTGTTTCAGACTAGATGACATTGGTCAGTAACTGTTGAGTAGGTTTACATCTGACAAGAGGAGACTTGTATGAGTGTCTGTGAGGGTGGCTTATATCAGACAGAGTGGTGTCAGTGATCATACAGTTGGTCTGTATCAGCCGGGAGATGATTGGTGTCACTGACTGTGATGTTGGATTATTTCAGACAGGGTGGGATTTTTAACTGTGGAGGTAGTTTATATGAACTGGAGGAGAATGACATCACTAACTTTGTGGCTGGTTCATATCAGATCGGAGGCGAATTGTGTCAGTGACTGGGTCTTTTTTGAAAAGAAGAGAGGAGGAGATAGTTTTCTGTGAACGTGGGGCTGCTTTATATCAGATAGGAGGAAATTTGGTCTTGTGACTGTGTGTGCTGGTTTATATCAGACAGTGGAGATTTTTGACAATGGCTACAGGGCTGGTTTATATGAACTGGAGGAGATTGGTGTCAGTGAATGTGAATCTCGTTCATGACAGAAAAGAGGAGACTCGGGTGAGGGTGGTTTATATTAGACAGGACGATAATGGTCTCAGTGACTGCAGCTGGTTTACATCAGTAGGAGAAAGTTTGTGACGGTGACTGTGGGCCTGGTTTGTATCAAACAGGAGGAGATTGGTGTGAGTGGTGAGTTTGGTTTATGAGACAGGAGGAGATTGGTGTCAGAGACTGTAAAGTTTTTAATATATCAGACAGGAGGAGGTTGCTGTCCGTGAATTTAATGTTGGATTATTTCAAATAGGAGGAGATTTTTGACCATGACTGAGTGGTGTGTTTATATGGATTGGAAGAGATTTGTGTAAGTGAGTGTGAGGGTGGGTTATAACAGACAGGACAATATTGATCTCGGTGACTGTGGGACTGGTTTTGATCAGACAGGTGGATATTTTTGTCAGAACTGTGAAGATTGCTTATATCAGGCAGGACATCACTGGTGTCATCGAACGTGGATAGGTTTACATCAGAAAGGAGGAAATTCATGTATAACTGTGAGGGTGGTTTATATCAGACAGGATGAAATTGGTAGCAGTGACTGTGGGACTGATTTATACAACACAGGAGGAGATTTGTGTGATTGACTGTGCAAGTGTTGTGTCAGACAGACAGAGGTTGGAGCCAGGAAGCATGGAGCTTGTTTATGTCAACCCAGAAGAGATTGTTGTCAGTGACTGTGATGTTGGATTATTTCAGACAGGAGGAGATTTTTCACAGTGAGAGCGGGCTGGTTTATATGCACTGGTAGAGATTGTTGTCAGTGAGTCTGGGGCTGGTTTATATCAAACACAATGATATTGTTCCCAGTGACTCTGGCTGTGTTTCTATCAGACATGAGTAGATTGATGACAGTGACTCTGGGGCTGGTTTAGCCATCAGATTAGAGGAGAATGGTGTCTGTGACTTTGGGGCTGGTTTACGTCAGAAGAATGACTTTGGCGTCAGTAACTGTGGAGCAGTTTTATGTCAGACAGGAGGAGATTTGTTTGAGTGACTGTGGGAGTGGTTTATATCAGAAGGAAATTGGTCTCCGTGCGTTTGAGATTAGCTTATATTGGACAAGAGCAGAGTGGTGACAGTGACTGTGGGCCTGGTTTATGAGACAGGAGTAGGTTCGTGTGAGGGATGGTGAGGTTGGTTCACATCAGACAAAGATTGGTGTCAGTGTCTGTGAGGTTGTTGTTTATCAGCCCATCTAGTCCCCGCCTCCCTAACCGTTCCTCCAACCTCAAGCCTCACCCCCATCTCCTACCCACTAACCTCATCCCACCTCCTTGACCTGTCCGTCCTCCCTGGACTGACCTATCCCCTCCCTAACTCCCCACCTACATTCACCTTCACTGGGTCTAACCCTGCCTCTTTGACCTGTCTGTCTCCTCTCACCCTATTTTCTCCTTTTATCCATCTTCTATCCACCTCCCCCTATTTATTTCAGAATCCCCTTCCCCTCCCCCATTTCCGAAGAAAGGTCTCAACTTGAAACATCAAACTTTCCTGTTCTTCTGATGCTGCTGGGCCTGCTGTGTTCATCTAGCTTCACGCCGTGTGACCACTGATTGTGGATCTGGTTTATGTCAGACGGGAGGAGTTTAGTATTAGTTACTATGGGTCAAGTTTACATCAGACAGGAGTATATTCGTGGCAAAGACTGCAGAACAGGTTTACATCAGACAGGAGAAGATTTTTGCCAGTGACTGGTGGGGCTGGTTTATATCCGACAGGAGGAGATCGGTGTTGGTGACTGTGTGGCTGGTTTACGTCAGACAGGAGAAATAAGTTACCTTGGGAGAGGTTCTCTGCAGATGACATGAAAGGAGATGGAGGAAGACCACACTGGGGTTCCAGGATGGAGGTCAGAGGGTCAAGGGATGAAATGAAAAACTGGCATTAAGTGCAAGTTTTGAAAATCAGAGTGAGGAAATGGAATTAGTTTAGAGAGAACATTGTGTATTTCTGTACTGAACAGACGGAGGTGGATTTTGGAAACTCCTTTTACCGAGTGTGAATGGTGGAATATTGGCAGCAAATTCAAACTAGTGATTTTTTTAAAAAAAAAATCTTCTGACTTTTTTATTCTGGACTGACCATGATGGTTTATTGTAAACTCCATTTTACAGGATATTAAATGATAAAAATTTGCATTCAAAGCAAGGATTGCAAGACAGTTTGATAGAGTGACATAATTCATCAGCACTTGAAAGCATTGACCTTTGAATGTGGAAAGAGAAACATTTGCCAGCTCTGTGAGAAAATATTTGAAACATGACTGTTACTGGAAAAGCACTGAGTGATGAACCCCGAATGAGAGTTTTCCAGTGAATTTTTCAGAAAGTACTTTAACTAGTCAGAAAGCCAAAAATAGTTAGATTTCACAGTCAAGAGAATGAGCTTCCATGTGTTCCATGCATGGACAGGGCTTTGACTGATTATTCAACCTGCAGAGACACAGCATAAAAACATCAAAATGTGAGGACTTCAAGAAGGGATTCAGGTCCCCATCCCATCTGGAAACACATCTCGGCAGTCAAACTGCAGAGAGGCTGATCATCTGCTTCATGTGTGGGAAAGACTTACTGGGTTAACAAGGTGTAGAGCTGGATGAACACACTAGGCCAAGCAGCATCAGAGGAGCAGGAAGGCTGACGTTTCAGGCCTAGACCCTTCTTCCGAAATTGTGGCTTACTGGGTTATTCTGCTTTCAGACACACCAACACGTTAATTCTGATAACAAACATTTACATGTTCTGACTGTGGGAAGATCTTTAAAAGGAAACTAGACATGCTAACACACCAACATCTTCACTCCGGGGAGAGATACTGTTCAGTTTCTCAGTTTGGAAAGGCAGTCAGTAATTCATCGATTCTGCTGATACACCAGTGAGTTCACTCTGACGAGAGACCATTCTCCAGTTTTCTGTGATATGTTTTCACTCGATCTTTCCATTTGTTGAGTCACCAGCAAGTTCACACTGGGAAAAGGCCTTTCACTTGATCCTTGTGTTGGAAGAGATTCACGAATTTCCCCCAAATCTGAGACGCTGGCAAGTTCAGAAGCGACTGCAGGGGTTGGTATGATAGAACATAAGAAAGGTCACACCACAGAAAGAGGGCATTCATGTGATGGTAGTCTACACTATCTGAAAAAAACTATTGTCTCCCTAACCACTTTCTAATCCCAATTGTGAGGCCGTGGTTCACATCCTTTGCAGGTTCCAGTGCTTCAGGAGCAGATTCAGGCTCCTTTTAAATAAGAGCTTCTGCCTCAAACTGGGCAGTGAATTCCAGAAAGCCACCATCCTCCAGGTGAAAAACATTTCCCTCAAAGTTTGGATTTTGCTGTTAATCATCTCCAGGATTGGACCAGGTTCAGTTTGTCAATTGGAGGTTGTTTCTGCTGATGTTTAAGGATAAGTATCAAATATAACAGTTTTCTGTCAAGTACACTGTGTGGAGTATTTGTATTTTTTATTCAATCAAGATGAGATTATTTAATATTCTGTTCTCAATTGTTCTGTTTCTGGACTTTTCCTTCTCTGCTAAGTTAAGATTTGTATTTCCGAAGGACATTTCTTGACTACAGGAACTCCCAAACACTTTTCAGGCAATATTGCAGTGTAGGAAATGTGGTAATACACTTTTTGCACAACGGAATCACAGACAGCAACATGATATACTTTGAGTGGTGCTGATTCCGACTCTGAGGAAAATAGCCCTGCTGTTTGAAACAGCCCTGAATAATTTTATTAAAGGAATAGAGCTGGGATATTGTGTATGTGGCAGAGGAGAGGAATGGAGGTAGAGGACCTTGTCAAAAGGAATTTGGACTTTTCCTCAAACAGGCAAGGGCAAGGGAGGAGTGAGGTGAGATCACAATAAGCCTGACCCCTGCAGTGAGTAAGGTCACAATGGGTTTGACTCCTACAGTGTGAGGTCACAATGATTCTCATTGTCTCCCTCACTTCTTCTCAAGCACAGTCACACCACGGAAGACCTGTGGACATGTAGACACTGGGAAGAGATTCAGTTCCCCACTTGACCTGGAACATCATCCCCATATGGACAGTGGGCAAAAGTTCCATGTGTTGGAAGGGATTCACTTGGTCATCCAGCTTCAAAAGCACACCAGTGAGCTCATACTGCAGAGAGCAAGGATTCAATTGCACAGACCCTGGTAGATTTTTAAAAACCCATTCACTTTTTATACTCTATGTGAACTACAGCCTCTAAAACTGTGTGGCTTGGTCCTCTGTGAGGCTAAAAAGCAGTACTTCAGAGCCAGAAGTTCCCAGACAACAATAACTTGTGAAATTCAGACTGATGCCTGAGAGCTTCAAACTCGTTTTAAATCCTGGTGTTTATTTTGTTGATGGGTAGATCCTAGTAGATCCACTGCAAAACAAGCATGTGAAAAGGAAGGTGTTTATTCCTTTTGAGTCAATTTCTTCAATAATCAGGATCATTTTGCATCAATAAATAGCATAATGATGTGTTAGTACTAATTGTACAATTATGTTAAAAAATGTAATTCCATTACATTAATCATGATCTAATTATTTAAGTAGTTCCTGTGGCATTAGTGATTACTTGCCTCTTCAGTAATTAGGGTGCAAATAGATAGATACAATTGGAAATATTTGTGTTAATAGTCAGCCCTATTACATAAATAATCAGAATCATATTACATTAATGTACTTGCACAGCAAATGACTTCAATCAGCTGGTAATAACACCTGTTTGCCTCACCCTCGGCATCCCATCAGGAATCTTCATACCCTGCCCACTTGACCTAAAACCATTCCCAGGGGTCATACTAGGATAACGTTTGGGAGCAGTGATTTAATACAACCCGATTCTGGATCTCAAACACACTGATCCCTGTTCTCATCCACTGTCACACCTTCCTATTCTGTCTCCCTGAGAGAGTTTTTATTGTTATTCAAAGTTAACAATCATCGTTGTGAGTTGTTGATTCTGCTGTTGGTGATAGTTTCACTCCATTCTTCACCCTGAAATTGTTGGACATGATGCTGTTCAACGGACCTTTTGGTCCAGCTTGCCCATGCCAACAAGATGTCCCAAATTAAGCTAATCCCATTCGCCAGCATTTAGCCCATATTCCTCTAAACCTTTCCTATTCAAAAGCCATTCCAGATGCATTTTTAATTGTTGTAATTGTACCAGCCTCCACCATTTCTTCTGGCAACTTATTTAATCTACACACCACCTCTGTGTGAAAAACTTGCCCATTAGGTCCATTTTAAACCTTGCCCCTCTCACTTAAACCTATGTCCTCTAATTTTGGACTCCCTCACCCTAGGGAGAAGACCTTGACTATTCACCCTATCCATGCCCCTTATGATTCTATAAACCTCTATTTGTTCACCCTTCAGCCTCCAACGCACCAGGGAAAACAGCCCCAGCCTATTCAGACTCTCCCTACTGCTAAAACCCTCCAAACCTGGCAAGATCTTTATAAATTCCCTTGGAACTGATATATGGGAGAAGACCATGCCCACCGTCCTGCTGCCGAAACAGAAACCTCGGTATTCCTGGATACACTTGGTTTGCAAATAGATGCAGTACTTTAAATATGACCCTCATGAAGGCCTTCCTTGTAATGCTGAGTATAAGTCACTATTGCTTTTTCAATCACTTCTGGTACCTTGTTTTTTGTAATTTGTAATGAACTTTGCACCTTACATGTACTGTAGACGGGATCATACCTTCCAAGAGAGGAGGAGGAGCTCATGAAGCTGTAAGAGAATGTGTGACTTTCTGTCCTTCAGCAGTTCAGGTAAAGTCTACTTTGCTGCTGGTTTCCAGCTAAGTAGGCAACAAATGGCCTTTTCAAACTGCAGGCTCCCTCAACCAACTTAGCCACAATCAGAAACTGCAGAAAAGCATTAAATGGAAACTGGAAGATGACTGTCTCGTAGGAGTACAGCTCACTGTAATGTTCAACACAGTAGGCTATCTGTTCACTTCTGTCGATGGCAGGAAGACAGTTTTTCAGAAGGTCGGATAAAGTGCTTCTTGAAGGACATTGATCATATGCAGTGCGTTGATTTCCATCATAACATGCAGGATGGATTACTTCACATAGTTTGATACAGCCTTCATTCATACAACATCTCTCTTTCGCATAACTATCTTGGCTGTTTTCAAGTCATGCAGGTTTCTCCCTGTTGGGTTGATGCTGTACGTCAGCTCAATTTTGTTTCAATGACGGATTTGTCATCTCTTTTGAGTAGATTTCAAAACAGTGTTGCTGGTTCCATCTTTACCAAGTGTTACTGCTGTTATGTCAGAAATGATTAAACTCTGTGACTTACAAACATCATCAACGTTTATGGACAATGTTTTTTTTATTGATGACGTGTCTGTGAAATATTTTACTGTTCTTTTCCATGTTCGTTAACTTGACAAAAGTGCAAGTTAGGGAGAATTATCTGCAAAGATTAATCACCCCTTTCTGGTTGGCGAAGTTCATCAGTGAGACATTTCGCACGCTGAATTGTACATTTTAGGGCACAGTTTAAGTGGTAAAGTTCATAGGTAAAAGTCTATAATTGCAATTCAGTTTCTGTTGTGAATTATTGGAGTCAAGCGGAAAGATCAAGAAAAAAACATTTGTAAAGGGTCATTGGATCCCTGAATCAGCAACATTTGTAAATAATTTGGATGTCAATGTGAGAACTATGATTAAATAATTACACTAAAATTGGTGGTGTTGTGGACTGCAAAGGACGTTACCTCAGAGTATGATGGGACCTTGTTCCAATGAGCAAGTAGGCCAAGGAGTGATAGATGGAGTTTAAATTAGATAAATGTGAAGTGTTGCATTTTGGCAGGGCAGACCAGGGTAGGACTTAGATATTTAATGGTAAGGATCTTGGGGTGCAGATTCATAGTTCATTGGAGGTGGCACAAGTAGACAGTGTAGTGAAGAAGGCATTTGGTATTATTGTCTTTATTGGTCAGTGAATTGAGTATAGGAGATGAGAAGTCATGTTGTGGCTGTACAGATATTGATTAGGGCACTTTTGGAATGATGCATTCAATTCTGGTCCCCCTGCTGTGGAAAGATGTCGCAAAACTTGAAAGGATTCAGAGAAGATTTACAATGCTGTTCCAGTTTTGGAACCTTTGAGCTAAAGGGAGAGGCTGAATACACTAGGGCTATTTTCTCTGGCATATTGGAGACTGAGGTGTGACCTTATAGAGGTTTATAAAATCATGAGGATCATGGATAGGATAAATAATGAAGGTATGTTACTCCAGGTAGCAGAGTGCAAAACTAGAGGGCATAAGTTTAAGGTGAGGTGAAAGATTTAAAAGGGACCTAAAGGGCGACTTTTTTTCCATAGAGGGTGGTGTGTGCATGGAATGGGCTGCCAGAGGAGGTGGTGGAGGCTGGTAAAACTGCAATATTTGAATGGCATCTGGATGGGTACATAAATAGGAAGGGTTTAGAGGAATTGGGTCCAAATGCTGGGAAATGGAACTATATTAATTTAGGATATCTGGTCAGCATGGATGAGTTGGATCGTAGGGTCAGTTTCTGTGTTGTGCATCTCCATGACTCTATATCCAGAATATTAAATTCCAGCCTCTTATGGGTTGCTGAAATGAGCAGAAACAAACTTAATAGTGCCAGACTATCAATCCTGGATGTGATGAAGAGCAGAATCCATCCTCTGTGATCTCTTATGAACTTGAACATGTGCCACAATATTAGAGGACCTAGTGAACCCTTACCCTCACGTGGAGAAGGTGAAAAGTCTTTCTCCGGTTTGAACATTTTGGTGAGCAAGGAAAGCAGATGAACACCCTGAAGCATTTGTTGCAGTAAAGGCAGTTGAATGGCTTCTCTTCAATGAGAATTTACTGGTGTGATCTATGAGTCAACAATACAGTGAATCCTTTCACACACACACAGTGGGTGTGAATGGTTTCTGCTCAGTATGCATTCTCTGATAGACATCTGCCCTTAGTGCCAACCTTAAGCCTGCCTTGTGGGTAGAACTTGCAGTCTGAGCATGCTGACATCTCAAAAGATTGGATGACCAAATATATACCTTCTGATATACGGTGCAGGTAAATGATCTTCCCCAGTGTGAATTTGGTGATGGTCCTCAAGACTGTGTAAATGTTTGAAACTCATTCCACAGTGGGTACAGCTGAATGATTTCTTCACAGACTAAGTCACCAGGTTGGATACCTTTGACAATCCCTTTCCATAAATGGAATGGGTGAAGGTTCTCTCCCCAGTGTGAAGTCACTGATGTTGATTCAGGTAAGATGAAGATCTGAATCTCTTTCCACCTGAGTGCAGTTTCTCAGTGTGAATTTGCTGATATGAGAAGAGGGAGATCTGACTGAATTATTTTCTACATAGACAACAGCTGCATGACCGTTCATCACTGTGACTGCGTCAGTGGATTTCCAGCCAAGATGGATAATTAAAACGCATCCCGCAGTCCCAAGTTTCAATTGTTTGTCCCATTGTGTAGGTTTCTTTGTACCTCTCCAAGTTAAACAAACAGTTGAAGCTTCATCAACGAGCTGAATTTTTTGGATGCTCTCCATCAGGCTAGGCAGTTCATTGGAACTCTCTCACTCAGCTGTGTGCGCCTTGGTCAATTTCCAGTCTCACTGCTGTTTTGAGTTTGTTTTTATTTTTCCACAGACAGAATAGAGAAACATGCCTCCCTTCACATTGTCTTGAGTCCTTCTAAAGTTGTATGGAAAAGCACTGAGTCACTTAACCAAGTGAGAGCTTGACAGTTCAATGATTATGGAATGAGATTAAAACTGGTTACAAAAGCATTATGCATTCACCATGGGGATAGACCATACCCATGCCTGTGCAAAGAGGCTGGTGCTGGTTGTCAAATCCGGAAAGGGTCAGGGACACCTACGTCATGGAGCGACACAGTGGTTAGCACTGCTGCCTCGCAGTACCAGGGTTCCGAGTTTGATTGGGAGTTTGGAAATGTGGAACACCATCGGACATTTGCACGTTCTCCCTGTGCCTACGTGGGTTTCCTCCGCGTGCTCTGGCTTCCTCCCACTGTCCAAAGATTTGCAGATTAGACGGATTGGCCATCTTCAGGGATGTGGAGATTATGTGGGTAATTGGGGACGCGCAGGATGCTTTGGGGTCGGTGTGGATGTATTGGGCCAAATGGGCTGTTTCCATACTGTAGGGATTCTATGACAATGAAACAGTGAGACTGTATAAAGGGATTCCAGTCAACACAGTTCAGTCCTGATATGATTAAGAAGAAAATACTATCACTTTTTTTCTAATTATTTGAATGTGAACTTGCTGGTCTCTCAGAAAGTGTGCTCACTGATTCGATCCAATCCAACACAATGAGCAAATTAATGCTCTGCCTTCAGTGTGAACACACTGATGCATCAGCAAGTCGCCTGATTAAGCAAATTCAGATTCAGAGCAAGAGAATTGTGTGTACTCCCTAGTGTATCTGTAGTTTGGGTGACTGAGAAACTCCCATACCATAAACCAAACAGCCAAAGACATCCTCTCTGTGTGAGATCGCTGGTCACTCGGAATATTGAATGAGTGACAAAACCACTTCTCACACTTGGTGCATCTGAACGACATGGTCTCACTGTTTAGCCAGCAGGTTGGATGTGTGAAGGAATCTCTTCCTTCACACCCTTACTGTGTTGGTAGGCTTCCACATTCAATGGATAATCAAATACCTTACAACCTTAATGTCACCACATTTCAATGGTTTCACTGCATCATCAGCATCCTTTTGTCTTATTGTCTGACATCATTTGTCACGGTTTGAAATCACACAACACCAGGTGATGGTCCAACAGGTTTCTTTGAAAGCACAAGCTTTCAGAACCTCTCTTGTTCCTCGGGTGTTAGTGAGAGAGGTAGCACCGGATGCAAAATGTATAAGTTAAAAACTCAGTTTCACACACTGATCAGAATATTTTAAACAAACCCGAGACACAGTTAAATCTTTAAACAGTTAGGTTTTAATTGATTAATATTTATATTTAATTCCCCAAATTCTTTTTAAGTCACTGTCCTGAGCGAACTATAGGTTTTATTGGCCTAAAAAAGAGGTGAAGTTTTAGGTCAGACACTACGTGTTCGGTGTGAGCTTTGTTTAGAATCTATTTGCGTTTGGTTTGGAGTCAGGCCTGTTTTGCTTCTAAAATAGGAATTTATAAAATGCTACATTCACTGACTATCTATAAACTGTGCTTTTTGAACAAAATAGAATGTGTCTGAAAATACAAATTTACCTATAAAGTCGTGTCTGTGTGTGTGTGTGTGTGAGAGAGAGAGTGAGAAGGTGCGTGTGTATGACTGTGTGTAGGCAAGAGAGTGCGTGTGAGCATGTAGGAGAGAGAGAGCCATTGCACATGTGGGAGAGAGCGAGTATGTTTGTGTGCTTGGCAAACAGCGGGTGTATGAGGGAGGATAGGTGTGTGTGTGTGTGTGTGTGTGTGTGTGTGTGTGTGTGTGTGTGTGTGTGTGTGTGTGTGTATGTGTCAGGTGTATAGTGTGGTTGGATCACCTATAGTGCGACAGAAACCCAGTTGAGGTCATTAACACAGATACTGAACTTGGATATAAGCCTCAGCTTAGTGACTCTTAACATTGTTGTGTATCCCACAATATGCCTTAGAGGATGCTTACCTGAAGATCTGATCCGAAGCTGCATGTCCTTGACTGCTGAAGTGTCTTCCCCACAAAGAGGGAGCATCTATGTCTACCGATTGTTGTGTGGAATCAATTCATCCATTGTCATATCATCTGCGTGGTTTTGCCAATATACCATGCCTTGGGTCATCCTTGCCTGCAGTGAGTGAGACATACAACATTAGCCAAGCCGCATGAGTATCTGCCGGGCTCATGATGAGCGGTGTTCCCCCTGTGATGTTAGTGTCATTGTCGAAGATCTAACATGTCTTGCAAATGTTGCCATGACAGGGTTGTGCAGTGTTGCAGTCAATGTTGTCCTGAAGGCTGAGAAGTTTGCTGCGAATGATCATCTGTTTAAATTTTAGCGGTTCTTTGAAGAGAAAAATGTAGGCCAGGTGAAGATTTTGGTGAGGTGCTTCTCATCATTTATAATGTGCTGAAGACTACAAAGAACATGACATTGTTTCTCTGCTCCTGGAAAATATTGGATGATGAAGGGTACTCTATTGGGCATATCCCATATCTGTATTTTCAGGACACCATTGTGATTTTTAGCGGTGGTATGTTAGAACTAGTGAATCACTAGTTGAGTATCGTGTCCTGTTCCTATGAGGGCATCCTTCAACACCTTGAGGTGACCATATCATTCCTCCTCAGCCGAAGAGATCTGGTGTATAAAAAGAGCTTGTCCATAAGGGATAGCTGTTATAATATGTTTAGGGTGGAAGCTAGAGAAGTTCAGCATTGTGAGATTATTAGTAGGCTTGTAGTAGAGTGAGGTACTGAGGCTTTCATCCATAATGGAGATGCATTAATCCAAGATTGAGATTGTTTCTAAATAGTAGTCCATGGTAATTCTGATGGTGGAATGAAACTTGTTGATATCACTGTGTAGTTGTTTCTGGCTTCCTCCTCCATGAGTCTAAAGGAAGAAAATGTCAATGTATCTGGTGTATAGCATTGGCCGGAGATTCTGTGCAGCAAACAAGTGTTTCTTCAACCTGCCCATAAAAATGTTGGCGTGTCAGGGAGCAACTCTGGTACGCATGGTTGTTCCTTGTGTCTAATTGAACAACTGGTTGTTGAAGGTGAGGACATTGTGGTCGAGGATGAAATGGATGAGTTGCAGGATGGTGTCTAGACACTGTCAGTTAGTGGTATTGAGTACTGAGGCTGTTGTTACAAAGCTGTAGTCATGGGGGATGCTGATGTAGGGCGCTGAAACGTCCATCATGACAAGGAATGTTCCTGGTTCAACTGGTCAGTGGGTGCTGAGTTACTGTAAGAAATCTGTAGTGTTGAGACAAAAGATGGCGGTGTTAATGTGCAGTGTTTTCAAGATGACATGGACATAACTAGAGAGGTTTTTACACAGGGTCCCTATGCCTGATACAATGGGGCATCCAAGTGTGTTGCCTTTGTGTATCTTTGGAAGGTGGTAGAAGTCTCCTATGTGGGAAGTACGCAGGATGAGAGTGCGTAGGGTAGTCTGAAGGACTGGATCAAAAGTCTTGGCCAGTCTCTTCAGCTGATGGTGTGATCTTTGGTCGGATCGGCAGGTAGTTGTCTATATTTTTCCAGGCTGTTCTGCTGTTGGTATACTTCCTTGCAATAGTTTGTTCTATTCTCCACGACGATGGCTCCTCCTGTGTCTTCTGGTTTGTCTGCAATGCAACAGCTCCTCCACACTGTAAATGCTGTGATGATTTCTTTAGACCTTGTGCCTGGGTAAATCTCTGCTCACAGTCATTGCACTGGAATGCTGTCGCTTGAATGTGTTTGTCTTGGCAATTTAACAACACTCTTGTTCTGAAATGAAAGGTTAACTCTGGTTTGTCTCCATAGATGCTGCCAGACCTGCCGAGATGCTCACCAATTTCGAATTTTGTTTCAGGTTTTGGAGTCCGCTGTTCTTTTGGATTTTTTTTTGCTGCTGTATCCCAACACGCCAATCACTGTGATTACAAGGTGTAGAGCTGGATGAACACAGCACACCAAGCAGCATCTTAGAAGCAGGAAAGCTGATGTTTCGGGCCTAGATCCTTCATCAGAAAAATGATTTATTTTACAGTACAACGAGATCTAGGTGTTCTTATACATCAGTCAATGAAAGCAAGCATGCAGGTACAGCAGGCAGTGAAGAAAGTTAATAGTATGCTGGCCTTCATAACAAGAGGCATTGAGTATAGGAGTAAAGAGGTCCTTCTGCAGCTGTACAGGGCCCTGGTGAGACCGCACATGGAGACCCCACAGCTTTCCAGACTCAACACAGAGTTCAATACTTTTAGGGCCTGAACTCTTCATGTTTGTGTACCCTGCCCCAAACACCAAACTTTGTTATCATGTAAAACCTGAAAGAACTGTGGCTGCTGTATATGAGGAAAAAAAGCAGAAGTTGCTGGAAAAGCTCAGTAGCTCTGGCAACATCTGTGAAGAAACAATCAGAGTTAACCTCTTCAGGGCCGGTGACCCTTCCTCAGAACCTCAGTTCACACTCTGTGCTGCTTGTACACTGGGTATCTGCCTTTGTGGCTACCAGGAAATGGTAAGCCTCAAGCATCGATTGAGGTTCCTAATGTCCAAAACGCATTGGCATCTCAAAGGAGCACTGGTATGGCTGTGAACAGGTACAGAACAGTAGGAGATTAATACGTAATAAAGGACAATACTGTGATTATGAGGGAAGAGGAGCTGCAGAGCCTGAAATGGTTTACTGGAAGACACAGGGAGACTAGCAGAGACTGAAGAATTCAAGGGAAGAGAGAAATGGCTGGTAGTTGGTGTTGGAGGAGGTTTTCAGGTCTGAAATGTTTTTAGTGAGCTGGTTACTGAGTTATGGAGTTTTGTACAGATTACAAAGTGACAGACAGGGAGATACTAGACCCACAGCTATTACAGATTTTGCAGACTTATTGTGACTGGAGACAGTAGAGGGTTAGAGCACATAGTAAAGGCTGACCCAGAGGACAGAAAGAGGTACAAGGTTAAAAAAAGCATTGGTAGTCAATGGTACGATAATAGAAATAGAAAGAGCTGTAGCATCTTGAAGAGGTGACACAGATAGGGAAGTTGTTAAATATCTGAACGATTTTACAGCTCTGTTGAACCAGCCACTGCAATTTTTAGAGACTTAGAGAGGCGAACATATGCTGTATTTGGTTAAGTATATTTGATGGAGGGCGGAGGGATAGGGCACTCATGGGGTTACAAATTGAGAAAGGAAGATGATAAATACAATGAAAGTTTTTAACAAGACTAAAGGCATTGGAGAAATCAACAGCACCAAATGAAATAGAGGGAATGCGATATTGTGAGGAGTTGTAGAGTTGTATGTAGAGAAGAATATCACATAAAAATGGGGAGAACTGCATTGTCTGTAAACATTTAAGCACATATGGATTGCTGTACCAACTGCTGGAGAGCACAAATAACAACAGGTCAAAAGTTTGGTGCATTGGCTCAAAGTAACTCACCACCACCTTCTTAGTGGCAACTCAAAATAGAAAATAAACGCTAGTCCAGGCATTAATGCCCCCATACCAACTAGCAATGCTGGGATAAGTAATAAATGACATATACAAGTGGCACTGCTGCACTCAGCAGCGTTCTTTCAATCACAGTTTGCAAACCTGGAAGTTGGCAGCCCCAGGTCCATGGGAAAACCACCAGCATTTCCCATGTTCCCTCCAAACCACTCTCCAACCTACCAGTACTGTGGCTGCCCGATACCCAAACAATTTCAATGGGTCAGTCAGGCAGCTCACCACCATCTTCACCAGGCAATTAGAGATGGGAAATAAATAATGGCCTAAATATTGAAGTCCACATACCATGCATGACACTAAAGTAGAACTTTACATACTGTTCATGCCCCCTTCATTTCCTCCATACAGCTGTCATTCCCATCTTATTTTGTTTTATGAGCAAAAATGGAAAGAATCAATTTTTCATGCATCTGTGATTGGCTGTGGCACTAACACAAGACCATGCATACTGCTTAGTTTCCTGTTTGTTAAAGAATTCTCCAATTTTACATGTTCTATGTTTGCTTATGCCCCTCTTAAGTGGCAACTTGTTGAAAGAGTTTTGAAAATCCAAGAAAACCATACCTCCCCTTTTAGCTATTCTGCTAGTTACAGCCACAACACAAAGAGGAACAAAAAAGAAAATCCAACAGGTTTCATCAAACAAAATATCACTTTCATAAATGCTGGGCACGGATAGAAGGTTGGCTGATTGGCAGAAGACAGGGAGTGGGTATAAAGGAGTGTTTTTCAGGATGGCAGCCACTGTCAAGTGAAATTCCACAACTGTACACATTATACTTTAACAGTCTGAATGAAGGAATAAAGAGTGTTGTTGCTAACTTCTGTCATCTGCAAAGGGAGGCAAGGGGACAGATAGTGTTGAGGAAGCAGGTAGACTGCAAAATGATAAACTAGGAAAGTGGGCAAAGAAGTGGCAAATGAACAACAATGTGGGAAAGTGTGAGGCTATGCACTTGAATGGGAGACCAGAGGTGGAGGCCATTTTGTAAATGGGAAAATACTTGAAGCACAAAGGCATTTTGTAGTCCTAGTTCAGATTACTCTTCAGGTTGACACATAAGCTCAATTTGCGTCAAGAAGGCAAAAGAAGTGTTGACGTTCATTTCAGTGGGGGTTGGGTAGGGGGTGGGGGTGGAATATAATGAAACATATACTGCTGGTATTCATTTCAAGAGAGCTGTTGTACAAAAGGAGACGTACTTCTGAGACACTAAGGATCTGATCAGACAGCATTTGGAATGTGGGTAACAGCTTTGGGGCCCCACACCGAAGGAAGTGTGTGCTGTCCTTGCAGAGGGTACAGAGGGTGTTTACAAGCAGACCCCAGGAAGGGAGGCTTATAATATGAGGAGCTGTTGTGAATTCTGGATTTGTACTCAACAAAGTTTAGAAGGATGAGGATGGATCTCATTCAAGCTTACACAGGACTGAGGGATCTGGATAAAGTGGATGTGGAGAAGATGCTTACATTAGTATAAGAAGCTTTGATGCAAGAGCACAGACTTAGAGTGAAGACACGACCGTTTAGAACTAAGATGTAGTGAAATTTAATCTGGAGAGTGGTGAATATGCAGGACATCTTGCCACAGAGGACTGTGGATGCAAAGTTATTTTGTGTATTTGTCAGGGATAGACATGTTCTTGATTAGAAAAGGAGCCAAAAGTTACGGGGTGAAAGCAAGATAATGGAATTGAGAAGCATATCAGCCATGGTAGAACAATGTAGCAGACCAAATGGACAAAGTGGTCTATTCCTGCTCTGATATCTTATGAACATGTGGTCAATGCTTATTCTATTGATTTAAAAGTGTGCAGTCATTATTTCCGACAGATAGTTAATCATATGTTTCAGGACTTCCCTGATTATTGCTGTCACCACTTGATGTTAGATCGATTACAGAAAGCTGAACCATGGGGTAACTTAGTAATCCTTGTATATAACTCTCAGAAAGACTGCATACTGGTTCAACAGGTAACGGAGAAGACAAATGCATTGCTGGCATTTACTTAAGACCATAAGTAACAGGAGCAGGAGTAGTCCATTTGTCCCTTCGAGTCTGCTATTCCATTCAGTAAGATCATTGTTGATCTTCTCGTGAACTCAGCTCCACTTAACAGCCCTCTCACTATAACCCTTAATGTCTTTAGATTTCAAAAATCTATCAATTTTTGACTTAAATACATTTAAAGAGATAGCTTCAACTGCTTCAGTGAGCAGGGAATTCCACAGATTCACAACCCTTTGGGTGAAGAAGTTTCAACTGAACTCAGTCCTAAATCTGTTGCCTCTTATTTTGAGGCTTTACTCCCTAGTTCTAGTTCCATCCACCAGTGGAAACGATGTTTCTTCTTCTATCTAACTCTTCTAAATTCTAATGAGTTTAGACTCAGTTTACGCAGTTTTTCCACAAAAAGACAAAACTCTGAACTCAAGAATCAAATGAGTAAGCATCTGCACCCCGTCTAGTGCCAATATATACTTTTTTTTTTCAAGTAAGGAGATAAAAGCTGTACAAAGTACTCCAGATGTTGTCTCAGCAACTTAGTATAAATCTGAAGAATAACCTGCCTATTTTTAAACTCGATCCCTATAGCAATGGAGGACAATATTCCATTTTCCTTCTTAATTACATGCTGTACCTGTAAATCAAGCCTTTCTGATTCATGTGCAAGGAAACACAGTTCCCTCTTCAAAACAGCATGTTGCGATTGTTCATTATATCAACAATACTCCATTTTTTTCTGTTACTTCCACTAAAATGGAGGATATCACATCAACATTGTACTCCTTGCCAGACTGCCGAGCACTCACTTAACCTATCTATGTCCCACTGCAGACTTTCAATGTCCTCTGCACACTTTGCTTGACTACTCATTTTAGTGTCACCTGCAATCTTCAACACACTGTACTTGATCTCCAACTCTAAATCATCAATGAAAATTGTAAACAATTGTGGTCCCAATACTGATCCCTGAGGTACGCTACTAGCCACTGATTGCCAACCAGGAAAACATTCATTTATCCTCATTCTTCATTTTCAGTTATTTAGAAGGTATTGGAGGAGGTGTGATAGATAGCAAGTACTCTGCTGTCTGATAATGTTTCAGTGAAAGAAGGTTGGGTGGCTTACACAGATAAGGAGGGCAGTAGGGACTGAAGGAAATTATGGAGAGAAGGAGTGTTTCGACAGAAAATGGAAACAGGGACCGGTGCAGATCATTCAGCACCATGAGACTGCTGTATTATCTAATCGGATCATGACTGATCATTAAACTCAGGACACTGTTTCAGCTTTCTCCCCATACTTTTTGATATTGCAGTGACTAGAGGAATTTAGAGTGATAGGGAGGTTTGTAGTACCTGAAAGAGGTTTGAGAGATGGGGAGGGCTGTGAATTTCAGTCAAGGTTAAAGAGATAGGGAAGGTTGCACAGCCTAGAGAAGATTACAGAGATATGTAGAGTTATAGAGGCTGGAGGCCATAGAACATAGAACATAGAACAGTACAGCATAGTACAGGCCCTTCAGCCCATGAAGCTTTGCCAAACTTTACCCAAATACAAAGGTCCATCTAACCTCCAACCCTATCTTATACTATCATGCATATGCCAATCTAATAGCCGCTTAAATTCCTCTAATGAGGCCGACTCCACTACCCTCTCTGGCAATGCATTCCATGTCCCGGCCACTCTCTGAGTGAAGAACCTACCTCTGATGTCTCCCCTATATATACCTCTACTCACTTTAAAACTATGACTCCTCATAATAGCTACCACCACCCTAGGAAAAAGTATCTGGCTCTCCATTCTATCTCTACCTCTGATAATTTTGTACACGTCTATCAAGTCACCTTTCATCCTTTGTCATTCTAAACAGAAAAACCCTTGCTCTCTCAACCTTTCCTTGTATGACCTTCCCTCCATTCCAGGCAACATCCTGGTAAATCTTCTTTGCATCTTTTCTACATCTTTCCTGCAATGAGGTAACCAGAACTGGACAGAATACTCCAGATGAGGCCAAACCAGGCTTTTGTATAGCTGAAACATAACTTCACGTCTCTTGAACTCAATCCCTCTATTAATGAAAGCTAACACACCATACACCTTTACAACTCTATCCAACTGGGTGGCAGCTTTCAGGGAACTGTGTTCATGAACCCCAAGAATTCTCTGCTCCTCCACACTGCCAATAATCTTTCCATTAACCCTGTAATCTGCTTTCAAATTTGTCCTACCAAAACTAATCACCTCACGCTTTTCGTCTTAAACTCCATCTGCCAACTCAGCCCAGCTCTGCATGCTATCATTGTTCCTTTGTAACATAGAACAGCCCTCCGCACTATCCACAACTCAACTCACCTTCGTATCATCCACGAACTTACTAATCCACCCTTCCACTTCTTTATCCAAATCATTTACAAAAATCAAAAATAGAAAAGGACCCAGAACAGATCCTTGTGGTACACCACTCGTAACTGAGCAGCATGTTGAATATTTTCCATCCACTACCACACTTGGTCTTCTAAGGTTCAGCCAATTCTGAATCCAAGCTGCCACATTTCCCCCTATCCCATGCTTCCTTACCTTCTGCATGAGCTTACCATGGGGAACCTTATCAAATACCTCACTTAAATCCATGTGTACCACATGCACTGCTCTACCTGCATCCACATGTTTGGTCATTGCTTCAAAGAATTCAATAAGGTTTGTGAGACATGATGTACCCCTCACAAATCCATGCTGACTACCACGAATCAAACTGTGCCTTTCCAAGCAATCATAAATCCTATCTCTCACAGCCCTTTCCAATAATTTTCCCACCACTGCTGTAAGACTAACTGGCCTGTAATTTCCGGGGATATCCCTATTCCCATTTTTGAACGAGGGAATGATGTTTGCCTCTCTCCAATCTTCCGGCACTATATCCATGGACAGTGAGGACGATTTGATCATCGTCAAAGGCCCTGAAATCTCTTCCCTCGCTTCCAATAAAATCCTTGGAGAAATCCCATCAGGCCCAGTGGCCTTATCTATCTTCAAGATTCTCAAAATTCCTAGTACATTTTCCTTACTAATGTCAACCTCCTCTAGCCTATCAACCTGTTTCATACTGTCCTCCTCTACAACTAGGTCCCTGTTAGTTGTGAATACCGAAGAGAAGTATTCATTAAAGACCTCTCTTATCTCATCTCTTCAGGCTCTTTGCACAAATTTCGTTTACAATCCTTGATTGGCCCTACACTTTGTCTGGCCATTGTCTTTTTCCTCACATACGTGTAAAAAGCCTTGGAGTTTTCCTGGATCCTATCTGCCAAGGTTTTATCATATCCCCTTACAGCGCCCCCTAAAACCTTTCTTCAGTTCCTTCCTGGATAACTTGTATCCCTCGAGAGCTTTTTCTATTGCTTGTTTCCTTAACCTTAGAAAAGCATCCTTCTTCCTCTTAACTAGTCAGTCGACCTCTCTCGAGCACCAAGGCTCCATCACTCAACCACATCTTCTCTGCCTATTGGGGCAAACATGTTGAGCACCCGCAGTATGCATTCTTTAAACAATCTCCTCATTTCAGTAGTGCTCTTCCCTGACAGCATCTGTTCCCAGTTCTTGCCTAACAGATTTGTAATTACCCTTCCCCAATTATAGAACTTACCTTGCTGTATGTACCTATTCTTTTCCATGACTATTGTAAAAGTAGCAGAGTTATGACCACTACTGCCAAAATGGCCCTCTACCAACAGGTTTAACACTTGATTAAAAAGGACATTATCAAAAAAGAGATATGTGGTGATTGGAGAGAGTTATTAAAAAACAGAGGATTGTATGATTTAGTGTTGGTTGTCAACATAAATATTGCTTTCATTTCTGGAAGATGTAACGGAAATGTTTTTAATGACACAAGGAAATAACATGCATAGGTCGGTATTAGGAACACGAAGAGTTACAAAGATGGAGTGTGCTGTAGAGACAGGAAGAGTGGATTGTAATCCTGTGGTTTGTGAAGTTAAAATCTCATGATAGTAAGGGTAGTAGGGACTGGTCAAAGACAGGGAGGATTTCGAATTGTTACTGCATTAGTAAGTTTGAGGTCATGGGGCTGGCTACATTGATAGTGAGGGTTCAAGGGCATGACAATACGTAGAATGTTAGGTTTTTCTATCTGGAACAAATGATGTAGACAAGGATGGCTGAAGAGACTGGAGAATTTTTTTATAGATGACGGGGGTTGTAAGGGCTGAAGCAGGTTACACACATGGTGAGGAATTTTGGAACTGATGGTGAATGCATAGGATTGGGAGTGGGTTGTATATTGGCAGGATGAGATAGAGGGATATGTAATGCTGTAATACTTTACATAGATACTGAAGGCTCCATCTCTTGTAGAAGGTTACACAGATACAGGCGTTGTTTTATGACTGAAGAAACTGAGAGTTAGTGATTGTTCTATGTACTGGAGTAAAGTACAAAGAGAGGAATTATTATAGGGAATGGAAGAAATTACAGACATAGGGATGGCTATAGCGTAGGGAAGAGGTTACAGATAGTCAGTGCCACAAGGATGGGGGGAGTTTATCTTGACTGAATATATGGTATTGGTGCAGAGAGGGACTTTGCAGGTTACACTGAAAGCAGGTTTAAACAGGTGATATGATCTTACAGTAATCAAAATAGCTCGATGGGCTTGAGAATGTCACAATGATGTAATAAATGGAGAATGCTACGGTCACAGGTAGAATTCTAGGAGCAGTAAGTGGTGACAGTCATATGGAGTCTTGTCTGGACATGAGAATGCTGCACTAGTAAGAAGTATTTTCGAGAGAAAAAAAACTTCACAGAGGTAGGGAAAGTCGTGGAGAACTGGGTAATGTTCAAGAGAGAGGGAAGCTTGACAGGACTGGAGGAATATCTAATGATGCAGGGAGATCACAAAGGTCATGTGGGTTATAGGAACAAAAGGAGGATACAGTCAGAGTTCGAGAAAGAAACAGGAGGAGGGCACATAGACAGTATGCATTAGGGAGATGGGAGGAGGTTCCAGCAATAGGGAGGGATGTGGCTGTTGCAGGTGATTACAGATACAGGGAGTGATTCAGGTACTGGAGAAGGTTGTAGGTTCACAGATAGAGGCGGTTTTCATGTTTGGTTGACATTAGTAATACAGAGGGTTTTAGAAGCTGGATGAGGTTACAGAATTGGTAATAGCTCTTAGCTCTGAAGGGGGTTAAAGACAGGAACACCTGTAGGGACTGGGCTTGGATACAGCAACCAAGACACTGTTGCAGGAACATAGTTTTAGTAGCTTCAGGAGTTTACAGATTTAGAAAGGCTATTAGTGAGTGAAGAAGATAGTGTTAGGGAGCTTTGAAATGACAGGAGAAAGGCTCAGTGATAGAGATTTCAGAGATTGAAAAAAGGGTGCAGACATGGGGTGGGTTAAAGTAGCTTCATAACACTATACAAAAAGAGTGTTGTAGTGATTAGAGTATTTTTTTACACAGACAGGAAATACTGTAAGGGTTGTGTATTTTATACAGATGGGGAAGCCTGTAGGAATGGTGGATAGTTAGTGAGGTTGTGAGGTACTCCACTACCTCTGGAGTGGTATAGAGACCAGTGAATGTTACAGTGATATCGTGCACAATAGGCAGTGAAGCATGGTACGAAGCTGGGATATTAATAGAGGCTGGAAGATGTTAGAGAGACAGGTTACAGTACAAAATAACAGAAATGGGGATGACTATTAGTGACTATACTGAAGATTATGGAGATCGAGCATATTATTGAGACTGCAACAACTTGCATAGATCAGGAGGGTAGCCAGGAGTAGGTTTCACATAAATGGTGTGTTGTTACGATGGAACAGTTATAGATATAAGAACTGCTGTTGGAGTTAAAAAGATTCAAGGCACGGGCGTGGATGAGTTGGACCAAATTATCTCTTTCCTTGTTGTATGACTGTATGATGAGAAGTTGACACAGCATTGGAGAGGGAGCATGGAACTGAAAGATCCTGGGCTTCAATAACCATCCTATTGATCATAGTGTGCTTTCATCTGTGCTGTTCTGATTCTTATTAAGACAACGCAGGCTGGACTGATAACTTCCTTGCTCCCTTAGGCTCAGGACAAGAGAGCTGAAAGCAGTACTGTCACAAGACAGTGTTAATTGAGTCAGGGACCTTTGTGCTCTGTGTCCCCCCTCAGGTACGATATTTAAGTCATGTCTTGTGGGTCGATGTTTACGCCTCTCCAATTCTTCTCTCTCTGTTCACTGCAAAGGAACCTACCATGCTGTACGATTTATTGAAGCCTCCATGTCTCCCTGCCCTTTTTCTCTCTGGCTGGCAAATCATCTTCAGTATGATCAAAAACAAAGTTGCTGGAATATCTCAGCAGGTCTGACAGAATCCTTAAATTAAAAATATAACAGAGTTAATGTTTCGGATCTGGTGATCCATCCTTAGAATTATTCCTCAGTTCTGAAGAAGGGTCACCGGACCTGAAATGTTAGCTCTGTTATTTTTTTTCTTTTCACAAATGTTGCCAGACCTGCTGAGCATTTCCAGCAAATTTGTTTTTCATCCTGATTTACAGCATCTGCAGTTCTTTCAGTTGTTAATTTCAATATGATGATGGATGAGACAAAGGTATAGAATTCTGCTGAATCAGAAAGTTCATGAGTGTCTGAAAGAGATAGAACAGTAGGCTGACTGAGAAATTAGACTGATGCAGTGAGAACGACACATACAGAATGGCATTGAGTACAAAGAGAACTGGAAAATCCCAGTTTCCATCACTGGCCTATGCTTTTTAATCCTTCTGGAGTGGAGAATTCTGTCAGCTCAGGATCTCACAGCAGGTGCAAAAGGTGCAGTCAGGGGCAAAAATTAGACCCACACAGTGACAAATACTCCATGGAGAGATAACGGCCGATATTAGTAAAGTTCACAAAGCAGTTAGGATCAAACAAGGGTCACTAAAAAGGTGTTTTGATTCATAATGTTGTGGCATCAGTGCTCAGCGATGAGCGATCTAAGATTGGAACAGGGGATGGCCTCTTGTGATTTCATTAGTGTATTAATTAAGAAAGTAAGCCGATGTTAAAAATACACATCTGACTAATTAAGAACAACTGTTGTGCAATGGTGCTGTTCACTGCATTAAACAAAAAATCAATGGAATTTGTAACAAATACATGGTGATAATTTTGGGAGACTTCAATCTTCATCTAATCTGGGTTAATCAAACTGGAAAGAGTGATATTCGAAGATGACTTGGGAGAATCCCTTTATCAGTGTTCCTTTGAACTTCATGTTGTGTGACTGGCAAGGGACCTAACTGCCTCAGATCAACTGTTGTGTAATGAAGCTGAGTGAATGAACAATGTCACACTCTGAGATGCTCCGAGAATTTGTGATGAAGTGGAATTCAAAGGGATGATGAAATTTTAAATTGTTCACACAAAGGACAAACTACATTCAGAAACAGAAACACCCTACATATAACTCAAGACACACATCAATGTGCTTAACACTCGACTCTGAGATATCTGATCAAGACTCTTAGTTCAATGGAATCTAGGGGTAGGCATTACATTCTGGACAGAGAGTGACGGCCACATCACACGAGTGATTAAAATAGCTTAAAACGTTTAGGGACCAGAATCCTGGCCAATTATGCAAGCAAGGTTATGGACAGAGCTTTCAACTCAGGGAGAGAATGCAGGGACAGGGGTCAGGAAAAAGGAGATTTCCAAATCTGAAAAAAAGGTGAAGCAATGGAACAGGAATTGACAAAATTTAACTTAAATTGTACATCAGCGAATAGGTTTCTGACAGGAAATTGTCGTAAAATGTAAGTCATGATGTTCTTTTTGAATGGGCAATGTCTGCAATGAGATAGATGGACTTTTGATATCAAAATAAAAGAGATTTAGTCACCAGTACGACGTGGTTACAGCATAAACAGAAGTGGAAAAAAGTATATACTCAATGGTACATAACCTTGTCGAGACTTGGACAGAATGGTAAAGCAGGATGGCTAAACCTGACAGTAATAGATAACAAAGGCATAACAGGGAATTCATTTGGCCTCAAAGTGTGTGGGAGAATCAGCATGAATGCAAATTCTGGGTAATCAGTGTCAAACACTCAAGTAGGAGAACTGTTTATTTCAGACATTTGACTACATTTCATTGTTGGTCACTGCATGAAACAAGAATTCAATGGAATTTGCAACAAAGGCATTGTGATAACTTTGGGAGACTTCAATCTACGTATAATCTCAGATAAACAAACTGGAAAGAGTGATGTTTGAAGAGGACCTGGAAGAATCTTTTTGTCGGTGTTCCTTTAAGCAAAACATTGTGTAACTGGCAAGGGACCTAACTGTCTCAGATCAACTGTTAAGCAACAGAGCTGAGTGAATGAGCAAAGCCGCACTGAAAGATACTCTGGGAATTTGTGATAAAAATGGAATTCAAAGGGTTGGTGAAATTTTAAGGTGACCACACAAAGGACAAACAAAAACAGCCTAGGTATGATTCCAGACCCACAGCAATGTGCCTAACTCTCAACTACCCTCTGAAATATCTGAGCAAGGCACTCAGTTCAAGGGCAGCTAAGGTGGGCAATAAATTCTGTAAAGACAGAGGCACCCACATCACACGAGTGATTAAAATAACTTAAAATGTTTTGTGACCAGAATACAGGCCAATCATGCAAGTAAGGTTATGGACAGAGCATTAAACTCAGAGAGAATGCAGGGACAGGGATCAGGTAAAAGGAAATTGCCGCATTTGAAAAGAAATAAGGTGAAGCATTGGAACAGGAATTGACAAAAATTAACTAAAATTCTACATCAGCAAATAGATTTGTGACAGGAAATTGTGGTAAAATGTAAGTCATAATGTTATTTTTTGAATGGGTAGTGTCTGCAGTAAGACAGACGTACTTTTGGTATGGAAGCAAAAGAGATTTAGTCAGCAGAGAATCGAGGTTAAAGCATAAACAAAAGTGGAAAATAAATATACAATAGCACATAATCTTGCACAGACTTCAACAGAATGGGAAAGCAGGATGCATATCCCTGACAATAATGGATAATAAAGGCGTTAAAGAGAATGGATTTGGCCTCAGAGTGTGAGGGAGAAGCAGTATGAATGCAAATTCTGAGTAAACAGTCGGAGAACGGTTTATTTTAGACAATTGACCACATTTCATTGTTGGTCGCTGCAATAAACAAGAATTCAATGGAATTTGTAACAAAGGCATTGTGATAATTTTGGGATAATATAACATAATATGGGACAATCAAACTGGAGAGGAGAGGAATTCTATTCAAATTTGAATTCTATTCTCCTTTTCTATTCGAAGAGGAGTTGTGAGAATCTTTCTGGCAGTGTTCTTTTGAATAACAGATTGTGCAACTAGCAAGGGATGGAACTATTTCAGATCAACTGTTGGGTGATGAAGCTGAGTGAATGAGCAATACCACACTCAGAGGTACTCCTGGAATTTGTGATAAAGAGGAATTCAAAGGGATGATGAAATTTTAAAATGATCAAACAAAGGACAAATAACAATCAGAAACAGAAACATTGGCTTGAGATGAGAACTGATCTTGATAAACAATGCAAACAGACTGAAACATCTGGCTGTAAATTAACAGTGGGAAATGTTTGAATGAACAGTAGAAGGACAGCCTCAACAACGTGTTTTAGACCACAACATGATGTCCCAACTTCTATTTTCAATGCTCTGACCAGTGAAGGCAAGCATGCCAAATGCCTTCATCAACCTGTGTGATGACACTTTCAGGGAGCTATGTACCTGCAGCCCTCGGTTGCTCTGTTTGACAAGACTAGCCAGGACTTTATCGTTAAATGCTCAAATTCTTCCCCTAATTTGTCTGACTAAAATGCAATACCTCATACTTAGCTAACTTAAGCCTTATCTGTTATTCCTCAGTCCAGTGGCCTAACTGATCAACAACCTGTTGTACTCTTCGATAACCTTCTATAATGCCCAGTATAATAACAATTTTAGCATCACTCACAAAATTACAAACATGCCTCTGATGTTTTCATTCAAATCGTTTATATAAATGACAAATAACGTGGATGCAGCAGCTATCTTTGCGGCACAATGCTGGTCATATGCCTCCAGTCAGAACAGCAAAACTCTACCACCAACCCCTGTCTCCTATGGCTGAGCCAATTTTGTATCCATTTTGCTAGCTGCCTCTGGAACCTACATTACTTGCCAATCATCCATGCACAACCTTGTTGAAGGCTTTGCTGAAGTACTTGTACTGTTCGGCCTTCATCTATCTCTTGCCCATCTCCTCAAAATCTCAGAGATAATGGGGACTGCAGATGCTGGAGAATCCAAGATAATAAAGTGTGAAGCTGGATGAACACAGCAGACCAACCAGCATCTCAGGAGCACAAAAGCTGACATTTCGTGCTTAGACCCTTCATCAGAGAGCTCTTTGATGAAGGGTCTAGGCCTGAAACGTCAGCTTTTGTGCTCCTGAGATGCTGCCTGGCCTGTTGTGTTCATCCAGCTTCACACATTGTTATCCTCAAAATCTCAGTCAGGTTTGTGAGACACAATATTCCATACATAAGCCATACGAGCAATCTCTAACCAGTCTTTTCCTATCAAAGTGCATGACGATGGAAGCATGGTCTGTCAGTGCTTAGCACTGTTGCCTCACAGTGCCAGGGACGTAGACTGGATTGCAGCCTCAGTCAACTGTATGTGTGAAGTTTGCACATTCTCACCATATCTGCATGAGTTTCCACCAGGTGCTCTGGTTTCCTCCCACAGCCCAAAGATGTACAAGTTAGGTGGATTGGCCATGCTAAGTCATGAACAGAGTTCAGGAAAGTGTAGTTTAGGTGTATTAACTTTACAGGTTTAGGGGGATAGGTTTTGTTGGGATGCTCTTCAGATGGTCATTGTGCACTTGTTGTTCCGATTGGCCTGTTTTTGCACTGTGGGGTTCTGTGATGATGATGATTTAGTGTTGAAGTTCCTGTCTCTCAAAACCTACTCAAAATACTTATCCACCATTGACATCAGTCTCACTGGTCTGTAGTTTGCTGGAATTTCCTTGTAGTTGCTAACTGATCAAACAATAGTGGGCATCATCCAGTCTTCCAGCAACTTACCATGGCAGTCATGATACCCATATCTCTGCGAGGGAACACGCAATTTCTTCCCAACTTTCTCATAATGCCCTCGGGCCCTCCTGATCTGTTCTGGAGGATAAATGTGCCTTTATGTACCTTGTAACCTCGAGCTCTTGTTCTCTCTTGTGGACTCTTTTCAAGATATTACTATTTATTTCACCATGTTCTCAATCTTCCTTGTCTTCCTCCAGAGTAAATATTGATGCAAAATATTTGTTTAGGATCTCAACTTTCTCCTGTGGTTCAACATATAGATGTTGTTGTTGATCTTCTAGGGGCCCTATTGTGTTCATACTTACTCTTTTGCCCTTGTTGAAACTCGTCAAAAGTCTTCTGAGAATTCAAACAAATCATGTCCCCCTACCATCAAGCACCCAACCACCCATATCTATTCTGACATTTATAGACACACCAAAAAATAAAATCCAACAAGGTCATCAAAAATATTTCTCTTCTATAAAATCACATTTCCATTGTTTTAAGCATCCAGTTATTACTTTTTGCAATATCCTTTATAATACATTCCAGCATGTTCTCGACTTACTATCAGGCAAACATTGTTTGGTTTCAGATTGACTACAGAAAGGGTTTGAGAGTCCTTGTGTTATCAATCTGAAAATGGGAGCTCACAGATTCATAATATAATAAAGCAAATCAAATGCTCACATATTCCCTTATTGCAAAGGGAATTGAATGTAAAAACAGGAATGTCCTGCTAAAAGTGTACAGAGTACGAGTCAGACCACACCTTGACAGTCCATGTCCCCTAAGGAAAGATATCCTTTCCTTGCAGGCAGGCCCGTGAAAGCTCACTGAGCTGATCTTGGGAAAGGAAGTATGTTCTGATGAGAAGAAGTTGAGTAGATTGAACATTACAGTTTTCACAAATGAGAAGGGAATTTTATGAAACATCAAATATTCTTCATGATTTTGAATGGGTAGAATTTGGGAAATTAGAAAATAAAACTGCCCAAAACACTATTAGGCACTTTAGTCCATGACAGCATTGCCAACCATGATGCTACTCTAAACTAAAACCGTCTGTTTGCACATGATCCATATACCTCTATTCTATGCTAGTTCATGCAGCAGTTCAAATTCCACATAAAATCTTTGCTTACATTTCATCTTGTACCAATTCCCTAGACAATTTCAACCTTCAGTGTCACAAAAAGAACCTGCCTCGCACATCTCATTTAAACTTTCTCTCGCCTTAAACCTATACAACTTAATATTTGGCATTTCCACATTGGAAAAACGATTGCAACTATCTACAATACCCATACCCCTCTTAATTTTATATACCTCTACCAGGTCGCCCATTAGCCTTGGATCCTTTTTTTCAATATCAATCCAAGTTTGCCCAACCTCTCCTTATAACTTAAAATCTCAGTCAACCTCTTTTTCATCATCTCCAAATTTTCCACGTCCTTCTGATAATATGGGGACACGAAATGCGCATAGTACTCCAAATGTAGCCAAAATTAAGATTTACACAGTTGCAAAATGACTTGCAAAGTTTTCTACTCAGTGCAGCCACCAAAGAAGGCAAGCATGCTGTGCACCTTCTTGATCACCTTACCCACGTGAGTTGTTATTTTCAGAAACCTATGGATATGTACCCAAAATCTCTCTGTATATCAATGCTGCTAAGGGTCAGGTCTTTGACAGCATATGTTTCTCTTGCATTTAGCCTTCCTAAATGCCCCACCTCACACTTGTTCCGAATAAATTCAGTTTGCTAATTCTCCACCAATCTTTCCAGCCAATGTACACACTCTTCAAACCTTTGACATCCTTCCTCACTATCTACAACTCTCCCAATTAACTCTAAAATGTACATGTCTTAAAAATACAGTCTGCAAAAAATTACCAATCAAACCACCGACATTGTCATCTAATACAAACAGAGGTCGCAGCACTGGCCAATCAGAAATATACCCCGCAAAACCCTTTTATCTTTGACGACCAATACAAGTTTATATCCAGCTCGTAAACCATCAGGAATTCCATTGATTATGTTTTAATGTTTTGGACCAACCTACCATGAGGAACCTTGTCAAATGCTTTAGGAAAGTCCACATAGCCAACATCTATTGTATTCCCCTCAGTAAATCACTGCTACTTCCTTTGACAAAAAAAAAACAGAAGCTGCTGGAAAAAATTAGCAGGTCTGGCAACATCTGTGGAAAACAAAAGACAGAGTTAACGTTTCGGATCCAGTGACCCTTCCCTTGATTATGCCTGTGCAAGAATTTATAACCAGATGGGCATAAAATCCCCACAATGGTTCACTCATTCAAGGTGGACATCAGGATGAATGACATCACTGAAGGATACTGAATATGTGCCCATTTCTGACTGCAGAGGGTTGTTGAGACAGGATCATTACCAGCAGAGATCGTCAGATTTTAATCAATCCGGGAAACAAGGGGTACATGGAAAAGGCAGGGAAGTAGAGTGGAACGTTATCGGATCAGCCACGACCTCATTGAATGCTGGAGCACACTTGATGGGCCAAATTACTTAAGTGTGTTCCTATGTCTGATGGATTTAAATAATCAGTTTCAAACTCAAAAAATAAAATTTCACAAAATTATGGATCTCTACCTTGGATGACTGTCTGTGTGGAGTTTGCACATTCTCCCCGTGTCTTTGTGGGTTTCCTCCCGCAATCGAAATATGTGAAGGCAAGGTGAATTGGCCATGCTAAATTGCCTTTAGTATCCAGGGATGCGTGGATTAACTTGGTTACAACGGGATGGGTCTGGATGGGATGCTCTGAGAGCCAGTGTGGAGTTGTTGGGCCAGAGGGCCTGCTTCCACACTGTAGGGATTCTATGATCGAAGATCACTGAGTTTAGAACATAGAACATGGAACATTACAGCACAGTACAGGCCCTTCGGCTCTCGATGTTGTGCCGACCTGTCATACCGATCTGAAGCCCATCCAACCTACACTATTCCATGTACGCCCATATGCTTATCCAATGACGACTTAAATGTACCTAAAGTTGGCGAATATACTACCGTTGCAGGCAAAGCGTTCCATTCCCTTACACTCTCTGAGTAAAGAAACCACCTCTGACAACTGTCCTATATCTTTCACCCCTCAATTTAAAGCTATGCCCCGTCGTGCTAACCGTCACCATCCTAGGAAAAAGGCTCTCCCTATCCACCCTATCTAACCCTCTTATATTTTATATGTCTCAATTAAGTCACCTCTTAAACTTCTTCTCTCTAACGAAAACAGACTTAAGTCCCTCAGCCTTTCTTCGTAAGACCTTCCCTCCATACCAGGCAACATCCTAGTAAATCTCCTCTGCACCCTTTCCAAAGCTTCCACATCCTTCTTATAATGCGGTGACCAGAACTGTAGACAATACTCCAAGTGCAGCCGCACCAGAGTTTTGTACAGCTGCACCATAACCTCATGGTTCTGGAACTCGATCCCTCTATTAATAAAAGCTAAAACACTGTATGCCTTCTAACAGCCCTGTCAACCTGGGTGGAAACTTTCAAGGATCTGTGTACATGGACACCAAGATCTCTCTGCTCATATACACTACTAAGAATCGTACCATTAGCCCTGTACTTTGCCTTCCGGTTACTCCTACCAAAGTGCATCACCTCACACTTGTCTGCATTAAACTCCATTTGCCACCTCTCAGCCCAGCTCTGCAGCTTATCTATGTCTCTCTGCAACCTACAGCATCCTTCGTCACTATCCACAACTCCACTGGCCTTCGTGTCGTCTGCAAATTTACTAACCCATCCTTCTACGCCCTCATCCAGGTCATTTATAAAAATGACAAACAGCAGTGGACCCAACACCGACCCTTGCAGTACACCACTAGTGAGTGGTCTCCAGGATGAACATTTCCCATCAACTACCACCCTCTGTCTTCTTTCAGCAAGCGAATTTCCGATCCAAACTGCTGTATCTCCCACAATCCCATTTCTCCGCATTTTGTATGAGAGCCTACTGTGAGGAACCTTATCGAACGCCTTGCTGAAATCCATATACACCACATCAACTGGTTTACTCTCATCTACCTCTTTGGTCACCTTCTCAAAGAACTCAATAAGGTTTTTTGAGGCACGACCTACCCTTCACAAAACCGTGCTGACTATCCCTAATCAATTTATTCTTTTCTAGATGATTATAAATCCTATCCCTTGTAACCTTTTGCAACACTTTAGCAACAACTGAGGTAAGGCTCACAGGTCTATAATTACCAGGGTTGTCTCTACTCCCCTTCTTGAACAGGGGAACCACATTTGCTATCCTCCAGTCGTCTGGCACTATTCCTGTCGACAATGTCGAGTTAAAGATCAATGCCAAAGGCTCGGCAATCTCCTCCCTGGCTTCCCAGAGGATCCTAGGATAAATCCCATCCGGCCCAGGGGACTTATCTATCTTCACCCTCTGAAGGATTCCTAATACCTCTTCCTTGTGAACCTCAATCCCACCTAGTCTTGTAGCCTGTATCTCCGTATTCTCCACGAAAACATTATCGTTTTCTAGAGTGAATACTGTTAAAAAATATTCATTTCGTGCTTCCCCTATCTCCTCTGACTCCACACACAACTTCCCACTACTATCCTTGATTGTCCCTAATCTTACTTTCATCATTCTTCTTTTCCCAAAATACCTATAGAAAGCCTTAGGGTTTTCCAATCCACCAACAACTTCTCATATCTCCTCCTGGCTCTTCTGAGCTCTCTCTTTAGGTCTTTCCTGGCTACCTCGTAGCCCTCAAGCGCCCTAACTGAGCATTCACATCTCATCCTAACATAAGCTTTCTTCTTCCTCTTGAAAAGAGATTCCACCTCGTTCATAAACCACAGCTCCCATGCTCTACAGCTTCCTCCCTGCCTGACAGGTACATACTTATCTAGGACACACAGGAGCTTTTCCTTGAATAAGCTCCACATTTCGAATGTGCCCATCCCCTGCAGTTTCCTTCCCCATCCTATGCTCCCTAAATCTTGCCTAATCTCATCGTAATTACCTTTCCCCCAGCTATAACTCTTGCGCAGTGGTATACACCTATCCCGTTCCATCACTAAAGTAAGCATAACAGAATTGTGATCGCTGTCACCAAAGTGCTCACTTATTTCCATATCTAACACCTGGCCGGGCTCATTACCCAGTACCAAATCTAATGTGGCTTTGCCCCTTGTTGGCCTCTCTAAATACTGTGTCAGGAAGTCCTCCCGCACACACTGGACAAAAACTGACCCATCTATAGTACTCGAACTATAGTGTTCCTAGTCAATATTTGGAAAGTTGAAGTCCCCCATGACAACTACCCTGTCTCTCTCACTCCTATCGAGAATCATCTTTGCTATCCTTTCCTCTACGTCTCTGGAACTATTTGGAGGCCATAGAAAACTCTCAACAGGGTGACCTCTCCTTTCCTGTTTCTAACCTCAGCCCATACAACTCAGTTGACGAGTCCCCAAACATCCTTTCTGCAACTGTAATACTGTCCTTGACCAACAATGACACACCTCCCCCCCCCTTTTACCATCTTCTCTGTTCTCACTGAAACATCTAAATCCCGGAACCTGCAACAACCATTCCTGTCCCTGCTCTATCCATGTCTCCGAAATGGCCACAACATTGAAGTCCCAGGTACTAAGCCAAGCTACAAGTTCACCCACCTTATTCCGGATGCTCCTGGTGTTGAAGTAGACACACTTCAAACCAACTTCTTGCTTGCTGGTGCCATCTTGCGTCCCTGAAACTTTATTTCGGACCACCCTACTCTCAACCTTTTTAATTCTCGAACTACAATTTTGGTGTCCAACCCCCTGCTGAATTAGTTTAAACCCATCCGAATAGCCTTAGCAAATATCCGCCCCCCCAGGATATTGGTACCCCTCAGATTCAAGTGAAGACTATCTTGTTTGTAGAGGTCCCACCTACCCCTGAAAGAGCCCCAATTATCCAAGAATCCAAAACCCTCCCTCCTGCACCATCCCTGTAGCCACGTGTTCAACTCCTCTCTCTCCCTATTCCTCACCTCACTAGCACGCGGCATGGGCAACAAACCAGAGACAACAACTCTGTTCATCCTAGCTCTCAGCTTCCATCCTAGCTCCCTGAATTTCTGCCTTAAATTCCCATCTCTCTTCCTACCTATGTCGTTGGTGCCAATGTGGACCACAACTTGGGGCTGTTCCCCCTCCCCCTTAAGGAACCCAAAAACACGATCCGAGACAACACACACCCTGGCACCTGGGAGGCAATGCACCAACCGTGAGTCTCTCTCGTCCCCACAGGACCTCCTATCTGCCCCCCTAACTATGGAGTCCCCGATGACTACTGCCCCTAACTATGGAGTCCCCAATGACTACTGCAACCATATTTACATTCTAATTGCTGTTTGGTGCTTATAAAAGAATTCCTACTAACTGTTGCTGTCCTTGCTGTTTTTCTGCTCTACTCAAAACGAGTCGAAACTCTGATTCCCAGATTTAATTAGTTGTCTCAATAATGAATTGAACCTATCCTTCCTTCGGAATGTAACTTCACCTTGCTTGGCTTTGCCAGTCTTGCATAAATCCCAACAACCCTTAAACATTTGTGACGTGACCGCTACATCATATTTGTTCACTTCGGTTAATGCTGTCATTTCATGCACTTTGTCACATCAAGGGATGTGTCTCAGTGATAGTGGATGTTTAAAGGATGAATGGAGGTCACAGACGTAGGGAAGACTGTTAGGTAGGCTGTCAACAGTTATTAGAGTTGGGTAAATTAAAGAATCTGGTAGATTTAACTTTAGGGAGGATTTCAGGTGTTCAAGGATTTTGCAGTTATAGATAGTGCCAGGTGCTCAAGAATGTTAGTGTGTGAAAGCAGTTTTAGGGGTTGAAGGAAAATAGAGAGATATAGGGGCTGGATTGGATTCCTCACATATGGATGGGAAGCAGTGAGCAAGAGTGAGACAAGAATGAGCGAGGCACACATGCACAGAGTGAATGCAGAGGACATGTGCGCATAGAACAAATGAAGGATGTGCACAGAGAGTAAGCAAGGGACAGGCAAATGGAACAAGGGAGGGACAGCCACACAGAGCGAGCGAGGGCCAGGCATACAGAGGGCGAGTGATGGGCTGATAGACAGACTGAGGTGAAAGGCATGCATACAGAGCACGGGAGGTATAGGCACACAGAGTAAGAGGGAGAGAGACAGCCACAGAAACAGAGCCAGAGTGAGAGACAGGGACACAGAGCGAGCACAAGTGATGGCCACAGGAAATAAGCAACGAACATGCACACAGAGTGAGACTATGGAAGACGTACACAAAGTGAAAGCAAGCTACAGGTATATAGACCAAAAGTGAGGGGCCGACACAGAAAACAAGTGAGGGACATGCACATCGAGCAAGAGTGAGACACAGGCACACAGGGTGAACAAAGTATGGTCACAGAAGTGACTGAAGGACAGGCACGCAAAGCAAATGACAGACACACTAACAGAGCGAGACCTAGGGATGGACGGACGGACACACACACATACACACACACACACACACACACACACACACACACACACACACACACACACACACACACACACACACACACACACACGTGGAGTGATAGTCACAAACCCAGAGTGACCGAGGCAGAGGCACGCATAAAGAGTGACCAAGACAAGTATTCAGAGAGAGAGTGATGGAGAGGAACATAGACGAGTGTGAGGGACAAGCACACATAGAGCAAGAGACACATGCAGAATGAGTGAGGGGCACGCACATAGAGCGAGTGAAGGACAGGAAACAGAGCGACACTGATGGATATGCATACAAACTGAGTGTGAGAGACACACAGACAGAGTGAGGGAGGGACACACCCATAGAGAAAGCCAGCAAACCTGCAAGCAGAGCAATTGTGGTACAGACACAGAGAACAAAAGAGGGTTAGGCACATAGAATGGGAGCGAGGGACATGCATACAGAGTAAGTAATGGCGTGGACACAGAGTGAGAACGATGGTTTGGCATATGATTCAAGATCCACCAACAGGCAAACAGATTGTGTAAGGGGCAGGCACATGGAAAAAAAAAGGGCAACCACACAGACCGACAATGAATGATATGCACTCAAAGTGAGAGTGAGGGACTTGCATGCAGAATGAATGAGGGAAACACACATTGATCAAGTGAGGAACAGTCACACTGAACAAGAGTGAGGGACATGGAAGCAGAACATGTGAGAGATGTACACATGCAGTGAGTGGGGAACAGGAACACAGTGTGAGAACGAGGGGCAGGCATACAGATCAAACTAGGGATAGGCCCACAGAGTGAGAGAGAAAGACAAGCACTCAGAGAAAACGAGGTACAGGCACATGGAGAGAAAGCGAGAGACAGATACACAGAGTGAGCAAAGGACAGTCAAAGAGAGTGGGCAAGAGACACACACAGACAGAGCAAGAGGCATTGGCCCGGACAGCGAATTAAAGCACACAGAGCAAGAGTGAGGGGCAGGTGCAAAGAACGAGAGTGAGGGTCAGACACACAGAGCAAGTGAGAAAAAGGAACACAGAGAATAGAGTGAGGGACAGGCACACAGCGTGAACAAAACTCAAGGGCAAAGATCCAGCTTTGGACATGGGCACAGAGTGAGAGACAGGTAAGCATGCAGACAAAGAGTGAGGAGCAGGCACACAGAGTGGGCAAGGGACAAAAATACACAGCAAGAGTGATGGACATGCACACAGAGTGACAGCAAATGAACACAGAGCATGAGACCGGGACAGGCATAAAGAGAAAGTGAGCAACATGCACAGAAAGCGTGAGCAAGGGACAGACACAGGGAGAGACAGAGAGGGACAGGTGCAAAGGTAGAGAGAGATAGCAAGTGACAGACAACTAGAACAAATGCGAAGGACAGGGATACAGGGCAAGCAAAGGACCAACACAGGCGCAAGAGTGATAGACAGGCACACAGTGCGAGAGCAAGGGACAGGAACGCAGAGTCAAAGAGGGGCACATGCACAGAGCAAGTCAGCGACTTGACACAGAGTGAGGGAAAGACAAGCACACAGAGTGACAGAGGGACAGGCATACAGAGCGAGAACGAGGTACATGCACACAGAACAAGCAAGGAACAGGCACAGACAGCAAAAATGATGGACACACACATAGAGCGGGATTGAATGAAATGAACACAGAGCGTGAGGGAGTCACAGGCATGTAGAGCAAACAAGGGACACATGCACAGATTGAGGGCATGGGACACGCACACAGAGCAACAGCAAGTGATCTTAACAAAGAGAGAGGGCGAGAGCAAATGGGAGATCCTTAAACCAACAGAGCAGATGGAATGAGGGACACAGACATAGAATGACTGAGGGACAGACACAGATGACGAGCAAGTTGCCAGCACTCAGAGTGAGAGTGAGAGACAGGCACGCAGAGGCAGACTGAGGGACAAACATGCAGAGAGAGACTGAATGACATAGACACAGTGCACGAGCATGTGAGACATATGTAGAATGAGCGAGGGACACATACATCGAGCGAGTGAGGGGCAGGCATACGGAGAAAGAAGGAAAATAGGCACACAGATGGTGGATATGTAGACAGACTGATTGCAAGTGAGGGAGGGACACACACAGAGTAAGTGATACGCGTGGGGGACAGGCACAGAGAATGAGAGAGAGGGACAGGCAGACAGAGAGAGCAAGGGAGAGAAATACAGAGGGAGAGAGAGACACAGAGTGAATATGACACATGCGGACAGAGTGAGTATTAGACTGGCAAAGACAGGCAAACAGACTGCGTGAGTGACAGGCGCATAGAACGCGAATGAGGGACAAACTCATAGAGCAAGATTGAATGATGTGCACACAGAGCGACATGCGGAGAAAGTGGTGAAGAAACAGAGAGAATAGAGTGAGGGAGAGGCACGCAGAGTGTGTAATGGACAAGTTCATAGAGTGAAAGAGACACAGAGACAAAGAACGAGCTTGGGACATGTGCACAGAGTGAGCAAGGGACGCAAACACAGAGAAAGAGAGGCACAAGCACGTAGACAGGGAGTGAAGGATAGGTATACAGAGTGCGAGGAAGACACATGCACGCAGAGCGAGCCAGGGACTGTCAAACACAGTGAACCACAATCTGTAACTTTTTGCCCAGGATAATCACTCATTGTACCATTACCATCAAGCCGATCTATGGTTCCTTGAGAAATACAAGTGGACATGCCAAGATTTTGACAAAGGACGAGGCTACGACACAACTGCTTGCATTCTAAGCAGCAGGTCTCATATCTGATAGAGAAAGTAAAACGATCCCAAGGCTAACAGTTCAGATATAAGGTCAGAAGTCTTGCCACATCCAGTCATAAGTGGTGTTGGAGTATAAAACAATGCACTGGAGGACAGGGCTCTAAACATATTCGCATCCTAAGTAATGGAACAATCTTTGCATCACAGCAAAATGCAAAGATGCATTATCTGCACCATCCTCAGCCAGTAGCATTGGTTCAATAATCCACATCACCCTCATTATGATGCCCACAAAATCGGAGATGCCTGTCTTCAACCTGTTTGGTTCACTCTACATGGCAGCAAGAAACAACTGAATACAATAGATACTGAAAAGTCAATAGGCCCTGACATCATTCCTGCAATAGCACTGAAGACATGTGCTGCACAATCCGTGGTCGTGGGGAAGATGTTTTATTCCAGCTCTAACTAATTTTTATCTGGCATAGTGAAAAATTGCTCAACTATGTTCAGTCCCCTAAAAGGAGAATAGTTACAATTTGAACAAGTTCCACGCCTGGACCATTTCTTCACAATAGTTCACCAATTGGTGGAGCTGTCAAGCAACACAGAAATAATCCACTCATTGTAATTTCTGATAGACCCCATTTGCAGATGTGCTGTTGTGTAGCTATTGCTGGATTATTGATCCAGACTTGGCTAATGATCTGGCAGTTGGTGGAAATTAGAAACAGTTAATAATATTTTGAGCTCTAAAATCTGGTGTCAGTAATAGTAACTTTGAAACCATATCGCTTGTAAACTCCAAATTGCTGCATCAGTGTGCTTTCAGAAGGTAATCTCCAGTGAATTTGTGGTATGGCCCAAAAGTGACTCCACGCATACACAAATTGATAAGGCCTTTAATAGTCTCTGAAACAGCCAAAGGAGACACTTAATCATATCAAAGCACTCAGAGTTCTTCAAAAATGAAATTGACAGAACATCCACACCAGCCAACGGAGCAGGAAATTGTTTGAGAAACACAGCCCTGTCGATCTTACAGACACATCCTTTCGAAAATCTGAAGCATGTGAGAACATTTGCAGAGCATTCCCACTGACTAAACAGAAATATCGGGCCATTCAACCCATTTAGGCTCCGCCCATTTTATAACACTGCTGAACATTTTTCTTTTAATAGAATCCCTACAGTGTGGAAACAGGACCTTCAGCCCAACAAGTCCTCGCCGAACCTCAAAGCATCCCACCCAGATCCACCTCAACGAAGCTACATATCCCTGAACACTATGGACAATTAAGCATGGCTAATGCACCTAACCTGCACATCATTTGTCTGTGGGTGGAAACTGGAGAAACCAAAGGAAACCCATAAAAACGGCCAATCTTCAATCTCCACACTGTACATCTGTTCTTTCTCCTCACCACTTTAGTTTAGTTTTATTTGTACTCAGTGTCATGGTTTCCATAATTTTATCTGGTAGAAAGTTCTCCAGATTCCCGAGTCTCTGAGTGCAGACATTTTGCTTGTCTCAATGCAGAGTGGCCTGTGTGTCGCTCATACCATGGCCCCTGTTTGTGACATCCTAGCTAGGGAAATTCCTATTTTTGCTTGCAATATGTTTCGCCTTGTCAGAGTTTTCGTTGTTTCACTGAGATCTCCACTCATCTTCCGAAACCTCATCGAATTCGGCCCAGTCGACACAAGCTCTGCTCACACATCAAGCCTGTCTTCCAAGGCATCAGCCTGCTGTTCCTTTGTTGCACTCCCTTAATGCTAGATTTGTTCTTTATTTGGAAGGAGATCAAAACTGCACACAATACTGCACAAGAGATAATGGGAACTGCAGATGCTGGAGAATCCAAGATAATAAAATGTAAGGCTGGATGAACACAGCAGGCCAAGCAGCATCTCAGGAGCACAAAAGCTGACGTTTCGGGCCTAGACCCTTCATCAGAGAGGGGGATGGGGAGAGGGAACTGGAATAAATAGGGAGAGAGGGGGAGGCGGACCGAAGATGGAGAGTAAAGAAGATAGGTGGAGAGAGTGTAGGTGGGGAGGTAGGGAGGGGATAGGTCAGTCCAGGGAAGACGGACAGGTCAAGGAGGTGGGATGAGGTTAGTCGGTAGCTGGGGGTGCGGCTTGGGGTGGGAGGAAGGGATGGGTGAGAGGAAGAACCGGTTAGGGAGGCAGCGACAGGTTGGACTGGTTTTGGGATGCAGTGGGTGGAGGGGAAGAGCTGGGCTGGTTGTGTGGTGCAGTGGGGGGAGGGGACGAACTGGGCTGGTTTAGGGATGCAGTAGGGGAAGGGGAGATTTTGAAACTGGTGAAGTCCACATTGATACCATACGGCTGCAGGGTTAGCAGGCGGAATATGAGTTGCTGTTCCTGCAACCTTCGGGTGGCATCATTGTGGCACTGCAGGAGGCCCATGATGGACATGTCATCTAGGGAATGGGAGGGGGAGTGGAAATGGTTTGCGACTGGGAGGTGCAGTTGTTGGTTGCGAACTGAATGGAGGTGTTCTGCAAAGTGGTCCCCGAGCCTCCGCTTGGTTTCCCCAATGTAGAGGAAGCCGCACTGGGTACAGTGGATGCAGTATACCACATTGGCAGATGTGCAAGTGAACCTCTGTTTAATGTGGAATGTCATCTTGGGGCCAGGGTTAGGGGTGAGGGAGGAGGTGTGGGGACAAGTGTAGCATTTCCTGCAGTTGCAGGGGAAGGTGCCGGGTGTGGTGAGGTTGGTGGGCAGTGTGGAGCGAACAAGGGAGTCACGGAGTGAGTGGTCTCTCCGGAAAGCTGACAGGGGAGGGGATGGAAAATTGTCTTAGGTGGTGGGGTCGGATTGTAAATGGCGGAAGTGTCGTAGGATAATGCATTGTATCCGGAGGTTGGTAGGGTGGTGTGTGTGAACGCGGGGTATCCTCTTGGGGCGGTTGTGGCGGGGGTGGGGTGTGAGGGATGTGTTGTGGGAAATGCGGGAGACGCGGTCAAGGGCGTTCTCGATCACTGTGGGGGGAAAGTTGCGGTCCTTGAAGAACTTGGACATCTGGGATGTGCGGGAGTGGAATGTCTTATCATGGGAGCAGATGTGGCGGAGGCGGAGGAATTGGGAATAAGGGATGGAATTTTTGCAGGAGGGTGGGTGGGAGGAGGTGTATTCTAGGTAGCTGTAGGAGTCGGTGGGCTTGAAATGGACATCAGTTACAAGCTGGTTGCCTGAGATGGAGACTGAGAGGTCCAGGAAGGTGAGGGATGTGCTGGAGATGGCCCAGGTGAACTGAAGGTTGGGGTGGAAGGTGTTGGTGAAGTGAATGAACTGTTGGAGCTCCTCTGGGGAGCAAGAGGCGGCGCCGATACAGTCATCAATGTACCGGAGGAAGAGGTGGGGGTTGGGGCCTGTGTAGGTGCGGAAGAGGGACTGTTCCACGTAACCTACAAAGAGGCAGGCATAGCTGGGGCCCATGCGCGTGCCCAGGGCCACCCCCTTAGTCTGTAGGAAGTGGGAGGAGTCAATAGAGTAGTTGTTGAGTGTGAGGACGAGTTCAGCTAGGCGGATGGGAGTGTCGGTGGAGGGGGACTGGTCGGGCCTCCGGGACAGCAAGAAGCGGAGGGCCTTGAGGCCATCTGCATGCGGAATGCAGGTGTATAGGGACAACGTCCATGGTGAATATGAGGTGTTGGGGGCCAGGGAATTGGAAGTCCTGGAGGAAGTGGAGGGCGTGGGTGGTGTCATGGACGTAGGTGGGGAGTTCCTGGACCAAAGGGGAGAAAATGGAGTCCAGATAGGTGGAGATGAGTTCGGTGGGGCAGGAGCAGGCTGAGACGATGGGACGACCAGGGCAGGCAGGTTTGTGGATTTTGGAAAGTAGATAGAAACGGGCCATGCGGGGTTGGGGAACAATGAGGTTGGAGGCTGTGGGTGGGAGGTCCCCTGTGGTGATGAGGTCGTGAATGGTGTTGGAGATGATGGTTAGGTGCTCGGGTGTGGGGTCATGATCGAGGAGGCGGTAGGAGGTGGTGTCGGAGAGTTGGCATCTGGCCTCGGCGATGTAGAGGTCAGTGCGCCATACTACCACTGCGCCACCCTTGTCTGCGGGTTTGATGGTGAGGTTGGGGTTGGAGCGGAGGGAGCGGAGGGCTGCCCGTTCTGCGGGGGAGAGGTTGGAGTGGGTGAGAGGGGTGGAGAGGTTGAGGCGGTTAATGTCTCGACGGCAGTTGGAGATGAAGAGGTCGAGGGAGGGTAGGAGGCCTGGGGGTGGTGTCCACGAGGAGGACTTGTGTTGGAAGCGGGTGAAGGGGTCAGTGGAAGGAGGGTTGGGTTCCCGGTTGAAGAAGTAGGCATGGAGGCGAAGACGGCAGAAAAACTGCTCTTTGTCCAACCGTGACTGGTATTCATTGATGTGTGGTTGTAGGGGGACGACGGTGAGCCCCTTGCTAAGGACTGACCGTTCGTCCTCAGTCAGTGGGAGGTCTGGGGGGATGGTGAAGTTGCGGAAGGGCTCAGTGTGGCTGTCTTCTCTGGGGTTGCTGGCTGCAGAGGTTGTGGTCGGAGCAATGAGGTCGTCGGCCGTGGGCGGGGTTCCGTCGGCCGTGGGCGGGGTTCCGTCGGCGTCGGCCGTGGGCGGGGTTTCGCCGGCGTCGGCCACTCCCGCCCATCCCAGATGTCCAAGTTCTTTAAGGACCGCAACTTTCTCCCCACAGTGATCGAGAACGCCCTTGACCGCGTCTCCCGCATTTCCCGCAACACATCCCTCACACCCCACCCCCGCCACAACCGCCCCAAGAGGATCCCCCTCATTCTCACACACCACCCCACCAACCTCCGGATACAACGCATTATCCTCCGACACAACGCATTATCCTCCGACACTTCCGCCATTTACAATCCGACCCCACCTCCCAAGACTTTTATCCATCCCCTCCCCTGTCAGCTTTCCGGAGAGACCACTCTCTCCGTGACTCCCTTGTTCGCTCCACACTGCCCTCCAACCCCACCACACCTGGCACCTTCCCCTGCAACCGCAGGAAATGCTACACTTGTCCCCACACCTCCTCCCTCACCCCCATCCCAGGCCCCAAGATGACATTCCACATTAAGCAGAGGTTCACCTGCACATCTGCCAATGTGGTATACCGCATCCACTGTACCCGGTGCGGCTTCCTCTACATTGGGGAAACCAAACGGAGGCTCGGGGACTGCTTTGCAGAACACCTCCGTTCAGTTCGCAACCAACAACTGCACCTCCCAGTCGCAAACCATTTCCACTCCCCCTCCCATTCCCTAGATGACATGTCCATCATGGGCCTCCTGCACTGCCACAATGATGCCACCCGAAGGTTGCAGGAACAGCAACTCATATTCCGCCTGGGAACCCTGCAGCCATATGGTATCAATGTGGACTTCACCAGTTTCAAAATCTCCCCTTCCCCTCCTGCATCCCTAAACCAGCCCAGTTCGTCCCCTCCCCCCACTGCACCACACAACCAGCCCAGCTCTTCCCCCCCACCCACTGCATCCCAAAACCAGTCCAACCTGTCTCTGCCTCCCTAACCGGTTCTTCCTCTCACCCATCCCTTCCTCCCACCCCAAGCCGCACCCCCAGCTACCGACTAACCTCATCCCACCTCCTTGACCTGTCCGTCTTCCCTGGACTGACCTATCCCCTCCCTACCTCCCCACCTACACTCTCTCCACCTATCTTCTTTACTCTCCATCTTCAGTCCGCCTTCCCCTCTCTCCCTATTTATTCCAGTTCCCTCTCCCCATCCCCCTCTCTGATGAAGGGTCTAGGCCCGAAACGTCAGCTTTTGTGCTCCTGAGATGCTGCTTGGCCTGCTGTGTTCATCCAGCCTCACATTTTATTATCTTACAATACTGCACAATGTTTGGGATGAGGCCTCAACAATGCCCTGTGCCGCTCCATATGATAATGTTCGTCCCATATTCAACACCCTTGAAATGAAGTTCAACATATCAGTTATCTTCCCAACTTATTTCCGATTCTTCAATATTTTTTTCAATCAAAGGTGCACAACAAGATACAAACCGTTTGAATGTTACCCTTAATGATTTGGTGCTGTTTCTGTATACGAATGAGTGGACTGTTACCAGCACTGACCTCTGACGTCACTGTCCTGCCCGGACCTCGGAGATCTGCTGCGAAGAATTCCAAATAAAGTGCACATATCCACTTACAGATCAACATTTTTTTTCAATGAATCCCATTTCAAATTCTAAACAGCCATTCTATTTTACCAACCAATGTGCACAATGTCATTCTATCCACATTCCTTTTCATATCCAATGTATTTTCATTCACTCTAATTATCTTAAACACCTTGGACCTTTTGGTTTATGTCCTCCTTACCAATGACAATCTTGTATAGCTTAGTGCGGTCAGCAGACATGGAAATATTGTATTTGGTTCTCACGACAAAATTTTGGATTTGTGTTGTGAAAGCTGGGGTCTGAGCAGCAATTCATGTGATACTCCAAAAGCTTCTACTCCTAACCAAAAAAATGGTTTCAGTCCAACTCACTATTTACCCTCAGCCCTCCCATTCAAAAACCATGTGCATATATTGACTACAGTTCCATGAGCTTCTATTTTGCACACTCGGAGACATTGCATTTATTGCTTCTCCATGATTTATTTGTCAGTCAGTTTCTCAAATATGAATCACATTTCATAAATTTATGCTCACTTTGTCTTTGCTCATTATCCTCAGTTCCAATAATTTCTGCAAATGTGTTTATTGAGTATTTTTGTTCTGTTTCTCTTTTCTCAACAGGCTCAGCTTTCCTATTAATGCTGAGAAGATTTTTTGAAAAAATTGTTTTTGCTTCTTCTGTGAAAGACAAAACTGAAACAGTTGTTTTACAGTTCTACTAATTCCTTGATCTCCATTGTTTGGCTTCACAGTCGTGAAACTACACTTGTCTTCTCTTACCTGTCCCATTGGCATACTTTTCAGATTTATTTTTTACAGTTACATTTTGTTACAGAGAAGGAAAGGTTAAATGAAACAAAATCCTTGATATTCACTTTATAAATAACTGGTAAAAATGTATCTATTTAAACCTCGTAGTGAACAAATTATAACAATTACTAACAAACTGCATAATTCCCTCTTTGCTAATAACTTTTCCCGAACTTAATTAAATTCTGTTCTAATGCTGTTTCAATAAGCACAAATCACACTTGTACAAACCCAAATAATAAGATATTAAATAGTCTGTCAAAGTTTATGTGCCTTTCTTCTGCGATTCTCAAGTCATAAGCTCGTTTCTTCCTCTGATCCGGCCATCAGGGATGTTTCTCTGTGAAGTCTCCTGTGAGATCTCTCAGCTGGAATTGTGGTTGAGCCTTGTTGTGGATAAATTCTGCTTTCTTAGAGAGCTTAATGATTTCCAGTGAAGCTGGACGAATATTATTTTTTACATGACTGTACACTCTCAAAACAACTTTAAAAAACCCACTCCTTATATTCCTTGTATGACATTTCAATTTTATTGTCATAATATTGGACTGAGGTTGTTGAAATTATCAGATTTAAATTCAAATGGCTTTCAATTGATAAGTGCTTGATTTAAGTTGATTGGCTGATTCTAGCTCGTTGCCAAACATCAAAACCGGCGTAAATATTTCCACCACACAACCATTTGATATATGTGTCAATTTTGGATCTGTTTGTACATCTTCAGACACATTCTTTTTCTGAACTAACTCTAAGCTCAAACAAACAGTTTACCTCTTAAAGAAACCACGTACTCTACTCTCTTATTATTTTTTTGCGAATAAGTTCTAGCTTCCTGTCTGCAAATTCACAATTACTTCACAAAGCTTTGTAATAACTCCTGCCTTAAGAAAAAAAATAACTCAAATGTCATTATGAACAGATATCCTTCATTTTTGTTTGTCTTAACATAATTATCATGAAATCCATTATTCAGTAATCTAAACGTACATCTTTCATGCTAATTCTGCATACATATATAACATTGGACCCTCCCAATTCTAACCCACCTACATATTATCTTTATTAACCCGTGATAACACATCTGCAATGACAATTTTACGATCTGTAATCTGTACAACCAGTAATGTAACTGACCGCAACATAAGATTACTGCAAAACTGTCTTGTATTCTTGTCCTTAATCTTTCCAAAACATTGAGGAGTGTGTGGTCTGTATACACAATCAGCTCTGAAGCATTGATTGTAACATAAATGTTAACATGTTGTATGGTCAGTACCAAACTCAATAATTATTTTTCAATGGTTGAGTAGTTTCCATGGTGGGTATTAAACTTCTTTGAAAAATAAGCTATTGGTCTTTCAATTCCATCATCATCTTCCTGAATCAACAGAGTTCCAACCCCTACATTGATGGCATCTCTGGTGATTTTACAGAATTTCATCAAATTTGATGTGGCAAACTGTTGCAGTGGTTAACACGGCTTTTAAATTCTCAAATGCCCCCTGGAATTTCTCTGTCCACCGAAATCTCATGTTCCTGTATAACAAATCCATTAGCAGCACCACCACGCTACTGAACTGCAGTATAAACGTCCGGTAGAACCCGTCAATCTCAAAAATAGAAGTACCTCTTTGTCCGAGGACTTTCTTTGACTTAGCTCGAAGATGTCTTCTTGGAGCAGCACTTTCACTTCCTTCTGTACCCGTGTGACTTTGAGGGGATTAAGCATGTGGGAGTGTTGTTTTATCGGAACAGCATTGCCTGTGTCAACCTCATGTTCTCCACTGGTCATGATTGTCATCATGTGCATTTGTGTGACACAAATGCTACTCTCAATTATCGGGACAACTCTTCAAAATGACCAGATTTTGCTGCATGTGGACATCGATTGCTACAGTGTCTGAGGAGTCACTTAAATTGAGGAACATTGTGACGTCATCAAAAGACATCCTAACTCCTGGAATTATAGTGGAGTTAAGGTCATTGATGAAGCAACCAAAGACGGCTCTTACTGCGATATAACCTGGAAGAATGCCAGCTAATTTTCTATGATGCTGTGGAAACTGGCTTCCAACAAAGACAACTACCATCTAATTTACCACGTGACTCCAAAACCCATTGGAGAGATTTCCCCAGATTCGAAAAAGAACAAAAATAGCAAGAGTAGCAGAACATTTCGCAAACCCTCTCCCCACTGAAGCCTGCAATACCATTGAACAGGATCAGCTCTAACAAGATATTGGTCACAACCACTTTCCTGCCCTATCCCAGTCACCCTTGATTCCACACAGAGCAAAAATACAGCCATCACAGTCTAAAATAAAAACCCAAGGAGTATGCCCCCACAGCTCCTTGTGCCGAGTTTATTCAAGAGTCTGAACTCTCTGAACGAAACTGTTCTTCATCTCAGCTGGAAATTAGTGCTTCTTCATTCTGAGACTCTGCCCTCTGGTTTGAGACTGTCCTATGAATTGAAGCATCCTGTCAACATTTACTGTGTAAACACACATTAGAATCCATGCTTGCTCCATTTCTTGTTGTAGACGCCAAAATCGTTTTATGTTCCAGATTTTGACAGTTTTATTGTGCTTCAGGTTTCCATTTCAAAATGAGCAGAATCTCATTTTCCCACATTATACTCCCCTGACTCCAATTTTGGTAGGACTCCTTAATGCCACATTAGATCATGAGTGACCTGAAATCAAGGTCAGTTACTTTCACATCGTGTCTAGTTTTCAGATCTTTTCCATGTTGAAAACAAGGTTAGAATGACATCAGGAGCTGACTAGGCCTATTGAACCCAAACCGGGTTGTCTATTGCTGAACGGTACTCTCTAATAACACTGACGATGACCCTTCCATCATTTTACCAATGATCAAGAGGAGACCGATGTATCTGCAATTGACTGGTTTGGATTTGTATGAGATTTTTATTGTGTGCACAGGATAGTGGAAGATGCCGCTCTTGAACGTTTGTCGGCATATCTTTGAACAACTCCCACATACAAATTTTGGATTTGCCTGATAACAACTCTTCCCAATAAACACTTCCTAAGTGTTGCCTCAAATTGATATAATTTGGCCTCCCCAATTTAGTACATGACAACAGAGTCCTGTTTTACACTTTATCTTGGCTGCCTTAAAACAGAAGGCAAAGTGATCCCTGTTTCCAAAATGCTCTCCTACTGAAACAACAGTCATGTGGCCAGTCTTATTAGCCACCTCTAGGTCCAGTATGGCCCTCGTCTAGATATACAATCCACAAAGTCTTTCAAGAAACCGTCTTGAATGAAATTAACAAATTCTGCTCCATCTAATCTTGCTGTAAGTGAGCTCTGGTCAATATTAGCGAAGTTAAGAACATCCACTATAACAATCATCATTTAATGGCATCTTTCCATAATCTGCTGACACATTTGCAGCTCATTGTCTCGATTACTCTTTTGGGGGACTATAGTAAAATCTTATCAGAGTAATAGCAGAGTTACGTTTAGAAAAAATGAGTCAAATGTAGCAATGTCGTCTCAACTCTCAATCATATTAGACGGCATCAAGTTGAACCTAATCTGCATTATGCAAATGATTGCTAATGTTATGAAATGTAGATTTCATGAACAGATATGAGACGGTTTAGTTCAACATCATGTTCAACACTGAGCTAGAATTCAGGCTATTTTGGAATTGCTGGTGTGTGAGCTGAAGAGCTAATTGAAACCCTTACTGGAAAGGAGCTTGTGGGAATATCGATCTGAATATTTTGAATTTTACATGACTTCTGAATAAATTGGCCTCATTGAATTTGAAAATTACATTGTAAGGTTTAATGGCAGATAGACAATTGTTGTTAGTTATAGATGCATTGTTAGGTTTATAGCATGCATATATATTTCAAGGCATAGGCAACAAAAGTAAAGGTAACTCAACGATGAATAACAAAATAATTTCAAAAATTGCATCGTATCAGCTTCAGGGAAATAGTTAGAGAAAACAGGGAAATGGAAAATTGATTGCCGTTCAGAGAGGTGAAGCTTGATCTGGGGCAGTCAGCATAACTTTATCAGAGGAAAGTCATGACAAAGTGGAGTTGTTCTGCATAGTTTGTCAGCAAAACCTTTGACAAAGCCTCAAATGGAAAACTAATAAGGAATGTAAAATCTCATGGTATGAAGGGTAACTTGGCAACTTTCATCTAAATTGGTCTCAGTGGCAGGAGACAGAAGGGGGTGGTAGAAGAAGGTTTGTGTGTTTGGAGACCAGAGTCTGCTGCGTATTATTGTCCCTCCCCTTACAATTTGTGGTATTCAGAAATTATGTTGACCTCAGTTTGGAGGGGTGTGGGACTCTTTTAAGTCAGGTTGTGTTCAACAGAATGAATGGCTGAGTGGTTGGCAGTGGGGCGGACTTTCTCATGTTACAGGAAGATATAGATGAAATGGTCAGATGGACATGTTAATGGCAGATAGAATTTAAACCTGATAAATATGAGTTGATGCAGTTCGAAGGAAGAAACCAGACAGGGCTATCTCAGTGAATGACAGCTGAACAAATTGCACAAGGCTGGTATCTTTACCATGTAGCTACCCTTTGCACATACGTAAACAACATATTTACTCTGAAAAAAACAGCACATAGCCAATCCCAGTTGGGAATGGCTGTTTATATCTGTCAGACCACAATTCCTGATTGGTTAACAGCTCCAAGCAAGGATCTGATAGTCTGTGGATCCCGCTGGAGCTGATACAATCACTATATCGCTGCAATCTAACTCTGTGGATCGAGGCCTCTTCTTTCTCTTGTGAAGTCTCCTGGGATATTTTTGAACCAGGCCTGATATCTCTGATACAGTCTCAGGAATAGGCAGCGTGTATCAGACCACAACTTGTCTCTTGCATCTGGAGTATCTGAGAATTCCTTCCTGACTTCCTGGCGGTAATGGAACCAAGTCTGCATCCATCTTGGAGTTGGAGGTTTTGGTGAATTTAAACAGACAGATAGTCCTCATGATTTCTGACAGTTTTCCTGGTTATTCTGACGGGCAAGATATGTTTTGCTTTCTTCATTTCAGAAGGGTCTGGCAACAAAGCACCAGCTTTCCTGCTCCCCTGATGCTGCTTGGCCTGCCGTGTTCATCCAGCTCTGCACCTTTTTATCTATGTTTTGCTTATATCTGGTTTGCATTGCAGAAGTTTTGAGATTTTTCTTCTTGTTTCAGGGTCACCTCACCTATCCGATATTTATATGTGACAGGACCTGAGCTCACATGGACCTCCTCTTGTACACATGCCAGGCTGTTCCTGTAGTTATAGCACCAAATTTGTCACCTGAAGTAAACTGTCTCTTTTGTCTAGAGGTGGCATGCTGCAGGCATTGGTGTTACCACCACTGATTCACGTCAACCTGTGTCTGGGAACATCAGGTATAACCTGGTGCGGAATTATATTCCTGACTGCAGCTGCCTGTAATTGCAGAAGATCTTCTCCTTCAATCGAACAGAAAATGGGACGGTTTGGTATTGGGTGAAGATGCAGGACATTTCTTTAAGCCCGCCTTCAATGTTTGGACTGCTCTTTCTGCCAAACAATTGGTCAATGGATGGTATGGAGCTGTTTGAGCATGCCAAATGCCATTCATTTTTTGGAAATATTATAATTCACTGTTGATAAATCATGTTCCATCATCTGTGTCCAATAACTCCCGAAATAGCGGAGGCATTGGTTGTGATCTTTCTAAAGTCACTGGGGTCAGGGAAAGTCTCAGGTGATTGGAAAATGACTTCTGTAACCTTCTTGTTTAAGGAAGGTTCAAGACAAAAGATGGAAAATTACAGACTGATTAGCATCGGTTGTTGATAAAATTCTAGAATCTTTTGTTAAGAATGAAATTTCTAAATTCTCAGAAGTGCGGGGTCAGATGAGAGCAAGTCAGCGCGGATTTAGTAAGGGGAGGTCATGTTTGACAAACCTGTTAGAATTCGTTGAAGAGGTAACATGTAGTTTAGACCAGGGAAACCCAATGGATGTTATCTATCTCGACTTCCAAAAGGCTTTTGATAAGGTGCCTCACGGGCGCTGCTGAGTAAGGCGAGTGCTCATGGTGTTCGAGGTGAGCTACTGGCATGGATTGAGGATTGGCTGTCTGACAGAAGGTAGTGCATTGGGATAAATGGCTCTTTTTTGGAATGGCAACCGGTAACAAGTGGCGTCCCACTGGGTTCAGTGTTGGAGCCGCAGTTGTTCACTTTATACATTAATGATCTGAATGAAGGGGCTGGGGGGATTCTGCCGAGGTTTGCTGATGATACGAAGATAGGTGGATAGGCAGGTAGTACTGAGGAGGTGGTGAGGCTGCAGAAAGATTTAGACAGTCGAGGAGAGTGGTCCAAGAAATGGCTGATGAAATTCAACATGAGCAAATGTGAGGTCTTGCACTTCGGAAAAAAAGAATACAGGCATGGGCTATTTTCCAAACGGTGAGAAAATTCAGAAAGCGGAAGTCCTGAGGGATCTTGGAGTGTTGGTCCAGGATTCTCTAAACATTAATTTGCAGGTAGAGTCCGCGATTAAGAACGCAAATGTAATATTGTCACTTATCTCAAGAGGGTTGGAATATAAAAGCAGCGATGTGCTTCTGAGAATTTATAAAGCTGTAATTAGGCCCCATTTAGAATGCTGTGTCTAATTTTGGGCCCCACACCTCAGGAAGGACATATTGGCCCTGGAGCGTGTCCAGCGGAGGTTCCCACGGAAGGTCACTGGAATGGTAGGTTTAATGTGCGATGAAGGGCTGAGGATCCTGGGATTGTATTAGAACATGGAACATAGAACATTACAGCACAGTTCAGGCCCTTTGCCCCTCGATGTTGTGCTGACCTGCCATACCGATCTCAAGCCCATCTAACCTACACTATTCCATGCACGTCCATATGCTTATCCACTGGCGACTTAAACGTACCTAAAGTTGGTGAATGTACGACCATTGCAGGCAAATCATTCCATTCCCTTACTACTCTCTGAGTAAAGAAACTACCTCTGACATCTGTCCGATATCTTTCACCCCTCAATTTAAACCTATGCCCTCTCGTGCTTGCCATCACCGTCCTAGGTAAACGGCTCTCCCTATCCATCCTATCTAACCCTCTGATTATTTTATATGTTTCAATTAAGTCACCTCTCAACCTTCTCTGATGAAAACAGCCTCATGTCCCTCAGCCTTTCCTCGTAAAACCTTCCCTCCATACCAGGCAACATCCTAGTAAATCTCCTCTGCACACTTTCCAAAGCTTCCACATTCTTCTTATAATGCGGTGACCAGAACTGTACACAATACTCCAAGTGCAGCCGCACCAGAGTTTTGTACAGCTTCACCGTAATCTCTTGGTTCTGGAGCTCGATCCCTCTATTAATAAAAGCTAAAACACTGTATGCCTTCTTAACAGCCCTGTCAACCTGGGTGGCAACTTTCAAGGTTCTGTGTACATGGACACCGAGATCTCTCTGCTCATCTACACTCCTAAGACTCTTACCATTAGCCCTGTACTTTGCCTTCTGGTTACTCCTACCAAAGTGCATCACCTCACACTTGTCTGCATTAAACTCCATTTGCCACCTCTCAGCCCAGCTCTGCAGCTTATCTAAGTCTCTCTGCAACCTACAGCACCCTTTGTCACTATCCACAACTCCACCGAACTTAGTGTCTTCTGCAAATTTACTAACCCATCCTTCTATGCCCTCATCCAGGTCATTTATAAAAATGACAAACAGCAGTGTACCCAACACTGACCCTTTAGGTACACCACTCGTAACTGATATCCCGGATGAACATTTCCCATCAACTACCACCCTCTGTCTTCTTTCAGCAAGCCAATTTCCGATCCAAACTGCGATATCTCCCACAATTCCATTCCTCTGCATTTTGTACAATAGCCTATTGTGGGGAAGCTTCTCGAATGCCTTGCTGAAATCCATATATACCACATCAACCAGTTTACTCTCATCTACCTGTTTGGTCACCTGGTCAAAGAACTCAATAAGGTTTGTAAGGCACGACCTTCCCTTCACAAAACCGTGCTGACTATCCCTAATCAATTTATTCTTTTCTAGATGATTATAAGTCCTATCCCTTATAACCTTTTCCAACACTTTACCAACAACTGAGGTAAGGCTCACTGGTCTATAATTACCAGGGTTGTCTCTACTCCCCTTCTTGAACAGGGGAACCACATTTGCTATCCTCCAGTCATCTGGCACTATTCCTGTAGACAATGACGAGTTAAAGATCAATGCCAAAGGCTCGGTAATCTCCTCCCTGGCTTCGCAGAGGATCCAAGGATAAATCCCATCCGTCCCAGGGGAATATCTATCTTCACCCTCTGAAGGATTTCTAATACCTCTTCCTTGTGAACCTCAATCCCACCAAGTCTAGTACCCTGAATCTCAGTATTCTCCTCGACAACATTTTCGTTTTCTAGAGTGAAACTGTTGAAAAATATTCATTTAGCGCTTGCCCTATCTCATCTGACTCCACACACAACTTATCACTACTATCCTTGATTGAGCCTAATCTTACTTTCCTCATTCTTTTATTCCTTAAATACCTATAGAAAGCCTTAGGGTTTACCCTGATCCTATCCACCAACAAGAAGGACGGGTTGCATCTGAACTGGAAGGGGACCAATGTCCTGGGTGGAAGGTTTGTTCGAGTAGTTCGAGAGGGTTTAAACTAGTATGGCAGGGGGGTGGGAACCTGAGCTGTATACCAGAGGTGAGCGTTGATGCAGGTGAGGCAGTAGCAAGAGGTAGACCAGCTAGTGGGAAGGATTTTCCTGGGAAGGAACCAAGGGATCGGTTAAAGTGTGTTTGCTTTCTTGCAAGGAGTATCAGGAATAAAAGTGATGAACTTAGAGCATGGATCAGTACCTGGTGCTATGATGTTGTGGCCATAACAGAGACATGGGTTTCTCATGGGCAGGAATGGTTGCTGGATGTTCCAGGGTTTAGAACATTTAAAAAGAATAGGGAGGGGGGAAAAAGAGGAGGGGGTGTAGCACTACTAATCAGAGAGGGTATCACAGCTACAGAAGCTTCCTTTGTCGAGGAAGATCTGCCTACTGAGTCAGTGTGGGTGGAAATTAGGAACAGCAAGGGAGTAGAGACCTCGTTAGGGGTTTACTACAGGCCCCCCAATAGCAGCAGGGAGATTGAAGAAAGCATAGGTCGACAGATTTTGGAGAAGTGTGCACGCAGTAGGGTTGTTGTAATGGGTGACTTTAACTTTCCTAATATTGATTGGAACCTCCTTAGAGCAGAAGATTTGAATGGAGCTGTTTTTGTAAGGTGTGTTCAGGAGGGTTTCCTAACGCAGTACGTTGACAGGCCGACGAGGGGAGACGCCATTCTAGACTTGGTGCTCGGAAACGAGCCGGGGCAGGTATCAGATCTTGTGGTGGGAGAGCATTTTGGTGATAGTGACCATAACTGCCTCACATTCTACATAGCTATGGAGAAGGAGAGGATTAGGCAGAATGGGAAGATATTTAATTGGGGAAGAGGAAACTATGATGCGATTAGACATGAGTTAGGAAGCATGGACTGGGAGCAGTTGTTCCATGGTAAGGGAACTATAGACATGTGGAGACGGTTTAAGGAACAGTTGTTGGGAGTGATGAGTAAATATGTCCCTCTGAGACAGGCAAGAAGGGGTAAGATTAAGGAACCTTGGATGACGAGAGCGGTGGAGCTTCTAGTGAAAAGGAAGAAGGTAGCTTACATAAGGTGGAGGAAGCTAGGGTCAAGTTCAGCGAGAGAGGATTACATGCAGGCAAGGAAGGAGCTCAAAAATGGTCTGAGGAGAGCCAGGAGGGGGCACGAGAAAGGCTTGGCAGAAGGAATCCGGGAAAACACAAAGGCATTTTACACTTACGTGAGGAATAAGAGAATGGTCAAAGAAAGAGTAGGGCCGATCAGGGATAGCATAGGGAACTTGTGTGTGGAACCTGAGGAGGTAGGGGAAGCCATAAATGAGTTTTTTGCTTCTGCCTTTACGAAAGAAACCAACTTTATAGTGAATGAAACCTTTGAAGAGCAGGTGTGCATGCTGGAATGGATAGAGATAGACGAAGCTGATGTGCTGAAAATTTTGTCAAACATTAAGATTGACAAGTCGCCAGGCCCGGATTAGATTTGTCCTCGGCTGCTTTGGGAAGCGAGAAATGCAATTGCTTCGCCACTTGCGAAGATCTTTGCATCCTCGCTCTCCACTGGAGTCGTACCTGAGGACTGGAGAGAGGAAAATGTAATTCCTCTCTTCAAGAAAGGAAATAGGGAAATCCCCGGCAAATATCGACCGGTAAGTCTCACGTCTGTCGTCTGCAAGGTGTTAGAAAGGATTCTGAGGGATAAGATTTATGACCATCTGGAAGAGCATGGCTTGATCAAATACAGTCAACACGGCTTTGTGAGGGGTAGGTCATGCCTTACAAACCTTATCGAGTTTTTTGAGGATGTGACTAGAAAGGTTGATGAGGGTCGAGCTGTGGATGTGGTGTATATGGACTTCAGTAAGGCATTTGATAAGGTTCCCCATGGTAGGCTCATTCAGAAGGTCAGGGGAACTTAGCTGCTTGGACACAGAATTGGCTGGCCAACAGAAGACAGCGAGTGGTAGTAGAAGGAAAATATTCTGCCTGGAAGTCGGTGGTGAGTGGAGTTCCTTGGGCCTCTACTGTTTGTAATTTTTATTAATGACTTGGACGAGGGGATTGAAGGATGGGTCAGCAAGTTTGCAGACGACACAAAGGTCGGAGGTGTCGTTGACAGTGTAGAGGGCTGTTGTAGGCTGCAGCGGGACATTGACAGGATGCAGAGATGGGCTGAGAGGTGGCAGATGGAGTTCAACCTGGATAAATGCGAGGTGATGCATTTTGAAAGGTCGAATTTGAAAGCTGAGTACAGGATTAAGGATAGGATTCTTGGCAGCGTGGAGGAACAGAGGGATCTTGGTGTGCAGATACATAGATCCCTTAAAATGGCCACCCAAGTGGACAGGGTTGTTAAGAAAGCATATGGTGTTTTGGCTTTCATTAACAGGGGGATTGAGTTTAAGAGTCGTGAGATCTTGTTGCAGCTCTATAAAACTTTGGTTCGACCGCACTTGGAATACTGCGTCCAGTTCTGGGCGCCCTATTATAGGAAAGATGTGGATGCTTTGGCGAGGGTTCAGAGGAGGTTTACCAGGATGCTGCCTGGACTGGAGGGCTTATCTTATGAAGAGAGGTTGACTGAGCTCGGTCTCTTTTCATTGGAGAAAAGGAGGAGGAGAGGGGGCCTAATTGAGGTATACAAGATAATGAGAGGCATAGATAGAGTTGATAGCCAGAGACTATTTCCCAGGGCAGAAATGGCTAGCACGAGGGGTCATAGTTTTAAGCTGGTTGGTGGAAAGTATCGAGGGGATGTCAGAGGCAGGTTCTTTACGCAGAGAGTTGTGAGAGCATGGAATGCGTTGCCAGCAGCAGTTGTGGAAGCAAGGTCATTGGGGTCATTTAAGAGACTGCTGGACATGTATATGGTCACAGAAATTTGAGGGTGCATACATGAGGATCAATGGTCGGCACAACATTGTGGGCTGAAGGGCCTGTTCTGTGCTGTACTGTTCTATGTTCTATGTTCTATGTTCTAACAACTTCTCATGTCTCCTCCTGGCTCTTCTGAGCTCTCTCTTTAGGTCTTTCCTGGCTACCTCGTAGCCCTCAAGCGCCCTAACTGAGCCTTCACATCTCATCCTGACATAAGCCTTCTTCTTCCTCTTGACCAGAGATTCCACCTCCTTCATAAACCACGGGTCCCACACTCTACACCTTCCTCCCTGCCTGACAGGTACATACTTATCTAGGACGCACAGGAGCTTTTCCTTGAACATTTCTAATGTGCCCATCCCCTGCAGTTTCCTTCCCCATCCTATGCTCCCTAACTCTTGCCCAATCTTATTGTAATTGCCTTTCCCCCAGCTATAGCACTTGCCCAGTGTTATACACCTATCCCTTTCCATCACTAAAGTAAACATAACAGAATTGTGATCGCTGTCACCAAAGCGCTCACCTACTTCCAAATCTAACACCTGGCCAGGCTCATTACCCAGTACCAAATCTAATGTGGCTTCACCCCTTATTGGCCTATCTACATACTGTGTCAGGAAGCCCTCCTGTACACACTGGACAAAAACTGACCCATCTCTCGTACTCGAACTATAGTGTTCCCAGTCAGTATTTGGAAAGTTGAAGTCCCCCATGACAACTACCCTGTCTCTCTCACTCCTATCGAGAACCATCTTTGCTATCCTTTCCTCTACATCTCTGGAACTATTCGGAGGCTATAGAAATCTCCCAACAGGGTGACCTCTCCTTTCCTGTTTCTAACCTCAGCCCATACTACCTCAGTTGACGAGTCCCCAAACATCCTTTCTGCAACTGTAATGCTGTCCTTGACCAACAATGCCACACCTCCGCCCCTTTTACCATTTCTCTGTTCTTACTGAAACATCTAAATCCCGGAACCTGCAACAACCATTCCTGTCCCTGCTCTATCCATGTCTCCGAAATTTATTGGAGTTTTGAAGGTTGAGGGGAGATCTAATAGAAACTTACAAGATAATGCATGGCTTAGAAAGGGTGGAAGCTGGGAAGTTGTTTCTGTTCGGCGTGGAGACTAGGATCCGTGGGAACAGCCTTAGAATTAGAGGGGGTAAATTTAGAATGGAAATGAGGAGACAGTTCTTCAGCCAGAGAGTGGTGGGCCTGTGGAATTCATTGCCACAGAGCACAGTGGAGGCTGGGACGTTAAATGCCTTCAAGGCAGACACTGACAATTACTTGATCTCGCAAGGAATTATGGGCTACAGGGAGAGTGTGGGTAAGTGGAGTTAAAATGCCCATCAGCCATGATTAAATGGTGGGGTCTACTTGAGGGGCCGAATGGCCTTACTTCCACTCCTATATCTTATGGTCTTACGTCTGTGTATCAGAAATGATGCTCGTGGATTTTCAAACGTCATCATTAAGTTTGTCCAACTAATTTTAATTGGTATCCACATGACCAGGAATCATAACAGTACCAGTATTTTCGACATGTTACAGAGCCCAGGAATCATCCGACCAATCCCACAAATGTGGGGGCAGAGTGCAGAGTAATTTTTGTTCTTGTTGTCATTATAGGCACTGCCTCACCAACACAGCTATATTGAGATCCAATCTGGGCCACCAGACATAACTTCATGCCAATACATGCAGTTTAGAAACTTCTGAATATCCCTGCTGGATTTCAGCCAGTATCTGGCAACGACATTTACACTGGACAATCAACATTTCTCCCCATAGCAACGCACCATCCTCTCTGGCAATCTGGCCTCAACAGCTCTGGAAAGGGTTCAATCATGGCCTTCTGTCTCTGCGATTAGCACCGGCTGTTTTATTGTGGCAAGGATGGGATATTTTTGTGCCCACAGTCAGATATGACCAGTGGTGATCTTAAGTGTATCTAGATTTTTTTTAGAAGCAGCATACACTCTTCCAGGGGAAGTGCCATTGGTGAATTGTCTGCTGGTTGGAGGCAGATCAAGGAATATGCAAAAGCCACTTGCCCTCCAGGATGGCATTTCTTGTACTTCTACACACTATGAATAAGCGCCCCCCCCACCACTGTATTTAACTACAAGCTATGGGGAGCAAAGCCTTGTCTTCCTGAAGTTGCCTCAGCAGGAGATTGTGGTTCCTTACTGTGACAAATTCACATCCATAAATGTATCAGAGCAATTTTCTCACACCAAAGATCGCCGTGAAGCCTTCCTTCTCTATCCAGGCATATTTGCATTCAGCATCAGTCAACGACTGGGAAGGATAAAAACGTACATTGATGATAACACAATTGGCAATTTTGTATTTGGGCGATGCAAGCAAACATTGAATTTCCACCTTATCTACTCTCCTCGACATGTCGTAGTTTTCCATAAGATCACCCATAATTCCAAGATTCGCTTTCTAAATCTTTGTAACATAAACTCTTCATCTCGGGAGTATGCCAGTTGAAAACATCTGTAAGCTGCTTCCAATGTAATTATATGCATTCTCAGAGAGGGAGAGAAAAAATGAAACAAAATCTTCACAGTTCTCAGCCGCGATAGATACGTCCTTCATACAAAGTTGAAAAACGAAAACTAGCGGTAGATTTTTATGTCTTTTATTATTTTAAAAATCATCCTCAATTTATTACAGAGATGAAAAGATTCATTTTCTTTTCAAAGATTGTTGTAAGTCTTTGGAACCTTCTTTGTCCAGGAACATTGGAGGCAAAAACTTTAAATTTTTTTTCGGGAGAAAATATGTATAGATTCATAAATAACAACACAGTGAATGATTATCGTGGGCGGAACAGGAATGTGAAGTGTGGGCGAAAATGTTGGTACAGAACGAAATTGTAGGTGACCAGAACACCCTAGAATACAATGGAAAAAGAAATGGTAATGTAGATAAAATTTTAAAATGTTGGCAGAGATAGAATAGTTTTTCAATAATTGCAGAGGACATGTGGCTGCTGTCTCAACAGAGACAGCTGAGGGCTACCACACCTCAGGCGACTGACAAGATGGAGAATGCTTATCCTTCGTGGTAAATTTTGTTACTATGGAAAGTGAACCTGCATTGTTGGCCTTCCTCTGCATCACAAACCAACCATTCCATTGATCTAGTGGGAGAATATGAAACTGGTTTCGGGAGAAATAGTTAAAGACAAAGGACAACAGTAAGTTTGATAGCCATGGAGAAGGTGCAATGCGGGTAAAATTCAAAATAATGGCTGAGGACACAAAAGGCTAGAATTTGCATTTCATATTGGAAAAGTTTTCAGAGCCTGTCTTTGGCTGAACAAAATAAAGTGAGGCAAGCAAAAGAACCAGATATAGTAATTGTGATTGGATATTGATAACATTAAAGTAAGTATGTATTTTTCAACGTTCTGTGCATAGTACGCTTATGATGGCATTAAATTATGAATCTGACGTGACTGATCGTAGGGAGAGTCCGTCATAGTCGAAAATAGTTCCCAAACACATACTTGAGGAAAACAGAGTTAAAACGTGTCTGAGATTCGCCTGGTCATGGACAGGAAGCCAAGGGGTTGAATGACTGAAAGCTCGTGTAACATGGAGGTCAGGGCACAATCATACCCGCCATGATCTGTTTGAATAGCAGAGGAGGTTGAAAGGTCTGAATGTCACATAATGAAATTTAATCGTGAGTGATTTAAAAAAATCACTCAGCTCCTTCCGATTTAATATTACTCATTGTGGGATCTGAAATTTTGCTGAATTTGGGAATTGTTGGGAACAATGTCTTGAACATTCTCGAAGTGACATCCTTTGTGAACGGTAGTAGGTCAATTAATTGAACAAAATATAAGATCTGGAGAGGAGAGATCCAGTTTCAGGTACGTGGCATTCTTTTGAAGTTCACTCAAGCAGTTAAAGTGATGAATATGCTTTCCCTGCGTTTACATTTCCTCACCTCAGAGTGTCGACCACAACTTAGACTAAAAGATAGAAATTTCCATACTCTCGTTGTCTTCAATGACTTGCGAGAAAATCTTTCAGGATGACAATGTTTACATTGCCTCCACATTAGGAACTGTGTTGAAATGAGCTCTGCCTGCTCGTGAGTGACCAAGTGCATGGGACTTTTCTAGATATCATCTGCACTTATGAATGCATGACTGTGCATTTGGGAGGGAGTGTTTCTGATGATTTACATGACATTTCTGTAACTAGCTTCTATTATGTCAATAAATCTTTCAAAATAGTGACTCATTTGATTCTCTCATGAGGTCCAAAAATTAAACTGATAACATTGTCACCTGCTTCACAATTTGCTTTTGTTTGCCTTCTTACAGTTAACGTCGTAACGATCTTTGTCCTAATAAATAAAGATTGTGGATTGTCCGCATGCATCAGTCGTTACCTGGCAGCCATGGCAGTGGCGGTTCTACTGGTTGTTATCCTCGATGTGATATTGAGACACATTCCGATTGTTTATCAGGAACAATTTTATTTCCGGAAGTCCTTCCCCATATGTAATATCCATGCTGCTCTGCTTTATACAGCTACTGACTGCTCTGTCTGGTTCACCGTCACTTTCACATTTGATCGATTCGTGGCAATTTGTTCCCAGAAGCTGAAAGTAAAATATTGCAGTGAGAAAACAGCGACTTTGGTTGTAGGAGCAGTGACTGTGCTGAGCAGCGTAAAGAACGTTTTTTGGTATTTTATGCTCGCGGGTCGATATATGCTGCGGAACAATCCTTGGTTTTGTTCTGTAAAAATATACACTTTTAACTCTCCTGTCTGGGTCACAATCGAGTTCCTCCATCATATTCTGAACCCAGCTCTTCCATTTCTCCTGATTCTGCTGCTTCATGTTTTTACCATCAGATATATTTTAGTGAGCAGCAGAGCCCGCAAAAGACTCCGGTCTCACACTAATGGGAACATTCATTGTGATGCTGAAATGCAAAACCGAAAAAAATCAATCATTCTACTTTTTGTGATCTCGGCCAATTTTACCCTCTTATGGTCAACGTTAATGGTATATTCTATATGGATCCGGATGTGGTATTTTGGGTACAGATCTATGTACCTAGAACCGTTTGTGGCAGAGTTGGGCTTCATGCTGCAGCTCCTCAGTTGCTGCACAAATACCTCGATTTATGCCGTTACCCAGACAAAGTTCAGACAACAGCTGAAGCATGTGCTGAAATATCCCTTTCTGCAAATTGATAAAACAGTCAAATTCATTATTTAGCCCAATCAAGATTTACTCATTTCCGTTCGTTTACACAATAATGAAGAAACCTGCTGCTATGGTGACAGACCGAGGATAATGCTGGCTGGTGAAATCTTATCTCACAGGAGCCAGAGAAAAACCACCATTTAACGAACTGTATCTGTAATGGAAGGTTGTAAATAATAAAATTGTTCGGTAAAATGTGCCAAGCAGCAGAACTAACACTATTTTATTGTCTTTTGTATTGAAAAAAAAACCTGAGCTGGGCAGAGACAGACGTGCCCTGAAGCCTTCACAGAAGCGGGTCTGGGAACTGGAACAGTGCTCGGGGTTTGGCTTTCACTTATTCTGTCCTTGGTCTCACCTCTGGTATCACAAACTCTGACTTGACCTCAGCAGAATCCATTTCTCACCTTTGCTCTCTCTCTCCTTTCATTTCTCCCTCACACTCTGTGAGATATAGATTCACGTGCTAACAATCACGAAGACAGGAGACAAAGTCTTGGAAACAAGTTACTTGCCCTTTATTACGAGTCTGCAGAATCGTGTACCTCTCATTGCCTGAGACACACACAGGTCAGGGAGTCGCCCCTTTTTATACACCATTTTATCCATCTCTGTCCTCCCCTTTCGGCTCTGTCCAATCTGAGCTCCAAGGTGCACAATCTTCCCATGTTGTCCCATATCCCACCCTCTTCATACATTGCATGTTATGTTAATTAAGCAGTCTCGTAAGCATGGGCGTGAAAGTTAATATGCATTGTCTCATTAAGCATACACTTTAACTATGTCTATGGTGCAAAGCAAAACTTAGCAGTTTGGGTCCAGTTCATTCTGGATTCTAACTGCTTGGCCTTCACTCCCTTATCTTATCACTCAGCTCAGTACCAGATGTCTTTGTTCAAAGCTGCAGTTATTCTTTACTGCAGTTTACTCATCCTTGTCTCTCACAATCCACCTTTTTTCTTTTGCTACGCATCATGAGTAAACTGCACTCCAGGTTCCTGTCCCTCAAACCCTCGGAGCATCCTCTGAATCTCTCTCTGCTGTGTACCACCTTTCGATTGCAGGAGCTGCTGGCAGTGAACCCGGGTACTCCCGTCAAGGAAGTTCATCAATCGGCTCAATATATATTTCAGGACATTGAGCCCCACTATCAGGCCTATTAGTATCAGTAATCCGTAAATAGCCAAGTTGACCAGCCAACTTCCCCAACCGGTCAATCCCCAATTTCCCCATTCCCATCCTTTCTCGTTCTGGTACCCGTTCCCGGCTTCCGTTATGTTGACGATCTGGTCTCGCACGTGCTGGGAGATATCAGTAATATTGGGGGAGGCATCCGATATGTATGTACAACATTCTACCCCAATTAGGGCACAGGTACCGCCCTTTTTGGCTAGAACAATGTCTGGAGCCATCTGGTTTTGAAGACCCGTTAGCCTAGCGGCAATTATCTCAGTAGTTATAGCCGCCACCTGGGATTGGGTATCAGCTAACGCATCAGCAGTGTCGTTGGCCAACTCCTCCAGAGAGGCAGCCAGCATCTGTATTTCCCTCCCCGACCGGGCAGTCATACATAGGAAGAGGGACCAAAGGAGACGATCTCCTTTAGTTACTTTCCGGGGAACACGTCTCCCCTCCCGTGCGTCCTGAAGTATCTCTGGAGCCCTTTACAGAAGCTACATATGGGAACTAAATAGGCAAGTTAACAACAGCCGCTCCAGCCCTTTTGATTTTTAGGCAAGGGTCTATCGGATGGAGGAAGTACGGAGTTTTCCCATCCTCAGCAAGCACCATTGCCACATCTAGAATAATCATAACGAGGTCGGTGCACATCCCCAGGTAGGTAAGGATACACCTTTTTTTGTCGCACACCCAGTACGTCCCATTTAAGGGGGGGGGGGCAAAAAAATATCGGACGCCTGGTTAACCGTAATACCAGATGAGTTGCCTAATTAGAAAGGGGCGCTGCTATTATGGGTACAGAAGCATGTGGAGTTAACTTTTCCCCGAGGTGGCAAGATGCCTAACCCCTCAATTTCGCCTCCGGTCTGTGGTGCAGGCCGATGGAACCAACCTTTAAAACTATCGTTACCCCTACTAAATCCCCGGGTATCATTCAAAGTAGCATCGAACTGTTGCACCTCGCTGACCTCTTGACGGGTCAGGGGCACAACGGTGAGGGGTATCCCGGACTCCCATGATGTGGAATTGCTGCACACACCCAACAGTTAGTGCGCCCCGTCACCCTGGCATAGTTCTGACATAAAGCAGTAAAATGATTCTTCCCTTCTCCCCAGGCGACAAAGGCCAAGATCATAGTAACAGTACAGAATAAACCCCTCATCTTGTCTTCTTTTTCAGTTTTAACATCAATGAATTATCCCCCTCCCGTGCTTCCCACTCGTCCTCCGGCGGATCCACTGGACCCTTTAACCAGGCCGCATGCGTCCACCCTTTTTCTTTCGTCCGTGCAGTCGTCTCTGTGGCCGACAGCACCAGGTATGGACTTGTCCACTGCGGCTGAGATTTTCCTTCTTTCCACAACTTGACCAGGACTCAGTCTCCCGCCTTGATCGAGTGGATGGAAAAGTTGAGAGGATGAGTCTGCGCGTCCAATCCTCAGGCTTTTAACTCTGTAAGGGAACGAGAGACTGCCAGTAAATAGTTTCTGAGAAATCTATCATTGCCTTCAATCTTTCCCATGTATGGGAGTCCTTCATTGGACACCGAGAACCCAACCGGCTCTTTCCTCAGGGGAATGAGAGACATCATCCGCACAGCCCCAGATTGGGCAGCTTGTTGTACCACCTCATCAGCCAATCTATTGTCCCTAGCCTCAGGCGAGCTTCCCTTGGGATGTCTCTCGCCGCGCCGCTTTTCCCCTCTTTGCAGGGCCGCCCACTGTCTTTCATCTTCCCACTTTGTCATTATTATGAGTGGCTAGAAAGGCTCAATCCATCTACTTAATACATCGACAATAACAAGACAACTCCTGCAGCAATGTACATACGACAATTCAATAAAATCAAGCGGAATGCACTCCAATAGGTCACCAAGCAAGAATGTCTTCCTGTTATGCACTGCAGTCCTTGGCCAGACAATAAACATTGGGAACAAAGCATCGGGTATACACACTTGGCCAACTGGAGTGACCCAGCGGCCTTCGGACGCAGAGCACGCACACCCATGCGTCTTTCACAATTGTCTTTCAGAGCCGGGGCGTCCCCCTGTAAACACTGAACAGTGACAATATCTGGCATGCCCGTCATGTTCGAAGGAGGCAAGCAATGTATTACCTGCTTGCTCATAGAGCACACAAGAGAAGTTTGATCTGCGGTAGCCTGATAAATTCGAGTGTTACCCTAAGTAACTACAGAATCATCGGAAGCATGGGCAGTGCGTTTGATAATAGCCAATTGTTTAGGAAGGATTGCCTGGAGAAGGGTTTTAACATACAGGGAATTCTGAATGGGTGCACCTGAGGAGGTTTTTTTCAGGCCTTCCCTGTGAGTTTTAAAAGAATCTTGACCTGCCTGCTTTTGTCCACTAGCGGTCTGTTCCGTATTCTGTTTCCTGTTTCTCCGTTTAGTTTTAGACCTAGTACGTCAGGAGATAGGGCCTGTACAAGCTGCAGGTTTGTATTCTTTATCTCATGGCTTGTACCTAAAATGTGGTGAGCTCGGCAACAGCACAAGTGCGTTACTGATGTTTAATCTGAAAATGACTACATGAAGGAACTGTATTCCTCTAGTATCCCAATGTGGGCAACCAAAGGCAGGTTACTGTATTTTAAAATAACTTCTGCTAGGAAAAAAGCCCCTTGATGCTGTATTATAAGGCACATCTAACCCAGCTAAATCTCTGCTTTGTTAACAGGGAGTTTAAGCCAATTCATCAGATCTGCAACTCAGTATTGGCAGAATCACTGAAAGATTTGTTAATTTGTAAATGTGTCTAGAATAAGGTTTGCCAGAAGATTTTAAATCACATCCTTATTTGTAGTTGACCCAAACGCTACTTTATATTTTAGAGCTTTCTGCAGAAATATAAATTGGGCAGGGAAGACCAAATTAACAAATCGAACTTCAAACAGAATTTCTTACAGATATGAATGCAATGCTCTCATGATCTTGGGTAAGAGTAGACTTTTTTAGGGATCTGAATGTTCTACTGTTTCACATAATCTGCATCGTATGTAACATTTTACTTTAAGTTGCCTAATTCCTTCTCCAGTCCTCCTTGTCTTACTCATTTATGTCATTACTTTGGAACAACATCGGCAAGCCAGATATGTCAGGAGGCACCTTTTTATTTCCGTACGGTAATTCAGCCTGGTGTTTCACTCCTAATTCTCTATTCTGCATTTCCTTTCTCAATCCTTCCTGTCTGTTACTCAAATCCTAAACCTCATGCCGCTGCTTCAACACCTCCCACAATTTAAAGTTTTCCTTATGATCACATAATCTAATCCCTCTTCATCGTGCATTATTATCCCAGCTCGCCAGTTTAGATTAGTTCGGTGTTTCCTCGGTAGTTTTTTTTTTCTCCACGTGGTTGTTAAAATTTTTCAGTTTGCCCCTGATTTGCATTTCAAAATTGCTTCTTTTACTTTGGGGCATTTATCTGCCTCCTTGTTGCCTCTATTTGCCCAATTTCATTCCCTAATTTATTATTAAGGCGTGCTGACAGGCGTCTGAATTGCTCCTCATCCTCAGAATTTTCTCGGCACGTTCGATGTGGAGGAGATCCGGTGCCGGATTTATCCAAAGTGTACTTATCCTACACTTATCTCTTACCCTGAGTTTATTTACCCTCCCAGGGCTCTAACATCCGCCCCATCAGTAAAATCGGGCGGAATCCCGGGGCCTCATCCTCTTGGCCCCCTACTCTGTTCCCGGGGGCTCTTACCTTTTACACAATGAGCCCCCATCCCTGTCCCGCTTCGGACAGATTCCCTGTTCACCCAGATAGTACTTAATAGTCAATTTTCTTACCCGGGTCTTGTGCACAAGAATTGCTCGATTGAGTCACATTCCAAGGGCCCTTAACCTAAACCGATTTGTTTCCAGAGTCTCCTATCCGGATACCACTCGCTCGAGCCGCCCAACGGCAAACAAGGACGTCGGGCACCGCTGAACTCAACGGGGAGCACCTTCCCTTCTTTCGAACCCACCGCCGGACGACTCGGAGTGTGGATCCCAGACGAGCCCCGAAGCTTGTGAGATATAGATTCACGTGCTCACAATCACAAAGTCAGGAGACAAAGTCTTGGAAACAAGTTACTTGCGCTTTATTATGAGTCTGCAGAATCGGGTGCCTCTCATTGCCTGAGACACACACAGTCAGGGAGTCACCCCTTCTTATACATCATTTTATCCATCTATGTCCTCTCCTTTCGGTTCTGTCCAATCTGAGCTCCAAGGTGCACAATCTTCCCATGTTGTCCCTTATCCCACCCTCTTCATACATTGCATGTTATGTTAATTAAGCAGTCTCGTAAGCATGGGCATGAAAGTTAATATGCATTGTCTCATTGAGCATGTGCTTTAACTATGTCTATGGTGCAAAGCAAAAATAGCAGTTTGGGTCCAGTTCATTCTGGTTTCTAACTGCTTGTCCTTCACTCCCTTATCTTATCACTCAGCTCAGTACCAGATGTCTTTGTTCAAAGCTGCAGTTATTCTTTCCTGCAGTTTACTCATCCCTATCTCTCACACACTCTCACAATGTCCCTTTCTCCAATTTTCTCTCTCTCATCCACTGTCCTCCCATCCCACTTTGTGCTTCACACTCTCTCCGTTTTGCACCTCTATTTTAGATTTTCCTTCTTTCCCATTTTCCTCATGCTCTCCATAACTCTCTTAATCGTTTCCTTTCTCAACCTCTGTTGCTGTGGTAACAGTGTGATGTGCCACCATAGACCATTGCGAAGTGAACAGAGGAGAGTGAACCCTCAGAACATTTCAAGGTAACATTGTGAAGCTTCGGCCAAATGCCATTGGTAGCGTTCACAGTGGGTGTGAGACCAGTGTCCATTCTTAGGTCAACATTGTGGGAAGGCATTATACCCTGTTGCTAGGGCAGATGTGTGGAGACCATTGATTGGTCAAAATGTTCAAGTCGGACCGCAGGCTATTACAAGCGGAACAGATTGAGTGTGGCAACCATTGTTTGTAATGAATGAATGTAGTGCGGGTGAGGTCAAAGCCCAGTGCTAAGGGAGAAGGGCAGTTTTTCTGCAGCAAACTATTGGTGAGGAAGCGAGGTGGGTTAGGGTAAGTAACCAACGTTAGCGGAACATTGTAGTGGTGGGCTGGAACATCGTTGCCTTTCGAAAAGCATGGAGTGGGTCTAAAGGCTGTTGCTTGGAGGAAATTGCACAAATTAGACCGCAGGATAGTGCAAAGGATTCTTGGCAGCGTGGAGGAACAGAGGGATCTTGGTGTGCAGATACATAGATCCCTTAAAATGGCCACCCAAGTGGACAGGGTTGTTAAGAAAGCATATGGTGTTTTGGCTTTCATTAACAGGGGGATTGAGTTTTAGAGTCGTGAGATCTTGTTGCAGCTCTATAAAACTTTGGTTAGACCGCACTTGGAATACTGTGTCCAGTTCTGGGCGCCCTATTATAGGAAAGATGTGGATGCTTTGGAGAGGGTTCAGAGGAGGTTTACCAGGATGCTGCCTGGACTGAAGGGCTTACTTTATGAAGAGAGGTTGACTGAGCTCGGTCTCTTTTCATTGGAGAAAAGGAGGAGGAGAGGGGACCTAATTGAGGTATACAAGATAATGAGAGGCATAGATAGAGTTGATAGCCAGAGACTGTTTCCCAGGGCAGAAATGGCTAGCACGAGGGGTCATAGTTTTCAGCTGGTTGGTGGAAAGTATGGAGGGGATGTCAGAGGCAGGTTCTTTACGCAGAGAGTTGTGAGAGCATGGAATGCGTTGCCAGCAGCAGTTGTGGAAGCAAGGTCATTGGGGCCATTTAAGAGACTGCTGGACATGTATATGGTCACAGAAATTTGAGGGTGCATACATGAGGATCAATGGTCGGCACAACATTGTGGGCTGAAGGGCCTGTTCTGTGCTGTACTGTTCTATGTTCTATGTTCTAAAGGGAGCTTGAGAGGCTGGGTGTTGCTAGTGAACAGTATGAACGAAGGGAGAGAGAAAGGCTGTTATACAATAATTTGTTTCTTGCAGAGCAGAACAGGAGTGGAAATACAGGCTGCTGCCATGGGAACAGAGTGGGTGTGGAACAAATGGGAATTGGTTGGCAATTAAAGTGGATGTGTGACCAAAGGGGAACAGAGAGGTGATGGATTCACAGATAACAGGCTCCTGGCCATTCTGGGATGAATAGAGAGGTGGTTGGTTCACAGGCTATTGCTAAGACGCAGAGCCTCTCAGAGTTGGTCTGGGAACTGAGTGTGATGGGTCCACAGGCTTTGGCGAGGAAAAACAGAATGAATGTGGAACAGCTTCTGTTGCTATGGGAGTAGTGTGGGGGATGGTGCAGAAAGTCTTTGCAAGGGGAATGGATTGGTACAGGCCATTGTAGGGGGACATTGAGTGGCTCGGGCCATATGCCATTGCTAGAGGAGCTGGCTACGTGTTGTACCACTGCCCATTGTTAGGGCAACAGTGTGGGAGCTGGACCACTGGCTGTTACTCAGTGAACAGAGTGGGGGAAAGATAATTAGACCATTGAGGAATCAGATTTGCTTTAGGATCAAATAATGGTTGTTAGGGAACAGTTTGAGGGTAGGTCGACAAACTGTTACCAGGGGAACAGAAATGTGGTACCAAAGGCCGTTGCTGGAAGAATAGAGTGGATGTGCAGATTCAATCTATGCATAAAAGAGGATTGTGGCTATGGGACAGCACGCCATTGGTCGACGTGCAAAGTGCGGATGGAGTTGCCGGCCATTGCTACGTGAATAGAGTGAGACTGAATTAACAAGACATTGCTCGGGAAACAGAATCCATGTGTGACTACCAGCCCTTGTGAGAGTTGGAGTCGAAAATGGTCCACACGCCATGACAGGGGGAACAAATTGAGTATGGGATCACTGCCTGCTGATATGGGAACAAAGTGAGGCTGGGGCAGCATGCAATTGCTCTCAGGACTCGTTGGTGTGGAGTCACAGTCTGTTATTCTGGAGCAGCGTGAGCTGGGGCACCAAGTCTTTTCTTGGAGAACAAAGTAGGGGTGTAGCAACATGCTGTTGCTTGGACTACAGAGTGTGGGTGGAACTACACTCCGTTTGCTAAGAAGCAAGGGAGTGCGACACTACTGCCTGTTGCTTGGGGATCAGAGAGTGGTCAGAAGACAGCCCATTGCAAGGGCACAATGTTGCTGTGGGATCACCGTCAGTTACCAGATGAACACAATGCTAGATCGGGGTGCTGATCTTTGCTACAATTAAAAGAGGATGTGGGTCCACAGGAATTTGCATGGGAAACAGATTCATGTGAGACCATAGTCTGTTACTTGGCAATGAAATGTGGATGAATTCATAGGCGGTTGCTCGGACAACAGAGCAAGCACAGGATCATTGACTGTTGCTTTGTCTTGTAGGTGTTTCCAAAGCAGTAAAAAAAGCATTATTCCACTTACTGCATCTCTCATCTTAATTTGCAAATAATGCAGACATGTTCGTTAAAAGTGTAAAACAGCAGATCTAAATATTTTTTGTTCAAGCAAGTGAGCTGAAGAGAGAAAGTCTTGGACTTCTGGAATGCAATGGGGCCAAGACTGATCTCAGGAGCTGGGTTCAAAACACTCTTGCTTTCCTCTCTGATCTCAGTCACTCCTACCAGACCTGTTCAGAATGGTGTGGCACAGTAGCTCAGTGGTTAGCTCTGCTGCCTCACAGTGCCAGGGACCCACTTTCGATTCCAGCCTCGGACGACTGTCTGTGTGGTGCTTGTACATTCTCCCTGTGAATGTGTGAATTTCATCCGGGTGATCTGTCTTACTCCGACGGTCCCAAGATGTGCAGGCTAGGTGAATTGGCCTTGCTAAATTGCTCATAGGGATGTGTAGGTTAGCTGGGTTATTGGAGGATGAGCCTGGGTGGGATGCTCTGAGCTTAGGTCAAAGACTTGTTGGGCCAAAGTGCATGCTTCCACACTGTAAAGGTACCATGAAAAAAAAAGCCTCTCCCTTGTTCTTTTACCCTCGCATTGCCCCTCTCTCTCCTCCACCTTAAATTTCTCTTCCCATGTTCTTTGTCTTATTCATGGTCCATCCCCCATTATCGCTCACTCTCTCACTCCCTCCCATACTCTATAACTCTAAATCTCCCTCTTTCCCTCATGTTCTACATATCTCTCCTCCTCTCATCCTCTCTCAACGTCCATTGCCAAAGGGAAAAAGCATGAAATTGGGTTGTATTTCATTGTTTGCCACTCCGTGTGGGTGGGAAAAGAATGCATATGGGTCCACAGTCTGTTAGTCAGAGAATTGATTGGTGTATCTCCACTCACGATTGCTTGGGGAATAGAGTGGAAATGTGTTCACAGCTCCTTGCTTGGGAAACAGTGACACGTTCGGTCAACACTAGTACTAGTGGAGAAGTGTAGGAGTGGGGCCACAGGCTGTTGCCAGGTGAAGCAAAGAGTTTACAGGCTGCAGGTGCAGTGTTGGGCCTCAAGACATTGTGAGGGGAACAGTGCCGATATGTGATCACTGTCTCTTGCCAGGTGAACACAGTGGGTGTAACACTACAATTGGTTGCTCGGGGACCAAGTGACATGTAGTTTCAAGGACGTTGCTAGTGGAATATTGTGGGGTTGCCACAGGCCATTGCAGAGTGAAACAGTAGGTGGTTAATCCGCTGTGCATTTCTGGGGAACAGTGTGGCTAACCGACCACTTCCTGCGGTTGCAGGTGAGTTCATAGGCCGTTGTCTGGGCAAGAGAGGATGTTATTCCATACAGAGACACAGTTCAAAATCTCACTGGGTCCTTAGTCAAAATGGTAACTTTGCCTCCAGGCAGATGTATAATACGTTTGCTTCCTTCCTGGCAATTAACATTTAAAATGTCTTATTCCTGCTTTATAAAGACCGTGGATTGTCTCCATGAGTAAGTGATTACCTGATGGCCAATGAACTGGTGGATCTTATGGTCATAATCCTCAAACTGATGTTGAGACACATTCTGATTGATTACCAGGAACATTTTTATCTCCTGTTGTATATTTGCAAACTCAAGATTGCGTATGCAGCCATTGACTGTTTTGTCTGCTTCACCACCTCTTTCAACTTTGATTGATTTGAAGCCATGCTTTAGCAGAAGCTGAAAAGTTGACACTGCATTGAGAAAATGGAGGTCCTGTTTCTGGGAACAACCATTGTGTTAAAGTAAACCATTGTGTTAAGGTGTTTTAGGAACTTTTCCCAGTATTTTACATTCAAAGGTCACATTTTGCTTCGGCACTGCCCCTGTCTTTGTGAAGTAACAATCAAAGTTTACTTCTGTTGAGCTGGTTTGCAATTGAGTTCGTCCATCACATTTTAACCCCAACTCTCCCATTTATCCTGTTGCTGCTGGTAAATATTTTGAACTTTAGACAGATCTTAGTAAGCAGCAGAACTTACAGGATATTGGGGGCTCGCACCAGTGAGGAAGCGCAGTGTTACAAAGTATACGGAATCAAAAAGAAAAATCTACTACTTCATTGTTTCTGGCCTCAGCCAATATTGTACTGTTAAGATCAACGATAAAGGTGTTTTCCATATGGAACTGGATGTTGTGAATTTTATACAAATTGATGGAGCTATTCTGATTCGATTGGAATTGGGCTCCATGCTGCAACTCCCCAGTTGCTGCACAAACACCATGATTTATGCTCTGACACAGACTAACTTCAAACAGAAGCTGAATAATGTGCTTAAAAATCTTATTAATCAAATTCATCAGTCAATCAAAAGCACGATTTAATCGATCCATACAGGATTTTCTAACTTCAATTCGAATGTGCGGCAATGAAGCAGCCTGTCACTATAGTGACCGAGGATAGTATTGGTTTGTCCAACGTTATTACATTGGTTTCAGGGACACTTTTCAATGTTTTTCTCATGTCAAGAGTAAGAGAAAAGAGCCACTATTCTATTTACCATCTCAATAACTTCAATTTGTAAATAACAAAAAAGGTCACTTAAAATATGAAGCAGTAGGGCGAAATACATCTTTTCTGTCGCTGTGTTTAAGAAGCTAAGCTGGAGACAGGCAGACTCGGCACCAAGTCCTGGAAATCTGGGAAGGCGATGGGACAGAGGCCCAGCTTAGGAACTGGCTTTAAGTCACTATGTGTTGCCGTTACCCTCTGATTCCACCCACTCCAGTCTGACTTAGGCGGAATTCATAATTCGCCCAAACGCCCTTTCCTTCCAGTTCTCCCTTCTACTTTCACAATGTCCCTTTCTCTCTGTCTCCTGCCCGATTTTCTCAAATTTTTATTGTCCTTCCCTCCGTCATTCTCCTTCACTCCCTGTCTCTTAGTCACTCTTTCCAATCTCCCTCTGTCTCAGTTTCCTCCCACTCCATATACACCTCTTTCTCTGATCCTCGCTCAGTTTTGTTGCACAGGGAACAGAGTAGGGTCTGAACCACAGTCTTTTGCTTGGGAAACAGAGATGGAGTGGGCCTTCAGTACTTTGCTCGGATCCCCTTGTAAAATCTTCGGCCAATAGCTATTTATAAGGAACACGGTGTCTGTGAAACCATTGTCTTTTGCTAAGGGAGAAATATGGGGATACCACTGGAGGCTATCACTCAAAAGAATCAGGGTTGTTGTAATGCAAGCTACTGTGAATGGAACAGATTGAATGTAAGACGATTCTCTGTTGCCAAAAGAATAGAATGGGGATGTTGTTCACATACATTTTCTTAGGGGAAAAGAATTTCTGTGGAAAAAACTGGCATTTGCCAGGGGCCACAATGTGGGTGCCGTGATAGGCTGTTGTTAGGGAACATTGTGTGGATAAGGACAGCTTCTGTTTTTGATGAAACACTGTTCCATTACTGACGGTGGTGCAGAAGGCCATCGCTAATGTGGCTGTATGATAAGTGAGCTTTGTTTGGGGAATGGAGAGTTGGTAAGGTTGAATATGATTGTCTTTGGAACAGTGTGTCTTTCGAACCACCGCCTGATACTAGGAAAACAGAGTGGATTTGGGTAGACTGTCTGTTTTTAGGAATACAGAGTGTGACTGTTTCTACTATCTGTTGCTAGGAGAACAGAGCAGCTGTGGGCTTACCGCCATTGCTTTTTGAACAGTGTGGAGATGTATTCACAGACCTTACTATGGCATGGCATGTTGGTGGGTCCACAGCCCTTGACAAAGAGAAACATCTAGGAATGGGAGCACATGCCATTTTTAAGGGAATCAGAGGGTGTTCGGTCCTCTAGACATTTCAGCGATATAGTTTGGTTGCAGCACCTCTTGCCATTGTAACGGGTAAAGTGTGGGTGTGGGATCATTCTCTGATCTGAGGGGAACAGTGTGTGTGCAATACCACTGGCGGTTGCGAGGGTAATTGCGTGGATGGTTAGTTTGAGGACTTGTGCTGTGGAATGGCGTAGGGGTGATATTACAGGCGCAGTTAGATAAAATAGTTGGGGGGCGGGTGTGCGGAGATTGTGAAGCCTCCCAGCATTTCTCGGGAACAGTGTGACTGTGTGTCCAATGTCTGTTGCTAAGCGGTTGGAGTGGGAATATGTTTACAAGTAATTGATAGAGGAACAGAATGCATGTACAATAACAGAACACTACTAGGGGATCATAGATGTGTTCCCTGGGGGAATCATAGGCTGTTGGTATGGAACGCGATGTGAGTGAGCTGACCATTGTTAAAGGAAAAGCGTGGATGTGCGTGACCTGTGCTGGGGAATAGCATGTTGGTGAGTCTGAAGGTGCTTGCCTTTGTAAGGGAGTGGGTTGGGACCATAGACTTTTGCTGTGGGAAAAAAATGTCTAGTTGTTGTCCACTGTCTGTCACCAGGTTCTAACATAGTGGCATGGGTTCACAGGCCATTGCTAAGGGTAAAGTATAAAGGTGGAACCACAGGCCATTGCAAAGGGAAGCAGAGGGAGCTGAGGAGGCTAAGTGTTAGCATGAAAAAAGAGTGAACATGGAGTAACCATGTGGCAGTGGTACAACCATATGTTGCTCAGATATCAGCGTGTGGGTGGGCCCACAGACCTTTGCAAGGTGAAGACAGTTGTGTGACAATTAACTGGTGTCAGGCAATCAAAATGGGTGTGCAGCCTGGGGCCATTACGAGAGGAACAGAGTGGTGATGTGTGCCCAGCCCATTGCTGAGAGAACAGATTGGGTACCGGACCCCTCTCTGTTGCTAGGGGGACAGTGCACCTGCGGTGATGTGAGCTGTTACTAGCTGAACAGTGTGGGAGTGGAGCTCAAAGCATTTTCTAGGAGAACATATTATGAATGGGGCCACACATTGTTGTAAGTGGGGATGATTGGATGCAAATCACCCGTCATTGCGAGGATAAACTTGTGTGGGAAGAGATATAGGCTGTTGTTCGAGGAACGGAGTGGGTGTGGGGCAATTGGTTGTTGGTAGAAGAACAGAGGAGGAATGGGTCCACAAGTGATTGTTGAGAGCAAAGATTGAATGTGGCGTCGCTACATTTTTGCTCTCTGAATAAAATGAGGGTGTGAGAACAGCTCACTGCTTGGGCACTGAGTGTCTGTGGGAGAGCAAACCGTTGCGAGAGGAGCAGTGCGAATGTGGGACCACCATCTGTTGCTCGGGCAATAGAGTAAGTGTTGGAACACTGACAGTTCCTAGGGGAATAGTATGGCAGTTCGATTCAAGGCTATTACTGGGGAACAGTGTGGGAATTGAGCTGTAGGCTGTTGCTGTGAGAACAGAGTGGCTGCTGTTCTACCAGCTCTTGGTGGGGGTATATTGTGGCAGTTTGGTCCAAGAGCATTGCTGGGAAAGTAATGTGCAGGTGAGCCTGCAGGCTATTGTTAGGGGAATAATGTGGGTGGTGCCAAAGTCTATTGAGAAGGGTCATTACTTAGGGAACAGTTTATGTGTTGGACCAGAGACTGTTGCTAGGTTAGCAAAGTGATAGTGTGTTTAGGGCTTTGCTCAGGCGTTACTTGTTGGAACACTGGCTCTTATTTTGGGAGAAATGAAAAAGTGGCACCATTGGTTTTTGATAGGGAACAGAATGGTAGTGGTGTACATGCCATTATTTTGAGAACTAACTGGTTGTGGGACGAATGTTTGTTGTTAGGGGAGCAGTGATTTGGTGGGGCTCCAGCTTTTTGACAAGTGAACATAACGAGGTGGGGCTGCAAAGAACTGCCAAGTGAGCAGGGATGGGTGGGGCTGCCAAGCTTTACTAGGTGAACAGGGTGGGGTTTGGGTAAAATAACTCCACAACGACTATTCATTTGTAATAAAGTGGGCAAATTAACTGCAAAGGCACTTATTAATAGATAAGATGCAATGGGGATCACAGAGACCTAGCTCCAGAGTGACCAGGTAAGGGAAATTACCATTCAGGAGTATTCAATTTTCAGGAAAGATAAACAGAAGTGAAAGGGTTTGGGTAGCATTGCTCGTCAAGGAGGACATTAACACAATAGTCAGGAATAACATTAGCTGGGCACTGCAGATTCTGCATGAGTGGAGCTGTGGAACAGCAAAGGGAAGGGGAATGTTAGTTGGAGATAGTGTGGAGCTGGAGAAGCACAGCAGTACAGTCAGCGTTAGAGGAACAGGAAAGTTGACGAATTGGGTCGAGGCCCTTCTTTTGAAGAGGTGGCATGGTGGCTTGGTAGTTTGCACTGCTGCCTCACAGAGCCAGGGATCTGGGTTTGGTTCCACCCTTGGCAACTGTCTGTGGAGAGTTTTCACATTTTCCCCTTTCATCTTGATGCTCCAGTTTCTCCCATAGCCTAGAGATGTGCAGGTTGGCTTGGCTGGCTATGCTAAATTGTGTAGATTTGTAATGTTCAGGGATGTGTAGATAAGGTAGGTTATAGAGGGGTGTGTCTGGGTGGGATGTTCTGACGGTCAGTGTGGGCTTGCTGGGACAAAGAGCCTGTTTCAAAACTGTAGGCATTCTACAGTACTATTGTTTGATGAGATAACAAAGTGTGAAGCTGGGTGAACACAGCAGGCCAAGCAGCATCTTAGGAGCACTGCTGCTTGGCGAGCTGTGTTCATTCAGTTTAACACTTTGTTATCTCGGATTCTCCAGCACCTGCAGTTCCCATTATGTCTGATGACAATTGTTTGACAGATGGTTTCCCCGACCAATATGTAGAGAAGCCAACCAGAGAGCAGGCCATCCTGGACTGGATAATGAATACTGAGAGAGGACTAATTTTCACCATTATAATGCGAGATACTTTGGGGAAGAGTAACCATAAAATGGTAGAATTCTTACCTAATGTGGAGAGTGACAGTTAAATCTGAGACTAGCGTCCCAAGCTCAAAGAAATCTAACTTTGCTGGTATGTGGCATTTATTGGCTCAGATAATCTGGATAAGGAGTATATAGTGGCTAGGCAATGACAGATATGTAAAGACACTTGGATGGAGCTCAAGAATTGTACCTCTGTCTGGTGTAAGAATAAAACAGGGAAGATGGCACAAATATGGCAAGCACCGGAAATCAGGGAGATTATGAATAACCAAAGACAAGGCATACAAATTGGTCAGAAAATCTTCTGTAAATATGTGAAGAAAAAAAGGTGAAGACAAATGTAGGCCCCTTACATTTTGTGTCAGGTGAACATATAATACAAGATAAAGTGACCACAGACCATTTGAACAAACACTTTGGATCTGCCCTCACTAAGAAGGACACAGATTACCTTCCAGAAATGCTAGGTCACAGAGTGTCAAACATGAAGGAGGAATGGAAGCCAATCTTTATTATTTAGGAAAGAATAATCGAGAAATTGATGGAATGAAAACCCTTTATGTCTCAAGGGCCTGATGCTCTACATCACAGTCTACTTCTAGTTTATGAAATTCGCTAATTGTTGAATTCGTGAGAAATGACTTCATAACTGTGCTGTCTAGCAGTGAGAAATGACTTCTTAACTGTCCTGTCAAACAGTGACACTACTGTTGAGAAATTATATACCAGCACCCACTGGCATCTTTGCTAAATAACATTCCCTCGTCACCTATGAAAAATTATATAAATCCTGCCCTGCTTTGTCTTGCAAAATACAACACTTTACATTTATCTCCTTTAAAATCCAGCTACTATTCATCTTCCCACTGACCAAATTGATCACAATCTCATTGTTCTGTTTGCTAACATCGTCACTGTTCACCATGCCACAATTGTGGAATCATCTACAAACTGACCATCCATGTTTCCTTACCATCAAATCGTTAGTGTAAATGAAGAACCACAATGGTCCTAGTATTGATTGTTGCAGCATACAACTGGTACAGGCTCCCAAGTCTGAACAACAACAGTGTACTACGACTTTCTGTTTCCTGCCAGCAAGCCAATGTTACATTCAAATGGTTAGCTGTCCATTATCCTATGTAATCTAAGTTTATTAACCATTCAACCATGTGGAACCTTGTTTAAGGCTTTGCTAATGCCCATGTCTTGAATGCCTACATTTTTTCTTCATCTATATTATTGCTCACCTCTTCAATAACCTTAAACAAGTTTGTGAAACACAGTTTTCCACACACAAAGTCATGCTCATAATCAGTCTTTGTCTTTACAAATGCATCTGGATTCTGTCTCGTAGAATTCCTTGCAATATCCTCCTGACCATTGACATCAGGTACCACGTGTTTCTCTACAGAAAATGCTCGTGAAAACTATTTGTTTATGATCTCACCTATCTAGCAGGAACAGGATGCAAGATAATGGAGCGTGAATGTTCGAGTTGCTGTTAGGAGTGGGAGCCCAACATTTTCAGTATTTATGGAGTGAGAAACAAATGTTGTTGCGCTGCCTGTTAACTCAGTTTGGAGTTGGGCAATACCCGACAGCACAGGAAGTAGTGGATCAAAATTAGGAATTATACCATTTCCTCTGCTCCTGTTGTTTTGCAGCAAATGTTGCCACAACCCAAAATTCGTTATGGGCTATAGAGACACCATAGAACAAATAAGCGTTTTAAGGCACTGGAATCACATCCCAGATTCTCCAACAGAGTGGGTTTAAATTGCACCACTGCCAAGATTGGTATTTTTAATGAGCTAAATTCTCTGAGGCAGAATCTCCTGCAGATCTGTTTGAAAGGGTTTTCCTTTTGTATTCATTTGATCATCAACTGACCAGGCTCTTGCTTCAGTAAAGTGACAGGGAAAGATTAACGAAGGGAGCAGGATTATTGTTACTCGAATGGATTGTTAATCAACAGCTTTAACCACATGGCCACCATTGCGATTTTTATTTTTCCACAACTCTCACTATTGTGAGAAGATAGATGACATGGAGCAAGATTCCAGCCTCTCACTCTCCAATCTCCAGCTGCCCAATGAAAGAGGTCACTGAAAATTCAGTCAATTGCTTCCTGCCGATCCTTGGGACTCAACATCCTCCAACCCGTTTACAAACGCCCATCCCCACGCCCTCAAACACACGGAGTGGAACGTCAGGAAATTACTGGGAGATAATATCCCCTCCTCACTAAACATTTGAGCAGCATTTGCACAGTCTACTAGTGACAGTCAGAAATAAAAAGCCCACCCATTTCATAATTGTTTCCAATGGCAAAATTGTTTGCTTTATTTAAAGATGACTGCCATAAATCTAATAACGAGGTTGAGGGGTGAACTTGTTTCCTATTGTTTGTGCGTAAGATTCATGATTCAGTTCAATCAAGGCATTCAACACAAAATGCAACGACATCTAAATCTAACATGGACAGTAATAGACTACAGGCCAAATGCAAAAAGCAGACACAGCGACATAGAAGATTAAGGAATAGCTGTGCCTACAGTGCCTATTTTGTCGCAGCAACCAGCCTAAAAATATATTTTCACTCCAGAAAAGTTTTGCTCGTATCGGACATCACAAATGACATTACAGAACTTTTCCAACCTTTTTCAAGTATGAACTACTTAACTCAGTTCGTTTCATTTTCTTTGTCTTTCACCATAACAGTTCATTTTCCTGGTCATCTTTCCAAACGTGGGGGAACAAATGAAATTCGCTGCAAATTGAGTTAGAAACATATGTACAGGAAATCTGTGATCAAAGCTGTCATCATCTCCATCCTGTCATAACTGCTCCAGCACATTTGTGGTGCACCCTGTGGATTTCGATCATATAACTATGTTTAGAGCAACGCAACATTTGAGCAGATTTGCTGGGAGGGGGTGTGGAGAACCGATTTGCTAAGATTCAATATCCTCCAAGCCGGAGCAAACTTCCTGACCATAGGCTTGCATAAACCAAAGAGATTATGTCCTGATAAGCAACATTTGAAGAGGGTATACTGAAACAATGAGGGACAGCTTTTGATTTGATCTGATCTGCCTTTGTTACATGTACTGAGATAATGTGAAAATTAATTTTTGGCATGTATTCTAGTCAAATAATACCTTGCATATGCACATCAGGGTAATAAAGCAATGAAGTGGCCCAATTCCAGGGATACAGATTCAATTTCAGTCTTGGGTAAACTGTCCGAGTGGAGTTTGGACGTGCTCCATTTGCCTGCATTGGTTTCCTCCAGGTGATCGGCTTTCCTCCCACAGACCGAAGATGTGCAGAATAGGTTGATTAGCACAGTTAAGTGTGGCTTGGCGTCTGGGTGGGATGTTCCTCAGAGGGTCAGTGTCGACCCGATGCGCCAAATTGCCTATTTCCACTCCCTTGGGACGTAAAGTGTGCAGTTTTAGAGTGTTACAATGTCCCAAATTAAAATCACACCCAATTCTTGAAAATTTCCCTTATAATAATACTTTGTCATATTGAAAGTATATGGTGAGACTATGAAAATTAACAACATTGAATTTGTCTGAGGGAGTGGCTTGTTTCCTCCTGTTTGCTGGTCAAGTTTGTGATTGAGTTCAATGAACACATTCTTCTGTGAAATGGACAGCTAACAGGTATGGAAATAACGTATGATATGATGGGGAGACAGAAGAGAATGTCATGAGCTAAGAATCTGTTTCAGAGAAACCAATGCAGACACAATGTACCGAAAGTTGCCTTTCACGATGTAAGAATCCTGTGATTCTTTTAATTTGCTTAAAATTACTCCTTCTTTTGTTTCTGGAGAGTGTAACAACAGCAAACTGTTTGTGAAGTGAAAAAAAAACGTTGTGTCGTGAAATATATCTGCCAAGAAAATTCTCCTTGGGGTCTTTTGTGTTCCAATAAGATCACCCCAAATATGTTATGCTGAAAGCGTACCTAATATTTCAATTCATCAGAGGAATCAAACAGATGGATTTCTTTTCAAGGGTATTCGACACCAGCATATTATTTCCTGATTGCAGGGTAATTGGGGAAGATGTGAAAAACCTCTATCAAGCACTCCAGGCTTTTCCAACAATGTTTGCTAGGATTAATTCAGGGATTTTTCTCCAATGCAGCGTATCACATGATGGACAGTCAATATGTAGAAAAAACCCAATCACCTTGCCATGCTGCTTTGAAACAACAATTATGATTGAGTGATCAGGAGGTATAGTCGTGCCTGTCTAAACACTAGATAGTTAAACTGTTCGATTCCAACATAGAGTACAACTTCCAAGGCAATTTTGACAGGCAGGATTTTACAACCTGTCGCCACATACCTCTCTTCTCTTTCTGACGCTTTGCTCCTCTGACCTATTTCGTATTTGCACTCTCAAGCATGAAGAACTTTGTGACATTTTCGACCAAAACGACGAAACACCATTCTCTCACGAGAATGTATCCAGAGAAACCACGACACCACCACGGCAGTGCTATAAAATTATACAATTCTCCCAATCGATGCTACTGTTGCCATGTGATTTTCTCATTTTCAGCAATTTAACTGGATGCAATTTGGATAAGCCATGGGAAATGCAGGGCTGCAGGGATGGAGTGGGTTTATATGGGATGCTCTTCAGAGAGTCACTGTGGATTCCGTGGACTTACTTGCACGCTATAATGATTCTATGATAACCATACATTCAGGAAGTGATATACTGATATCGAATGCCTCTGAAAAGAAACTCATTTAGTCGATTCCTTTGATAAATCCCTTGAATTATTAGGTACATTTACCGTATTACAAATTTAAGGGGTAATCTTATGGAAACACAAAAGATCCCGAGGAGAATTAGCAGAACAGATATTCACATCATGGTTTTACTCATGAGGCAGTTTCATGCCAGGTTGTATTCAGATTAAAGAATTACGACAGAATAAAGATCATTTATTTCAGGGTACGATGGAAAATAATTTATTCTTTCACAGGTGATCAACGTCTCGATTTCTCTAAATCAGAGATTGTGGAACCTGCATTTCTGAAAGCATGTTTAGGTAAGTTAGATATTTTTGAGGAAGAATTGATCGGTATGTGGATTTGGCACTAAAAACTGAGATCAGGCCTGGGACAGGCAAGTCGTTGTCTTAGAGAATGGTGGAGCATTGTGAAGGGCTGAATGACTGACTCCTGTTTATATTCCCTATTTTCCAATATTCACACACTTCTGTCCCATACTGAAAGTTCACGATCTTTTCCTTTCATCCTATTTTACGAAGAGAGAAATGGGGATTCTGCTTGGTGCCTCTGTTTGTTCTGAAATGCAAAGCATCGCAGGTACATCATTTACAAAACGTCAAGTTTCCATTTTTTCTTCTCATTCACCAAGAACATTGCTCTCATCTCCCACTTCTTAGCTGTGACTCTGTACAAATATTGTGTTCCATTTTCAGCTGTTGTTCTGTGATTTATATTCGGTACCTCCACAAGGACGATCATGTGGCCTGACCTTCCAATACTGCATTCTAGCGACTATTTTCTTTTAGTCTCACCAGGAGCAGAGAATCGTCGCACACCCAATCGACTCTTATTATGTACTCAGAAGTACCCTATTCTGGTTATATTTTTTACCTTTGCGACTATGAAACACTCTTCCACCTGGTGCTCAACAGGGAAGCGTAATTGATTTCCTACTGGATTTGAAATGCATTGTGGGCGGTGATGCCAGTCAAAGTTAAGGACATACAGAGGGACATCCCTCATGGTGTATCTATGTGGTTGTACCCTACGATGCACCTGTAATTTAGCATCAACGTCACAAACACAGGAATGGTGCCGCTGCTGTCTGGGATAATGTTCTAAGTAACAACGAGTAAATAAGCCTATTTTAGACTGTGAGTTGACGTATCCAATGACAGCTCCCACTTTGTGTGATATCAGTTAAGATTTCCGACGTGGATTGTCAATAAATTTTCTAGCCTTTTCCGCACGCACAGACCCATCCATGGGGGTGAATAGCTCAACAAGAGCACAATTCTGTGCCTGGTGCAAAGACGAGTTGGGAAGGAGCGCAGGTTGAAGTTATGCATTTGGGAAACACAGTGTGAGGCTGGTGACACGGTTACTTTAAGAGAGGTTACAAGACCACAGAATCATCATCAAGGATGAAAATACGGATGTAGCAGTAAAATTTGTCTCTTAATTATGATCCCAAGTGATGTAAAAACCGGACATGTCAAATCACAGACTGAAATCCCATTTTCCAGCTCTTTTGTTTGTTTGTTTCGTGACAGTGTAAATTTCTGAACTTTAACAGCATTTCAGACTCGCAGAAGCAGCAATAACTGTGTCTGGAATAAAAATCAGGAATCACTTTCAATCTGTTCTGCAAGAATTAAAAGCAATGAGCTATGCCTGAGAAAAGAAAGAGTCAAGGATGCATGAACAAAACTGTATTGGGATCTGTTGGAAAAATGGCTGCATTATGCTGCAAGGACGATCGATTCTCTAACAGAAGAATTGAAGGAGTTAGCCATGGGGAAACTTGGTCTTTAAACAGACAGTTAATTCGAAATGTACAAAGGCAAAAGGGAGGTACTTCTGATAATATACCAATCTTCAGTTTTGCAATATTTTGAATACATCAGAAATGTGAAAGATGCAACACTGTGGTAGAATTAAACTGCTTGATTCCTGAGAAGCAGAGCTCCAAATAACAACACTGCATAGGTTTCGAGCCCTGGATACCTTCAGAGAGTTGCACTGTTGTTTGGAATCATACCTAAATTCCACCTTTAATCAGATAATAGCCAAATTGAGTCATGACATTCAACCTATTTGTTCGAAGAGTTTTTTTTCTCCTACATGCAATGAAGTTCAAGTTATTGTTTCAGTCTTTTCCTGTCGGTGAGATTTCGTAATTATAATAGAAGAAAGGTGGTTTGTGGTAATTCACTCACAATAATTTAATTTTGTTTGAAAGAAATTGTGTCTCTTTGAAACACATACACACTGTCGTGCATCATTTAGAGTAACAGCATATCAAAAGTGCAGTATGCTAAATAATCAAAGGCAAAATGTTTTGAACCAAGTTAATTACGTATGACTCAAATTTATTGGCTCCAAACACGCGTAAATGGATTTTGATTTATACAAAAAAACACAGCTTTTCAATCATCACACAGAGTGTCCTTTCATATCATACTGTAAATGTAAAAGTTTGCCCTTACATTCATTCAGTTCCTAATCTTCATAGCTGTGTGCGTTATGGTGTTGACTGAAAACTTTCTTAGCTTCAATTAACACGACTCAGGGTATACAACAAACATTTCTGAATGGTAATCTTTTCTAAATTACTTTGATGAGGTAGTCTAAAGTTAACAAATCTAAATTAATTTCCTTTCTCATGAATAAATGCTTTCCACATCTAACTTTATCCAACATTCTTTTCGACCCCTTGAACTTTAAGTTAAGTTTGTTTTCAAATCAAAGCTGTGGATGTTTCACTAAATCCAAAACTGAACAATTTCTGGAGTCAAGTCAGCCTAAAGCATACATGTTTTACTTGTTTGCTCATGAGTTTTGAACAATGTTAGCAGAATTTCGTTTTCGCGAGGAAGTGTTCCTCTCAACATTGTTTCAAAAATAAATGATTTTTGGCTATGGAACTACTTATATGTCATAGAATCCTTGGAACTGTGTACAAGTAGGCCCATTGAATCCACAATAACCCACTGATGAGCATCCCATACAAACTCACTCCATTCCTGTAACCTTGCATTTCCCATGATTAATCAATATCACATACACATCCCTGAATACAAGGGGCAATTTACATTGGCTAATCCATGTAAACTTCACATCTTTAGATGATGTGAGGAAGCCAGACCTCCTGGAGAAAACCCACGCAAAATTGGGAGACTGTTCAAATTACACAAAGACAGTTGCCTAAGGGTCAAATAGAGTCTGGGTCCTTCGCATTATGAAGCAGCGGGACAAGCAACTAAGACACTGTGCTATACGTAAATGTTAATCGTTAAATTTCCAAATACAAACACAAAACCAACATGCCACTGCTTCAAAATGGAAAAGAGTCACTTCCAAAACCACAAACCCATAAATAAAATTTATCAACCCTTATGTCACAGTGCATCCTGTCACAACTTGAAATGTCCACACAAATCCATGGTTGATACCAGAAACTATCAATGTAATCAGGGAAGCCATTTCTATTCCTTTTGTTAAGAAAGTGGTGTTTGTTTAAAAACATAGGAATGTATTCCCACACAATTTAAAAAAAAATCCAAGTCGTATTACGATTGACTGGCTCACCAGATGGAAGTGGGTCACCAACAGATATATTAAAATAATCTAACTGTGAAATAGAGCACAAATGTGAAGACTGCGGACTGCAAAAGATCAGTATCCTTTTGCATATTCGTACATTCACATTACATAAAGATGCATGTATGGCAGCATTTCAAAAGTCGGCTTGATATGAGCATGGAGTTGACATTCTGTAATTTCAACTATGGTTCAAATTAGTCTGTCCTATGTCAAATGATTGAACATTTTAACAAAGAGATTCATTGGATACTTAATCCCCTTCTTTAATTCAACTCTGAATGTAGCCTGGGTCCCTGCATAAATAAACGGGTTAATGCAGGAACTCAATAACTGAAGCATAAATCCCGGTTCTTGGAGAATAAATATTGAATTAGTAAAATCAGAAGAAGAAGGATAAGTAAGCTTTGCAATTCGCACATAGGAAATCATTAGAAAGTATAACAAATATAAAAGGATGAAATTACCCGAGACAGTGAAAAGTAAAACGGTGGACTTTCTCCTCTTTTCTACCTCTGGGTCATTCCGATTCTTTCCAATGCTCTGGGCCCGGAATTTCCTGCGGGTTCTGTTAGATGCCAGAATGTGTCTGACAGTCAGTGCATTGAGCAGCAATATCAGAACAAAAGGGAGACAAGGTGTTAAAATAATTCGAATCCAGTCATATGCAGCCCATGCAGGTAATGTATAAACAACGGCCTTGAGACCACAAAACCAGGGTATATTGTCAATTATATATATAGGTTCATAGGCAAAATATGAGACAATGTTTTTGAGACTGCTCATTACAGACACAATTCCTATGACACGGGCAGCCACTTTCTTGGTACAATATTTAAGTTTCAGTGTCTTGCAAGAAATTGCAACAAAGCGATCAAAAGTGAAAACAACAGTCAACCAGGCAGAACTGTCAAGGGCAGCATAATTTAAGGCAGCACGAATGCTACATATTGGTGTGATGAACAAGAAACTAAATGGGAAATAAATCCCAGCAACACGATTTAGAATAACAGACATGAGCATCACCAGGAGATCAGTCACAGCCATGGAAACCAAGTAATACGTTATGCATTGAGATAGACCGCATCTTCGTCGAGGCAGGATAATAATCACTGCACAGTTAGCTTTCAGAGACAGAAAGAGAAAGTGCGTAAGGACATACATTCTTTAAGAAGAGACAATTGTTTAGTCACATTGTAGCTCGATATGTAATCAAGACAATGCAGTAGTATTGTTGGTTCCCAAATTCCAATTATGCCAAACACTTTTTTTTTCAGAATGGAACTAAACATCGAATAATTATCATTGAGTAATATTCATAACATTCCACCTGACTCCCTCACACTCTGCATGGAAGGAATATTGCCATCAGGAGGCAATGACCACGGATGTTATTGCTGGAAAATTATTCCAGAGATCCAGATTATATTCTGGCGACACTGGTTCAATACCTGCCATGGAGGATGAGGGAACTTGAAATCAATATATATCTGGAATTAAGAATCAAATGATGAATCATGAACCCACTGGTGATTGTTGGAAAAACTCATCTCATTTATTAGTATCCTTAAGGGAAGGAAACTACCATCATTGCCTGCTGTAGGCTACATTTGTCTCTAGACCCACAGTAATGTGGCTGACTCATAACTGCCTTTGAGCAATTATGGATTGGCAATAAATGCCGCCTATCCAGCGACCTCCTCGTCCTGTGAATGAATAAAGGGTTGAAAAAAATCTGTTCTACATGTCGCTGCAAAGGCACAACAATGTGTCAAGAATAAAATTACATCCAGCAGACCTAGCAAGTCATCACAGTGAAAAACACAAGCTTAAAGAGCCTCAGATATACTGGGAACAATGAGAAATAAGAGCAATTCAAAGTAATCAATTATGTCAATAAAGTAGAACTTTAGATCCCATTGAGGTGAAAGAAGGATAGCTATAATGTGAAGAAGCATCACTGTTAAGATTAGAGTCTTCATGGAACTAAGCAATGGCTCATTAAATAACTAACAAAGTACAATTCTTTACCTGGAATCCCAATTACTGCGAGGACTGGATAGTAAATAGCAAACAGCAAACCTGTCAGTATTTCATGCATTTTGAAGCACATCTGCAAACCCTTACAAAGTAACGTCACTTATACATGCTGTTTCCCTCGAGGGAAATAATTAGTTTCTTCATTTTTTTAATCATTAGTACAGTCAAGTCAACAAGCTATTTACTGCAGGTGCTGTTTTCTTTTGATGGAAAGGGAACCATTTGGCTCTTCAAGGTGCATGCCTCTGAAAGAATTGCCAAGAGAATTCAAAATAGACTTGTTAATATCTACCCATCATGGAAGTCAGTTAAAAGTAGTGATATTTATGAGTTATCTCAATGAAAAATTCAGATTTCATGAAAATAACACAGTCCAGAAGTAAGTGTGTACATAATTACCTCTGTGTTATTGCTGATCAGGTACAGCTTGTTATCAAATTCCGACGGACTGAGCACCCACCTCTGAAAATCTGAGTGTGCATTCAGTTTTCTAGGATCAGTTAGGCGCTGTTGGATTCTATATGCATTGGCTGCATACTTTGTTTTAACATTCTTGGTGTAATTGACCAGGAAATTTTCACTTCATTCATTGTGGACAAGATCTGTGCACCGTGAGCAGTTCCACTACTGCAACCTCATTCAATGTGGACAGATGCAAGTTCAGATCAGATGTATTCAATATTGACATGTCAAGTTCAACTGCCCTATTTCAGTGTATAGTGCCATTAGGCGCAATTACTGATGAGGAGCTAATTACGTGCAGGTTGTATTTTGACTCATCCTTTTTTATGAAAGGGTAGAGGTTTGTATTTCAGAAAGAAGATTCCAATCAGTGCTCAATCAGCAATGTGGAGCAATAATTCAATTCTGACAGTTATATTGTAGACAACAAGCGAAACAAAAAAGAAAAATGCTCTGCTCATCACAATAGTCAACGAAGGTTAATTGTCTTGAATGATGGTATTGTCATTATTATGTGGCTACATGGGTTTCTGGTAATATAAAAGCATAAGACCAGAAGGCCATAAGACGTAGGAGTGGAAGTAAGGCCATTCGGCCCATCAAGTCCACGCCACCATTTAAAGCATGGCTGACGGGCATTTCATCACCACTTCCCTGCATTTTCCCCGTAGCCCTTGATTCCTTCTGAGATCAAGAATTTGTCGAACTCTGCCTTGAAGGGACCCAATGTTCCGGCCTCCACTGCACTCTGCAGCAATGAATTCCACAAGCCCACCACTCTCTGGTGGAAGAAATGTCATCTCATTTCCTTTTTAAATTTACCCCCTCTAATTTTAAGGCTGTGCCCACGGGTCCTATTCTCCCCGCCTAATGGAAACAACTTCCTAGCGTCCACCCCTTCTAAAGCAAAAGGGTGGTTGAATACTGAAGTGGGAAAAGCCCATAGAGACAGACAAGAGCTTTCTGAACTGCCTGACAAAAGTCCATTTTTTTTTCTGAACGGGTTACCCTTAATTATGCCAAGTGACAAGTTTTCATTTTTGCTCTTACCACTAGGCATGTAATGCCTTCATTGGTTGGCAGATCTCCGACCACTCTCACATCTCAATTTTTAAGAGTTTACCCCAGTCATTTGTCCATGATTCACTCTGAGTAGGTTTTGAATCGAATTGACCAGTATTGAATTATATTTTGAAACTGTGTGCCATCCCCACGTTATCTTTAAGAATCATATGTTCCTCTTGATGTTCTGGTATTCGTCTTGTACTTTTTGATGTCATCATTAGAAATTTGTTCCAATTTTAATCAGAACACTGATTTTCAGCTGAGAGGCTTAGTTTTTGTCTGAATTACTAACAGCTAAAGTTACTGATAATTGTTACGCTCCTGGATGACATGAAACCAATTGTTTTTATGTCAAGTCCCTCCTTGTTTTTCGCCAAGTAGACTTCTCAAAGTGAGTTTGGAACATATTATTGCCATTAGCTACGTTTTGTAGTGTGAGTTCCAGATCAACACATTGAGTGAGTTATCTATATCTACGGCTACATCTCTAAATAAACCAATACAATATGCATTATACCATCTTCCAAAAAAAACTAAACAATGTGGTGAAAAAAAAATGCTGACTTAAAAATGAGTTAATGAAAAATAATTAGTTACTTTCAAGGGCATAGCTGTGGTGCAATTCTCCAATAATAGAGGAAGTAAAGTGTCTTCTTGAACATCATCAAACCAAATTTAATGTAAACCAGTGCATCTTGGCATTTGGATTTTAAGTCTAAAACATTAGCCTGTTGCTTTCATCCTGTTCAGAAGCCCCTGAATTATTTAATTATCAAATGATGGTAACTAATGCCACGTGATGCTGCATTATCAAGAGCTACATTGGCTATAACGTAAGCAGAATGCCACAATATCAGAGTAACTTCAAGCTCCTAAGGTCCAATGAACAGATCCAAGCCTATCCAGTCTTACTGCATAACTCAAACTCCCAATATTTCTTAATTGAATAATATTTCTGTTTACACACTTAACATTTACTGCACTGTGTCAGTCATAATCATTGAATAGTACTGACTCAGATCTATGCATCTTAATTTCATTTAATATTCTCCAGTTTCCTATCAACCGATCACTTCACCCACATCAATCAAATAACATCAGACAATGAAAGAAAATACTCCTGTATTTGTTATATATGTACCCATTATGAGGCTATTTCTTAAATGTGTTTCTATGTCTAAAGCTTTAGTTTCTCGCATAAAAACAATGATCATGTTTCTTTTTCTTTTCAATTTACTCACTTTAGGTGTCATCAATAGGACAACTCGATCCGAATTGTGTTAAGGTCCGTTTCTTAGTTGCTAATTTTAAAGACTTTTTTCTTTAAATTGACACATCAAAGCGGGCGGCATTTATTAACCCTGTATTTGTTAACCAAAATAAATCCCAGGTAATGTTTTGGGAACATGAGTTCAAATACTGCCACGGCAGTCTGTGGCGTTTGAATTCAATTTTAATCAAATTTAATGTTACACGATCTATATCATTTGATGGTCCTGTGGATATTGAGAGGAATTTGAAACATTCCGATAATATCTTAAAAGCAGAACTCATTTTTAGTTGACCTCAGTAACAGAGTGTTTTGCTCATTCTGCTTCTTAGTTGCATTCCACTTTTTTTTTCTGAGACAAATTGATGAATCATTGAGCATGTTTTTATTTCCCAAAACTCAAGGATCATTATTGCTTGCCATTCTTTTCTTTTCTGTCTCTTCAAAGAGAGTTTTATTTTTACTTTTCTTCAGTGCATTGACACCACTGAATTATTTATTTGCGTATGAGAAAAGAAAACTCCCCAGAAATCATTTAAAATTCAGTTGACTGCTCGTTTAAATGTTCTGTTATATCAGCACATGTTCATCAAAACATAATCTCTTTTTTAATGTGTCCAAAGTTATTCATTTTTATATCGAGACGATTAGTTTGATGTGACTTCCATCAGTAACGAGCAGTCAACTGATTAATCATTTTCAAGGTGATTTGCTTGATCAGGTTTTTTTTAAAGCAAGGCACCAAGTTTATCTGGAAACCCATTAATTACTGATCTTGCCTGAAATGACTACCAGTCTGTCCACTGAGCCTGAAGTAAAAAGCAATAAGGGAGAAAATTCAGAGGTCATTTTTCAGTTCTTGAGCAATAAAAGGTTCTTGTCATAAGCAATTGGTTTTATTTCCATTTCTCTCACAATGGTGAAATTTACCAAGGAAATCAAATGGAAGATGCATCACTCAGCGCTTCTTGTAATTGGACGGAGTGTTTAAGGCAATCAACACGATATTGGAGGTGTTGAACCCAACTTCTGACAGTCAAGGTCAAATTCAATCTCTTTACTTCGAATATGCTGCGTCCTACTTGATCCTCAATTAAACAAAAGAAACGTCATCCAGATGCATTTTTTTCCCTTCTTCATTAATCCAACAACACTGAAGAGATTTCATTTGCATGAAATGGTGCAGCCATTAGCCCAGTTTCCTTTTTGCTGACTTTCTGAATATCCGTATGGAGTACATATGTCCTAGAATACGTGCAAAGGCAAAACTGGAGGGAATAAAAAGGATGCCTCATGATCCGTGCAGCTGGAAGTCGTTAAAGAAATGACGACTGTTGAAGATGTGGAGGGATTTTAAGGCAATAATGATAATTTCTTCCAAAGGCATTCGTTTGCTGGGAGGCAGTCCAGGTAAGTGAATGTGGGAGTGAGAACGTAAAGGGGCATTCTCAGATTTAACATACATGAGGCATGGTTTGGATGAATTCTTGTTTATGGAAGGTTCTGTTTTGGTCACCGAACAATTGCAATTTCAAACTTCTCCCAACTTGAAAAATTCACATTAAACGTTACTTTCTGTTTTCCCTCATGCAGTCAAGTCTGTATCAACGTCAATACTATTCTTATTTTAATGGGTGAGATAGAGCTTTGGTTCGAAATTTGTATGATGTGTTAAACCATCTGCCGTTGTGAGGGCTATTTAAATAAGAGCAGAAATACCATCATCATCAGTTCATTTTGCATCATCAAAAAACTGCAGAAATTTGGTTGAATTTGCTTTGAAAAGCCCACAATTCTCCATGTGGTGATTCTGTTGCCCAGAATTATTGTTTGTGGACATTTCTGAAAATCAGAGTCAATTTGACTATCCTGTAATAATTGCACCTCCTCACCACTTTCGTGAAAAGGAAATATTTTTTGTTATGTTTCCAAACTGAATGACAGCACCACTGAGATTAGAAATGGGCAAACGGCAAATATATGCAACAAAATAAGAACTTGTCTTTGAAAATTATTATTTATATAATTTTAACAACTTAACAATTAGACTTTCTAAATGTTTGTGATTCTGTATTTCGTTCATGATTTCTTCTGTGCATACATGAATGGGTTTAGATTAGATAAGACTCCCTACAGTGTGGAAGCAGGCCCTTCAGCCCAACAAGTCCACACCGCCTCTTGAAGCATCCCCCTATAGCGCACGCACCCCTGAACACTATGGGCAATTTAGCATGGCCAATCCACCTAGCCTGCACATCTTTGGACTGTGGGAGGAAACCAGAGCACCTGGAGAAAACCCACACAGACACGGGGAGAATGTGCAAACTCCACACAGACAGTCGCCTGAGGCTGGAATCGAATCCGGGTCCCCGGCACTGTGAGGCTGCAGTGCGAACCACTGAGCCACCATGCCACCTCACAGGAATTCAACGAGTATTGAATATAAAGCTGCTTTCTTCCAGAAAAAAAATCGATTTATCAAAAGTTGAAATCGAGGAGTCACTGACTTAAAATCTGAAATAGAAAAACAAGTGATAATATAAAATAAGTGAAATAGACCAAGTCTGCTCGACTTAGGCAAAAAAATGTTCTGCTCTGCATCTCTGAGTGATTCTGATGCTCTCCATTATTCTGCTTTAATGATCTTTTGCTGGCTTTGTTCACTTCAGAGGTGTGTCTGACTGTGAGAGCATTGAGCACTACAAGAAGAATGAATGAGGGGAACTGTCAAAATGCAATCTAACCAGCCAGACGCAGCACATGCAGGTGACGGTAAACATATTTTTTCTTCTGAACAGACAGTATTTTTGTTTAATTGTGAACCGGAGTTCAAATCGTTTTTCAATGAAGTCAAATATCGCATTTGCCTTCCTAATTTCTTCCTGCATCGGCCTGTGTACTTTAATTGACGGGTGTAAAGGACAGTCAAATCCCCTTTTGTATCCACATTTGGCAATCTTTCCTATTTCAAATAAAACTCTCCCTCTCTATTTTTCACAACGAAGTGCATTACTTTATATCTATGACTGCCCTCTGTGTATTCCAATTGTTAAACTCTCACTGAATTTCTCGAACTCAACTTGAAATGTCAAAAAAATTGCCCTGTTATTTTCGATACTCAGCTTCCTCTTGAAACCGTGACAGGGGTGGGGATATGGTGGGGGAAGAACTATGCATGCTAGAAACTGGAAATAAAAATGGAAATTTCTGACAAATAAAATTCTCAGAAGGTCACGAAGCTTCTGTGAAGAGGAGACAGACTGCACATGCAGTGACAATCAGGTTTAAAGAAGTGTCACCAAAACCGAAACGATGGCTGCATTACCTTGGCAGATGCTGACAGTTGTATTTTTCAAAATTTATGCTGTTACTTCACAAAACAGCGACACCTTCATCCTAGATTAAGATTGTGAAATGTGCAATAAAACATGACACACAAAGTAGAATTTGAAATCTGTAATCAAAGTACCGTGAAAGAATTGGAAACACATTCAAAAAAACTCAAAGATAATGGGAACTGCAGATGCTGGAGAATTCCAAGATAATAAAATGTGAGGCTGGATGAACACAGCAGGCCAAGCAGCATCTCAGGAGCACAAAAGCTGACGTTTCGGGCCTAGACCCTTCATCAAAAAACTCAAAATGTTCGCTTTGCAACGAAAACGTTCATTGCTATATTATAGAAGATATTTGAGAGCTTAATTAAGACAAGATCCACCATTACATTTGTCAAATATATAAAGTAGGACAAATGGAGAAGTAAATATGCACATAAAACAAAACACTGATCATATACACACACAAATAAGGTCATGATTTAATGAAAGTTACACTTTTAAAATTTAGATAAGCTATCAGATAGAGGGCTGTAAACATACATCTTTACAGTTGATGGGTCACAGTCAACAATAAAAAAAGTTAATCTTTATTTTTTTGAAATCAATAAACAAATCCGACTAGGAAAGTAGATTTACATTAACTATGCGATATAAGTCTACCAACTAACTCCAACAATAAAAAGATCAGTAATACAATGCATTAAATAGACTTCCTCGAAATAAAGATGAACACTTATCGATGGGGCAAGAATCAACGGGGCACAGATTGTACAATGACATTAAAGGGATAGTGTGATAGTGTGTTTTTGTTTCACAAAAGCTTCTTGACATGACGTGGTATCACATGAATGATGCAGCATCTGTAGCTCTTCAGAAAACCAATTCAGCTGTCAATGAGGGTGAATTCCTGAACTGCTGCAGGTCTTCAGAAGGAGATATGTCCATGCTTCACTGTTACAAAGGAAGTGCATAATTATATCCAGTGCGGTAAAAGAATGGCCACCAGGTTACGTTGCAGAATGGTGTGCACCTTGATGGAGAACTTGGAGGTCCTGGAGTTCACATGCATCTGCTACTTTTGACGTAGCAGGTAGATTTGTAGGTTTAGAATGTGCTGGTGAGAGAAAATTAGTGAGGTGATGCAGAACATCTTGCAGATGAATGTATCATCCACAGTTTGCTAATGCAGAAGAGAGTAACTGTTAAGGTTTATAAATGTGGTACAAAGTACACTTCCAAAGATCAAAATAATTTCATCTACTCAACACTAAAAAAATTATCCTATGAACAGAGTTTGAAAATTCATTGTCAGTAATGATGTGAATAATGCAGGAGAGTTGCTTTCACACGAAAAAGTATTTTCAATTTGTCAGATGTGTAGTATTATTTAATTATACCACAGAACTCAGCACAATTTGAGAGACCGAGAATACTGAAACAATCTCTATCCAGAGGAAACAGGACTTTGGCAAAGCACAGTTTCTGGCTAAGAAATGGAAAGTAACATTTACAACACAACTGTGCCAGGAAAATAGATTTAACCATCTATTGATCTTCAGTGTTATTTGTACTATTGTAGTAAAGCTGTGTAAGAGACAAGGAATTATGCAGGGAACATGTCAATTCCTCTCTTCTTAATGTTATTCGCAACCCATAAGGTTGAAGTCAGAAGTTTGGTAGAACAGTCTTCACTTTCCTAGATGGATTCAACGACATAAACACTCAAGAAGCTCAAAAGAATGAAGGAAAAAAAAAACAAACTTCTGCGTTGACAATTTTTCTGCGACCAAAATATTGTCTCCATTCAAGATTCATATATGCCTGTCGAATAGCCTCTACTGAGGCAGCCTGCACTACTCTCTCTGGCAATGCATTCCACGCCTCACCGCTCTCTGATGAAAGAAACTACCTCTGATGTCTCCCCTATATCTACCTCCACTCACGCTAAGTCTATGCCCCCTCGTTATAGCTACCTCCTCTGGCAAAAGGTCTCTGGCTGTGCACTCTATCTATACCACTGATCATTTTTTTACATCTCTAAAACAGAGAGTCACTGTGATAATCTACACCGACAACAATTACAGGTAATGGAGAACATTTATTATTTGAATTGAATGAATTTATCACAGTGGAAAGGAGATATATCACAGCTGTCATGGTCAGAAATTATACTATTATGGGGAAAATAAATACAAGTAGAATTGCGAATTTATGCAGTTGTAAGAAAAGTGTGCACCCAGAAAATAATAGTATTAATCAGTAATAAACACGCAACCTTTCCAAAAAGGGAATGTGGTGCTGTTATGAAACAAGCATTGCACTTCTTCAATAGACACATACACTGTAATTTGTGACATATTACAACAATTTAATGAAGGGAATCGGCCTGTTCAAGAATAATCCAATTTGTGCACAAAGACATCAGGAGCACGGAAGAATATTTACAGCAAAGAACAGTGGTGATGTCAGAAAGCATAATGATTTATCTGGAATTCCCATGTATAACAGAGTGCGATAGTAACGGGAAAGGCAAACAAAAATCCTTTTGGTAGTCCATGAACTTTTATGAGTAGCTCTCAGAATAATGAGTATATTTGGTGTGGGGATCATGCACATGCAAATCTTCATGCCAATCAACGGAGGGTTTTGATCATTTGGAAAGGTGGAACTGCCTGGTTTTATTGTGACATAGCATTGAATTCCTACAGTGTGGTAAAAGGCCTTTTGGCCCAATGAATCCACACTGAGCCCCTTAAATGCATTCTAGCACACCCCCCGCCAACCCTATTCCTATAGCCCTGGATTTCCCATGGCCAATCCACCTAACCTGCACATCTTTGGGTTGTGGGAGGAAACTCAAAGCAGACTTGAGAAAAGTTGGTAAAACATTCAGCTGAGGATCGAGGCAAACATGGTTCCCTGGCGCTTTGAGGTAACAGTGCTGACCAATGAGCCACATGCTGCCCCGAATACTGGAATGCTAGAAGATAATCATGTTACATTTATTGTGACACTGTCCAAAAAGTAGAAAATTGATTTTCCTTCACCGAACGCAGCTGCAGAAACACTCAAGGTGCTTGATATCATCCATTTTCTAAAGTAAAACAGTTACTTCATTGGCACCGCATTTAAATAAGATGCAGTGCATACATTCAGCAAAGCTCCTTAGACATTACTTTAGAACTCACAACCTCTCCCACCTTGAAGGACAATGGGCAGTAAGTGCATCAAAAGGACAGCTCCTGCAAATACCCTTCCAAGCATTCACCGTCCTGACTTTGAAATATATTGGCAATCAGTGTGTTTCGTTGGCCGACAATCATGGAATTCCCAACCTAACTGCATTGTCTGACCACTCACAGCACATGTGCTGCAGTAGATCAAAAAGGCAGCTCACCATCACATTTTTGATAGCAACAAGCAATGAGCAATTAATGCTGGCTCAGCAAGAATCTGCCATATTCTGTGAATGATTTTTTTCTTCGAATGTCACATTGGGAGTAGAATCATTCTGTCAGTCCGAAGAATTCGATGAATTCAATCACGATGCATTTCCTAACGGCATTCACAATATTAAACATTAACATTGCACATTGGGCAAATTTACATGTTTTGGAAGTGTTAAGTCAGCATTGTTAAAGGTAATATTTATGACCCTATTTGAACAGATAAGAAGGTTTATCTTTCATTATAGCCATTTTCAATGCATAAAATGGACAAAAGAATATTACTTTTGGAAGCTGTGTCTTTATTGCAAGTTAGAAATCTGAAACACAAATTAAAAAAAAGGAGAAACATTGTGGAGTTGAAGAACCGCCATATCAGACTTGGAAAGTTGACATTCTTTTTGTCCATATAGATGTTGTAAAACCAGATAGGGTGTTCCAGCAATTTCTATTCTTGCTTTAGTTCAGAGTTCTGGTATCTGCAGTATTGAGATGTAATTTGGGAATTAAACTGTAACTGGGGAGACTAACCACAACTGTTACCCTTTTCAATTCAGTTTCCGCTTTTATCACTAGGGGTTACCACACAAGTGATCTTGACTCAAAGCTGAGACAAATTTGCAAATCTCACCGCAGGTTTGAATTGCTGTTATATTTTCAGTCAATGCAGTCCCTATCATGTGACTTTAATTTCTTCTCGAGTTTAAACAAAAATCGGAAAAAAATGAAAAACACTGTGAGTGACTGACACACAGAAAGGGTGACAATTTGCATCTATTGACTGTCACTCTGCTCGCTTCATTCCAGCAGCAACAGAAGCTCATAGGTTTATTAGTGCATGTTAGCCATTACTTATCATGTTAAAGAGTGACTAATTGCAAGATTTGCACAAAAACATAGTCAAAGGATATTGTATCTGAAACAGACTGCTCAGAGATTTGCATTGTATCGGTTTCCTGATAATGGAAGAAGTACCCAGTGAGGCAAGAAAACTGAAGTTCAGTGTGGTAATGGTGAAATAACTCTTTTCCCATTAAGTCGGGAAAAGAGAGGGTTGACATGTTTAATGTTTAATCCCATTGATTAACTTTCCCCACTTACCATTTTTAAGTAAGAGTCTGCAAATTAGTGAATTTCCTGAAAAAGAATCTCCACTACTACATTCCAATTTTCACATAGCAAACTCTTTGTCAGTATTCAGGAGATGTTCACTCTGAAACCAAAGGTAATGGGAAAAAATTGATGACATGCCATTTTCTGGGTGTGTGCCTCTTCTTGTTCCATTGACTCTGGGTGGACAAATTTCTGTGTCAACAATGTGATTCAGAGAACATCTTTTTACGTCTGAAACTTTCGTCACATTCTCTGCATTGCGTAACACTGAAGTGTTCCACAGTAAAGAAATATTGGTTTTTAAATGGATGCAATAGGAAACTTGTCTCTTCCATTGTGGGCATTCTGTGAGATAATGACTTGAGTGAAACTCAATATCTGAAGGGTCTTGACAGAGTAAATGTGGAAAGGATGGTTTCTCAAGTGGGGTAATGTCGAATTGGAAGTGACTCATCAGAAGTAAGGGAACGCCTATGTGTAATCGAGATAGCATGAGATTCAAATTCACATGTGTCCCTAAAATTTCACAACTTTCTGACTGAAAAGGTACAGGCACGGCATACTTCAGATATGAAAACAAAACACAATAGGTGGGATTCTTCTTGAACAAAGGGCAAAACATTATGAACTGGAAGCTCGATAGTGATTTTATGGTTAACATCAGATCCCATTTCAATGGGCCAAATGTCCCAATGTTATGCCTTATTAATTTGTTCACATGTTCTGGACTTCAAGTGGAATCAAGGGTTATGGGGATAAGGCAGGAACAGGATACTGATTGTGGATGATCAATCATGATCATAATGAACGGTGGTGCTGGCTCGAAGGGCTGAATGGCCTACTCCTGCACCTATTGTCTATTGTCTATTCATCTAAAATTGATACTTTTTTGTTTTATTCTTATAGCTGTATTCCAAATAAGATAGTGTTACAAGAGGAAACATCTTGTAACTGTACACCTATTTATGTCTCATTCAGGAGACGATGGGTTTCAATGGGATCACATCCCATTCTTCCAAACGCCAAATGTGCATCATCAAAATATGCGTCTTCATGTGATAAGTTTTTGTACCCCGAAAATAGTTATCTGAAACTTCATCAACCATCTAAAAGTCTTGAAATTCTGTGGAAAATCAATTGGTATGGCAAGATGTGTGAAAAAAGTTAACATTTTGAATGCAGTTATGCTCCTTCTAACGAGTTTAAATTTCTTGTGACCATGCTGTCATTTTATTAGGTTATGTGGCCCTTTTTCCTATGAAGGTATATCATAAAGCAGAGGGACGAAGCTGCCTACTGACAACCATAACAGTAAAAAGAGTTGAGAAGACCTTAGTTTCCCTGAAAGAGCATGGTGACTCTCAGTGATCCAGATATCTGGCTTTTGGTTTAAGTAGCACCAGAACTTTTGGGGTCGGAACAGAACTGGAAGTTTTAGTAAATGTCTCATGGTTATTACTCACTGTGGATTTTCTCTTGTTTTTTGTTTCTTCATGGAATGGAGAACTGCATATGAGAATTTGTGTTTGAATATGTCTTTTTTGCCAAATGGAGTACTTATGGGAGTTTACTATATTGGAACAGTTAATTAATAACAGTGACTGTATCTATTATTCTGTGAAGTTTTCCAAGAGTGTTAAGTTATCCCAATCTCGTCTTTCTTTGAATGTAGTTTAATGACTGTGTTTAACTAAATTATCTCTTCCTTAATATCGAGTGGTTGGACCAGTGGCAAAATATCTGGCACAGAATCTTCACATTTGCCGTTAAATAAGATGGGAAAATATAGCATCTAGTCTATTCCACGAAATATTTTGAAGAGGACTTGCCTGGTCCATATTAAACTGAAAGCTCTTGCCATGATCAAAATCCCAAATTCGAGGTTGTGTTTGCGCTTCTTGCACTCAAAGGGATAAGTGATAGATGTTGTTGTCAGTGCTTTATGGTGCGGAATTCGGTTCATTTAAACAGGGTATGTCCTGTGTAGCTGTCAAGAGGAGCTCGAACAGTTCATCCACTTCACCAACACCTTCCAACCCAACCTCAAGTTCACCTGGGCCATCTCCAACATATCCCTCACCTTCCTGGACATCTCTGTCTCCATCTCAGGCAATCAGCTAGAAGCTGATGTCCACTTCAAGCCCACTGACTCCCACAGCTACCTAGAATACACCTCCTCCCACGCACCCTCCTGCAAAAATTCCATCCCCTATTCCCAATTCCTTCGCCTCCGCTGCATCTGCTCCCAGGATGAGGCATTCCACTCCCACACACACCAGAAGGCCATATTCTTCAAGGACGGCAACTCACCCCCGACCCCGCAGTGGTCGAGAGCACCCTTGAACATGTTTCCTGCATTTCCCACATTACATCCCTCACACCCTGTCCCCGCAATAACAGCACTAAGAGAATCCCCCTCGTCCTCACATACCACCCCACCAACCTCCGGTTACAACGCATCATCCTCCGACACTTCCGCCATCCACAATCCGACCCCACCACCCAAGACATTTTTCCATCCCCACCCCTGTCTGCTTTCCGGAGAGACCACTCTCTCCATGACTCCCTTGTTCGCTCCACACTGCCCTCCAACCCCACCACACCCGGCACCTTCCCCTGCAACCGCAGGAAGTGCTACACTTGCCCCCACACCTCCTCCCTCACCCCCATCTCAAGCCCCAAGATGACCTTCCATATTAAGCAGTTGCTCACCTGCACATCTGCCAATGTGGTATACTGCATCCACTGTACCCGGTGTGGCTTCCTCTACATTGGGGAAACCAAGCGGAGGCTTGGAGACCACTTTGCAGCACACCTCCGCTGAGTTTGCAACAAACAACAGCACCTCCCAGTCGCAAACCATTTCCACTCCCCCTCCCATTCTTTAGATGACATGTCCATCATGGGCCTCCTGCACTTCCCACCTACCAACCTCATCCCACCTCCTTGACCTGTCCGTCCTCCCTGGACTGAACTATCCCCCCCACCTCCCCACCTATACTCTCCTCTCCACCTATCTTCTTTTCCCTCCATCTTCGATCCGCCTCCCCCTCTCTCCCTATTTATTCCAGAACCCTCTCCCCATCCGCCTCTCTGATGAAGGATCTAGACCCGAAACGTCAGCTTTTGTGCTCCTGAGATGCTGCTTGGCCTGCTGTGTTCATCCAGCTTCACACTTTGTTATCTTGGATTCTCCAGCATCCGCAGTTCCCATTATCTCATGTCCTGTGTAGTATTGTCTCTACTGGTTTTGAAGAGTTTTCTGGGAGTGGTCGAAGTCACTGTTGGAGTTTTCCAGAAAGTGAGCAAAGCAGAACTGTTGGAATTGGCGGACCAGCTGGAGTTGACTTTTCCTTTGTCTGTGTGAAGGGAAGTGCTTTGTAACAAAAGCTCTGCTTTATGATTTCGAGAAATGCCATCAAAATGGCATTAAACATGTTTAAATTTCATCTGGAAATCAAGCAACTTGAACATGTAAAGGAATTGAAAAGTTTTGTATTACAACTAAAAGCAGAGGCAGAAAAACAGGACGGTGTTGCACAAACATCAGAAAACAGGCAAAAAGATAAACCATAGCAGAAGAAAGAGTGAGACAGAAAGCAGAAAGAGAGATAATTTGGGCTTTAGAAGTTGGCGGGTGAAGAGGAAAATCGACTTAAAAAGAGCAGAGTTGAAGGTAGAATGTAGACTTAGTGAGGAGGCTAACGATAATGAACAAGCCCATTGTAGACCAAAGTCTTTTGGAGATTGGTTTAAATGTGTCCAAGGTTTGTCTAAATTCAACAAGAAGAATGTAGAAGCCATCTGTTTGATGTGGAAGATTTTCTTGGGGCCTGGGTAAGAGGTGAGGAGGGAGGTGTACGGGCTGGTACAGCACTTCCTGCGGTTGCAGGGAAAAGAGTTGAGGGTGGTGGGGCTTGGAGACTGCTTTGTGGAACACCTATGCTTGGTTCATGACAAACAAATGCACTTTGCCGTTGAGAAAACACGGTTGTGTGATGTACATCACTGACCTGGTGATCTTCTGTCACACATGCAAAGGGCATTTTTCAAATCTGCTGGCATTGCCACGTCGACTTCAGGATTCAGGTTTACTAGTAAATCCAGTTGAGAGTGAATTTGGAGAAGCCCAAGTTACAGTCCTGTGCCTTGTTATTGGCTGTGGACAGAAAGCACTGCCGGAGATGTGCAAACAAAAGCTATTGGCGAATTTCCCTTACCATCGAAGAAGAGGTCAGTGCTATGATTCCTGGGATTGAATAGATTTTCTCAGAAGTTTCACATCGAAATTCAGCAATCTGGTTGCTTCATTGACGGACTTATTGGAGGAGTGCAAGTACTTTCAGTGGATACCAAACTGTCAGAAGTAATGTGTCAGCCTGAAAGCTGGTTAAGCACTGCCTCAGTGCTGTTCACACATAATTACATAAAGCTTAACAATGTGCCTATTGACGCAAGTGTTTTGGGCATTGACGGCATACACTGACAAGAAGACGATATGAAGATGGCAAGACCAGTTGGGTACTTTTCCAGAAAATTGAATAATCAACAACAGAAGTATTCCACATGTGAGAAGAAAGCCTTGAGCTAGGTGCTCGCGTTACAACATTTCAATATTTAAATTGCCAGTCAAGTGTCTGAGAGAATTGTATATACTGATCATAACCCACTAACAATTTTGTAAAAAGTTAAACACTAAATTTCCAGATGGTTTAGATAGAGAGTATTATTGCAGCCATTCAGTGTCTAAGTTATACACGTGGCATGGCAAGAGAAAGCAATTGCTCACTCTTTGTCATGACTTTAATGAAGAAAGACAGACACTTTCAATGGTGTGTTTGCATGTTTTGAGTCATGTTTCTGCATTGTCGTGGATTTATAGACTAAGACTCAGAATTTTTTTTAGACAGAATCATCTTTGTATGTTGAATGGTCTTAAGTGGGAGGCGTCACTTTAAAAAAAGTTAATTTGTCCTTTTTGGAAGAGACATTGTAAATCAGAAGTGAGGAACTGGCCATTGAAGAAGACCTTAGTGAGCAGATTTTGTGTTTTTTTAACTACAGCCTGAATGGATGTGGCCAACTCTCACAGATTAAGATTCATGGATTTTGTTTCTTTTGTCAGTAGCATTAGAAGCTATCAGGGTCCTAATAGACTTGGAAGCTTTTGTAACTGCCTCCTGGCTACGGCAATCTTTGAATTTTCTCTTGGCGTTTTTCTCTTCCTTGATTGGAGAACTGCATTTGAGTACTTGTCTCTGAATGTACCTATTTCCGAAGGGTTGTGTCAAAGGGATTTTACTATATTAGATATTTAATTAATAATAGTTACTGTAACTAATATTCTGTTCAGTTTTACAATGGAGTTTAGTGATTCCAAATTCATCTTTTTTAGTTGCATTTTAAGTAAATTGTTTAAATAAACCATGATTTTTTAAAAATTAACATCGAGTGGTTTGTCCATTTTGACAGGGTAAGCTTCTGGTTGGAAACACCCTGCAGATGCCGGAAATCTGTAACAAGCACAGAAAATGCGACAGAAATTATTGATTTATTTGAAGGTTTCAACCATTTTGGTGTCTCTGAACTTTACAAATTAATTTCTTGTCAAGTCACTAAAACTCAGGAGATACTGACAGCATCTTACACAGCTTGTTGTTTGCTTTTTGAATACGCTGAGCTCACAAAACGTGGAGATAATTTTGTCAGATTTTCCTACTGTTCATTTTGGAAACGTTGGGAGCTGCCGGCTGGGATAACTCCCATCTTTGTTGGCTTTTAGAAGTTGGTGGTGAGATGACTTCTTTAAAGGCTGCAGTCTGCGTGCTGTCGGTTGACCCACCCCAGGGAGGAATTTCACCCAGCAAGTCTGAAGGAAAAGCGATCTATTTCCATGTGGTTAAAATAGTATCAGAGATAATGGGAACTGCAGATGCTGGAGATTCCAAGATAATAAAATGTGAGGCTGGATGAACACAGCAGGCCAAGCAGCATCTCAGGAGCACAAAAGCTGACGTGAAGGGTCTAGGCCCGAAACGTCAGCTTTTGTGCTCCTGAGATGCTGCTTGGCCTGCTGTGTTCATCCAGCCTCACATTTTATTATCTATTTCCATGTGGTGGTTGGTTCCTCAGGGCACATGCAGGTGGCAGTGTTTCTGTGTATCTGTTGCCTTTGACTTTCCAAATGGAAATGTCTGGGTCTATGGAAGATGCTGTCAAATGATATAGTGCAGTGTATCAATAGTACTCACTGCTGCTACTGACTGTTGCTGGTGGAGAGATAGAATGCTTGTGGATTTGGTCTAATCAAGCAGGCAAATTTGTCCTTCATGATATCAAATTTCTTGAGTGTTGTTGGATCTGAACCAATCCAAGCGAGTAGGGATTATGAAGTCACGCTGCTGACCTGTGCCTTTTAGTTGCTGGAGAGTCTTTGGAAAATCGGGAAGTGAGTTGCCCACCACAATTCCCAGCATCAGTCCTGCTCTTGTCACCATTGTGTTTAATGTAGTGAATCCAGTTAATGGTGTCCCTCAGCATGTTGCTATTAAGGATTCATGAATAGAAACGCCTTTGGATATCAATAGGTTGTGGCTAGATTATTTTCTATTGAGATGGTCATCAGCTGGTAGTTGTGTGTCACAAATATTACTTGCCATTTACCACAGCAAGCCTGGATATTATCAGGATCTTGTTGTCATTAAACATGGAATCCTTCAGTATCAGATGAAACGTGACTAATGTTGAACATAGTGCAATCATCAGCGAACATCCCCATTTCCGATTTTAAGATGAATCAAGGTTGATGATGAAGGTGGTGGGCCTAGGCTACTACCCTGATGATCTTGGTCAAGGAAGTGATGGAATTGACACGACTAACCTCCAACAAACAGGATCAACTTCCAATGTGTCAGGTATGATTCCATCCAGAGACAAGTTTTGCTCTGATACCATTTGATACTAATTTTCCAAGGATTTTATTGAAGCCACACTCACTTGATTGCAGCCCTAATGTCAAGGCCTGTCACTGTCACTGGGCATTAAACTCGTCTCTTTATGTTTGAAGCAAAACTGTAATGATTTGAGAAGTTGCATTGCCCTCGCAGAGCTCAACCTGGGTGTCACTGAACAAGTTATTGCTGAGCAGGTGCTGTCTGATAGCACCACTTATGACACTTTTCCTACAGCCAGATCAATTCCCTCCCCACCCCAGAAATGTCAAGGAGATAGCCTAGAACCTATTTTTTTATTTTATTCAAAGTCAAGCGTAAGGTGCTGTGTTCCTGATCTAATTCGCTTGATTGAACCTTTTGACTGTAAACAAGCCTTTCATTCTTACCCCACAGTTAAAATACAAAAAAAGAGAACAACTGAATTTGGATATAAAATTTAAGAGAATAATAGATCATTTAACTATGAAACAGCAATTGTTCAAAATAGTAACATACCATGAACATACCTTGGGTAAAGGTGAGTTCAGGAAAAAACAGATTGCATCACTTGCAATGTTCCTTCAGTCCAGAAGAAAATTATGGAAATGCAAGACATTTCCTTCGAAGAGAGAGGTGTGTGCCAGCTTCAAAACACAAACAACTACTGAAAGCTCAACTCAGCCTTTTTTGTGGGAGCCCAGATCCATCAATTCATGCTGCTTCTGCTGTTTCTTAAAGAAACAAAGCCTGACAATGCGCTGATTGGATTGGAACAGTCAATTCGGCACCTCTGTGTCAACTTCTCTTCATTAAAATACCAGCTCAAAATACATCTCTTGAAGCCATTTTATCATCCCACCTCCTCCTTAAAAAAAAACCAATCTCCAAAAATGGCATAATGTTTAGAAACATTTAGTGCTGCACTGTCAGCACACTGCAACACTTGCGCATTACATTGATTCCAAGCAAGCAAAGTTACAGTGCTACAGTTAATTTCAGTCTGTTTCTTCTGCCACAAACACGGTTGCCTTCTTTCTTCAATGACATTACAATGCATCGGCAATTATGTTCTCTTGTCCTGCTAGAGGGATAATTTTCAAATTAAATTGGTGTAACAATAAATTCCATCTCAATAGCTTCGTATTTTTATCTTTATTTTCTTCAAAAAGGGTAAGGATTATGATCAGTGTCTCAGACGCAGAGACAATGTAACTATTGACATCTCTCGCATGCAAGGTGTAATTATTTTGTTTCAAATATCTACTGCAGGATGAACATGATCAATTATCTCAGAGGCAGCGATGAAGGGATGCATTTTCTCAGAATTTCTTTCTCCAAACCAATCTCTTCCTCTCTCAGTTCCCATAGTTGAGGTCAGTAAGAAAGATCAGTGCGACTATTAGCTGAAGACCTTAATATTAACCTTGGCTCTCACTACAGACTTAACATTTCGCTTGCTAAGTCAGCAGAAGCAGGAATTGTTCATTGACATGCCTCGCTTTCTGTTGTTTCTTATCAATTTGTTTGCCAAATTTCACAGAAGTGAATAATTCCCCAGCTCATCTTTGTGCAGAGTGGCAGAGGATTCACATTAAGGTATAAAACTAGCCTTGGTAGTTTAGAGAAATAATGCTATTTGGTTTGGTAAGCATCCTTACCAGTTTTAATTTGTTGCTATGTTGTTTGTTAGTTTTTATGCTAAGCCTCTGTATGTTGGAGTTTTGGTTTGTCTAACTAACATGTTCTCCATCAATATGGCAGTGATCGAAATTATGATTTCTGACATATGCTTGAAGGGTAGAAATTGTTGTTCATAGTAGAACGTGTAGATATGACTTAAACACAAATTTGGCGATGCTAGTAAAATAAGAAATGTTGTTAGGAGTTAATTCATCATCATTTATGCTGTTAGGCTAGTTGACATAAATATTGCATCATTCACTGTCCACCATTCTCTCTGTTTGTCCTTCTCTCCGCCAGCTAACTTTGCAGTGATTGTAATCCTTTTTTGAAGAAGAAGATGCAGTCTAACTGAATGCATCACCTGCTACCTGACACCCATAACCATGATGGATCTCCTGGTCATAATCATGATTGTGACATTAAACAGAATTGCTAGGAGTTATTTTGCAGGCAGTTTCCTGCCCATCACTGAAGTATGCAATCTCTTTTGAGCCCTTTATTTTGTAACTAGAGACAGTTTTGTGTGGATAACAGTCGCTTTCACTTGTGATCAATTTGTGGCCATTTGCTGCCAGAAGTTCAAAATAAGATATTTCGCTGGTAAGACAGCTGGACGGATAATAGGAAGCCTGTCGGTACTGTTCTGTCTAAAAAAAAACTATTTTAATTTATATATGAATTTTCTCAAGTGATTAATGATGTACCCTGGTTCTACAGTGTAAAATTAGTCATTTCCAAGTCACATGCATGGATCCATATGACTGGTAAAATTGCTTTTTAGTCCCTATTTTCCCATTTATTCTGATTTTGCTCGTCAGTACTTTACATTTCAGACACATCATAGCTTAATGTTAATAGAGACTGCAGGAGATCCTGGTTTCAGCATATAGGAGAGCATCAGACTGACCCAGAGATAGAGAGGTGGAGAAAGTTCATTACTTTCCTCTTTGTGATCTCAAAAAGGTTCGTCTTCTTATATTTTTTTAACGATGATCCTCTATGCGTGAATCATAAATCTGCATTAGAGCTCAGATTCTAATTTCACTCAATACACATTACTTCTCGAGGAATGCAGATTTATTTTTCAACATTTATGTTTTTGCATGAAACTATTTATTTAAGTTCGGATCCACAGTAAATTCAGAATTCATTTAAGGATGGGGTAAAATGTCTCTTGAACTTATTAACTAAGTAATTTAACATTTGAAGATAGGAAATATCCCTGTGAAATGTACCTGTTATTATTTATATCACACCCAACTCCTGCAAGGGACTCTGCCTTTTAAAATAGGACACACCTTATAAATTTCATAAAGTATAAGCAATACTCCATCTTCACTCACTTCAGTCCATGAAAGGATCTCGTCGAATTTCCTAATATTTCAGCCACACTGACACAGGTTGAGTCATCAGCCTAAAGTGTACTGTGGATGAACAACGACTTGCAACCAACATTTTCCGAGTGATGAAGGAAAATGTTTGTTGATTTGTTTCTTTGTTTTCTATGTTAATTTATTCATTCATTTGTGGTAAGTATTATGATGAAGCGCAGCACCACTTTCCCATCAGTAATTTCAATCCACGCGCCTAATGTCTAGTTGGATCCAGTGTTTGAATGACCCTATTAGAAAATTGTGTTTGCATGCACTTCCCTTCCTGACATGGTCAGTCGTTCACCCATCTGTTACTGCTCAGTCGATATCTGGAACCTAATTATTTGCTTCAGAGTCATGACAACAGAGTGAAACTGAATTTTACCTGCTATTCCTACAGTCTGCCAACTGTGAGTGACTCCAATTGCCATTATTTCTGACAGATTATCAAGTTCATCTGCAGTGCTGTCTCTGAATTGTTGCCCTGTTTATCCTCCCATGGTCCTTTCTACCAACTCAAGGAAATCTGCACTGTTGAAGGGATTGTAGTATTTTGTGACCTCAACCCACTCAGATGCCTCTCATGTTATCAAAGGTGAAGGAATGTTAAAAAATAACTAGGAATTTGGCTATTCCTATTCATCACCTGCAAGGGACACAAAGGTGTTATGAAGCAATAAATTGTCCTTGTGAATTCTCAAAGCATAGACATCTGTCTGTGCAGTCGTGTACACATGGAAGTATGTTTTATTTATTCATCTCTATGGCCTGCCCTCATTAAGATCACACAATTAATTAATCCCTGCCCTGTCTCTGCGCCTCCCAGCTCCAAGAGTCATCCTCACCAGGAGTGTCTTATTTAAGCAAACTGGCTCTGGTTCATATGCTTTCTCAAGTTCATTAGCTGTCCTGTCCTGAAAACAGATATATTTCTATTTTCAACTCGTTTAAAAAGCAACAGCGTTTTCATCAGTCTGTCCTTCATGAGGCCCTAGACATGGATCCTGCAAGAAGTCGTTTGAGACTAAATGTTTAGAGATTGCAAATGCTCAGCAGTGACACGTATAAAATGAATATTTTGCCTCAGATGGGCAATAATCATATTGTGACATAGCCTGGATCAGTAGACCCTCAACCTTCAGTCCCTGATAATGTTACATGAATAGTATTATGCGATGAGCTTCATAGTTGCTGGACTATTCCAGGTGCTTAATTATGATCTGGCAATGCAACCTTCTGACAAGATGAAATCAGAAGACCATATCTGACCTCCTCTACAATCATCACCCATTAATCTTTACTTTGCAAATCAAACTCATCCTTCCACAACTCGCCAACCTCGCAGGAAGAACCATAAATCTGGCACTGAAACAGAACCATCTGGAGGAGGAAGTAAAAGGAATTTTCAGTGAGTCCAGGCTCAGCTACTTCTCTGTTATGTGGCACTGTAGTGTCCCTCATGCTTTTGTCAGCATTAGTTTGAATAAGTAATGGTGTCAGCACTGTAAAGAAGATGGTAGCCACGTTCTTACCGGTATTTCACTGCATTCAAACTTCTGACTGGCTTCCTATCCTCTCATCTGCATGACCATCTACTAGATGTCTCCTCAACCTTGAGGAGATGATCTCTCTAATTAATTCCAGCCCTAAAACCAGACTTCGAATTAAATCCCCGCTTCAGAACTTACTGAGCACTGTCAATGCTTATGTGGAACAGATGGGTAGCAAACAGTAAAACAGAGCTCAGAACATGCTATAATAACCCGTGATCTTACTGAAAGTCTTCGGAGCTTGAAGGGCCGCATGACCAAAATCTCCTCCAAGAAGTTTACATCTGTTTCAAACACTTTCCTGACCCTCTGCAACATTAGTTTTTGACTGTTTCAAAGAAATGTTCAGATTACAGAGTTAACGCAACACGAATAAAAACAATGGCTCTGCAAAGGCAGTAATTCAAAAGGTTGAATGTAAAGCAATCTTATTGACTAATGCCCTGCAAATCAACAATCAAATTTGATGAATCTTTGCGATCCACTTGGCTTCTTATTGATGAAATCCAATTGCTGACAGCTGCAGACATTCTGAGAATCTTTTAAAAGCGCTTCAATTTGGGTGCAAATACAGCTGGAGCATATCTTTGTTTAGCGATCACACTTCAGCTTCATACGTTTTCCAAAGTTGTTACAACACTGAAAAGTGGAACCATTATTAGGTTCCAACCTTTCTGAAACTTTTGAAACTCTCTTCCTGAAGAATTCTCCAGATTATTGAAGCCAAAGCTAAATCCAGAATGTACGCCAGAGAACGACCAGTGTGGGGCTTCGACGCATCTTTCAAATTAGGTTTCCATTGACAAAGGGAAATAAACTTTGCTTCTAATTTTCCTGAATGTTTTGCTGAGGTTTCTGTTTTACAAATTCGGCCGAAATTCTGAATCATTAGATGGATCATATAAGACATTAACCTGTAAAAATAAATGACAAGTAACTACATGCTTCCTTCAAATTTTAATTAAAATAATCTGGAAAATCGCTAACGTGACACCACTGTTTCAAAAGGGAACAAGGCAAAAGATGGAAAGTTAGTCAATTTTCCTAACCTCGGTCCTGGGTAAGATTTAGGAGTCCATTGTAAAGGATGAGGTTTCTGAATATTTGGAAGTTTTATGGTAATATAGGGCAAAGTCAGTATAGTTTCATCAATCATTTGAGAAGTCTGTGTCTATACTCATTGGAGTTAAAAGGATAAGCAAGGCCTAATTCAAGCTTACAGGAGACTGCATGGCCTGGACAGAGCGGATATTGGGAAGGTGCTTCCATTTGTAGGAGAGACTAGGACATTCAGCCAGGCCTGACCAATCTCCCACAAGTCGGCCTCACTCCTTATCTTCTCTCCTGCAACAGCGACAACATCCCTCTTGCTCTTAAATACCCTTCAACCACTATCCAGATGATTGTTCGCCGCTATTTCCGTCACCTCGAGTGAGATATCACCTCCAATGGGTATATACACAGAGTCCTCAAATGATCCTCGCATGTTAAGCTTTTCCTTCCAGGGCCATTGTTGTGCACCTCCACTGAGCCTGCTCCAGGGCCAATACATTCTTCCAGAATGGGGCCCAAAACTGCACACGATACTCCAAGTGTAGCCTGACAATAGCCTTATAAAGCCTCAGTAGTACATCCCTGATAAGAAAGTGTAGAGCTGGATGAACACAGCAGGCCAAGCAGCATCTCAGGAGCACAAAAGCTGACGTTTCGGGCCTAGACCCTTCAGAGATTAAGGTTCCAGGCCCAAAACGTCAGCTTTTGTGCTCCTGAGATGCTGCTTGGTCTGCTGTGTTCATCCAGCTCTACACTTTGTTATCTTGGATTCTCCAGCATCTGCAGTTCCCATTATCACTCATAGTACATCCCTGCTTTAATCCTTGACCCTTTGCTGAACACCAGTTGTCATTGGCTGCCATCCTGACAAAGACCCTTTTATCCCCACTCCCTCTCTTCTGCCAGTCTATCTCCTATCGTTGTGAGCACCTAGCCTCTATCGACCGTGGGCCATTGTTCTACTGAGTAGCCTCCTGTGCGCACCTTGTGAAAGGCCTTCTTGAAGTCCAGGTAGATAACATCCATTGACTCTCCTTGGTTCTCCCTGCTTGATACCACTGGGTGTATTTTTCCCTCACCTCCCCTGTCACTTTTCCACAGGGATCTTTCTCTCTGGGAGATCTTCATCCACTCTTTGGTCACTCCCAATACTCCATCATAGTTTCATGGCACCTTCCCCTCTAATCGCAGAATTAGACAACACCTGATCGTTTACTTCCTCCCTGGTCAGTTTCCAACAGTCAAAAAAATCTTCCAAGTGAAGCAACACATTATCTGCACTTCAAGCAATCTAGCCTACTGCTTCTGCTGCTAACAATGTTGTTTGCTCTACTGCTTCACAGAACACCTATGTTCTTTGTGCAAGAAAGAAATTGAACTTCCAGGCGCCCATCAGGTTAACACACCAAACTGCTCCCTGGTCAACATCTCTGCCTCAAGAATAATGCAGTGCTCCAGCAAAGCTCAGTGCAAAATGGACGAAAAGCACATAAATTTCCATGTAAGGGCCCTGAAGCCCTATGGACTCAAGAGTTCAATAACTTTAGTAGTAGAGCTCTTCCATTTTCTCTTCCCAATCACCACACAGCAGGCCTTGTTATCTCATAGTCAGCGATTGTACGCAATTAATTGTGAACTACTAACAGACCCATTAATGACTATTCATCCTCTGAAACAGATTGTTATCCATTCCTTTGTCTGTCCAACTTTCCTGAGTCTATCATTCACTCATTTCACCGTCCCACTACTCTCTCTTCTTCATATCAGGTGAAATTTTCCAAGCTACCATCATTTCTGAGGTAGGATCATTTGACCCAAAATGTTAATTCTGCTTTCTCTCCAGAGACGCTGTAAAACCTGTTCAGCATTTGGGACAATTTCTGTTGTTGGTTCTGGGTAGCTGATTCACAATAATTCTGTTTGTTTCCCCCGAATTTGTTGCTGTTCCCGCAACATTCATCAAAGCCGTTTCTCTCCTGAGGAAAGCAATGCAAGCTAGGTTGTGCTGCATCACAAACAAGCCACACAGAGAATCAACAATTTAAACTAATATTTTGGTGTATCACCCGGTTTTGGTAAACTACATTCTCTGACATTGTTTATCCTCCTTCAGACATCCAAGTTATTTTAGTTTTACAATTTTAATTTCGAAATTTTTTTTTTTAATTTGAGAAGAATCAAACAAATAGTTTTTAAGAATAAGTTTTATTCATTCTGACAAATGGACGGCAACCTTCTGTCATTAAAACTAAGCACGACCCACAGCAAAAACGATGCCTCGCTCATGCCCAGCTGCCTGTTGCCCCTAATAAAAATGGCGGACTCTGGCAGGCACAAGATTTGTGATGAAGCTGGTAGCCTTTGAGTCATATGAGGTAAACGCGAAATCAGGAAGTTCTTATATGAGATTTCTGCTTCTGGCAAAATGTCCAAGAAGAGACCCTTTCTACTCTTTCGGTCTCTTGGCGCTTTCTTCCTGTATCATTGGTGAAATAACTGCAGAGAAGCCAGTAGACCGTCACCAAGTCACTATTTATTCCTCATGCACAGTATACTGGCTGTCACCGTCCAGTTCTGAGACAGTCACCTGATCTGAGGAGATTCTAAAACCCCTGTTTCCACAGTAGTGCTCGTTTTCATCCACAGCACAGCTAGTGTGTAAGTGCAGGGATTCAGTACAAACATAATGCAAGAAGTTACTTTATTCAATACTTCCACCATCATGAAAAAAAGCCCATGCAGGCAGGAACCATTGACAAGAAAAACCCGACAGGGGCAACTCTTACATGAAAAGAAGGAAGGACACCTCCCTGTCAACTTCATTCGACGCACAACACAAACCTCCCACATTAGGCAGGGGTTCACCTGCACATCCACCAACTTGGGTTACTGCATCTGTTGCTCCAGACAGACCTCCCCTACATCGATGAGACCAAGCAGAG